>NC_047112.1:100225471-101425471 GCF_902500255.1 Thalassophryne amazonica | reverse complement strand
TGTACTGAATGTTCATTTCTCTACGGGGTCTCAACCTGACTCCAGTTCGTCGTCGTAACCGACTTGAGTGGGCAAATGCTCACATTCGCTGGCGTTTGGCACGTTGGAGAGGTGTTCTCTTCATGGATGAATCCCGGTTCACACTGTCCAGGGCAGATGGCAGACAGCGTGTGTGGTGTCGTTTGGGTGAGCGGTTTTCTGATGTCAGTGTTGTGGATCGAGTGGCCCATGGTGGCGGTGGGATTATGGTATGGGCAGGCGTCTGTTATGGACGAAGAACACAGGTGCATTTTATTGATGGCATTTTGAATGCACAGAGATACTGTGACGAGATCCTGAGGCCCATTGTTGTGCCATACATCCAAGAACATCACCTCATGTTGCAGCAGGATAATGCACGGCCCCATGTTGCAAGGATCTGTACACAATTCTTGGAAGCTGAAAATTTTCCAGTTCTTGCATGGCCGGCATACTCACCGGACATGTCACCCATTGAGCATGTTTGGGATGCTCTGGACCGGCGTATACGACAGCGTGTACCAGTTCCTGCCAATATCCAGCAACTTCGCACAGCCATTGAAGAGGAGTGGACCAACATTCCACAGGCCACAGTTGACAACCTGGTCAACTCTATGCGAAGGAGATGTGTTGCACTGCATGAGGCAAATGGTGGTCACACCAGATACTGACTGGTATCCCCCCCCCCAATAAAACAAAACTGCACCTTTCAGAGTGGCCTTTTATTGTGGGCAGTCTAAGGCACACCTGTGCACTAATCATGGTGTCTAATCAGCATCTTGATATGGCACACCTGTGAGGTGGGATGGATTATCTCAGCAAAGGAGAAGTGCTCACTATCACAGATTTTGACTGGTTTGTGAACAATATTTGAGGGAAATGGTGATATTGTGTATGTGGAAAAAGTTTTAGATCTTTGAGTTCATCTCAAAATGGGAGCAAAACCAAAAGTGTTGCATTTATATTTTTGTTGAGTATATATACACACACACACACACACACACACACACACACACACACACACACACACACACACACACACACACACATATATATATATATATATATATATATATATATATATATACATAAACATGATTGGGATTGAAAAAGAGACAGGAGCATCTTATTTACAATATGTGAAATGGAGTTTAGATGTGGTAAGGTGACGTGCATAGTGCATAGACATAGTGCAGAGATTTGTAAACGAGTTGTTATTGCACGTGATTGTGGACATATTATTGCATGTGGTTATGTCACAGTGTTATTGTACAGCCTGACAGCAGCAGGGAGGAACGACCTGTGGTATTGTTCCTTCTTGCACTGATGGTGCCTCATTCTGTCACTGAACAAACTTTCACCTCCACTACAGCCCGGTGCAGAGGGTGAGAGGAGTTGTCCATGATGGATTTGAACTTGGTTAACACCCTCCTCTCAGCCACCTCCTCCAGAGAGTCCAGAGGACAGCCCAGGACAGAACTGGACTTCCTGACCAGCTTATTCAGTCTCTTTCTCTTCCGCTCTGTGCTGCCCAGGGCCCAACAGATGACAGCATAGAGGAGAGCAGAGGCTACAACAGAGTCATAGAAGGCCTTAAGCAGAGGCCTGATCACTCCAAAGGATCTCAGTCTCCTCAGGAGGTGGAGGCGACTCTGGCCTTTTTTGTACAGGGCGTCGGTGTTATGAGTCCAGTCCAGTTTGTTGTTGAAGTGAACACCCAGATATTTAAAACTGTCCACAGTCTCTATGTCCTCCCCCTGGATGTTCACCGGTGGGTGAGGTGGTGGTTTCCTCCTGAAGTCGATCACCATCTCCTTCATCTTACTGGTGTTGAGACACAAGTGGTTGCGCTCACACCAGTCCACGAAGTCTGTGATGACCAGCTCGTTCCCCTCAGACCAACGACCCACAATGGTGGAGTCATCAGAGAACTTCTGGAGGTGGCAGCTGTCCGTGTTGTAGGTGAAGTCCCAGGTGTAGAGGGTGAAGAAGAAAGGCGAGAGGACGGTGCCCTGGGGGTCCCCGGTGCTGCACCTTACCACCTCAGACTGACAGCTGTGCAGCCGCACATGCTGCGGGCAGTCAGTGAGGTATTCATTGGTCCAGGCGGCATGATGTCCATCCACACCTGCATCCTCCAGCTTCCCCTGCAGCAGCTCCAGTCTGATGGTGTTGAAGGCGCTGGAGAAATCAAAGAACATGACTCTCACAGTGCTCCCGCCGGTCTCCAGGTGGGTGAGCACTCGCTGCAGCAGGTAGATGACAGCTTTTCTGAAGGCAACCAATAGCTCTGTGCCCCTCTTTTCCCCTTTTGAAACGATGAGTACAGTGTTCAGTCTCTTGAACGATACAGTTTTGACACTTCCCTTTAACCTCCTGTTTTGGAGCTGGCTGTTTTGAGGCAGGTACTTGAAGACGGATATTATCAGTTGCGTTGACTGTTGGAGCTAGAGCCTTTTCTCGACTTTTAGATAGAGAGGAAACCTGCGCCATAAGCTCTTTTATAGCAGCACGATTAGCTTGGACTACAGTTTGCATTTCTACAGAACGTCTGTCCTGCGTTTGCATGGGCAGTTTTTGACTTTTGATTTTGTCCCAGTCTGCTCTGTCTCTCTGTGTCTTCACTAACAGTTTTTGTTATGAGCTCCAAAATGGAGTCATCAGTGACACTTAAGTCTGAGATATGAGGTTTAAGATCTCGCCTCACATATGAGGATTTTGTCATTCATACTGTGATATAGTGAATGAAGGAACACACCCTGTACTAACTGGTTATCATAATGAAACCCACTGTTGTTTCTAGATGCAATCAGCACACGCTGTTTTAGACCCATTACTCGATACATAAACTGCTGTCTGTCTGATTTCAGCAGGATAACTCAAAAAGTTTTGAACGGATTTTGATGAAATTTTGTGGAGTGGTTGGAAATGACAAGAGGAACAAGTGATTAAATTTTAGTGGTGATCTGGATCACGATTCAGATCCAGGAATTTTTTAAAGGATTCTTCACCATTGCGGGATAGGGGGAATTTTGACATTCAAGTTTCTAACTCCACAAAAACAAGGCAGAAAGGCTTGAACAAAAATTAGGGTGTAACATAGTCAAATGTTCTATCAAACAACAAAGTTTGATGATGATCGGATCCGGATTCCCGATCTAGTGATCCAGAATATGCAAAAATATAGGGAAAATAGAAAATGTGTCAGTGTGAGGTGACAAATGAGGCTAGAGATGCACAACTAACACCAAACTGTAGCTGAATCTGTACTGATTTAGTAAGGTGTCATCAGATTTGATGTAGCTTCAAATGTTATGGAGCTCGATCCAGAAGAAAACCGCCATTACCGAAAAATCATTTTTATACAATAACCTTTGAACTAATAAAGACATAAAAGTGATTCCAAGTTCTAGTGGTATGTTTCCATGGTCAAGGATGTCAAATATAAATGAAAGAAAAGTGTATGTATCATAGTTTTGGTTGTAACACTGAATTGTTGAATAGATCACTGTGCCAAGGAGGGAATCTCTTTAGAGTCAGTGACCCTATGGCCTTGTTTAGCACATGCAACACTTAAAAATAGTTCTATTTCAGAATTTACTGTTATTTATTTAGAGAAGTGTTTCATAAATGTTAAAAAATTCATATATTTGCAGTTTAGTTGAATAATAAATTGAATTTTGTCTCTTATTTGTTTTTGTCTATAAGCACATGCAATATCAATATCAGTGCTCAGATGACAGTAGCTTCTGGGAAAGGTGCAAGTTGCAATAAACTGTGATGCCAAGCGCTAAGGATACATGCTATCCAGTCACAGCAGATGAAACTTTTTTTTACAAGCAATCATCATTGTTAGACTTTTTTAGGTTCAGTGATTCCACGGCGTGTAGATGTTATGGTGTCAGTGAACCCATGGCCTTGGCGGAGGTTTGCACTCTCTGAGTGCTTCTAGTTCAGTTCTACTTTTCTCACGTGGGTACAGCAGCCACGCTGGTCATGGGCACACCAACCATCTCTTCCAGGTCTGGCAAAACCTCAGCGTCTTCTCCCTCAGCTGCCGTGGGCGACTATAGTTCGCTGATGAGGTTACGGAAAGCGAGCAGGCCTCAAGGCTCTTCAGTTGTGGACTTCTCAGACAGTCAACAATAAAGTCAAAGAGTTCCACTTCGGTCAATTCTGCACCTGACAAACCTTCTCCCACCTCGTCTTTGAGCGACTTTGCCAGCTTGTAGAGAAGATCTCTGTTGTGGGCACTGGTCAGCTAGTGAAGCTTTTGCTGGATTTCCCATCTCAGGTCACATAGCATAGCCATCTCAGGTTATTTGGATTCTGTCATTGTTATCATCAGCTCAGGAACAGGTGATCAGCTTCCCTTGGTTCTTTAATGATTAGTGCTCAACAGCAAACGGCGCTAATCCCGGACGAGCCACCAAAGAGGGCATGTGTATGTGCGTGAAGTAACCAGCTTGCCTATGATAACTCTGTGATAAATGAGACTAGAGAGAGCACATTCATTTAGCTGCATTTACTTCACCATGAGGATTGTTCTTCCTCTGTGGTGCCTCAGCTATTCTCTATCAGTGCATGTCATTAACAGCGGTTTATGGATTATCACCTCATTTCTGCTTAAATCTGCACTCCAGTCATCATCTATCTCAGCGACAGATATCTGACGCTTTTGTATACAACAATCATTTCCATATAAATTCAGCATTATTTCATCATAAAAGACAGAGGAAGCGATCAGAGCACCGCGGCTACACAAGCTGCTAGCTGATGCATTCACTGTACGTCGGTCATTGTAAAACGCTTTAAACAGTCACAGTTCTGCTTAAAACTGACTTCAGAATTATTTAAAAGGTTTTACCTTGTCATCTGATGGTTAATCCCATTAATCCATTTGATCATTTTGGGTGAGGAGACTCTGTCTCAGACGAGCTGCTGAGGTCCCAAATGATGCATGTGCAGTGTAGGCAGGGAGGACCAGTTTTTAGGTGCGAACTGTTCGGTCTCCGACAGTGGATCACATGTGATCCATGATCCATGTGGCCTGCGTCCTAAGGATTGACATGCAGAAAGCAGAAGAAACTAATTTTTCCTAAAACCCAGGCGCTTCATACACAACAAACTGTATGTCTTCTTTTATTTTAAAAATGACGGTATTAATTAAAGATGCATATAGAGGGGAAATCCTACTCAAACGTTTTCCACCGATGGCCCTCTTTTTGACTCACCTGCACCTCATCACCAAACCCGCAGACATGGGACAAGTCAGCATAGCATAGCAACTATGCCTGCATCCGACTGCAACGCAGCCACCATTTGAATTTTTCATTAAAAGGGTCACAGAGTGGCCACGGCTTCCACTGTCTTATTATTATACATGACTTACCCTCTGCCCCATTTGCAAATTGTTTATGTAAGATGTATCTCTATGTAAGTTCCCCCTCCAGCTGCACATTACTGCAGATGTTGTAAAAATGTCTGCATTTTGTGAGTAAATTTGTCATATCAATTACTGAGTTAATTACTTTGATTTATTTGGGCCTTTGCACAGTGAACTTTGCTTTGCTTTGCATATTCTCCATATCGCGCCGCTGATGTGGAGAAAAATAAAATAAAAACCAGCTGTATAATTAGTGAATATCACTGGGTTGATACTTGATGAATACACTTGTTGGTGCGTTCTTTCCTGGTGCTTTAGGCCAGGGGCAGATGTCGTCAGGTGGTGTCCAACCTTCACTGAGTGTTTCAGCCCTGAACCATGACACTCTCCAGTTGGTGGGCCCGCAGTCAGTGGCTTCCAGCTTTCCTCCTCCCTTTTGCTCCAGATCCAGCATGAGGCACGTTCTGCCTCCTCCCCCATCCAGCGAGCCGCTTGCTTTTTACTCTGCTCGTCCATCCCTATGGCAGAAAGGAAGCTCCATGTGGACTTCGCTGGGAAGCCCCTACACCCTATGTCTACAGGGAAAACCCATGCCTGCCAGCCCCTGTCTCAGCATTCTTGGGCCAGAGGTTGGTATTTTGCAGCCTTCCTTTCGTGGGCCTCCTCGCAGCCCTCTTCCCATGGCACCGTCAGCTCGACCAGGATTATCTTCTGGTCTCTTGCCGACCACAGCACTATGTCAGGGCGGAGGGATGTTTGCACCACCTCGGGAAACTGCAACCTCCTCCGTAGATCCACCCTCATCTCCCAGGAGCTTGCAGCATGAAGTATGCTGGGTCTTTTCCCTTTGGTGGTCTGTACAGGCCTGGCTCCTTCCTTAAGGAAGGTGATCACTCTTCCTGCAGTTGTGTGAACTGGTCTCTTCTTGACTCTCTCCCGCTCTATGGTGTCAGCCAATGAGAGGAGCACTTTGTTGTGGTGCCATCTATACCGCCCCTGGGTTAAAGATGTTTTACACCCAGAGAGTATGTGGGCCAGGCTCCCCTTCTGGCTGCACAACTTGCAAAGTGGATCCTCTCTTAGCCCCCATGTGTGCAGATGTACTGGGGAGGGGAGGGTGTCATAGACCGACCGCAAGAGGAAGGAGATGCGGTATGGCTCCAGGCACCACAGCTCCCTCCATGTGACTTTACGCCTGGGCAAATCCCATTTTGTCCAGGCCCCCTGGGATCCTTGCTGCACTGCTCTGGCTACTTCTCCTCCTCCCTGCTCCTCACTTCTGCCTGCACCATGCCTCGCCTGGTTCTCATGTTTGCGCCTCCCCAGGTTTGAAATTGTGCAGAGCCGAGACCTTGTCGGTGGACGCATTGGTTGCCAACTATGTCCCGCAATTTCAGGGAACCGATGGCCTGTTCCACAGCTGTGTTGGCAGACCATTTGCATCCAGACCTGGTTGTAATGCCAGCTTGTTTGATGAGGTCGTCATTGGAATTCCTCAGGCTTAGGACAACCCTGCATTTTGCCACCTTGTACTCCTCAACAACTGATGACAGGGGGAGTTGCAGCTGACCAGACCGGATGTAAAGGCCCACTGCTGAGAAGCTTGGGGGAATTCCCAGCCACCTCCGCAGGTGCTTGTTGATCTTCCTCTCAATGTCCTCGATGGTAGTCATGGGAAAGTCATAGACCGTGACTAGCCAAAGTAGCCTGGGCAAGAGGCCGTGTTGATACAGCCAGGTCTTGAACTTGCCCGGGAGTAAAGACTTGTCTCTCTTCTTCAGCCATTCCTCGGTCTGCTTCACAGCCTCAGCAACATTGGCCCCATCTGTCAGCGATGCATTGAACCATTTTCCCAGGCATTTTATTGGGCTGCCCTCGATGGATGGAATGACCTCACCCTGGACTTTGAGGCTAAACTTGCTGGTGACTCTGCCCTTCTTAATGACCATGCTCCTGGACTTCCTGGCTTTAAACAGCATACCTGCCCAGGTGGCGACACTGCCCAAGGTTACCAGCACCCATCTTGCTTGGACGTGCGTCACAGTTGTTACAGTGATGTTGTCCATGAATGTTCGCAGCACTGGCTGCACAACACCGGATTCCAATTTGGGGCCCCGGGTTATGCCCTCTGCTGTGGATAACAATAAGTTCATTCCCATAATGAACAAGATGGGGGAGATGGTGCACCCTGTTGGAATCCCCTTTTGGAGGTCCAGCCAACTGGTGGTAAAGAGCGCTGATGAAAACCTGAGTCGGAATCCCGCAAGGTAGTTGTTAATCAAGCCTCGGATTGCCATAGGGATGTAATAATGGTCAAGCCCTTCTTGGATGGGGTCATGTGGAATTGACCCATAAGCGTTGGCAAGGTCTAGCCAGACGACTGTTAGGTCACTTTTCTTCTGCCTTGCTTCTTGAATCAATTTGATTGATCATCAAGGTGTGTTCCAGACAGCCCGAAAAGCCTGGGATACCACCTTTCTGGATGGATGTGTTGATATATTGGTTCTGCGTCATGTAGGTGGTAATTCTTTGTGCCAGAACAGAAAAGAAGATCTTACACTCTACGCTAAGGAGAGAGATTGTCCTGAACTGAGAGATTGTGGAGGACCTCTCCTCCTTCAGAACAAAGCATCCCTCCACCAGTTTCCAGCTAGGTGGAATTGTGCCCTTGGCCCAGATCTTCCTCATGGTTTTCCACAGCCTCCTGAGGAGTTTGGGGCATTTCTTGTATACCTTATATGGTATACCACTTGGGCCAGGGGCAGCTGAAGATTTGGCTTTACGGACGATGTCCTTAACCTCCTGCCATGTGGGTTCCTTCACGTTCAACTCGATTGTTGGCTTTCCAGGCCTTGAGATATTGTGGTTGGCTCCTAGACCCTGACTCCTGTTGGGGTCGCTGTAGGCTTCCGCGAGAAACTCTTCTACCTCCGACTTTGAGCTGGAGAGTGAGCCAGATCTTTGTTGGCCAAGAAGTGTCTTAGTGAAGCTGTATGGGTCTCTTACAAACTGAGCTCTCTTCTTCTCTTTTTTCCGACGCTGCTTCCGAAGTTGTTCTGCTCTTCTGAGCCTATGCCTATGCAGCTGTCCTTGCAGCTCACTTGTTAGGTCTTTAATACCTTCTCTCTCGGTCGGTGAGCTGGTCTTAAACAGCGCCTTTATCTCGCTCCTCAGGTGACGAATCTCCCTCTCCCTCCTGTTTGGCTGCTGCTGCGGTTGCCACTGGCCTTTCTGCTCTATTGTGCCAAACCGTTCCTTGGCGAGGTTGTACATTATGGTGGTAATTGTGTCTATCTTCCTATGTACTGGCCCTGCTGTGGTTGCTTCCAAGATGCCATCGATATCATCATCCAGTTGTATCCACGCATTGTCATCTGCCATCTTTGGCCATCTAATCCTCTCTTGCTTTGCCAATTGGGTTGGGGTTACTGGAGGGGGGTTCACATGAGCAGGTTTCTGGTGCTGAGGCAACTCAGGTGCGGAGAGATCTTCTGCACTGTGGGGTGCTTCCTGGCTGTAGTTCTCCATCGTCTGACCAGACTCTGGGTCTGTGCGCTGCACCGGAGTTGCTGATGTTCCACACTTGGACCTACTCTGGTGTTGCTTAAGTCCTCTGGTGCTTTTGCAGATCTTCCCGCAATGGCACCGTACAGTGTACTCCACTCCAGTCAATGTAGATTGCTTGAGCTTTCTCGTAGTCATGTTCCTTGTCCTGGCCGATACCGTTGTGTCCATCCCGTTGAGTCTCTCTTCCGCCCCCCCCTCTCGGGAGACTCTGGGGGTATTGTTCATTTAATTCCTTCGTAGCTTTGGTTGGTGCCCTCTTGCAAGTGCTGCTCACAGGATAGCTAGTCCTGTGTGCCCACGCCAGTCTTTCCTGGAGGTCAGCTGTCTCTCCAGCGTCACCGACCTTTCTCGGTTGTCATCTAGTCTAATTCCTAGATGCCACTGGTAACCCAGAGATGACTTGATGAATACACTTGTTGGTGCCTTCCTGAGCTACCTTAGCAGGTAGCTGTAGCTTTAGGCCAGGGGCAGATGTCATCAGGTGGTGGTATAAATGATAAATAAAAGGGGTTGCAATACAGAGCCACACGGTTATATAACCACGGTTAAATAAAAAATAAATGCCACTCACAGGATTTGAACCTGCAAGCTCTGCTAATCAGACAGAAACTTTACCACTGCACTACAATCACTATCTTATAACAGGAGTGTGAAATGGCTAAAATCAACAAGCAGATAAACGTATTTTTTAAAAAGAGAAAAAAGCACCATGATAATTGACCAAACGGCATTTGTTATAGCGTATTTCTACTGATACGTGACTGAATGTGGCGTATTTGTCGCACTGTTGTCTTGTCATATGGTCCTGGGGTGTGCCGCTAACAGGACACGCGTGTCAGATCGCCTGCTGCATGTCCACATGAACTGA
This sequence comes from Thalassophryne amazonica, assembly GCF_902500255.1. NCBI lineage: Eukaryota > Metazoa > Chordata > Actinopteri > Batrachoidiformes > Batrachoididae > Thalassophryne > Thalassophryne amazonica. The sequence continues at coordinate 101,415,632 of NC_047112.1, read as the reverse complement.
CGATCCATTTCTCTAGCCGGTCGCAATAGTGATATATATTTTTATGTATTTACACGTGAGGACAGCAAGCAGACACATGTGGATCACAGTGGACAGTTGTTAGTCCATGTCTGTCCAAACAGAGTACGTGTTCTTCAGCTGGGACATCCAGAACCACAGATCTCTGCAGCCGCTCCTGTCGGCGGTCACACCCCCTTTCAGTTCAGTGCACACACCAATGTGTCACTGTGTCTGTGTTATGTGAGCTGTCAGTGAGTCTGTGGTCAGCAGCTGACAGGCACCTCCCTGTGCTGTGTGCGCTCTGACCTGCCTGTCTGTTCCCCATGTGATCATGTCTGTGCAGCATATATGCAAGTGTGCCTCCCCTGGCACACCACATGTATTTGGGGAGGGGGGTGAGTGATACAGATGAGATAATGTTAGCTATCATGCTCTACCGCAGAAAAATCAGGAAAGGCTCGGTCTGTGAATAAGCGCGATAAAACTGAAGGACCCACCTGTTGGCAGCTTCACCAAAGTGTGTAGTGGCCATTTCTAATGGGAGTGCTGTGAAAGAGATTTTCGAGTGGAGCTCATGGGTTCTAATCGAAAAAACTTTTTGAAGGACACTGTAGTCCTGATGATATTTGACTTCAATAAGTGTATAAACCCGGGGCAAGCCACAGTCAGCGCGCGTCGCGGACATAGAAAAATAAAGCCAGCTGATGTCGTGACCACCGAGACAAGCAAGAAAGGAGCAGGTCTTTACAGAAGGTGAGTTTCTAAAGTAGAATATTTATTTATTTATCAGTCTGCCTGAGAACTTTATATTAATTGTAAATGGTTACATGGTGCACAGTCACAGTCATGATACTAACGACAATCATTTTTCTTCTGACGTGTGTGTGTGTGTGTGTGTGTGTGTGTGTGTGTGTGTGTGTGTGTGTGTGTGTGTGTGTGTGTGTGTGTGTGTGTGTGTGTGTGTATCTTGCTATGGCAGCCTGCACAGCCTGTGTTATGCATAATATAAACTTGTGATCAACAGCATAATTAATTTGGGTGTAATTATTATATGCATTATCTGCTAGTAAAAACTGACATCCCCCTTATAGTGTTTTGTTTTTGGATACATTAAGGGTAAAACTAAGAGGCAAGTGAAGTCAGTTTTTCCTATCAAAAGTAAATTTTATGGATGTCAGTGTCTGTGCATTTATTTCTGACAACAGAGGAAAGGTGGGCCAAAAAATTATTAGTTAGAAGACTACCCCGTCCAACTGATGAGCATGTGTTATGTCTTCTCCAGACTGTCAGCTATTTGATAACATGACTCGTGTGTCACATGCACCCGGGGTACAGTGAATCAGACTAGAAAGTGATTTACTAAGCCCCAGTATCAAGTGGATGACAAATATTACTTGTTGAAGCTTACACATTTATTTTTCCATGAATTATTTCTTTAATTTGTGTATATAAACAACTGTTTTGTATTTATAATAGTTTCTAAAGGACTTATATCACTATATAAGACACTCACACATTACATAGCTGGTTTGTTGGATTATAGTTTGCATATGCATCAGCATATATTTAATAATTTTGAAGAAATCTTTATAATCATGTGTTTTGTCATTATATTCTAAGTTGATTCACTGTGCCCCGTGAATTAGTGTCCAGGGCACAGTGAATAAAAATTTTTAAAATCAATTTTAAACACCTGTAAATTACACTTGGGGAGACATAAATTACACAGCCTTATAAACAATAACTTGCTGTATTAAATCCACAATAGAATGACCTAAACTATGCATAATGTGTTAATGCTGCCACAAAACAACATTTCTGATCCACTGTTTCCCCTGTATTAAAACAGAATTAGTGTGCAGAATCTGGATTTTCATCATGTCATCATGAGACTTGTGACTGATGTCCTGTTCATAACAATCAGTGACAGAATAATATATGCACCCTGGAAAATTAAAAACATGCTAATGTGTGTATGTCAATGATCAATAAAACAAGATGAAATTGCTTGTTGTCTTTTACACTTCAGCTGTTTTTATTTTTAACAATATTTCTTCTGTTTTGGAGGTGATAAAATATTCATACTTCAGTGGAGCAAAGTTAGCCAAGACCTTGTTATGAGGAAAGTCAAAGATCCCAAGAATTTCCCATTCAGGGGGGAGCTGATGGAAGCCACCTTCAGCAGACGTGTCCATGGTAACGATATATTCCTCAGTCTTTCTCAGTTTTATGAATGTACTAGCTGGGGTACCCGGCGTTACCCAGGTTAACCTGTTTAAGATATAATCTACAAAATATTCCAAAATTTATATTTTGTCATAATTGTAGATATCTTATAAGTATACGAGGTCTATTAGAAAAGTATCCAACCTTATTATTTTTTTCAAAAACCATATGGATTTGATTCATATGTTTTTACGTCAGCCAAGCTTGAACCTTCGTGCGCATGCGTGAGTTTTTCCACGCCTGTTGGTTGCGTCAGTCGCCTGTGACCACGCCTTGTGGGAGGAGTGGTCCAGCCCCCTCGTTGGATTTTCATTGTCAGGAAATGGCGGAATGATTTGGGCTTTTTTTTCCATCAGAATGTTTTCAGAAACTGTTAGAGACAAGCAGCTAGAAACCATTCAAAAAAATTATCTGGCTTTCGGTGAAAATTTTACGGGCTTCACAGAGAATAAGGACTGTTACTACAGCTTTAAGGATGCCCCACAATGGCGCACGGCGTGTCGCGCTCCGAACCGCCATCGAGAGGCAGAAAACACCACATTTCTAAAGGGATGGCTGTGTGGAGCTGGGACCGTCGTGAGCAATTTCTCTGGTTATCACAAGAGCTGAACATCAGCCATTTTCCAGCAGATTTCACTTTTAACAAGAGATTTTGTCATGGAAAGCTGCGCGGAGGCTTCGCGCGTCAGGACTGATTCGCTGATCGAGCGAGACAAAGGAACACCTCCGTTTCGGAGTGCCAGGGAATAAGTTGGGACATGCCCAGCTCTCCACAATTTCTCTGATACTTACTGGGCTGGTAAGCATTGAAAGCCGAGATAGGCATGTCCCAACTTGTCCTTTAACACTCCGAAACGGAGGTGTTCCTTTGTCTTGCTCAATCAGTGAATCGGTCGTGACGCGCGAAGCCTCCACGCGACTTTCCATGACAAAATCTCTTGTTAAAAGTGAAATCTGCCGGAAAATGGCTGATGTCCAGCTCTTGTCATAACCAGAGAAATTGCACACGACAGTCCCAGCTCCACACAGCCATCTGTTTAGAAATGTGGTGTTTTCTTGCCTCTCGATGGTGGCTTGGAGCACAGCGCGCCGTGCGCCATTGTGGGGTGTCCTTAAAGCTGTAGTTAAAGTCCTTATTCTCTGTGAAGCCCGTAAAATGTTCACCGAAAGCCAGATCAATTTTTTGAATGGTTTCCAGCTGCTTGTCTCTAACAGTTTCTGAAAAAATTTTGATGTAAAAAAATCTCAAATCATTCTGCCATTTCCTGACAATGAAAATCCAACGAGGGGCTGGACCACTCCTCCCACAAGGCGTGCTCACAGTCGAATGACGCAACCGACAGGCGTGGAAAAACTCACGCATGCGCACAAAGATTCAAGCTTGGCGCACCGACCTCTCCCTCCACCACAGGAAACAAAGGGGGTTGGTACCCCAGACACACCTCAAACGGGGAGAGGCCGGTGGCAGAGGACACTTGGCTGTTATGCGCGTACTCGATCCAGGCCAGGTGTTCACTCCAAGCCGTCGGGTGTGCGGATGTTGTACAACGCAGGGCCTGCTCCAACTCTTGATTGGCCCGTTCAGCCTGTCCGTTAGTCTGAGGGTGATACCCAGACGAGAGGCTCACGGTGGCCCCCAGTTCCCGGCAGAAACTTCTCCACACCTGCGAGGAGAACTGGGGACCATGATCCGAAACGATGTCTGTTAGTATCCCATGCAGACGGACGACATGGTGGACCAGGAGATCCGCTGTCTCCTGGGCCGATGGGAGCTTCGGGAGGGCCACGAAGTGGGCTGCCTTGGAGAACCGGTCCACTATCGTGAGGATGGTGGTGTGCCCCCGGGACGGCGGGAGGCCCGTGACGAAATCCAGGCCGATGTGGGACCAGGGGCTATGAGGCACAGGGACTCCTGCAACCGCTTCCTGTGCCTCATCGCCTTCTGGTGGTCCGCCTTGCCCCTGGCACAGGTGGTGCAGGCCTGGATATAAGCCCGGACGTCAGCCTCCAGAGACGCCCACCAGAAGCGCTGCCGGACCACTGCCACGGTCCTATGCACCCCTGAGTGGCAGGAGAGCTTGGACCCATGACAGAAGTCCAGGACGGCAGCTCTGGCTTCTGGTGGGACGTATAGTCTATTTCTCGGCCCTGTTCCGGGATCCGGGCTCCGTGCCAGGGCCTCCCGGACGGTCTTCTCCACGTCCCAGGTAAGGGTAGCCATGATAGTGGACTCCGGTACGATGGGTTCCGGTGGATCCGACAGCTCGGTCTTGACTTCATGTTCGTGCACCCGGGACAGGGCATCCGACCTCTGGTTTTTGGTCCCGGGGCGGTAAGTGATCCGGAAGTCAAAACGGCCGAAAAACAGTGACCAGCGGGCTTGCCTGGGGTTCAGTCGCTTGGCGGTCCTGATATACTCCAGGTTCCGGTGGTCAGTAAAAACCGTGAAAGGCACTGATGCTCCCTCCAGCAGGTGTCTCCACTCTTCAAGAGCCTCTTTCACCGCAAGGAGCTCTCGATTGCTCACATCATAGTTCCGCTCTGCTGGGGTCAACCTGCGGGAGAAATAGGCACACGGGTGAAGAACCTTATCGGTCTCTCCGCTCTGGGATAGCACGGCTCCTATCCCTGAGTCAGAGGCGTCCACTTCGACCACAAACTGGCGACTAGGATCGGGCTGCACCAAGACGGGTGCAGCCGAGAAGCACTGTTTCAACTCCCTGAATGCGGCATCGCACCGATCCGACCAGGTGAAGGGAACTTTTGGTGAGGTCAGAGCTGTCAGGGGGCTAACTACCTGACTATACCCCTTAATGAACCTCCTGTAAAAATTTGCGAAACCGAGGAACTGTTGCAGCTTCCTACGGCTCGTAGGTTGGGGCCAGTCTCTCACCGCTGCGACCTTGGCCGGATCCGGGGCGACGGAGTTGGAGGAGATGATAAACCCCAGGAAGGACAAAGAGGTGCGGTGAAACTCACACTTCTCACCCTTCACAAACAGCCGGTTCTCCAACAACCGCTGCAGGACCTGACGTACATGCCGTACATGGGTCTCAGGGTCCGGAGAAAAAATGAGTATATCGTCCAGCTATACGAAGACGAATCGGTGCAGGAAGTCCTGCAAGACGTCATTAACCAAAGCTTGGAACGTCGCGGGGGCATTAGTGAGGCCGAACGGCATGACCAGGTACTCAAAATGACCTAACGGGGTGTTGAATGCTGTCTTCCATTCGTCTCCCTTCTGGACCCGAACTAGGTGATATGCGTTCCTAAGATCCAGCTTTGTGAATATTTTGGCTCCATGCAGGGGGGTGAACACCGAATCCAACAAAGGCAACGGGTATCGGTTGTGAACCGTGATCTCGTTCAGCCCCCGGTAATCAATGCATGGACGAAGACCGCCATCTTTCTTACCCACAAAAAAGAAACCTGCTCCCATCGGGGAGGTGGAGTTACGGATCAGCCTGGCAGCTAAGGAGTCCCGGATGTAGGTCTCCATCGATTCGCGCTCAGGTCGGGAGAGGTTGTACAGCCTGCTGGACGGGAACTCCACGCCTGGCATCAAATCGATGGCACAATCGTACGGACGGTGCGGGGGAAGGGTGAGTGCCCGATCCTTGCTAAAAACGTCAGCAAGATCGTGGTACTCAACCGGCACCGCCGACAGATTGGGGGGAACTTAGACCTGCTCCTTAGCCTGGGAACCGGGAGGGACCGAGGATCCCAAACACACCCGATGGCAGGTCTCGCTCCACTGTACCACCACCCCGGATGGCCAATCAATCCGGGGATTGTGTTTTAGCATCCAGGGGAACCCCAGAATCACACGGGAGGTAGAGGGAGTCACAAAAAACTCAATCTCCTCCCGATGATTCCCTGACACCACCAGAGTTACTGGTAGTGTCCTGTGTGTGATTAAAGGGAGTAGGGTGCCATCTAGTGCTCGCACCTGCAATGGTGAAGGAAGCACCACCAGAGGGAGCCCTACCTCCCTGGCCCATCTGCTGTCTAGCAGATTCCCTTCTGACCCTGTGTCTACCAGTGCTGGGGCCTGAAGGGTTAAATCCCCGCTAAGGATTGTAACTGGGAGCCGTGTGGAAATGTGTGTATGTCCCACGTGAATTTCTTGGACCACCCTAAGCCCAGTTTCTAGGGGCAGGCGTTGGTGTTTAACCGTTCGGGGCAATTACTCAATTGGTGCTCCATTGAGCCACAAACAAAACACGCCCCGCGGGGAAGCCTCCTCTGTCTATTCGGTGGTCTGAATGTAGCCCTGCTCGTGTCCATAGCTTCGTCAACAGGGGAAGCTGTCGCCACACGGGGCGTAGAGGCCAGGGAGCGTGGGAAGGGCGGACCTTTTTCGGACCCGGAAGGAAGAGGGACGGCGCGTGCCCGGCCACGCCCTTCGTCTCGTTCCCGACGGCGTTCTTCCAACCGATTGTCTAACCGTATAACAAGATTGATAAGCCCATCTAATTCCCGCGGTTCATCCTTGGCCACCAGGTGCTCCTTCAGGACCGAAGACAGTCCGTTTACGAAGGTGGCGCGAAGCGCAGCGTTATTCCAGCCGGACCTCGCAGCCGGACCCCACCTCCACCTTTAACACACACTCGTGCAGCGTCTGTTTAACCACTTATCTGACGGGACGTTAGGACGAAACAGTCGCGACCCACGCCGGTCCTCTGGTTGACAGCTGCAACACAATAGCTCTTAGAATCACTTTAATGCTGGCAGAGAAAATTACCTCTCACAGAAGTTGATATCTCGGCGATGTGGTGGAGGTGTCATCCTGCTTTTATCCAGGGTGAGATGCAGATGATCGGTGACAGCTGTCATAGTTGATGAGTGACAGCTGTCACCTCGGCTGTTCCTGTAGGCGGCAGCGCCCTCTCGTGCCTGAAGCCCGCACTTCAGGCAGGGCGCCCTCTGGTGGTGGGCCAGCAGTACCTCCTCTTCTGGCGGCCCACACAACACAAAGCCCGGCTCTTCTGTACTCAGATTCACCGCTGAACACCCCGCAGGTGGATACGACAAACTGACTCTGTGAATGACGGAAAAGGTGAGGTAAGTCAACAGAGCTACAACAAATATCCTTCAGAGGCACACACTATCAGCAACACATTCAGGTATGAATTTAAGCCTTATGTAAATGAGCAGCTTCTCACAACAGGTGGAGGATCATCAATCCGTACGCCACGGCAGTGCGAAGCAAACTGCACAATTCTCATCAATGTTCAAATATATTGCGTAACAAAATGCCAAATTACTATTAATGATTATTCAGACGATAATCACCTCTGATGTGTGCTGACAGCATGTGTCCCTCACCCGTCCTCCTTCACAGGCACGATGTGTCAAACCCTGGTGTGGTCCTCAGCGTCTCACAAATGAACGTCACAAGGTCGAGTTCCCGGCAATTCTGCTCAAATCACTCATGGCTTAAATGCAGAACGCCATCTCATTATCTGCTTCAGCTGAACGTCTTTAAGTTTGCACGTGAGCATCATCCACAGGTGCTGCAAGTCGTTAGGCCTGCACGTGAACATCCGCCACAGGTGCAGCCAATAGTTCTGATGAGGGTGAAGGACTCTTCCGCCAGCACCTTCTCCACAGAAAAAAACAGTTTGCATACCACCTGGAGAGCAAAGAAAAGAAAACAGCACCAAAATGTCCAGCCAAACCCCCAAACCAAGAGAGAAAACTGAATTTTGCTGCATGCAAGAAACAACAATGAAGTTCTTCAGACTTTATATTGCAGATCAAGTATGCTCATAATCATTAATCAGAATTGATGTTATGACCTTTATAATTGTTGATACATTCCAAATCTAGTTTATAAGAACGCTACAAAAATAAAATGGCTTTTAAGCAAATGTTAATTTTGGATGTGAGATCTAGGGGTGGTGGCCAAGTGGTTAATGCGCTTGGTTTCAGTTCGGAAGGTTCTGGGTTCAAATCCCACCCCTGCCACATTTCTCCATGTAATGTGGAGTTGCGTCAGGAAGGGTGTTTTGAAACACAAGGTTCGGTCAGATCGGCACACAGAAATGATCACACAGACTGCATTTTGCTAGAACAAAAAGGCGTATATTTATTCCCCACAAAAGCAGTTACATCAAACACAAGTGGTTGCAGCGCATTTTTCTCTCTTACCGTGACGCCTTTAAGGTGGAGAGCCAACACCTTCAGCAGAGTGCGCCTGTCAACCGGCTGGGCGTTCGTACCTTAGCCCGCAGCAGACTCTGTTGAAGCATGGTTCTACTCCCTCTTTTCTAGTGTGTCCGCGAAGGGAGGGTGAGTGGCCAACTCAACCTCCCTGGCGCACATAATTTCTTTAATCAACAGGCATCTGAAAGTTATTTCTCTCTTACAAAGACATAATAAAAGCAGTTCTTCACTCCCAGTTCAGAATGATCCTAGCATGCTTCACTCCCAGTTCAGAATGATCCCAGCATGCTTCACTCCCAGTCGTTAGTGGCTACAAAAACAAAGTTGTGCTATCAGTGTAATAATAACAAGTACATCCAGCTCTTCGCTCCCAGTTCAGACTGACCCCAGAGTGCTAAAACAAAATTAAACAACAAATACATTCTCAGGGTTACGTTAAGACAGGTGCAAAACAGCACAATAACATTTATTATACATTCCACTCTTGGTGTTTTGCACCAGTCAATTTATGTAACCACCAACAGATTCAGGTAAGGCTGGGCTCCAGCCTATTCCAATGATTATGTCCTGCCATAGCATTTCCCACATTTCTTCTAGTGATTCACAAACAAAATTTTGAGTAATATAGTCGTGATTATACCTGTCCCAAACAATATACTCATATACAAAACCCGATGTTGTGGGGTCTAATGTAACATTATATTGGTTTACTCCAAAAGGATCATGAATTAACAGTGTCAATTTCATCGCATTCGTTGAAATATTACCCATTCCACCTCTCGCCTTAAACGTATAACATAGATACATGTAAAAGTGTTACAAAAAGTCATCACACATATTGCTATAATTAATAGTATCAAAGGTGGCACTAAGGTACTCCTGGCAGTGACAGACATCCCTGAAAAGATATCCCACCAATGATGTGCTGATGCTTGCTGTACTAATTTTGCCACGTTTTACCCGGTCACTAGCTATCAATGTAGACACCATGAGACTGGAGATGTTGGACGTATGTGACTCTATTAATTGCTGAATTTCCGTAGATTGTTCCAATGCGCATTTGAAACGCTCCAGGGAAAGACTCCATGGGGAATGTAATACATCCCATTGTACCGAAGTCAGCCGACTTGATACAGAATAATTAGTCAAACGATACGTCCGGTCTCCCCAATGCCATAAGTGCACATTGTTCAGGCAGCCAGTAAACGGAACCGAAGGTACTTGTGAATTATTTTTCATTGTTGCAACACACAGAGCATGTGGGCCGATCTGCCACAACATTTCTCTTGGTGTTTCCCTAGTCCAGTCACAAAGTACAACCTCTGAGTCGGTTAGACATGGATTGGCATATCCCGTTTGCAGCACACAGGCCATACCTTTATCTGTTTTGTCACACATTTTGGTATCAAAAGTCGTATTAGTTTTTGGTTCTAACCACTCTCCATCCATATGCAAGAACCAATAGCCATTAGTCGTAATTACCGGTAACACTTGATATTTACAAACAACCTTTGGTTGTGTCACATTGTACTGGGTCCAATACCCAGTACATACTGTTTCATTACATTGTGTATATTCTGGATGTAGCTTTAACCATAAGGTGTTGCTAATGTTCCAAATCCTTCTCCAATCATGATAGTTCCCTGTAGTAACTATTCACTGAAATCTTTCCCTTTGAGCCTCTGCATGAATGGTTTGTAATGTACATGCTGTCCAATTTCCCATATGCGAAATATTTTTAAATGCATCATAAGTTTCATTCCATAATTTCAATTGCCATTGAAAACTTTTTTGCCATAAATTAGCATTTTGTAATTGCCCCACCAATGCGGTTGGTAACCACTCTCCAACCTGATGGAGCGCTTGAGACGAATATTGTCCAGTATTAGATAGCATTGTTCTAGTTACCTCATTATCAACTGTGTTTGATACTCCCAGGACAGTCCCTGTTCCTCCTAATAGAGTATCATACCATGCCCTTCGACGTCTTCTACATACTGGAATATTTGGAAAGGTAATTTGCCAATATACTTTTGTCTTCACAGTTGCTTGTGCCAAATAGGTGCAGGTATCAATTAAAGGTGCAACCTGGGTTTGTGTTGCCTTAGCCTCTTTTGGTAGTACCCAAATTGGGTATCCCCAACGTGTTCTGTTTATCATAGCAGTACAATTAATTATCCATATTGATGATTCTGCAGTAATATTCCAATGTGTTCCATTTGGTGAGGGGTTACAGTTCTTGGTGGTATCATTCTGCACACACATATGTATTAGAGATGACACTGTCAAGTGACACCCTTTTTCTACCATAAGTACAGTGTATTTCCCTTTAAGACATTGTCTACATTGGTAAATTGGACATTTACTAGTTAGGTTTCCAAATGGACATTTCGTATTGTGGGCACAAGTAAAATTGTCCTGTTGACTTGTTTTAGTGAGATTTCTCCAGACGAGCTCCACTCGTGGTTGGACTTCTCTCACTTGATGTCCTTCCGTCATTCCCCAGCAACAGGGGACCATGGCACCACCTACAAGGAGGAGTATGACCCAGCAGCCGACACCTCCAATCCCGGGGCTTCCACTGGTTGCCATGGCGACGTACACCTCCTGTGGTCCTCGATCGCCCGATCAGCAACTCCCACCAGGACATTGAGTCTGATCAACAGAAGAAAGACTATTCATAGAATAACAATGATTAGTCCTCTCTTACATAACACTTTGATATAGGCACATTTACCCATTTTTCTTCACCCTGATAGAGTATACTAACAGTTGCATCATTCCCTTGAGCTATAATTTCTGCCGCCTTAGGCGGTCCGTTAGGTTGTTTCACCCAAACTTTGGCACCTGCTTGATCTGAGGAACCAAAACCTTGTGTTCCTCGTGTAGTTATTACTATGGGTTTTGGTATCTCCTGTACCAACCCCATTTCACAGGGTTTAATTATTAATTGAGCAATTTTATCCCCTTTATTCAATATCAGGGGTTGTTCTCCAAATAATCGACAAACCACTCCAATCTCACCTTGATAATCTGCATCTATCACTCCGGCCTGAATAGTCAGCCCTTTAAGTGATAGACCACTGCGTGGCAGGACGTGCCCATATGTGCCCTTCGGACACTGTAGGCCTAGCCCTGTTTTTACCACTTGAATTTGATCAGGTACCAATGTGACAGTAGTCAATGTTCTTAAGTCTAGTCCTGCTGAGCCTGGAGTTGCTCTGACAGGTAATTCTGCTTGTGGATCAATTTTCCACATTTTGATGCTTTCTGTAGTATGCTCTATCATTTCTCCTGAAATCATTCTTATCAAGGGTGTGGATCCTGACCCTAAAGGTCGATTGTTCAGCTGATCCACAGCAGTGGTCAAATCCTGTTTCCATTGTCGCATAGTGCGATCTTTTGACAGCTTCCGTAGGGTCTCTTTAAGAAGCCCGTTCATTCGCTCTATTAACCCCGCCGCTTGCGGGTAATAGGGAATATGATAAATCCATTCAACATGATGTTCTTTGGCCCACTCTTTCACTTTATTTCCTGTAAAGTGAGTGCCATTATCAGTTTGAATCTGTACTGGCAAACCATAATACTGCTGTATTATTTTCAAACACTTAAGTGTGGCCATTTGATTTGCAAATTTACATGGATGCACTACCAAGACCCCAGAAAATGTATCTACAGCAGTGCATGCATGTCTACATCCCTTAGACATGGGCAGTGGTCCAATAAAATCTAACTGCCAAATTTGACCAGGACTTTTTCCACGATTTAACTGCCCATGCAAATGTTGAGGTACACCCTTCCGGTGGTGTTGACATTGTTCACACTCAGTGATTGCTGTTTTCACGTCATCCAATTTTAGATCAATACCTCGATCTCTGGCCCAATTTAGGGTACCTTGAATTCCCCAATGTCCTGCTTTGATATGAGCCCATCTAGCCAATCCTGGGCTGGATTGTCTTAATTCAATCATTACTCTTACTAATTGATCTGCAGCTTTATTATATAAAGCTTCTGAGTCTTGTCCATTAGTGTGTGCATCTACATGCATCACAGTAATAGGAATTGTTTTAGCCTTTTCCCAAATGTCTTCCCACAATTCTCTTCCCCAAACTTCTTTAGAATGTATTTTCCAATTAGTGGCATGCCATGTAGGCATCCAGGTAAGTAGTCCTTGGGTCACTGACCATGAGTCTGTATAAATATGGAGGCCCTGTGGTCCTCCCTGCATGACCACCATATACACGGCCTTCAACTCCGCCCACTGACTGCTTTTTCCTTCTCCTAATTCTTCCAGAGACTGACCTAATTGTGGATTAAAAGCTCCTGCTTTCCATCGCCTTTTTCCTGCTTGATATTGACAGGAACCATCAGTGAACCATGCTCGACTTTTCTCATCATCTGACAAATCATCCCACCTTTTTCCTGCTTTAACAGGAGATTCCTCCAATGGTTGAACTTCAAAAGGTTCCTCATCTTCCTCAGGAGCATCAGCTACTTGTTCATGCAGCAATGACACCCCTTTTTCACCTGGTTTTACACGCTCTGACACATACCATTTCCATTTTATCACACTAGCCTCCTGAGCTGTCCCTATTCGGTGAGTGGTGGGATTACTCATCACCCATGAGAGAATAGGTATCTGTGTCCTCATCATTACTTCATGTCCCACCGTTTGTGATTCAGTTTCAATCAACGCCCAATAGCATGCTAAAAGCTGTTTTTCAAAAGGTGTATAACGCATACCTGCGTCCGGGAGTTTTCTCGACCAGAATCCTAAAGGTTTTCGTATCCTGTTTTGTTTTTGCCATAAGCTCCAATTAGCATAATCATTTAGAGCAGACACTTGAAGTTCTACTGGTCCTGATTGCATTTTTCCTAAGGACACAGCCTGCTGTATGGCTTCCTTTGCCATATCAAATGAGCATTGTTGTTCCTCTCCCCATACAAACTCCTCTTTCTTTCTAGTGCATCGATATAAAGGCTGTAAAATCTGTCCCAAATGTGGAATATGATGTCTCCAAAATCCAAATAAACCAATATATCGTTGTGCATCTGTCTTACTGTGAGGTACTGGAAAGTTAGCTATTTTCTCTTTAGCTTTTTGTGTGATTTCTCTCTCTCCTTTATTCCAAACTATTCCTAAGAATTTCACTGTTTGAGCTGGTCCCTGAATCTTTGCTGGATTAATTTCCCAGCCAAATGATTTCATATGAGTCACTAATTTCGGTAGATATTCCACTACTTCTGCTTCTGTATCTCCTTGAAGCATAATGTCATCAATGTAATGTGAGATCATCATTCTCATTGGAACCTGGAACTGTTCCAAATGCTCCGCCACCACTCTATGACAAATAGTGGGACTGTGTAAATATCCTTGTGGCAATCTTGTGAATGTATATTGCCGTCCTTCCCACGTAAATGCAAACTGTTCCATCCTATCCTCTGGGATTGGTATGGTAAAGAATGCATTGGCCAAATCTATAACAGCATACCACGTACCACTATGATGTTGCACTCGTTCAATTATACTCACAGCATCAGGTACAGCTGAAGTCAAAGCCGGTGTATGTTTATTTAGACCTCTAAAGTCTACAGTCATTCTCCATGTACCATCCGATTTACGGACTGGCCACAATGGACTATTCCATTTTGTTGTCACTGGTTTCAAAACTCCTGCCTCCAAGTAGTCTTTTATGGTTGCAGTAATTTCTGCTTGTCCTCCAGGAATACGATATTGTTTCTGATTAATCACACATGTAGCCTCTGGAATGGGAAAAGGTTTCATTTTTACTTTTCCCACCAGAATCATTCTTACGTTTGCTATCCCAAATTGAAATTTACCCTGTTCTAAATGCAAAGTCATTCCAGCTAAAATATCCATGCCAATTATCCATTCATTAATTGGAGTCACTATTACAGTGTACACTTTAATTGGCATATTTCCAATTTTAAGCGGTATCGATATATTTTTTCCATACACCAATTGTCCACCTAACCCAGTTAAAGGAACCACCGGTCCCTTCATTTTCTCTGGATTACCGTGAATTAGTGAGGCCTCCGCTCCTGTGTCCACTAAAGCCGAGGTGACTTGAACTGATTTTTTCCAAAATTTTTCCAATCGCACATGAGGTCTGATATCACTTGTGAACCATTGTTTTAATTCTCGGCGGGCCACAAGAGTTTGACCATCATCCTAATCTTCCTCGCAAGGGTCAAAGCTCCAAGAACGCCTTTCTTTATTTTTCCCCTTCTTTTTGTCTTTCTTTCCTTTCCGGACTGCAGCTATTTGCACCAGATCATCATCAGAGTCCTCCTCCTCCTCCTCCTGTAGGGGAGGGGCACTAGGTTTCACTCCTTTCTTTTCTCCCTGCACAATTTCTTTCAACAATGAGGCCAATTCAAACATATCAGGGCGCATCCCTGACACACAATTTATTTTCAGCCCCTTTTGTTTACATTTCTCGGCCAAAACTGAAGTTGGAAGCCCATCAATCTCCTCAGCCGAAACTCCCGCTCGTAACAGTGCTTTCCACATGTCATTTCTACTACTCCCTCCAGGCTGACCACGAGGTCGAGGAGGTCCATCGCTCTTGTATTGTTTGGGTCGAGCCCCCTCCTGATTACGACTTACATCTGTCCAGTCTCCCAACGTTGCCAATTCCAAAAGACGAGTCCTAATAGCGATAAATGTCAATTCTGCTGCTCCCAACAGTATTGTCAATACCGCAGCCCGATAATGGGGCGGCGCATCACGTATTATAGCATCCCGTATGATTTTGGGTACTTCTCCATCATGTATGTTAACATTAGCTGCTCGGGAAACTGACTCCCGAGTACACAATCTGGTTAGCCGATTAACGGCGTCCTTTAATGTCACCCACTGCCCTTTAATTTCAGGCCAATCATGAAAGTTGGGGAACACCCCCTGAGCTGCTACCGCGTACATATCAACCAACGGGAATGCATCTACTTCCCCCATTCCTCTCCCTACAGCTCGAAACTCCGCATTTACTCGACTGTCTGCACTTAAACCTGAAAATCTGTTGTAATCTCCATTATCCAATGTCACTGCGTCACCTCCCTCCTCTGCCAGGCGATTAAGCCAGGCATCCAGTGGCTCCCCAGATTTCTGTCTCAATTTACTTGTAATATGAGAAATCTCATCTTGTGAATAATCTTCTGTTACATTTGTTAATCTGGGAGCGGGTTGAGGTTGCGGTATGGGTCCCTGAATGGGCTGCCCATCTGCTCCCAGTCTAACATGTCCGTGATTGTCCATTAAAGGACCTAATACAGGTGGCACCACCTGTTGTTCTTGTCGTCGTCGCATGATTGGCTGTATCTGCAAATTTTCTAATGAGGGATAAAGCGGACCAGGTGGTGGGTCAGGTCTTATGCCCCCATCATACCACCCGCCTTCATTTTCTCCCTCATCCCCCCAAATATCACCATCCCAGCAATCAGGATCCCAATCCTGGGGCATCCTACATATGAACATACCTGTTTGGTATTTACATTACGTGGCTGCTTATTTCTCCTAGCTCTGGTAGCTTTTGTTATATATGTCACTGATTTTCCTAACAACTGTTTAGCAGTTGTTAGATGATCCTCCAATTCTTTAACCTGAATTTCCAATTGCTTTACTTGTTGTTCCAATTTTGTCACTTTTTGTGACTTAACACATTCTGATGAGCGGACTGTATCTAAAGTTAAAACCCGCTCTTTCCAGGCTTCTGCACAAATCCACATCATTTCATGAATACCTCCCAACGGAGCTTTCTCTTTAACCTCCACCCGTTTTAACATTTCACATAAAACTGGCGGAGTCGCGGTGGGAATCGCTCCAGTCCACGGCCCAGGGCGTCCCCCACGTCGCCGTAGAAGCTGGCCTATTTCCTTAAAAGTGATCCCATCCCACCCCGGGACCACTTCTTCCTGCTGAGATGCCACCTCCGCATCTCTCTTTCCCAATCTAAAGCAAGACATTTCTGTGTGTAGTCTGAGCGTAACCGTATCCTGCCGACAACGCCAAAAATGTTTTGAAACACAAGGTTCGGTCAGATCGGCACACAGAAATGATCACACAGACTGCATTTTGCTAGAACAAAAAGGCGTATATTTATTCCCCACAAAAGCAGTTACATCAAACACAAGTGGTTGCAGCGCATTTTTCTCTCTTACCGTGACGCCTTTAAGGTGGAGAGCCAACACCTTCAGCAGAGTGCGCCTGTCAACCGGCTGGGCGTTCGTACGTTAACCCGCAGCAGACTCTGTTGAAGCATGGTTCTACTCCCTCTTTTCTAGTGTGTCCGCGAAGGGAGGGTGAGTGGCCAACTCAACCTCCCTGGCGCACATAATTTCTTTAATCAACAGGCATCTGAAAGTTATTTCTCTCTTACAAAGACATAATAAAAGCAGTTCTTCACTCCCAGTTCAGAATGATCCCAGCATGCTTCACTCCCAGTCGTTAGTGGCTACAAAAACAAAGTCGTGCTATCAGTGTAATAATAACAAGTACATCCAGCTCTTCGCTCCCAGTTCAGACTGACCCCAGAGTGCTAAAACAAAATTAAACAACAAATACATTCTCACGGTTACGTTAAGACAGGTGCAAAACAGCACAATAACATTTATTATACAAAGGGCATCTGGCGTAAAACCTGTGCCAAATCAACATGCAGATCCACCTTGGATTTGCTGTGGCGACCCCAAGTGCAAACAAGGGAGCAGCCGAAGGGACTTACTACTTACTAATTTTGGATGTGAGATGTTGAATATATATTTAAATGTAGCTTTTACTGACCAATAGTTCTGAAGAGCCTCTTGGTAGACAATGTTCCTTGTCCTTCTGTCAGGAAAGTGGATATACAGCTGATTGGGGTTACCAACTCTGGAGCGTCTGACTAACTAGCTGTGGAAGATCGCAGGTTCTGCCATATTCAGGCCAGCCACATTATCAGCAAAAGTAGTGGTTTCTTTTTGCACACTTTGAGGCATTCCATCTTTAAATGGTGTAAATGTTGCCTTGCATATTTCTCAAAGTTGTGCATTCATTGGTATATTTAGAGAACAAACAATCTTTTCAATTGTAAAAAAAGAGGTTTGACCACTAAAAATCCAGTAAACTTTTAAAGTTTAATTTACAGCCTTCCAGTAAACTTTTAAAGTTTAATTTACAGCCTGTGGTTGAAAGCTCTCTGCTAAGAGTGAAAACCTTCATTCCAAGAAGGAATAGGCTGTATTCTGATAAGTATTATATCATAGTGATTGTGTATAAGTTTTATCAAAATTCATGTGGATTGACCCCCCCAGCCACCCCCTCTCATCCACCAATGCCTGGCATGGGGAGAACCCATCTACATCTCTGAGCTGGCACCTTATCTGCAGGTCTAAATCCTTGTTCCTGGGGACAGCATTATGAAGAGTTTACCCTGTATTTTGTTTTGTAGTTTTCTCTGGGCCCCTCCCCAATCAGAGCGGGAGTGACATGTTTAGCCGCATGTTCTCCTTCAATTGCTGGCTGTCTGAGTGGTGTCCAAAAAATGAGGTGGGCTTCATAGATAATTGGCAAAGCTTCTGGGGAAAACCTGGTCTTGTTAGGAGAGACGGCATCCATCACACTTTGGATGGAGCAGCTCACATTTCTAGAAATCTGGCCAATTGTCTTAAATCCTCCAAACCGTGACTATCCAGGGTTGGGACCAGGAAGCAGAGTTGTAGTCTTACACACCTCTCTGCAGCTTCTCTCCCCCTGCCATCCCCTCATTACCCCATCCCCGTAGAGATGGTGCCTGCTCCCAGACCACCAATAACCAGCAAAAATCTATTTAAGCATAAAAATTCAAAAAGAAAAAATAATATAGCACCTTCAACTGCACCACAGACTAAAACAGTTAAATGTGGTCTATTAAACATTAGGTCTCTCTCTTCTAAGTCCCTGTTAGAAAATGATATAATAATTGATCAACATACTGATTTATTCTGCCTTACAGAAACCTGGTTACAGCAGGATGAATATGTTAGTTTAAATGAGTCAACACCCCCGAGTCACACTAACTGCCAGAATGCTCGTAGCACGGGCCGAGGCGGAGGATTAGCAGCAATCTTCCATTCCAGCTTATTAATTAATCAAAAACCCAGACAGAGCTTTAATTCATTTGAAAGCTTGACTCTTAGTCTTGTCCATCCAAATTGGAAGTCCCAAAAACCAGTTTTATTTGTTGTTATCTATCGTCCTCCTGGTCGTTACTGTGAGTTTCTCTGTGAATTTTCAGACCTTTTGTCTGACTTAGTGCTTAGCTCAGATAAGATAATTATAGTGGGCGATTTTAACATCCACACAGATGCTGAGAATGACAGCCTCAACACTGCATTTAATCTATTATTAGACTCAAATGGCTTTGCTCAAAATGTAAATGAGTCCACCCACCACTTTAATCATATCTTAGATCTTGTTCTGACTTATGGTATGGAAATTGAAGACTTAACAGTATTCCCTGAAAACTCCCTTCTGTCTGATCATTTCTTAATAACATTTACATTTACTCTGATGGACTACCCAGCAGTGGGAAATAAGTTTCATTACACTAGAAGTCTTTCAGAAAGCGCTGTAACTAGGTTTAAGGATATGATTCCTTCTTTATGTTCTCTAATGCCATATACCAACACAGTGCAGAGTAGCTACCTAAACTCTGTAAGTGAGATAGAGTATCTCATCAATAGTTTTACAATTTGTTCATGTAAATGGGGAATCTTCTTCACAGACTAAGGTTAATTATGGAGTTCCACAAGGTTCTGTGGTAGGACCAATTTTATTCACTTTATACATGCTTCCAGTGGACTCATCTCTGTGCTTGTTCTGTTAGACCTCAGTGCTGCTTTTGATACTGTTGACCATAAAATTTTATTACAGAGATTAGAGCATGCCATAGGTATTAAAGGCACTGCGCTGCGGTGGTTTGAATCATATTTGTCTAATAGATTACAATTTGTTCATGTAAATGGGGAATCTTCTTCACAGACTAAAGTTAATTATGGAGTTCCACAAGGTTCTGTGCTAGGACCAATTTTATTCACTTTATACATGCTTCCCTTAGGCAGTATTATTAGACGGTATTGCTTAAATTTTCATTGTTACGCAGATGATACCCAGCTTTATCTATCCATGAAGCCAGAGGACACACACCAATTAGCTAAACTGCAGGATTGTCTTACAGACATAAAGACATGGATGACCTCTAATTTCTTGCTTTTAAACTCAGATAAAACTGAAGTTATTGTACTTGGCCCCACAAATCTTAGAAACATGGTGTCTAACCAGATCCTTACTCTGGATGGCATTACCCTGACCTCTAGTAATACTGTGAGAAATCTTGGAGTCATTTTTGATCAGGATATGTCATTCAAAGCGCATATTAAACAAATATGTAGGACTGCTTTTTTGCATTTACGCAATATCTCTAAAATCAGAAAGGTCTTGTCTCAGAGTGATGCTGAAAAACTAATTCATGCATTTATTTCCTCTAGGCTGGACTATTGTAATTCATTATTATCAGGTTGTCCTAAAAGTTCCCTGAAAAGCCTTCAGTTAATTCAAAATGCTGCAGCTAGAGTACTAACGGGGACTAGAAGGAGAGAGCATATCTCACCCATATTGGCCTCTCATCATTGGCTTCCTGTTAATTCTAGAATAGAATTTAAAATTCTTCTTCTTACTTATAAGGTTTTGAATAATCAGGTCCCATCTTATCTTAGGGACCTCATAGTACCATATCACCCCAATAGAGCGCTTCGCTCTCAGACTGCAGGCTTACTTGTAGTTCCTAGGGTTTGTAAGAGTAGAATGGGAGGCAGAGCCTTCAGCTTTCAGGCTCCTCTCCTGTGGAACCAGCTCCCAATTCGGATCAGGGAGACAGACACCCTCTCTACTTTTAAGATTAGGCTTAAAACTTTCCTTTTTGCTAAAGCTTATAGTTAGGGCTGGATCAGGTGACCCTGAACCATCCCTTAGTTATGCTGCTATAGACTTAGACTGCTGGGGGGTTCCCATGATGCACTGAGTGTTTCTTTCTCTTTTTGCTCTATATGCACCACTCTGCATTTAATCATTAGTGATTGATCTCTGTTCCCCTCCACAGCATGTCTTTTTCCTGGTTCTCCCCCTCAGCCCCAACCAGTCCCTAGCAGAAGACTGCCCCTCCCTGAGCCTGGTTCTGCTGGAGGTTTCTTCCTGTTAAAAGGGAGTTTTTCCTTCCCACTGTCGCCAAGTGCTTGCTCACAGGGGGTCGTTTTGACCGTTGGGGTTTTTACGTAATTATTGCATGGCCTTGCCTTACAATATAAAGCGCCTTGGGGCAACTGTTTGTTGTGATTTGGCGCTATATAAATAAAATTGATTGATTGATTGATTTTGAAGTTGATAAACATAACGCAGTATTGGCCATTAGGTACAGAAAAATTTCAGTTTGAGGGTGTATATTGCCATAATGATTAAACCAGATTTAAGGACTATTTTTAAGTAGGATGGCATATCTACTCATTCACACATGGTGTCAAATATCATGGGTGTAATATTGGTAGAGGGGAGTATGGGGATAACAAAGCACATGGAAGAAAGTTACTTTGTATTGAATTGTGTATTTATATTCTTACAATCAAAATGTTAAGTATATGATTAGTCAGTAAATGACAGAATACTCACATTTGGTTTAGCTATAAACAGGTCTGAAAACACTAAAGTTTGTAGAGTTGTTCAAATCTTTTCAAGGAGAGTCAAACAGGTTTGTAGCACCCACATGCAGCATGTGCAGAGAAAGGATGCATTCATATCAAGGGGGAATTTGAATCTGCTTGGTTATACAACCAAGCTGGCATGCACACCCACGCTATGTGTGCTAGCCAGCAGCCAGCAGCAGATAGCCCAGGAGTCTGGGCTCTGTTTACAGCAGTAGGCAGGCTACTGAGCTCCTGCATATATGCATAGGGCCAGCGGCCAGCTATTAAAGCTGAGAGATTTGTGCTGGAGTACAAATGCCACTGAGGTACATATGGTTCAACTGTATGTATCAGATTATTGTTAATATTGTTGTCTTAATATTAATTTTTTTTGTTTGAAAATAGTACCAGGTTGTAGCCCATGTCATGGTGGGTCAGAATATGTAACTTTGGGGAGTTCACCTTTGTAGTTTTAGAGCCTATTCCGGACAGACAGAAAGACAAAAGTAGCCATTTATGTATATAGATTGATTACTGATAATTCGGTATAATTACAATCACAGCGTTGAAACACTTGCGTTGCACTTGCCATTGAGATATCAGGGAAACTAAGTCTCTTCAGCTGCTCCCTTGTTTGCACTCGAGATCGCCACAGCAAATCACAGGTTGATCTGCATGTTGACTTGGCACAAGTTTTACGCCAGATGCCCTTCCAGACATAACTCCACAGTACAAGCAACTATTTAGAAAGTTCTGAACATAGATTGGATGTTGTTGACATCTTCCATTGTGCAATAAACTCGGGGAAAAATCTCAGTTGTTTCACTTGAGGGAAGTTATTGCTACATTGTATGATGTTTTCAGATTTTTCTTACTGTTTAAGGGGCCAGTTCCAAAGTTGATGTCATACCTGCACCACCACAAGCACAGAAAGCCATCGGCAAGAAGGACAAGCCAAACCCGTTGGAAGACATCCAAAATCATGTCTCAAGACTCTGTAAGTGTTGCTGAATGAGTATTTATGTGGAAAATTATTGGACATCAGTATCATCACTGTCAGAAATATGACTGCCACATGTGAGTACGTAACATCTACTGTTGTCATGTTTTGAACTGCTATGGAACAAAATGCAAAGATTTCCAATTCACAAATGAATGTGATACAATATTAAGATCAATTATATCAATATAAATATGTGCAAATTTGCTTATCTGCCGAGTGGTAAATGTCAGTTGTCCATTGAACAATTGCAGATGGAAAAAGAAAAAAAACAAAAACTGATCAATAATACTGTTTACCAAAATAAGAGGCTCAAATAAATGTTTGTCAAGAAATAAGCAATTGTCCTTTTTGACTTTCAGTTAAGCAATCAGCACTATGTACAGTTCATAATCTGATTTTATTTCTATCAAGCAACCACATCCAAAACATTACATTAGTCAAGTATCATTTTACAAATGTGAAGTCATGTGTTGATCCTCATGGAGAAGCTGGTCCAGGGCCCCACTCAGTGCTGCACGGAAGCCTTCATGAATGCCATTATCTGCTGGGAACCTGTTATTGCCCTAACTGCAAAGGCTGGAATCACCTTTCTGCACATTTCCTCCCACATTTGCCACAGACCCACCAGGCAAAACTGCGGTATACTGTGTATCTGTAAAATCTGAAACAATAAAATTCAGTAACTAAGAAAACATTTTTTGGACAATGCATTAACAGGTGTCAGAGTGACATTGCAGAATGGATTCTTTTGGCAATCATTACTAATATTATTATTATTATAATACCATAGAGTCATTATACAATATTTATACATATTATTATTATATAAGTACATATTTATAATATTCAGTTAAACTCAACTGATCTCTAATTGCTCCTAGAGAGAAATCCCCAAGTGAGGCTTTTAGCATAATTGAATCTTGAGGTGCATTGATACCAAATTAATGTGTGGGGAAAAAAATTACATTCCATGGTCATCAGTTCTCTGCAGCATGTGTTCATAGAAATAAAATTTTAGGGATTGAAGTAGTGAATTATTTACACAATCTGGGCTGTAGACAAGGCAAATAATATACAATTAAACAATGTGATACAATTATTATTATTATTCCACATCACACTTTTAAAAAAATAATCCATTACTATGGCAGTTTTCTATATTTTGGACATAAAAATGTCACACTGATTCAAAAGGTTGGTGAATTATCTCTAAAATGACAATATCCACACCTGCAGACATAGTAAAGTCTATGAGATACATACAGACCTGTTTGAAATCAGGTCTCTCAAATCCTCGGCTACAACTTCTTTTAGGGATGCCATTCTAATTTTACAAAATAAATGGGTTGAGACAAGCGCTTTTGAACGAGTCCATGTTAGAGATGCAGCGAGTCCCAGGTTCATGGTCCATTTTCAGGCCAAACATGTCATTTTCCTGGCAGCATCGTGACACCAACACCTATGGCATCAATCCACAGTGACCACAGACACACCAAAGCAGATTTTCAGTCCTGGATGATTGTTCATCATCACTGCTCTCTGTGTTGTCAAAATCACTGTCATTACTCTCTAAACTAAACATAGGTTCAAAAAGAAAACCCTGTCTGGTGTTACTACTCTCTGTCATCTCCGAACAAAATAAAATGAAAAAATGCCCTCAAAAACTTTGTGTTGTAAACACATGCCCATACACTGACGTCATAATTCTGGGTTGACTGCACCTCCCCTAGTGGCAGATTATTTTAGCACATTTGTTTCGCATGATAACTGATTCATGGCAAAAAGCACGTCCATGTTGGAAACCATTCGGAAGATTCAGACGGCTTTCGGTGGCTTTTCAGTCGAGTGAGTATCCGAGAAATTGTGTAACAGCTGGGCATGTCACAACTTGTCCTGTGAGACTTCCAACATGGACATGCTTTTTGTTGTGCGCCATGAGCGGCTCCGTCCCGACGCGCGAATTCCTCCGCACGTCTTTCATTACAAAATCTCCTGTAACAGTGGAATGTGCCGCAAAAGTGCTGATGTACACCTCTTCCACAATTTCTCTGGTAGTCAGACGACGTCCCGGATCAACACAGCCTTCACTTTGGAAATGATCTGGTCGTTTCAGCCTGTCGATGGCCGCTCAGAGCGCGGTGCGCCCTGCGCCGCTGTGGGCCGTCTTTAATCCTCTTGTAATGATCCTTAATCTGTGTGACGCCCAGAGTATCTTCACCAAAAGCCGTCTGAATCTTCCGAATGGTTTCCACCTGGCTGTCTCTCACAGTTTCTGGAAAAATTTGATTCAGCGCTGCTCCAATCGCTCAGCCATTTCCCTGACAATGAAAATCCGATGAGGGGGGTGGACCAGTGCTCACTCAAAGCCTGCCCACAGGCGAATGACGCAACCGACAGGCGTGAAAAAACTCACGCATGCGCACGAAGGTTCAAGCTTGGCTGATGCAAGCGCACATGATTCAAATCCATATAGTTTTTTTTTTTTTTTAAATGTCGGATAGTTTTCTAACAGACCTCGTATAATCAAGCAAATAGCAAGTAGATCATTAGGTGCCTCCTGCCTGTAACTAATTCCTTATGTATAACGAATTATATAATGGATTTTGTCAGTTTTATACATATAACGGTTTTCGAGTAACAGACATTATAATGTGTGTGTGTGTGTGTGTGTGTATATATGTGTGTATATATACAAATAAATATTTGAACACCCTGCGGTTTTGCAAGTTCTCCCACTTAGAAATCATGGAGGGGTCTGAAATTTTCATCTTAGGGCCCTGTCCCACTGGCGTTTAGCAGGATTTGCATATGGATTGCGCACAAAATTGGCCCATATTCGCCAAACAGCCGCAATATCCGTGTAACATGCCTGTATGAGTCAGCCGTCATCCGAACATGTCCGTGATCATCCACAGAGGCACGCATGTCCGCAGCCAGGATTTTTGAGCTGTTCAAACATCTGAATGTGGATAACATCCATCTTACATACTCCATATATACTCAATTCATACACAATACATACTCACTCTATGCGCTGTATATCTGCTATTAACTGCTGATATCCGCAACAGATGGGGATTTGCGGCTTGGCAGCGGACCGGGACAGTGTGTAAAACAGATATATATCGTGCCCATCATGTCCACATCACAAACTAAAATATGTTGTAGCGAATGCATACAGATTGGCCACAAATAAAATGTTTTTTTATCACATCTGCTTTGCAGCTGATTTGCAGACAATCTGTGAATGCATAACAAACACGTCAGGTAAACCCAAAGTACTATATGTGGCAGAAAGCGACATACCTGCCAGTCAGTGCCGGTCCGGCTGTGTAAATCCACAAAGACGTAGCTGCTGCAATCCAGGACTTTTATTTAACACCAACAAAAGGAAGAGTTGCTGTTTTAGCCACAACTCACGCTGAAGTCTGTTTTCTGTGACACTGTTAAAAAACAAAACAAAAAAAAAACACCTTCTCACACCCCTCCCGCTCCCCAACTCATGAACAGTTAACCCTCGCATGACAACATGAACATTAACTCTGTGATCAACTTGTCCAAGTCCAGCACTTGCTCCAGAGGCTGTATTGTAGGTGTGAATAGTGATGCCGAAAGGAGCGAGCGTGCTTCTTTTATGACCGCAATGCAGATGCCGTGCATGCGCAACATGTGCGCAATGCATTCATAATACACCCGTAATACTGCCGTGATAATCTCAATGTGTCGGATCAGTTTCCTCACATGCGTTATATAACCGTGATTGTTCATCATATATTCGCTATATATTATTAATATATCCATAATTCATACTGGCACATTTGTCATTTTTGGCCATTTTTGTTGCGGACGACAACGAACGCCCGCAATTTGTGTACGCACAATTAATCCTCTCCCCAGTGGGACAGGACCCTTAGGTGCATATCCACTGTGAGAGACATAATCTAAAAAAAATCCGGAAATCACAATGTATGATTTTTTTTAATAATTTATTTGTATGTTACTGCTGCAAATCAATATTTGAACACCTGTGAAAATCAGTGTTAATATTTGGTACAGTAGCCTTTGTTTGCAATTACAGAGGTCAAGCGTTTCCTATAGTTTTTCACCAAGTTTTCACACACTGCAACAGGGATTTTGGTCTACTCCTCCATGCAGATCTTCTCCAGATCTTTCAGGTTTGGAGTTTCAGCTCCCTCCAAAGATTTTCTATTGAGTTCAGGTCTGGAGACTGGCCAGGCCACTCCAGGACCTTGAAATGCTTCTTACAGAGTCATTGTCATGCTGGAAGACCCAGCCATGACCTATCTTTAATGCTCTTACTGAGGGAAGGAGGTTGATTGCTAAAATCTCGCAATACATGACCCCATCCATCCTTCCTTCAGTACGGTGCAGTCGTCCTGTCCCCTTTGCAGAAGAGCACCCCCAGAGTATGATGTTTCCACCCCATGCTTCACGATTGAGATGGTTTTCTTGGGGTTGTTCTCATCCTCTAAACATGGTAGGTGGAGTTGATTCAAAAAAGCTGGTCACTGGTGAACTTCAAACGGGCCTGGACATGTGCTGGCTTGAGCAGGGGGACCTTGCTGCCCTGCAGGATTTTAAACCATGACAGCATCATCTGTTAATTTTGTAATCTTTGTGACTGTGGTCCCAGCTCTCTTCAGGTCATTGACCAGGTCCTCCTGTGTAGTTCTGAGCTTTCTCAGAATCATCCTTAATCCACAAAATGAGATCTTGCATGGAATCCCAGACCGAGGGAGACTGACAGTCATCTTGTGTTTCTTCCACTCCCTAATAAATAATCAGAACAGTTGTTGTCTTCTACCAAGCTGCTTGCCTGTTGTCCTGTAGTCCATCCCAGCCTTGTGCAGGTCTACAGTTTTGTCCCTGGTGTCCTTAGACAGCTCTTTGGTCTTGGCTATGGTGGACAGGTTGGAGTGTGGTTGATTGAGTGTGAGAACAGGTGTCTTTTATACAGGTAACAAGTTCAAACAGGTGCAATTAATACAGGTAAAGAGTGCAGAATAAGAAGGCTTCTTAAAGAAAAATTAACAGGTCTGTGTGAGGCAGAATTCTTGCTGATTGGCAGGTGTTCAAATATTTATTTGCAGCAGTAACATACAAATAAATTATTTAAAAAATCATACATTGTGATTTTTTTTTTAGATTATGTCGCTCACCTAAGATGAAAATTTCAGACCCCTCCATGATTTCTAAGTGGGAGAACCGCAGGGTGTTCAAATACTTATTTTCCTCACTGTGTGTATATATATATATATATATATATATATATATATATATATATATATATATATATATATATATATACGAGGTCTGTTAGAAATGTATCTGACCTTTTTATTTTTTTCAAAAACCATATGGATTTGAATCACGTAAAATTGCATCAGCCAAGCTTGAACCTTCGTGCGCATGCATGAGTTTTTTCACGCCTGTCGGTTGCGTCATTCGCCTGTGAGCAGGCTTTGTGTGAGCAGTGGTCCACCCCACTTGTCGGATTTTTATTGTGAATAAATGTCTGAACGATTTGGAGCTTTGCTGCATCAATTTTTTCCAGAAACTGTGAGAGACCTCCAGGTGGACACCATTCGGAAAATTCAGACGGCTTTCAGGGACGATTTTATGGGGATTACACAGATTAAGGAGTGCTCCAGCTGGTTTAAAGACCGCCCACAGCTGCTGAGAGCACGCCGTGCTCCGAGCGCCGATCGACAGGCTGAATCAACTAGATCATTTCCAACGTGAAGGCTTTGTTGATCCGGGATGTCGTCTGACTTACACAAAAATGGCAGGAGACGTGGACATCAGTACTTTTTCGGCACATTCCACTGTTACAGGAGTTTTTTTCATGGAAAGAGAAGCGGAGGGACGCGCCACAGAGCCGTTCATGGCGCGGGACAAAACCACCTCCGTGTTGGTCTATATATATATATATATATATATATATATATATATATATATATATATATATATATATAAAATCAGTGTTGCCACAGTTACTTTGAAAAAGTAATCCAATTACTGATTACTGATTACTCCTTGAAAAGTAACTTAGTTACTTTACTGATTACTCAACTGTAAAAGTAACTAAGTTAGATTACTAGTTACTTTTTTAGTTACTTTCCCCAGCTGCCGACAACAACCCTCTGCCACCTCAACATGACAATGATACTTGTTTTGCCAAAACTCATTTTATAAATTTCAAATTTATTAATTTATATAGCGCCAATTCATTCAGCAGTCTAAGTCTATAGCAGCATAACTAAGGGATGGTTCAGGGTCACCTGATCCAGCCCTAACTATAAGCTTTAGCAAAAAGGAAAGTTTTAAGCCTAATCTTAAAAGTAGAGAGGGTGTCTGTCTCCCTGATCTGAATTGGGAGCTGGTTCCACAGGAGAGGAGCCTGAAAGCTGAAGGCTCTGCCTCCCATTCTACTCTTACAAACCCTAGGAACTACAAGTAAGCCTGCAGTCTGAGAGCGAAGCGCTCTATTGGGGTGATATGGTACTATGAGGTCCCTAAGATAAGATGGGACCTGATTATTCAAAACCTTATAAGTAAGAAGAAGAATTTTAAATTCTATTCTAGAATTAACAGGAAGCCAATGAAGAGAGGCCAATATGGGTGAGATATGCTCTCTCCTTCTAGTCCCCGTCAGTACTCTAGCTGCAGCATTTTGAATTAACTGAAGGCTTTTCAGGGAACTTTTAGGACAACCTGATAATAATGAATTACAATAGTCCAGCCTAGAGGAAATAAATGCATGAATTAGTTTTTCAGCATCACTCTGAGACAAGACCTTTCTGATTTTAGAGATATTGCGTAAATGCAAAAAAGCAGTCCTACATATTTGTTTAATATGCGCTTTGAATGACATATCCTGATCAAAAATGACTCCAAGATTTCTCACAGTATTACTAGAGGTCAGGGTAATGCCATCCAGAGTAAGGATCTGGTTAGACACCATGTTTCTAAGATTTGTGGGGCCAAGTACAATAACTTCAGTTTTATCTGAGTTTAAAAGCAGGAAATTAGAGGTCATCCATGTCTTTATGTCTGTAAGACAATCCTGCAGTTTAGCTAATTGGTGTGTGTCCTCTGGCTTAATGGATAGATAAAGCTGGGTATCATCTGCGTAACAATGAAAATTTAAGCAATACCGTCTAATAATACTGCCTAAGGGAAGCATGTATAAAGTGAATAAAATTGGTCCTAGCACAGAACCTTGTGGAACTCCATAATTAACTTTAGTCTGTGAAGAAGATTCCCCATTTACATGAACAAATTGTAATCTATTAGACAAATATGATTCAAACCACCGCAGCGCAGTGCCTTTAATACCTATGGCATGCTCTAATCTCTGTAATAAAATTTTATGGTCAACAGTATCAAAAGCAGCACTGAGGTCTAACAGAACAAGCACAGAGATGAGTCCACTGTCCGAGGCCATAAGAAGATAATTTGTAACCTTCACTAATGCTGTTTCTGTACTATGATGAATTCGAAAACCTGACTGAAACTCTTCAAATAGACCATCAGTTAGCTGTTTTACAACTACCCTTTCAAGAATTTTTGAGAGAAAAAGAAGGTTGGAGATTGGCCTATAATTAGCTAAGATAGCTGGGTCAAGTGATGGCTTTTTACGTAATGGTTTAATTACTGCCACCTTAAAAGCCTGTGATACATAGCCAACTAACAAAGATAGATTGATCATATTTAAGATCGAAGCATTAAATAATGGTAGGGCTTCCTTGAGCAGCCTGGTAGGAATGGGGTCTAATAAACATGTTGATGGTTTGGATGAAGTAACTAATGAAAATAACTCAGACAGAACAATCGGAGAGAAAGAGTCTAACCAAATACCGGCATCACTGAAAGCAGCCAAAGATAACGATACGTCTTTGGGATGGTTATGAGTAATTTTTTCTCTAATAGTTAAAATTTTGTTAGCAAAGAAAGTCATGAAGTCATTACTAGTTAAAGTTAATGGAATACTCAGCTCAATAGAGCTCTGACTCTTTGTCAGCCTGGCTACAGTGCTGAAAAGAAACCTGGGGTTGTTCTTATTTTCTTCAATTAGTGATGAGTAGAAAGATGTCCTAGCTTTACGGAGGGCTTTTTTTATAGAGCAACAGACTCTTTTTCCAGGCTAAGTGAAGATCTTCTAAATTAGTGAGACGCCATTTCCTCTCCAACTTACGGGTTATCTGCTTTAAGCTACGAGTTTGTGAGTTATACCATGGAGTCAGGCACTTCTGATTTAAAGCTCTCTTTTTAGAGGAGCTACAGCATCCAAAGTTGTCTTCAATGAGGATGTAAAACTATTGACGAGATACTCTATCTCACTTACAGAGTTTAGGTAGCTACTCTGCACTGTGTTGGTATATGGCATTAGAGAACATAAAGAAGGAATCATATCCTTAAACCTAGTTACAGCGCTTTCTGAAAGACTTCTAGTGTAATGAAACTTATTCCCCACTGCTGGGTAGTCCATCAGAGTAAATGTAAATGTTATTAAGAAATGATCAGACAGAAGGGAGTTTTCAGGGAATACTGTTAAGTCTTCTATTTCCATACCATAAGTCAGAACAAGATCTAAGATATGATTAAAGTGGTGGGTGGACTCATTTACTTTTTGAGCAAAGCCAATAGAGTCTAATAATAGATTAAATGCAGTGTTGAGGCTGTCATTCTCAGCATCTGTGTGGATGTTAAAATCGCCCACTATAATTATCTTATCTGAGCTAAGCACTAAGTCAGACAAAAGGTCTGAAAATTCACAGAGAAACTCACAGTAATGACCAGGTGGACGATAGATAATAACAAATAAAACTGGTTTTTGGGACTTCCAATTTGGATGGACAAGACTAAGAGTCAAGCTTTTAAATGAATTAAAGCTCTGTCTGGGTTTTTGATTAATTAATAAGCTGGAATGGAAGATTGCTGCTAATCCTCCGCCCCGGCCCGTGCTACGAGCATTCTGACAGTTAGTGTGACTCGGGGGTGTTGACTCATTTAAACTAACATATTCATCCTGCTGTAACCAGGTTTCTGTAAGGCAGAATAAATCAATATGTTGATCAATTATTATATCATTTACCAACAGGGACTTAGAAGAGAGAGACCTAATGTTTAATAGACCACATTTAACTGTTTTAGTCTGTGGTGCAGTTGAAGGTGCTATATTATTTTTTCTTTTTGAATTTTTATGCTTAAATAGATTTTTGCTGGTTATTGGTAGTCTGGGAGCAGGCACCGTCTCTACGGGGATGGGGTAATGAGGGGATGGCAGGGGGAGAGAAGCTGCAGAGAGGTGTGTAAGACTACAACTCTGCTTCCTGGTCCCAACCCTGGATAGTCACGGTTTGGAGGATTTAAGAAAATTGGCCAGATTTCTACAAATGAGAGCTGCTCCATCCAAAGTGGGATGGATGCCGTCTCTCCTAACAAGACCAGGTTTTCCCCAGAAGCTTTGCCAATTATCTATGAAGCCCACCTCATTTTTTGGACACCACTCAGACAGCCAGCAATTCAAGGAGAACATGCGGCTAAACATGTCACTCCCGGTCTGATTGGGGAGGGGCCCAGAGAAAACTACAGAGTCCGACATTGTTTTTGCAAAGTTACACACCGATTTAATGTTAATTTTAGTGACCTCCGATTGGCGTAACCGGGTGTCATTACTGCCGACGTGAATTACAATCTTACCAAATTTACGCTTAGCCTTAGCCAGCAGTTTCAAATTTCCTTCAATGTCGCCTGCTCTGGCCCCCGGAAGACAATTGACTATGGTTGCTGGTGTTGCTAACTTCACATTTCGCAAAACAGAGTCGCCAATAACCAGAGTTTGATCCTCGGCAGGTGTGTCGTCGAGTGGGGAAAAACGGTTAGAGATGTGAACGGGTTGGCGGTGTACACGGGGCTTCTGTTTAGGGCTACGCTTCCTCCTCACAGTCACCCAGTCAGCCTGCTTTCCCGGCTGCTCGGGATCTGCCAGGGGGTAACTAACGGCGGCTAAGCTACCTTGGTCCGCACCGACTACCGGGGCCTGGCTAGCTGTAGAATTTTCCACGGTGCGGAGCCGAGTCTCCAATTCGCCCAGCCTGGCCTCCAAAGCTACGAATAAGCTACACTTATTACAAGTACCGTTACTGCTAAAGGAGGCCGAGGAATAACTAAACATTTCACACCCAGAGCAGAAAAGTGCGGGAGAGACAGGAGAAGCCGCCATGCTAAATCGGCTAAGAGCTAGTAGCTACGCTAAGCTAGCGGATTCCTAAAAACACGCAAAATGAATAATGTGTAAATAATTTAGAGGTGATTCAGCAGAAGGAGTGCTTTAGTTAAGGCACGTAAAGATTACACTGGGAAACAAATCGTAATCTAGATAACTAGATTAATCTAACTGCGCAGATTAAACAGCTAACAGATACAGAAAAACACCGCTGTGCTCCGGAACAGGAAGTGATACAATACCGCAGTGAGAGCCAACCACCAGTAGAGGCAAGCAAGAGGATAAGAAGGTACAAGTCCATGAACAATTTTATAAACTAATAACAGTACTTTTATAGTCACCCTTTCTTGACTTCAATGAAAATAAATACCTGTTTTATAAAAAGTAAAATAAAGACCTCTTTCTTCACCTCATATTTAACTGATGACAGCACTGTAACAGTAAAACCTGCAATTTCTAACCTACATTATTTATAAATGTAACTAATAAATTGTTTCTAACATTTTTCTAACATTTAAATTCTCTCTAAACATTTTACTTGTTGAAATTATTATTATTATAAGTAGTATTAGTAGTTATAGTAAAAAAAGGCTTCAAAACTGGACCTTTAATCTAGGGGTGTTGTGTGTGTGTGTGTTGGGGGGGCACATCCCTGCCCCATGCCCCCATTCCATCTGGATTCGCCCCTGCTTTGGCGTTTGAGCACAAAGAATGGATAACATTTATTTATGCAGAAAACATAAAAAACACATGGTGGTGACACATGGCCCCTGGTCTTCTATCTATCTATTAACCAGGACCCACTCTGCTTAGGGTGGTTTTCCACTGGGCTGGCATGGTTTGTGATTGCTATTTACAAGGGAAATCATGATTTCATGGGACTGTCATTGAGTGGCGCCAAGCTCTCACATGTGTCACTGGGTGTTGCTCGCATGTTGCTTGAATTTTGAACAGTTCGATTTTGGCGAGGTGACAAAGCCCCTCACCAAGTTCTCAGAGAGCTGTCGTGGGCATTGCTAAACCATTGTAGTTTCTGGAACTCAGAAAGTGCAAGAATCCTGAGAGGACTGGTGTGAGGGCTTAACGACCCATGAAGTTACACAGTGAGTGATTGCAGACACAAATGACATTCAGTCATTCCGGGTGGAAGACACATGCAACCAGCCCTGGAACGGTTGGGAAAGCAGCAAAGAATGAAATACATGTCTTATCTGTAGTGAACATATGGCAACATATTTTGCACACCATGTGACTGAAAGGTGAACCAAAACACCTAAAAAACAAATGTGTGGTCATGTGACAAGGGTGGGAGGACTGCCACATGAGTGCTCAACGACTGCCAAAATGATGGATCCTCCCTGGTGGAGACGGTCCCATGGCCAGAAATAGCAGAGCAGGATGACACAGGGCCATCGTTGGCCTCCCAGCCTGCATTGGAGCACACAATGAGAGGGAGTCCTGTACCAGCTGAAGAGGACAGAGTGTACCTGTTTGAAAGAGGAACACCAGTAGACAGTGGCTGATTTTTGGTGCAGCAGTCCCCTTTTCTACGTTAAGCAACAACATTGTAAAAACTCCTCTAAGAAGCGTCTTACATGCCATGTTGTTGCCTGCTCAGCAGCCATTCCCTCACCCATGCAGTCCTCCTTCTGTGGTGTCTGGCCTGTGCTGCCCTGGCTGTCGCCCTGGCCATAGTTAGTACAGCAACAGCAAGCAGACACACTGCAGCCTTCAGCCTGGCGGTCTGGTGGTAGTGTCCATGGGTTGCCTCAACAGACAGCTGCTGCACCTCTTCTGTCAGCACCATCTCCATGTTTCAACTGTGAGAGACAGAATCTAAAAAAAAAAAAAAAAAAATCAGAAGTCCTCCTATTCTGCACTCTTTACCTGTATTAATTGCACCTGTTTGAACTTGTTACCTGTATAAAAGACACCTGTTCACACACTCAATCAATCACACTCCAACCTGTCCACCATGGCCAAGACCAAAGAGCTGTTTAAGGACACCAGGGACAAAACTGTAGACCTGCACAAGGCTGGGATGGACTACAGGATGATAAGCAGCTTGGTGAGAAGACAAAAACTGTTGCTGTAATTATTAGAAAATGGAAGAAACACAAGATGACTGTCAGTCTTGTATGTTTTTTAATCATACTGTGTTTGATGACAAGATCCATTGACTCTCTGCTGAGCTATAACCGCTATGAACTTTTGAAAATAAAATCTGCGGTGGATTCGGTGGAGGCATATCGTAATAGTGGAACTTATTTTTCCCCTCTGCTGGCTAATGTTCCTGCCTCTTGTCAAGCTGAAGCTTTGGGTGACACATTCTGCAGATTTGTACAATATCCCCATTGAATATATGGACTGTTTTCGTCGTTTCATGTCGCGCCGCGCCTTGAACTTTTATGGCGCCTGGCTGGTTCCTGTGGTTCCTCCGCTTGATGTGGAGCCCTGGATACTACGTACCACCAAGCCACGTCGAGCTGAAGTCTCTCCAGGCATAAACCACGCCAACCTCCGAGGCCTTAGCCAGGTAGCTTCGGAGGCTAATACACAGATTATCAACTGTGTGCTAGTTAATGCGCGTTCCGTGATGAACAAGACTTTCATTTTGCAGGATTTCTTCTCCACACACTTTTTGGATGTATTGTTTGTGACTGAGACTTGGATCTCTGCGGGTGAGTCCTCAGCCTTTGTTGACCTGGTTCCTTCGAACTGCTCATTCATTAATGTTCCAAGAAGCAGTGGTCGGGGTGGTGGCATTGCTGCTATTTTCAGAGACAGTTTGGCATATAAAAGTATTGTGCCTGGATGTTTTTCGTCATTTGAATTATGCTGCTTTGAACTGGGACACCGCAGTCCTGTGTTGTGCGCACTTATTTATCGCCCACCCAAGCACAACAAAGATTTTTTTAAAGGATTTCTCTGACATGCTTGCAGCTGTTATTCCACAGTATGATCGAATCTTACTTCTGGGTGATTTTAATGTTCATGTTTGCTGTCCGTCCAAGCCTTTGGCTACTGAGTTTTTAGAATTGATTGATACATTTAATTTTATGCAACATGTTACTGAAGCAATGCACATATTTGGTCATAGGTTGGACTTGCTTTTAACTAATGGTTTTGATGGCAGTAATGTTCAGCTTTTGGATGCAGTGTTCTCTGATCACCGTCTGGTGTTATTTAATTTTATTTTGGACAGCAGTAATAAACCCAGTGTTTCTGCATGCTATCGGCGGCAGCTGAGGCCAGAAGCGGGAGATCATTTCTCCTCCCTTTTTGTTGCCTCAAAAAACAATGTAGCTGTCACATGCCAAGACACAGAACAAATTGCATCTACTTTTCTTTTGGCATGCAATACCATTATGAACACTACTGCTCCACTCAAAGCTATGCGCCCTAAACCCAGGCAGGAGCCCTGGTTGAATGAAACTGTGCGACAGGCCAGACGTGACTGTAGGAGGGCGGAGCGCAAATGGAAGAAAGATGGACTGACCGTCTCCTATCAAATTCTTAAAAAAAAGTTGGAGAAAATTCCAAAATATGGTCAGGTCTGAAAAGGCAAAAATACTTTTCGAATCTAATTTCTGATAACTGGGACAAACCTCGTGTTCTTTTTAAAACTATTGGATCTTTGTTAAACCCTGGCCAATCCACCACTTTGGAAGCAACTCAAGTTGTTTGTAATCGCTTTTTAAATTTCTTCTGTGATAAGGTCGCCAGTATTAGGGCTGGGATGACTGTCACTTCGGCCAGTTCAATCATGGCTCACACCTGTTCTGCTGTGTTAGACCGGTTTGAACCTGTTATTTTCAGATTTATCAAATATTGTTAAAAATCACAAACCTTCATTTTGTCCCTCAGACTGTATCCCCCCACGACTCTTTAAAGAGGTCTGGGGAACTATCGGCCCTGATGTTGTTTTGGTCAACAGCAGCCTTATGTCAGGAAAAGTTCCTGCGTTTTGTAAGCAGGCTGTCGTTGAACCTCTTTTAAAGAAAGCGAGTCTTGATAACTCTGTTATCTCTAATTATAGGCCCATATCTAAGCTTCCTTTTATTTCAAAGATTTTGGAAAAAGCTGTTCTTGTACAAATACAAGAGTTTTTAGAAACGAACAACATTTTAGACAGTTTTCAGTCAGGTTATAAATTATTTCACGGCCTATTAAGAAGAACTCTAGTAGCCCCCTGACACCCTTGCTTGTGTGCCTGGAAGACATCAAGGCTTGGTTGGCTCAAAATTTTCTTAGCTGAAATGAGAACAAAACCGAGGTGATTGTGTTTGGGCCCAGTGTTGGTTCCACAGCTCGATTAGACCTGGGCCCTCTCAGTCAACACATGAAGCCCACAGCCACCAACCTTGGCGTCATTATGGACTCTGATCTTAAACTGGGCAGGCAGGTCAAGGTGGTTGTTAAATCCAGCTTTTATCAGCTTCGTCTTTTAACCAAAATTAAATTAATTTTATCCTTTTCTGACTTGGAGCACGTCATGCATGCTTTTATTTCTTCATGCCTGGACTACTGCAATCAATTTTTTTTTGGAATTAATCATAATACACTTCACAGATTGCAGTTAATCCAGAACGCTGCTGCACGCATCTTAACTGGGAGCAAAAAACATGAACATATTACACCCATTCGTGCGTCTTTGCACTGGCTCCCTGTTAATTTTAGAATTGATTTTAAAATTTTATTATTTGTTTTTAAAGCTTTAAATGGACTGGCCCCACAATATATTGTAGACCTCCTCCAAATTTACTCCCCAGCGTGTGCTCTGAGGTCTGAGGGCCAGCTCCAGCTTGTGGTGCCTAGGACGAGACTTAAGACCAGGGGGAACAGGGCCTTCTCTTTGGCTGGGCCCAGACTCTGGAACGCTCTGCCTCTCCACATTCGAACAGCCCCCACAGTGGAGTGTTTTAAGTCTCGTCTGAAGACCCACTTTTATTCTCTGGCTTTTAGCTCTGCATGAGTTGTATGGTCCTCTGTTGTCTTTGGCCCAGTGTTTTATTTATTTATTGTTTTTATGTTTATTTATTTATTAGTATCTGAGTGGGTTTATTGTTTTGTATAGTTGTTTAATCATTTTTATGTGCAGCACCCTGGAAACTGTTCTGTCGTTTAAATGTGCTATATAAATAAAGTGGATTGAAAGTGGAGTCTTCCTCAGTCTGGGGTTCCATGCAAGATCTCGCCTCAAAGGGTGATTCTGAGAAAGCCCAGAACAACACAGGAGGACCTGGTCAATGACTTGAAGAGAGCTGTGACCACAGTCACAAAGATTGTAACACGCTGTCATAGTTTAAAATCCTGCAGGGCAGCAAGGTCCCCCTGCTCAAGCCCAGCACATGTCCAGGCCCGTATGAAGTTCACCAGTGACCATCTGGATGACAAGTCTCACGGCAAATCGTGATTCAGCAGCACAAAATATACATTAATCTATTGGTTCATGATATTGTGATGAAAAGCGCCTCATTTTCATCACGACAGCACAAATTCATTCTAATTCATTCCGTGATGGCTGCACGAAATTAAAAGTGAAGCGGGGGGGTCGGGTGGTTATCGTTCGTGTGGGGGGAAGAAGTCGGGTTAGGGTTAAGGTTAGGGTTGGGGGTAGGAGTAGGGTTAGTACTAGTGAGTTAAAAAAAAAGCCCCATCACAAAAATTTGACTCATTTCACTGTAAAAAAAAAGAATAGTTGAGAATACTTCAAATTTGCAGGCAACAGTCTGCACTAAGACTCTTATGTTTTGCCGGTGATGAACTATATATTATAGTATATAGTTCATCACCGGCAAAACATAAAGTAGTTGAAGTATTCTCAACTATTCTTTTTTACAGTGTTCATCACGGGATCAGGAAAAAAAACAAAGAAACAAAATGTGAGACTGGGCTGGTATGAGGTATACTCGCGATCTTTGGCCCTTTCCTTCACTTTGACTCCATGCAATACTCAGCCAGCATTCAGGCGACACGATACCAGTGAGATAACACCTGCGACTTACAGTAGTGTTCAGAATAATAGTAGTGCTATGTGACTAAAAAGATTAATCCAGGTTTTGAGTATATTTCTTATTGTTACATGGGAAACAAGGTACAAATCCAACAAGACCGAGCATTCATGATATGCACAGTCTTAAGGCTATGAAATTGGGCTATTAGTAAAAAAAAAAGTAGAAAAGGGGGTGTTCACAATAATAGTAGTGTGGCATTCAGTCAGTGAGTTCGTCAATTTTGTGGAACAAACAGGTGTGAATCAGGTGTCCCCTATGTAAGGATGAAGCCAGCACCTGTTGAACATGCTTTTCTCTTTGAAAGCCTGAGGAAAATGGGACGTTCAAGACATTGTTCAGAAGAACAGCGTAGTTTGATTAAAAAGTTGATTGGAGAGGGGAAAACTTATACACAGGTGCAAAAAATTATAGGCTGTTCATCTACAATGATCTCCAATGCTTTAAAATGGACAACAACAACAAAAAAAACCCAGAGAAGTGTGGAAGAAAATGGAAAACAACCATCAAAATGTCCATAGATAAATTTATGGACTATTTCTAATGGAGAAAAAAATGATACAAAAAGAAAAAGAAAAGACGTTGGTTAAAGGAGTGGCGACAGCTCGACCACCAAACTTTATGGTAAGCCATAACAGCCGTTTTGATTTTGGATTCTGTACGTCCGTCACCTCGCTTTCTGAATGGCTACATGTCACATTCAGCAGGTTGCATGCTTGTTTGTGGTCGTGGGACACTACACATACTGGGATATCGGGCCAAGGCAATCCAACATGTTGAATATCCCCGATTTGCGGTCTGAGTGCTCCTTACGTCCTTCCGAGCAGACTAGAGTGCTCTTAACACACCACACATGGCAGGAATATTAACAAGATTATCTTTAGTGTTTTCACGATAATCGGGGCATCCTTAAGACTGTCGGAAGGGGAAGATCTGATATCAGCCTAATTATCTTGCCGTGTGAACCAGGCATAAAGTGATAGCTGCAGTCCTCATGCAAAATTTTCAAATATTAGGGCCCTATCACACCATGTCAATTTAGCCAGCGTGTGAAAATTAGGGCGAATATGCTGGATACCTCAAAAAAGTTATGCAGCTGTCACACCGTGACAATTTAGCCAGCATATGCTGACAGCCCTGTTTCCACCAAGCAGTCCGAGGCCATACTGCATGGTATGGGTTGGAACAGTTAAGTCTGGCTTGATTTGCATTTCCACCGGCAGCAGAACCCTTTTGTTTGGCTGGCAGAGCACGTCATCGAGCATGCGTATGCTGTTGTGCGGCCTCTCCAATACACATGGACACCAAACAGAGTAACGAAAGGACAACATCTGGAAATACTTTAATTCCTTGTCGTGGCTGAAGAAATGCAGCGTTTTAAAAGAAGTCCCTATGTGTTTGCCTGCTCCCAGTGAGTTTCTCAGCCTGAATCAAAGGATGCCAGTACTTTGTGCCACAACAAGAAAATTAACTTATTTTAAAAGTTGGACGAGTCACAGTGTCCCATTCATTCATGTCAACGTTTTCCACAGGCATCAGCTGATCCTTCAGCATTCTTAACGCGATAAAAATAAATCCCATAAAAATAAAATTATATAAAAATAAAATTAAAAAAATGTTAAATTACACTGTGTGGAGGGGGTGAAGCTACGCAACAGCATATGTGCTCAATGACGTGCATGTCGATGCCTACATGCTCTGTCTACCAAACAAAAGGGTGCTGTTGGTGGTGAAAACACAAGTCAAGCCAGACCTATCCATTATATCCCCAGATCAAACTGTGTTTATTCGTAAAAAGTATCATCAAAAAGTATCAGGATTAATACTGTCAAAATGAATATTTTTCCATGGTTCTTATATTTATTTCAGTGTATTCTGATTTTTATCCCTGTATCTTTTGTCATAAGGTCAACAGTACTATTCTGGATTTTATTTGGCGTAAGAAGCTGTTACTGTTGAAAACCCAGAGCGTGAGAATTAGGACCCAAATGGCAAGGAACAGACTGTGATAAAAGGAATAACAATTTATTGTAAGTAATGAATTGTGTAATGGTGGTATTAGCTGAAGCAGGCACTGGAGAGTGGAGGCACGACAGGAGCTCAGAGCAGGATTGCAGTCCAGGACGTAGATAGAGCCAGAGAGTATGTAACGAGGAACCATGAATGGCTGGACAGGTCCAGGTGGACACAACGAAGCTGACGGTTGTCAGGTGATCTGAGGAAAGAGTGTAAAACCGTTAGTTCAGGCTAGGAGTCGAAGGAACAGAGGAATATGAATGGAGGCCAAGTACTTTGCAGGTAAACTGAGTTTCTGGCCTTGATCAGTGGAAAAGCCAGGGTATAAATACAGGTGCAGCTGATGAGGAACAGGTGAGACCAATCAGCTCTGTGACGTGGCCCCTGGAAGACACAGGAGGGGAGGGGGGAAAGAGCAGATCAAGACAGCATTGCAAAAACCTTTCGAACTGCGGCGTCATATCTTATGGCTCCTTCACACATAGCACGAATAAGGCCGAATGGTGCACGAAGGAGGACTCAGATGACAGTCGTGCAAATTTGAACTGCATTCAAATGCCTCATACAGCAGTCTCACAACAGCTGGCACATCCATTTGGCCACAGCACATGCACACCACATTTGTGTCGCAGTCGCATTGGAAGCCAAATCGAACAGCAGTCGAGATGCAGTCATACTGGAAGGTGCTTGGCAGTATGTCCATCGAGTCTACATATGTTTTGTGGACTTGGAGAAAGCGCATGATTGGGTACCCCGAGAGATACTGTGGGAGGTGCTGCAGGTGTATGGAGTGAGGGAGTCCCTTCTCAGGGCCATCCAACCTCTGTACTCACAAAATGAGAGCTGTGTTTGGGTGCTCGGCAGTAAGTCAAAGTCGTTTCCGGTTGGGGTTGGCCTCCGTCAGGGCAGCGCCTTGTCACCAATCCTTTTTGTAATATTCACGGACAGGATATCGAGGCGTAGTCAGGGGGAGGAGGGTCTCCAGTTTGGTGGGCTCAGGGTCTCATCACTACTTTTTGCAGATGATATGATCCTGTTGGCTTCATCAGCCTGTGACCTCCAACACTCACTGGATCAGTTTGCAGCCAAGTGTGAAGCGGGTGGAATGAGGATCAGGCTACTATTGGTCAATCTTCGTTCCTACTCCCACCTATGGTTATGAGGGTTAGGTCATGACCAAAAGAACTAGGTCGCAGGTACTAGTGGCTTCCATAGGAGGGTGGCTGATGTCTCCATTAGAGACAGTGTGAGAAGCTCAGTAGAGCCGCTGCTCCTTTGCATTGAAAGGAGCCAGCTGAGGTGCTTCAGGCATCTGGTAAGGATGCCCCCTGGGCACCTCCCTAGGGACCAGAGCTGCAACTTCCACACATTCAGTCGCAGTTTGATGATGACACCAACTGGATCGACCTGGAGAAGGATTCCTCATCTGAGGCAGAGGAGTCGCCACTTTAGAACAGGGCAACATTCCTTTTTAAAATGCAGGACTCCGGGACAGTCCCGGAGAGCGGAGCAGGTGGTGCATTTTTTCCACGGCAGATCAGATTCTGCTTGCTGTGCCTGATATGATCGCTGCGTTCCCGGAGTTAACGCATATTAAGACTCTGTTTAAGCAAGATCAGCTTCCTCCCTGCCTCAACGATCCCATGGACTTCCTGTTTGAGTCTGAAATCTATGATTCCTGTCTTGACACACCCCACTCCATGACGCTGTCTGTCAAAGCTGTCACGCCTCCACAGCCATTCACACTGCCCTCCTCCTGTCAGCCTCCTACACCTGCTCCTTGGAGATTGTTTATGTGGGAGACAGTGAAGCGTATTCAGTCTGGGAAGCCTGATCAGAGACCAGATGCAGCTACTGATCTGGTCCCGCCTTGTCAGGCATCTGTGCCGGCTCCCCGGAAGCTCTGGGCACCATCGCGCCAGCCTGCTGCCACCACGACTCTCTCGCCCAACCTCTCTGCTGGGGACACGCC
This sequence comes from Thalassophryne amazonica, assembly GCF_902500255.1. Classification (NCBI taxonomy): domain Eukaryota; kingdom Metazoa; phylum Chordata; class Actinopteri; order Batrachoidiformes; family Batrachoididae; genus Thalassophryne; species Thalassophryne amazonica. The sequence continues at coordinate 101,373,267 of NC_047112.1, read as the reverse complement.
TCTCCTAGTGCCCACAGAGCCATCGGGAAAGACCACGTCACCTCAGTGCTCGACAGCACCAGGCGTGACATCATGGGAGCAAGCGGAATAGCACACGCCCACAGAGGCTTCTCCGGCACACACGCTCCTGAAACAAGCTGCCACAGCTCATCATGCCTCAGCTTTTGTCAACTGTGCCCACATCAGTGGCGTCACTTACAGCGCGCACCCTGCTCCATACTCCATCAGCGATGGCTGTAGTAGTCACGTTGCGCTCGCTGCCACGATCAACAGCCACGTCAGTCCAGCAAACAGCAGCACGTCCTGCTCCTCAGGCTTCAGCGAAGACAGGTGATACCATTGCCGTGCATGCCAGGCCATAATCAACAGCAAATCAGCCAAGCCAGCAGCAGTGCGTACAGCTCCTCAGCCTTCAGCGAAGCCAGCTGCTTCTGACGACTCGCATGCCTCCCCACGAGTAGCTGCAGAGCCAGCCGGGTTGGCTACAGCGTGTCCGATGCAGGATATCTCTTCATTGCCTCCTCCTCTTGTCAGATCTTCAGAGTTCTTCCCAATGAGAACTCAGTGCTTTGTTATTTTTCTTAATCATGCTTCCCCATTTTCAATGTCCATAGGAAAACTGTTTAGTGTCTCATTTGTGGACACCACATGGCTCCTGCATTCCTTTGGTGCTAAGCTATTTCTAAGCTTATCGTTTGTCATTTGTTTCAAAGTTTGCTTAAGATGTGAGTCCTCTCAATATTTGTATTAGTGTTGGGAACTGGTTAGCTTCCCAGGTAAATCTGTTTTATTGTCAGTTTTTCATAGTTCTACTATTGCAAATTTTGGCAAGTTTCTCCATTCCGTAGATTCCCTCTTCTGGAAAGTAATGCTCTTATAGTTTGCTCGGCTTAAGCCCCGTTTACACATAGACGGTTTTGGCGGCGGGTAGTATGTAGACCGAAGTTCGCAGTAGTTCCGGCTGTTTTCGCAGTGGAAAGGGGCGGAGTATTTCGCCGGCGTTTTGACCGCCGTACTAGCCGCAAATACGCAGATAAAACACCACTAAATCCGCCAAATAAAGCGGTGTTTTGACGCCGTAGCATCCGGCACACGTCAGGCAACGGGGGTTAATACCCAGTTCTATCCTTTACAATTGCAGGTTAAGATGCGCGTGAGAATGGTGGTGTTCTGCTGCCGCAGATAATGCCCTGTGTACCGCTGTTTTATCCAGGCAAATCCTGCGTTACTCCAGGAACATTTGCATATAGGCACCACCCCCAGAGTATAATAGGCTGAAGCAGCAGGAAATACATGCCTCTTTCACTGCAGGGGGAGGGAGATCATCCTCAGCCTTTTCTTCTCCTTCCTTTCCCCCTCCTCAACGTGTTGCTTCGTCTCCATCACAGGCCTCCCTCTGCTTCTGAACCAGACCTCTTGGTAAGTCCTTGCCGCTGCCAGTTTTCTTTTAGGAGGCATACTGGTGCTTCTCTGCAAAAATATCTGGAGCTGGCCATGAGTGAGAGGCCTGCATGCAGCGCGCTAGCGTTTTTATACTGACCGCCGCCTATTGGCCATTTGGAACGTCGTTAACCAGGAGGTGGCGTTTAGAACAGCGTACTGTCCGCTAGCGCCGCCGTTTTGTCTGTCTATGTCGCCGGTTAAAATGCCCTTGAGGATGCCGATGTGGGCTCTATCGCCGTTTTACACGCCATTGATTAGGGATACAACACCGGCCGCCAATTACGGCGGTGTAAACTGCGGCACTACAGGAAAGGGCAGGATGGAACGGCGATTAAAAAGTATCAAACGCCATTGTTCACGTTGTCTCCGTCGTCACGCAAATTCTCCGGGAGCGCTCCTGGAATTATTCGACATGTTGAATAATTTTTTCGATGATTCCCGTTAAAGCCGGAACTAAGCCATGCCCCCTAGTGCCGGCGTTAACAACGGCGTTTCATCCTTAAGATGGCCAAAAACTCTTCCAGGAGTTCTTACCGTCTATGTGTAAACAGGGCATTAGTAAACAGTTTAGTGTCCCGAGTCTCCAGATTGGTCCCTACATGCTAATGTTACCCTGCTAGCAGTAATCATGTTATTTTTGTGGTGGTTTCTGGAACTCGTGTCTCCCTGGCCCCTACTAAGTTCACACTCAGCATGGGTCATCCCTTCATGTCCTTTACATTTAATGTCACTCGCAGGTCCATTTTATTGATTACCCACTACATACGTTTGTTTGATTTTTGTACCTTTTGCCTTTTATTTTTTCATGTAATACTACCTTGTGTATATATTTTTTCCCTGGCCCCTGTAAGTCTTTTGTCCGATGGTTGTTTCATTTTTTGTATGTCATTATTTTACAGTGTTTCTCAACATGTGGTTCCCTTCTTGGTTCCCTTGCTTTCCTAGGTTTTTTTAATCAGGGTTTTCAGTTTTTGCAATCCTTTGAATCCATGGTTTTGGTTTTCAGGCATTGTTGTTTTTGGCATTAATTGGGTTCTACTTTCTGTGTTATCTTCCCCTCTGTTCTGTTGTTGGTTTGTCTGGTTGTTACTGACTGCTGTTTCTTTTTGTTGTATTCCCAAGTTTGTGTATGATCCATGACCTGCGCATCACAAACACTTTCTTTCACTCGAAGCCGCAGCACAGATGTCCTGGCACCACCCCAGATCCCGCCACTGGCACAGCTGGATCTCTCATCACCAGGAGAGACTCACTAAACTGTGTTCGCTACACCCGCAGCTACCACAGCGCTGATTGCGACACTGACCATACACTGGTCGCAGCCAAAGTCCGACTCCAACCCAAGCTGATCCACAACTCCAAGCAGAAAGGGCGGCCTCGTATAAACACAGCCTTCACCTCTGTTCCTGACACCTGCGCGCTTCGCAAATTCACTCCAGGAGGCCCTCAAAGACTGTCCAACCAACACGGCAGATGTGAGATGGGGACACATCCGTGAGGCCATCTACAAGTCTGCCATGGACACCTTCAGCAGGAGGGAGAAGAAGAACCCAGACTGGTTTGAGGCAGGGATCACTGAACTAGAGCCAGCAATCTCAGCTAAACGCGACGCACTGTTTGAGTACAAGAGAGACCCCTCTGAGAAGACACTTGCTGCACTTAGAAAGACTAGAAGTGACACCCAGAGGATCACCCGATGCTGCTACTGGCTGAACCTATGCCGCAGCATCCAACTCTCCGCCGACTGCAGCAACGTCCGTGGGGTGTACGAGGGACTGAAGAAGGTGTTTGGTCCAAGCGCTGTCAAGATCGCACCGCTGAAGTCTGCCTCAGGAGATATCATCACGGACCGCAGCAAACAGATGGAGAGATGGGCGGAGCACTACCAGCAACTGTACTCACGGGAGAACATCGTCACAGATACAACAGTCGAGCGCATCACCCCCCTGCCAGTCACCGATGAACTTGATGCCCCACCCTCTTTTGAGGAACTCAGCAAAGCCATCGACACCTTTGCCAGTGGCAAAGCTCCAGGTAGCGATGGCATTCCACCTGAAGTCATTAAGGCCAGCAAAAAGACTGTTCTCCTCGACCACCTCCACCAACTTCTGCTCCAGTGCTGGGAAGAAGGGTCAGTCCCACAGGATATGCGTGATGCCAACATCACGACGCTGTACAAAAACAAAGGAGACTGCAGTGACTGTAATAACTACCGCGGTATCTCCCTGCTCAGCATCGTCGGCAAGGTCTTCGCACGTGTGGTCCTGGATAGATTTCAGCCGCTCGCGGAACGCGTTTACCCAGAGGCGCAATGCGGCTTCAGAGCGGGAAGGTTGACTGTAGACATGATATTTTCACTATGACAGCTGCAGTAGAAGTGTCGTAAGCAGAGACAACCACTCTACCTCGCCTTCATTGATCTGACGAAGGCATTCGACCTGATCAGCAGAAGTGGCCTCTTCGCGCTACTACAAAGGATTGGATGCCCCCCCAAGCTTCTGAGGATGATAGTCTCCTTCCACCAAGACATGAGAGGCACTGTCAAGTACGACAGCTCATCTTCAGAACCCTTCCCCATCCTCAGCGGCGTGAAACAAGGATGTGTCCTTGCCCCGACACTCTTCAGCACCTTCTTTTCTCTCTTGCTGCAAAATTCCTTCGACCAGAGTGAAGACGGTGTTTACATCCACACTCGGAGTGACGGGAGCCTCTTCAATCTGGCCCGCCTGCGTGCCAAGACCAAAGTCCGCAAGGTCCTCCTCAGAGAGATGCTGTTCGCAGACGACACTGCCCTGGCCGCACATTCTGAGGAAGCCCTTCAGCGACTCATTGATCGCTTCGCTCACGCATGTGATGAGTTTGGACTCAAGAAAACCAACATCATGGGCCAAGACGTCAGCAGCATCCCCCGCATATCAATTGGTGACCACACACTGGAAGTGGTGGAGGACTTCACCTACCTGGGCTCCACCATAACCAGCAACCTGTCACTGGACACTGAGCTGAACACTTGCATCGGCAAAGCAGCAACAGCAACAGCCCCTCTGACAAAGAGGGTGTGGAACAACACCATGCTGACCACTAACACCAAGATGAGAGTGTATCAGGCCTGCGTTCTGGATACGCTCCTATACAGCAGTGAGTCATGGACCCTGTACTCTGCCAAGAGGGCAGACTGAATGCCTTCCATCTGCGCAGTATCAGAAAGATTCTGGGCATCACCTGGCAGGACCGTGTCCCTAACAAGGACGTGCTTGCCAGAGCAGAAATCCCAAGCATGTTTGCCCTCCTTTCCCTGAGACGTCTACGTTGGCTCGGTCACGTCGTACGCATGCAGGATGGCTGAATTCCAAAAGACATTCTGTATGGCAAGCTAGCTACTAGCACCAGACCAACCGGCAGACCGTTTCTCAGGTTTAAGGATGTCTGTAAGAGATACCTGAAACTCGGCAACATCCGCTCCGCCGACCTCAAATCCATAGCTGCTGACCGAGATGCCTGGAGGATCACAGTGAAGAGCAGCGTTCAGCTGTGCGAGAGTAGAAGAGAGGACAAGTGGGAGGAGAAAAGACAACGCAGACGACAGAATGCAGCATCAGTGGCAGTACCGGGAGAGGCTGACGCGGGATACACCTGCAGAAATTGCAACAAGACCTCCCGCTCCCAAATCGGCCTGTTCAGCCACAGCAGATGCTGCCACTTAACTACAGACTGACTTTACCAGGCGCAAAGACTCCATTGTCTTCCGAGACAGACGGACGCTAACAACAAATTCTCAAGTTTGTGTATGATGTTGCCACACAGGTCCTCACCCCCCTTTGTTCGGTTCTCAGGTTTTTAGGTCTCTTCCGTCCTGCCCGCTTGCTTACTGCTATGGTTCTGGAGAGGTTTTTTTCCCGCTACCGTGTCCCGTCTAGTCCCTCAACCTGGTTCCATCTCTGATCCATCTATGGTCGCCCTCCTGGCTCTACCGTGGGCCACTATAGGCCCCTGAATCGACCCCTTGGGGTTCTCTTGTCCCTAGGACTGCCATACTGTCGCCCATCTGGTGGGCTCCCTGGTTTTTGTCACCCGTTCAGGCTTGGGTCTTCAGTTCTCCATATTTTATGGTACTGGGCTTGTGATTGTAATTTCCTCCCCCCCGCACTTTAAAAATGTTATGCTTATTTACTAATGTATTAATTGGTTGTTTTTGTCACTTGTTTATCTTCCACTGGCTTGTTAGAGGTGGGTACCGGATGGGGGGTATTATTGTTTTTTATATTTGTGGCATTTGCCACTGAATGAAAGAATTCATTTTTATTTCATCATGATAAAATTCAACAAACATAGTGTTAAAAAACACACCACATATTGTGGGGTTGAAATGGTTGAAAAAATGCATGGGTTTGCCTCTGGATATGGATACACTTCTCCACTGAATTTCATGGAACGTTGTTGAAACCTTATTAACTAACTAGTCCGACTGTGCAGCAATAGCAAGAAATAACAAGGCCTCTCATTGACATAAATTTTACATTTGTTACAGATAATTAAGCATTTCAATTGTGTTTATGAAAAATGCCATTTTAGACAAAATTCTAAAATAATTTCAGCCAGTTTTATTGGATTATTGTTCTCTGCTCTTGGTGACCTGAGAGCTCTGCTGGTGATGATGAGCTTCTCTGATGCTGAAGATCCAATTTGTGTGCCAGAGTTGGCCCTTGGTTATTGGTCCACCTGCACTTTTGGATGACTCGCATGGCAGCTGTTGTTGCCCAGTTTTAATATCCCTTATTAAGATCAGTTACCCTGCTTGAATGTAGAGATATTCAGACTGTCTCATTAAACTCTGAAATGTGTTATTGCCTGGGTCTAATTATTTCCCTTATGAGCATGTTTCCAAAACAAGACCAGTGAAGTTGCTAATTTGTTTCCTTGATTGCATTTATTGCCTGTTGAGCAGAAGTATACCCTGAGCTACATTATGAGAAGCTGAAAAGTGAAGGCAGCAAACCATAAGTTCATCCTTCCTTAGCCTATTAATGGTTATTTCAGGGTTAAATGTATGACTTTCCTGTTTGATGTGTATTTCACTTTGTGTTTTGTCACTTATTGTCCTTGCACTCCTTTAAAAAAAAACCCTGCCTTTTTAATATGCCTGGTGCCCCCTGCTGGTTCCTTCAGACACCACAGTCCTCTCCTGAAACGTATTACTACACTTCAAAAAAAAATTTTTTACACAGTCTGCAGTAATTCCCCTTTTTTATTATAAGTCCAGCCAGTCCGGAGTCCTCCTTTTAGGCCTACCTTCTGCCTGCACTGCAGGGACTTGTTCCCTGACTTCCGAGGTAACTGTTAGTTAGTAGTTACTGTACTTTCAGGTTTGTTTTCCTGAGGTTCCCTTTTTTCATTTAGTCCATGTCCATAATCAAAATCAAAAACAAAATCTTCCACATCAGATCACATCATTTTGTTTTCCCTCAGCTGATTTGACTCTGACCACTCCCATTTGGCATTTTTTGTAGCAACCCTATCATTGGTGCTATCACTGATGACAAATTTGGTATGAATTTCCCATAGTAACTCAACAAGGAAAGGAAAGACTGCAACTCTGTCACATTACTTGGTGTTTTCACTTGAGAAATCATTACGTTTGTCTTTCAAATGATGGATGCCCTCAGCATCGAGTCACATTTGTCACTGTTTACTCTAAGATTGTACGTTTTCAATCTTTTCAACACTTCCTCCAATTTGCACATCTATTGCTCATGGTCTTTTCTTGTAATTAATGTCATCCAGACAACATATGACACCTTTTTAACCCTTGCAACACTTGATCCATCTGCTTTTGGAATACAGCAGGCACATTGGCAACTCCATAAGGGAGTCTATTTACTTCATACAACCCCTTATGGGTGTTAATGGTCAGGTACTTTTTCGAATCCTGGTCTAACTCAAACAGTTGGTACACTTGTGCCAGATACAGTTTTATAAACCTGTCACTCCCTGCCAGTTTTGTGAATAAATCCTGCAGTTTTGGTATTGGATATTGATCAATGTTCAACCATGGATTTATGGATACTTTGTAATCTCCACAAATTCTTACAGAATTATCCATGTTCACGATGAGCGAAGCCCATTCACTGTATGCTACTGGTGTTAGAATCTCTGCTGATTCCATTTCGTTTAACTGGGCTTCCACAGCATCCTTCAGAGCATAAGGCACAAGTCAATGTTTGCAAAACTTTGGAACGGCCCCCGATGTAACCTGTAATTTGGCTTTGATGCCTCTGACTTTCCCCAGGTTCTTATCAAACACCTCTGACTACCTACCACACAATTCCTCAACAGATTAATTTGCCACCCAATCCTTCCCCAAAAGAGATGGACCACAAACACCTATCACAACATATAATATCAATGAATGCATATTTTCCTTGCATTTCATAGCCACTTGGTGGAAACCTTTAACCTCCAAGGGTCCACCATTATATGTTTTGAATTTACAGTAAGTTGGTACTAGTTCAAACCCTGCAAACCTGTTTTTGTAGTTTTTCAGAATTAATAGAAACAGAAGCACCAGTGTCCAACACCGTTTTGAGTTTCTGACCACTTACATCCAGATACACAAAATAAGGTTTTACTTCACCATCACCTTTTACTTCAAATTAATCCAGTTCACCTTTTTTGTCACCTTCTTTGGTTTTAAGCTGTGAACCTGAATTCATTCTACCCTTGACTTTTGGTGCTTTGATTGACTTCAATTGTTGCTCTGGTACCCTCTTTTGGTGAAGCTGTGCCGGTGCCATTGCTGATGTCATGGTGTTACATCATCTAAAGCCACGCTGTCCGCTGGGTGTCGCCTTTTCTTGTGCTGAAGTCACTCCTACTTTCTCAGAAGACTCAGTCAATCAATCAATCAATCAATCAACCAATCAATATACTTTATTGCGGACTCATCTACATAGCATAATAACAATACATAGAGTTCCATAGACTCTAAAAACTATACGAGGTCTGTCCAAAAAGTAACGGACCTTTTAATTTTTTTCAAAAACTATATGGATTTGAATCCCGTGTGATTGCATCAGCCAAGCTTGAATCTTCGTGCGCATGCGTGAGTTTTTTCACACCTGTCGGTAGCATCATTCGCCTGTGGGCAGGCTTTGAGTGAGCACTGGTCCACCCCCACTCGTCGGATTTTTATTGTCAGGGAAATGGCAGAGCAACTGCCACTTTGCTCCATGAAATTTTTTTCAGAAACTGTTAGAGACAGCCAGTTGGAAACCATTCGAAAGATTCAGATGGCTTTCGGTGAAGATTCTGTCAGCGTCACACGACTTAAGGATTATTACAACCGGATTAAAGATGGCCCACAATGGCGGAGGGCGCGCGGCGCACCGAGCGGCCATCGACAGGCTGGAACGACCAGATCATTTCCAAAGTGAACGCTGTGTTGATCCGGGACATCGTGTGACTACCAGAGAAATGGCAAGAGAGCTGGACATAGCACTTTTGCGGCACATTCCACTGTTACAGGAGATTTTGTAATGAAAGACGTGCGGAGGATTTCGCGCGTCGGCATGGAGCCGCTCATGGTGCGCAACAAAAAAAATGCCTCCGTGTTGGAAGTCTCACAGGACATGTTGTGGCATGTCCAGCTGTTACACAATTTCTCGGATACTCACTCAACTGAAAAGCCATCGAAAGCCATCTGAATCTTCTGAATGGTTCCAAGACGGAGGTGTTTTAAAAAGGTTTTAACACTCCTTAATCCGTGTGACGCCGACAGAATCTTCACCGAAAGCCATCTGAATCTTTCGAATGGTTTCCAACTGGCTGTCTCTAACAGTTTCTGAAAAAAATTTCATGGAGCAAAGCGGCAGTCTCTCAGCCATTTCCCTGACAATAAAAATCCGACGAGGGGGGTGGACCAGTGCTCACTCAAAGCCTGCCCACAGGCAAATGACGCAACCGACAAGCGTGAAAAAACTCACGCATGCGCACGAAGGTTCAAGCTTGGCTGATGCAATCACACTTGATTCAAATCCATATAGTTTTTGAAAAAAATAAAAAGGTCCGTTACTTTTTGGAAAGACCTCGTATATAATATCTAAAACATCAGCTTGCCAGAGCTGATATGTAACAGGTTAAACAGGTGTTTTCTAATTCGGGATACATAATAAATACTAGATTCAAGCACCCCCACGATTATGCCATTCCTGGAGACCTCCAACCTTGACATAAATTTATAGATGAGCTTTCGTATGACTCCTTGACAGCACTGTGCATCAAGACCTGTACACAGTAGACTTGTGCTCTTGTACTTAGACAATCCTAGAAACATTTTAGCAAGTTGTGATAAGACACATACTGTCTGTTTATGGAGGCTCTTCTGAGATTCCACCATAACGGTGCTGTGTACAGTATGATTGAAATAAGGTCAATTTGATGTGCTAAGAACACATACGGAATTGCGCAGTATAGCATTTTCCTGCGCATAAAGTTTTCTAATCTGTCTTCCAATGTCAGCATCATCAGAAAAGTGTCCAAGATATTTAGCCTTGTCAATTTCTTTCACAATCTCACCACACATCTTGAAATTAGGCATTGTAACGGCTCTTAGAATCCTTGATCGAAACACCATTACAGCACTTCTCTTAACTTCACATCGTGTATATCACAGAATTTCTCACATGCCTGAAGGAGCATCTGGAGTCCACATGCAGATGGGGAGAACACAAACAAGTCATCTGCATACATTAAATGATTTACAAGTAGACTGTGTATAGGCTGTATTGCATTTATTTAGTTGTACAGTGAGATCATCAACATTAATATTAAAGAGATGAGCTGTGAGTATCCCACCTTGTCTGACCCCACATGACACACTAAAGTAATCTGAGTAAGCGTTACGCCACTTTACACACATCCGCAGACTAGAGTACCAAAATATGAATATTCTTACAACATAACCAGGAACTCCTCTCCTGACAAGTTTTTCAAACAGTATGCTATGATTAACCCAATCAAATGCCTTGCTGGCATCTAAAAACATGCAAAAAAGCTACCATTAAGTGTGTCATATGCATCTACTATCTCCTTGAAGGCATATATACACGTCTGTGGCAAGTTTCGTCTTAAATCCATATTGATTTGGCTTTGTCATAAGATACATTTCCATGCGATCTAGCAGAATAATCTCATTGACCTTACTGACTATACTAGCAATTGCAATTGGTCTATAGTTGTCTTTTGCAGTAATTTTACCAGTTTTGTCCTTAAAGACAGGGACAAGCATGACAGATAACATAGAATCTGGCAAGAGTCCACATACTAGAAAACTGGTCAGACACATGCTAAGTAACAGGTGAAGGTGATCAGAAGAATGTTTTAGGTGTTCTACATATACACCATCAAAGCTACAGGCCTTGTTAGAGTCAAGCTTCTTGATAGCAGATTCTATCTCTCTCCTATCTATATACACGTCTTTAAACTCAAAATTGCAATCAAATCTGACTACTTTCAACACTGTTGAGTAAACTTGAGAAATGCTTTCTCCAGAGCTCAGCAATGTATGTTTCCCCTGAGATGCCATGAATAGGAATTGGGAGGGGAGTTTTACAGTTGTCCATAAGTTTAATTTCTTTCCAGAAGCAATTGTAGTCATGGTTTGATAACTTTGGTAACTGCTCCATAAAATGTCCGATCCAAAACAAACCTTATGTGTCGCCCGATACATTTGTGGAACACAGGACAGACTGGCGCACACTGATGTGATTGTCACAGATGAGACGAGGAAGCGACTACAAAAACTTTAAAAACTCATTATTTTTTTCTGTCTACAGTGTGCTGGGGTCAAGACATTCATTTCATTTTGGGGGTAGTGTTGTGAAAGTGTAATGACACGGACCCACAACAGGGGGCGTAAATGAACGGACAATAGATGAGCCAAAAATACAACACTTTACTGTTGTAAAGCGTGCACAACGAAATATAGACAAATACAGAATTTGGACAGAGTCAAATGTACTAAGGTGACATGTGGGCAGGCTCGAGGATAGAAGACGTCCGTCCAGAGAGGAGCCGGATCCCACACGATTTCCACTGCCACTGAACCCGGAGAATACTGGAGCCGCCAAGTTCCGAGTCCCCAGGTGGCCACCGTCTCCGGCTGTCGGATCTGGTACTGCTGGCAGGAAGCAGAAACAGTTATGTGTGGGTGTGTGTACACCCAGCAATACAATCAGCTACAGTTCCTCAATGGTGGGTAAAACACCTCCACCTCCGAAACAGGAACACAGTAAGAATTAACAGTAGCACCTACTATTTAACTGAATACAGCTGAGAAAATACCTCGAAGGCAAACGATATCTTGGCAGCGGGGTGGAGATGTCACCCGGCTTTTATGGAGTGGTTGATGAGTTGATGATAGGTGACAGCTGTCAGGAGTTAACGAGTGACAGCTGTCACTCCCGGCTGTCCTGTGAGGCGGCAGCGCCCTCTCGTGCCTGAAGCCCGCACTCCAGGCAGGGCGCCCTCTGATGGTGGGCCAGCAGTACCTCCTCTTCAGTGGCCCACACAACAGGACCCCCCCCCCAACGGCCGCCAGACCAGGCTTGTCGGGGTGTCGGTTGTAGAAGTCGGCCAGGAGGGCCGGGTCCAGGATGAAGCTCCTCTACACCTAGGAGCGTTCTTCGGGTCCATACCCCTCCCAGTCCACCAAATACTGGAACCCCCGGCGCATACGACGGACGTCCAGGAGCCGGCGGACTGTCCACGCGGGCTCCCCGTCGATGATGCGGGCAGGAGGCGGCACCAGTCCAGGAGCACAGAGGGGTGATGTGTGGTGCGATTTGATCCTGGAAACATGAACTGAGGACTTTGAGGATCTTGAAGGGGCCTATGTACCTGTCCTTCAGTTTCGGGGAGTCCACTTGGAGAGGAATGTCCTTCGTGGATAACCACACCTCCTGCCCGGGCTGGTATGCAGGGGCCGGGGAACGCCGGCGGTCTGCATGGGCCTTAGCCCTTATCCGGGCCTTCAACAAGGCAGAACGGGCGGAACGCCACACCCGACGGCATCTTCGTAGGTGGGCCGGGACCGAGGGCACACCGACCTCTCCCTCCACCATGGGAAACAATGGGGGCTGGTACCCCAAACACACCTCAAACGGGGAGAGGCCGGTGGCAGAGGACACCTGGCTGTTATGTGCATACTCGATCCAGGCCAGATGGTTGCTCCAGGCCGTTGGGTGCGCAGATGTAACACAGCGGAGGACCTGTTCTAGTTCCTGGTTAGCCCGCTCTGCCTGTCCGTTCGTCTGTGGGTGATACCCGGACGAGAGGCTCACAGTGGCCCCCAGTTCTCTGCAGAAGCTCCTCCAGACCTGGGAGGAGAACTGAGGACCATGATCCGAGACAATGTCTGTTGGTATCCCATGCAGACGCATGACATGGTGAACCAGGAGGTTTGCAGTCTCCTGGGCCGTTGGGAGCTTCGGGAGGGCCACGAAGTGGGCCGCCTTGGAGAAACGGTCCACTACTGTGAAGATGGTCGTCATGCCCTGGGACGGTGGGAGACCCGTGACAAAATCCAGGCCGATGTGGGACCAGGGGTGATGAGACACCGGGAGCGGTTGCAGCAGACCTTGGGCTCTCGAATGGTCAGCCTTGCCCCTGGCGCAGGTGGTGCAGGCCTGGACGTACTCCCGGACGTCGGCTTCCACGGATGCCCACCAGAAGTGCTGCCGGACCACTGCCACGGTTCTTCACACCTCAGGGTGACAGGAGAGCTTGGAACCGTGACAGAAGTCCAGAACTGCAGCTCTGGCCTCTGGTGGGACGTATAAGCGGTTCTTCGGACCTGTGCCTGGGTCTGGGCTTTGTGCCAGGGCCTCCCGAACGGTCTTCTCCACGTCCCAGGTGAGGGTGGCCACGATAGTGGACTCATGTATGATGGATTCCGGTGGATCCGACAGCTCTGTTTTGACTTCATCCTTGTGTACCCGGGACAAGGCGTCCCGACCTCTGATTCTTGGTCCCGGGGCGATAGGTGATCCGGAAGTCAAAACGCCCGAAGAACAGTGACCAGCGGGCTTGCCTGGGGTTCAGCCGCTTGGCGGTCCTGATATACTCCAGGTTCCGATGGTCCATGAAAACCGCGAACGGCTCCGAAGCTCCCTCCAACAGGTGTCTCCACTCCTCAAGAGCCTCCTTCACCGCAAGAAGTTCCCGATTGCCCACGTCATAGTTCCGCTCTGCTGGGGTCAACCTGCGAGAAAAATAGGCACAAGGGTGGAGAACCTTGTCGGACTCCCCGCTCTGGGACAGCACGGCTCCTATCCCTCAGTCAGAGGCGTCCACTTCAACCACAAACTGGCGGCAAGGATCGGGCTGCACCAGAACTGGTGCAGTCGAGAACCGACGTTTCAACTCCCTAAACGCGGCTTCGCACCGATCCGACCAGGTGAAGGGGACTTTTGGGGAGGTCAGGGCTGTCAGGGGGCTAACTACCTGACTGTAGCCCTTAATGAACCTCCGGTAAAAATTTGCAAAACCGAGGAACTGTTGTAGTTTCCTACGGCTTGTTGGTTGGGGCCAGTCTCTCACCGCCGCAACCTTGGCTGGATCAGGGGCGACGGAGTTGGAGGAGATGATGAACCCCAGGAAGGACAAGGAAGAGCGGTGGAACTCGCACTGCTCGCCCTTCACAAACAGCCGGTTCTCCAACAACCGCTGCAGGACCTGACGTACATGCTGGACATGAGTCTCAGGGTCCAGGGAGAAGATGAGTATATCGTCTAGATATATGAAGACAAATTGATGCAGGAAGTCCCGCAAGATGTCATTTACCAAAGCTTGGAACGTCGCGGGGGCGTTAGTGAGGCCGAACGGCATGACCAGGTACTCAAAGTGACCTAATGGGGTGTTAAATGCCGTCTTCTATTCGTCTCCCTTCCGGATCCGAACCAGGTGGTACGCATTCCTAAGATCAAGTTTTGTAAAGATTTGGGCTCCATGCAGGGGCGTGAACACTGAATCTAACAGGGGCAGAGGGTATCGATTGCGAACCGTGATCTCGTTCAGCCCTGTGTAATCAATGCATGGACGGAGTCCGCCGTCTTTCTTGCCCACAAAAAAGAAACCAGCACCCATCGGGGAGGTGGAATTCCAGATCAGCCTGGCAGCTAATGAGTCCCGGATGTAGGTCTCCATTGATTCGCGCTCCGGACGTGAGAGGTTGTACAGTCTGCTGGACAGGTACTCAACGCCTGGAATCAAATCAATGGCACAATCGTACGGACCGTGGGGGGGAAGGGTCAGAGCCAGATCTTTGCTGAAAACGTCAGCAAGATCGTGGTACTCAACCGGCACCGCCGTCAGATTGGGGGGAACTATAACCTCCTCATTAGCACTTAAACCGGGAGGAACCGAGGATCCTAAACACTCCCGGTGGCAGGTTTTGCTCCACTGAGCCACAACCCCAGACGGCCATTCAATCCGGGGATTGTGTTTTACCATCCACGGGAAGCCCAAAATCACGTGGGAAGAAGAAGGAGTCACATAAAACTCTGTCTCTTCCCGATGATTCCCAGACACCAACAGAACTACTGGTTGTGTCTTGTGTGTGATTAAAGGGAGAAGGGTGCCATCTAGTGCCCGTACCTTCAAAGGTGAAGGAAGTGCCACCAGAGGGAGCCCTACCTCCCTTGCCCATCTGCTGTCCAGCAGATTCCCTTCTGACCCCGTGTCCACCAGTGCTGGGGCTTGAAGGGTTAAATCCCCGCTCAGGATCGTGACTGGGAGACGTGTGGAAATACGTGTATGTCCCACGTGAATGTCTGGACCCACCCTTAACCCAGTCTCTAAGGGCGGGGCATTCGCGTTTAACCATTTGGGGCAGTCTCTCTGCTGATGCTCATTTGAGCCGCAGAAAAAGCACTCCCTGCGGGCCATTCTCCTCTGTCTGTAAGATGATCTTAATCTGGCCCTGCTTGTGTCCATAGCATCGTCAGCAGGGGGAGCTGTTGCCACACGGAGCGCAGAGGCTGTGGAGCGTGGGGAGGGCGGAACCTTTTCGGACCCGGAAGGGAGAGGGACGGCGCGTGCCCGGCCATGTCCTTCGTCTCGCTCCCGACGGCGTTCCTCTAATCGATTGTCCAAGCGTATAACTAGATCGATTAGACCATCCAAATCCCGCGGCTCATCCTTAGCCACCAGGTGCTCCTTCAGGACCGACGACAGTCCGTTTATGAAGGCGGTGCGGAGCGCAGTCGTATTCCAGCCAGACCTCGCAGCCGCAATGCGGAAGTAGACTGCAATACTCAGCTGCGCTCCGACGTCCCTGTGTCATAGACAGCAGCACTGTTGATGCGGTTTCGCCTCTGTTAGGGTGATCAAAAACCGTTCTGAACTCCCTCACAAACCCAGTGTAAGTGGTAAGGAGCCGTGAATTCTGCTCCCAAAGCTCTGTAGCCCAAGCGCGTGCCTCACCTCGAAGCAGATTAATTACATAAGCCACCCTACTGGCGTCTGATGCGTACATTACGGCACGCTGTGCAAAGACGAGCGAACACTGCATTATAGAAGTCAGCGCACGTCTCCACACAACCTCCGTATGGCTCCGGGGGACTTATGTAAGCTTCAGGGGATGGTGGGGGGGTTCGTTGGACGACCAGTGGAACATCTATATTCGGCACCGGGTCAACAGGAGGAGAAGCTGCAGCCACGCCCTGAGCGCGCGCTTCCACCTGCGCGGTGAGAGCCTCCATCCTACGGTTGAGGATGACATTTTGCTCGGTCATTAAATCCAACCGAGCAGTAAAGGCGGAGAGGATTTGCTGCAACTCACCGATCACGCCCCCTGCAGACGCCTGTGCACCCTGCTCTTCCATTGGCTGTCCAACAGATGGTTGACGCCCCTCGGGATCCATGACGTTGGCCGAGATATCCTGTTGTGAAAGTGTAATGACACAGACCCACAACAGGGGGCGTAAATGAACGGACAATAGATGAGCCAAAAATACAACAATTTACTGTTGTGAAGCGTGCACAATGAAATATAGACAAATACAGAATTTGGACAGAGTCAAATGTACTAAGCTGACGTGTGGGCAGGCTCGAGGATAGAAGAGGTCCGTCCAGAGAGGAGCCGGATCCCACACGATTTCCACTGCCACCGAACCCGGAGAATACTGGAGCCGCCAAGTTCCGAGTCCCCAGGTGGCCATTGTCTCCGGCTGTCGGATCTGGTACTGCTGGCAGGAAGCAGAAACAGTTATGTGTGGGTGTGTGTACACCCAGCAATACAATCAGCTACAGTTCCTCAATGGTGGGTAAAACACCTCCACCTCCGAAACAGGAACACAGTAAGAATTAACAGTAGCACCTACTACTTAACTGAATACGGCTGAGAAAATACCTCGAAGGCAAACGATATCTTGGCAGCGGGGTGGAGATGTCGTCCGGCTTTTATGGAGTGGTTGATGAGTTGATGATAGGTGACAGCTGTCAGGAGTTAACGGGTGACAGCTGTCAGGAGTTAACGGGTGACAGCTGTCAGGAGTTAACGGGTGACAGCTGTCAGGAGTTAACGGGTGACAGCTGTCACTCCCGGCTGTCCTGTGAGGCAGCAGCGTCCTCTTGTGCCTGAAGCCTGCACTCCAGGCAGGGCGCCCTCTGATGGTGGGCCAGCAGTACCTCCTCTTCAGCGGCCCACACAACAGGTAGTCATTTAACCAACTTTAATAAAAAAAAATGTAATTAATTTAGGGTGGGTGTTTAAGTAACTTTCATAAAAAAAAAGGGGAGCGGAGTGCTTGAGTGGGGTTGTTCCAACACGCAGATACAGTATTTGTTTTTCCTACATAACACAAGACATATTTATATTTTAAACTTAACAACAGAGAATTATGAAACATCAAGATGAAAAAGGTATTTTTTTTGTTTATATGCAGTACGTGACAAATAGTTAAAGATAAAAGAGTAAACAGAAGAGCTTGATTAGTGTATCGTAGTCATGTGAATTTAAGATGATAATGGCTGTTGACTGTAAAAACTTTGTGTGCCATAATAAAAGATACAAAAACAAGAGTTTGTTTTGATAAGCTGAAGAAGTAGTAAAAAGGTGCGATCGCGTGTACTCTGTCAGAATGCTATTTTTTTTTGTGTTTATTGTGGCGCGATGCATTGTGGGATGCTCAGCTCCATCAGCCGGGTGTCATGGAGCTGAGAGGACAGGTGGTGTCACTCCTACGTGCTGCCAGCCTCTCCACCAACACTTGCAGATGGTGCGGTAATGCCTGCGTAAACCTGGTTTGGAGACATTTTGTGGCCTCAACCCCCATGAACGTGCACAGTT
Source organism: Thalassophryne amazonica (assembly GCF_902500255.1). NCBI lineage: Eukaryota > Metazoa > Chordata > Actinopteri > Batrachoidiformes > Batrachoididae > Thalassophryne > Thalassophryne amazonica. The sequence goes on along the minus strand of NC_047112.1, from coordinate 101,355,479 downwards.
TGTTTTGATCAACTCTTCTAATTGTTGCAGTACTTCACAGGTAACTTTAGACCGTCTTTGATTACCCAGGAGCTGATCATTGACTGAGTCTTTTGTCACTCTGGCTATTCTTTAATCCCTTCAAATGGTGATTTTCAGTTTTCTTTCTCATCTTTTCTAGTTTTGGTTGTAATTTTAAAGCATTTGAGATCATTGTAGCAGCCTATCATTTTCTGCACTTCATTATATGTTTTCCCCTCTCCAGTCAACTTTCAATCGCTCTGTTCTTCCGAACAATGTCTGGAATGACCGATTTTACTCAGATTTTCAGAGAGAAATGCACACCAACCAGCATGTGCAACATTTGCTGCCTTCATCCTTAAATAAAGGCCACCTGTAAGGGTGGAATAAGGGTCACAGAGAGAAAAATGCAGACTGCTAATTTTTTGAACAGCCTATTTTTTCTTCACCGTCTCTAAAGGAAGAACAAATTTGATTCATTTTTCTTCATGTTTTGATTTGATTTGAAATGTGCAGTGTTCCCAGTGCATTTGTATGTGTGGAAATAAAAGCTATTATAAGGATTTTGAGCTTTGTTCGCTTTTTATAAACACAGATTACTTTGAACACAACTGTACAACACTGTGCAAAACCTTTTAGGCACATTAAGGTCCCGACCTTTAAAAAGACAGCCATGTCCTGAGGTTTTGTGTTAATAACTTGATCTGATTAATACGCAAATGTATACCAAAGTCCCCAAAACAAACACAAAAAAATTAACAAAATTGTGTATGGTTAATGATCTGTTGCATTCATAACAATGTGTCCAACAGGTGATACACAAGACCCGAGCACATTGACGACATTTTCTATTCAAACAGGCACTGTGTCATCGCTGCAGCGCCTTTTCAGGTAACCAATCAGAGGAGGCATAACGTGCCACCCTCATGGAAAGACAAGTTTATTTTTGCCTGCCTCCTTCTACACTCAGCTGATTTGTCATACAAAATCTATCACACTCCCGAAAAAAAATCCTTATTTGTGATGGACTGGACAGACGATATGTTCCTGCTGAGAGTGAGTGCTGTTATTACATGTGCATTATAAGCTAGTTAATAGCTGTTTGTCACAGAAATAAATCCCAAGAGAAGCACTTTTTAAAAATGTTTTGTTTAAAATTGCTGCGATGAAGTGCTAGGATAAAGAATTTCTCTGTATCTGCACCTTCTCAGCTCTTTTCTGACAGAAATAAAATAGCTAAATGGACATGAAGCCGAGGCTAACCAGAAATACTGTAGCCAAGTCATTTCGTTTGCTCTTTTTGAAGGCATTTCACTTCACTATAGATAATTATTGTAGTGCAGTAACTAGCTGTTGAGTTGAAAATAATCATTTTAATAAGGAAAATATGACAAATTAGAGATTCCAGGTATATTTACAGCAAATTTTCTACATCAAATTATGACCTATATCCACTCAGAATGACAATTTTGAACTCAAAAATAATAAAAAAATCTCATCTTCCTCCCTTACTCCCCACCCCCATTACCCCACTGACAGACATTTGGTGTGTACCCTGGCGGGAACCCCGCACTGACTATGCCCATCTTTTTCTGTATTATCTGAGACCCAGTGGGTCTCTGGCACACCACCAAAATCAATCACAGACATGCTGTGTCACTACTGCACCTCAGCGTACCAGTGTGGAAATACAGTACCAGTCAGACGTTTGGACACACTTTACAATTCGGCTGAATGAGAAAGTGCGTCCAAACAACAAGTTCAGTGTATGACTCAATAAATAAACAAAAAAAAAAATTCATAATGGTTGTTTTACTATAATAATAATAATAAGAAGAAGAAGAAGAATAAACATAAGAATAACAATTTTATTTATATAGCACTTTCAGGCAAAAGGTTTCAAAGTGCTCTCCATCATAAAACATCAGAACAACAAAATGATAAAAGATTAAACATACATGAGAACAAAATCACCAAATACAAACATACACATACCAACAAATGGAGTTAAATTGAGATAAAACCATAACTAATTATAAGCAACAGAAAAAGTTTTCAGATGAGCCTTAAAAGAATCAGCTGAAGTGGACTTTATAATAAAGCAGAAAATTATTCCACAATGTAGGATGATGATTATCTATCCCAAGGTATCAAGTATGGCGTACAACAGAAGACCAGATTTACCCAAACCCATTTGGACTCACTGTTCCAGTTACATGCTTTGGAAAACAGTTGCCAGCAATGTAAGGTCTTATTATTAGATATTTCTTCCAATGTTCTGGTGGCGTTTATTTGTGGGAAGAATGTGTTGAGCAGTTATGTGGTTCAGCGTCTTGCCAAGGACATTTCATAAGTCAGCTGCTCCCATGTACTTCTCTGGCATTCATTCTCTTTAATAAATTCTACTCAAAATCTAAATGGGTGGAATGGTCCTCTAAAGCACTTAGTCCAGTGGCTCCTTCACTGGGAACTGTGACTCCCTGGTGGGTTGTGAAGGTACTGCATGCAGGCAGTGAAGTCAGTAAAATAAAATAAAGTCACATTTTTTTTCCCAATTTTGTAATGTTTACAGAAATAAATTCAATTTATTTTATTTTTATTTATACAGCACCAAATCACAAGTGATTTGCCCCACTGTGGGATCAATAAAGTTCATCTTATCAAAGCTGCCTCAAGGTGCTTCACGCGACTCAGGTCAAACCTCCTTGAGCAAGCACACAGTGTGGAAATATATGTTTTTTTTATGTAATAAAACAAAGCAATGGGTTTGAATTATGTGTTAATTCTTCATGTGTCTCGCCATATTTGCTGACCCGTCACATTAATACAAAAAAACCTATCTTGTCACCGGTGGAGAATCATAGTTAATGGAACACTTCATCACCAGAGGTGGCTGAGCACACAAAACAGGTTTGGGTGGGTGATTTTCAGATTTTAAAGTGGAACACAGCATTCTTAAATTTGGGAATGACTGACCTAGTCCATCTACGGTACATCTGGAAAGTATTCACCACGGTGAACTTTTTCCACAATTTATTATGTTACAGCCTTATTCCAAAATGGATGAAATTCATTTTTTCACTCAAACGTCTCCACACAATACCCCATAATGACAACATGAAATCAGTGCATATTGTAGAGTGGCCAGATGGAAGCCACTCCTTAGTAAAAAGCACATGGCAGCCTGCCTGGAGTTTGCCAAAAGGCACCTGAAGGACTCTCAGAGAAACAAAATTCTCTGGTCTGATGAGACAAAGACTGAACTCTCTGGTGTGAATGTCAGGTGTCATGTTTGGAGGAAAACAGGCACCAACCCTACAGTGAAGCATGGTGGTGGCAGCATCATGCTGTGGGGATGTTTTTCAGCAGCAGGAACTGGGGGACTAATCAGGACTGAGGGAAAGATGAATGCAGCAATGAACAGAGTCATCTTTGATGAAAACCTGCTCCAGAGCGCTCTTGACATCAGACTGGGGCGACGGTTCATCTTTCAGCAGGACAATGACCCTAAACACAGCCAAGATATCAAAGGAGTGGCTTCAGGACAACTCTGTAAATGTCCTTGAGTGGCCCAGCCAGAGCCCAGACCTGAATCCGACTGAACAGGATAGATGGATAGATCTGAAAATAGCTTGAGGCTGTAAATGCTGCCAAAGGTGCAGCAACAAAGTATTGAGCAAAGAGTGTGAATACTTATGTACGTGTGATTTCTTAATTTTTTTATTTTTTAATAAATTTGCTAACATTTCCAAAATGTCCACTTTTTTCATGTTGTCATTATGGGGTGTTGTGAGTATAATCTTGAAGGAAATAATGAATTTACTCCATTTTGGAATAAGGCTGTTAACACTGTATAAAAATTTTGAAAAACTGAAATGCTGCGAGTACTTTCTGGATGAACAACGTCTGTTTTGCAAACAGTTAAAACACGATTATCTCCATTTTGTGTCCAGGCAAACCACCATCCCAGAACCAGATAAGTGGCATAAAATGAAAGAATGAATGACGATAATTTTCAAACTTTTTGACCATGTGTGTATGATTCTATGTCCATGCAATCTGATTAAGAGCTGGACGGGTAATTAGATCATAAATCACACCTTTGAATCAGTTAGTATTTGCAACAAGTTGTGTATGTGTTTCTGTTTCATAATGTAATGATGGCCTCATTGTCACAGTGACAGGATGCACTTTGAACTATAAAACATCCCACATTTTCAAAGGGGTCAGAGTGGCTCACAGATCACGACAGTCTATAAAATACAAGTTGGTAAAACGGCTCGTGCGCACACAAATCCATACTGCTGAGTGAGAATTCTTCACTCACTGAAATAAAAAAGTTTGTAAGAATTCAAGCATACAGCATTCTTCACATTAATTCACGTAGTAAAGCCAGTAGATTAAGTTGAAGAGGGAGAAGGTGCTGGGAAATATTATCCGTGACCATCTATCGATGGTGTTCACGTCGGTGAGGGCTGGGATTTTGATTTTGAGTTGTGAAGATCGTCTCCGCAGGCAGGCTTTCTTTAGATATGCATTCCTGTCCAACCTGAGGCGGCCGGACTCACGTAGTCTACTTTGCTTTCTGTACTGTACCCCAGAGTTGTCAAACACCACGGAGGCGGAGTTATGAGTCTCGCTGACTGTGGTTGTGACTTCATTCCCCCCCACCTCATTGTGTATCTCCAAGGTTGTCAGCAGAATGTTCCCCTGGAAGTCGACCTAGGAGCAAGACAAAAACACAGTTAAAAATGGGTTGCTTGCTGAGACCCAGGTGACCGATGACACATGCAGCGTGTGTTGTGGCATGAAGCAGGCGTCTTCCAGGAGCCTGATAGATTACACCCCGACAAAGAGAGCGGCCTTCGAAAGCTCACATCCTGCCCCAAAGTAAAATCAAAACATATAAATCACTGAAGACTATGTGGCAAAAATAGAGGTCGTACATGTATTTATAAGAATGCAAAACAGTCACAATGGAAGTTGTGGCAGTACAAATACGAGGGTCAGCTGAAAAGTTCTGCCTCTACACAATTATTTCAATTACAAGCTCTCTCTGAGACAGTGTTGTTACTTTTCCACATAGTCACCTTCCTTTTCCACATAGTTTTTGCATCCCGTCAGTGAAGAAATCAGGTGTGTGTTCTCGGCAACAACCGTGCACAGCCCCTAGCACCTCTAGATCATTAGTGTTACGAATTACAGCAGCTTTGAGCTGCAGCTGTTTGAACTCAATCTGTCATTTCCCGTCCTTTGTGTCATTGTTTATCGTCCGCCAAAAGATAATGACTTTATAAAAGAGTTTTTCAGACTTTTTGTCTGGGATTGTGGTGAAATACGATCATATTTTAATCTCTGGTGATTTTAATATAGATGTCTGTTGTGATTCCCGTCCTCTGGTCTTTTTAATCCTGATTGAGTCCTTTAATTTTACCCAGTGCATATTTGGTCCAACTCATTAAAAGGGACATATTTTAGATCTTGTGTTGTCTTATGGTTTATCAGACTCTATTAAGGAAATCTGTGCAACTTTGTGTATATCTGACCATCTACCTGTGCTGTTCACTTTGACGTTTCCGTGTTCAGCGGATAGACCACCTGCGCCTGAGTGCCTCCAGTGCACTATTAATCCTTCGACTGCCACACAGTTTTCCCCAATTTTTAATGATTCTTCTTTGTTGTGCACACTTGATGGAAAATATGGTCTCAGTGCTGATGAGATTGTGTCTGTTTTTAACTCAACATGCACAGACATATTTGACTGTGTCACTCCTCTCAGGCCAAGGCACTCTAAACCACGGTCACAGCTGCGGTTAAATGAGTCAACTTGCGCACTCAAGACATGCGTTGTAGACACGCTGAGAGAAAATGGAAAAAAGATCATCTCATTGTACGACGTCTATTAGAAAAGTATCCGACCTTATTATTTTTTTCAAAAACCATATGGATTTGAATCACGTGTGATTATATCAGACATGCTTGAACCCTCGTGGGCATGCGAGAGTTTTTTCACGCCTGTCGGTTACGTCATTCGCCTGTGGGCAGTCTTTGAGTGAGGAGTCGTCCACCCGCTCGTCGATTTTTTTCATTGTTTAGGAATGGCTCAGAGACTGTTGCTTTGTTTGATAAAAATTTTTTCAAAACTGTAAGGCACAACTGAGTGGACACCATTCAATAAATTCAGCTGGTTTTCGGTAAAAATTTTAACGGCTGATGAGAGATTTTGGTCTGGTAGTATCGCTTTAAGGACGGTCCACGGCGCCTGACGGCGATCTGCGCTTCGAGGCGGCAGCGTCTCGCCGTTTCAAGTTGAAAACTTCCACATTTCAGGCTCTGTTGACGCAGTAAGTCGTCAGAGAACAGAGAACTTTCAGAAGAAGTCGGCATGAGGAGTTTATTCGGACATTCCATTGTTAACGGTCATTTTGTAATGAAAGAACGTGCGGGCAGAGTCGCATGTCGGGCTGGACCCGACTGCGGGGGGTCGCGGCAGGAAAAAAACCTCCGTTGGAAATCTTAACGGGCAAGTTGGAACATGCCCAAGCTGTTAAACAATTTCTCAGTTACTCACTTGTTGAAAGCCATTAAAAGCCGCCTGAATTCTACAAATGGTTTTCAACACGGAGGTGTTTTTCCTGTCGCGGCGCACACAGATTTGCCGAGTCGTCACGTCTTTCATTAAAAAAATGTCCTTAAACAGTGGAATGTCCGCATAAATTCCTCATGCCGGCCTCTTCTGAATCTTCTCTGTTCTCTCACGATGTCCTGGGTGAATTAAGCCTTAAATTAGGATGTTTTCAGCTCGAAACAGGCCGACGACAGCGCCTGGAAGCGCTGCAGGACGTCCCGCTCCGTGGGAATTCCTTACACCGACAGAAACACCCCATAATCTCTCATCAGCCGTTAAACCTTTCACAGAAAACCAGCTTAATTTCTCAAATAGTGTCCACTCGGATATTCCTCACAGGTCCAGAAAAATTTTTGATAAAGCAACGCGCGCCGTCTCGAGCAGCGTGTGAAACAAAGGAATTCAGCCGAGAGGGCGGGACCACATCTCACTCAAGGCCTGCCCACAGGGAAATGACGTCACCGACACGCGTGAAAAAACTCACGCATGCGCACGAGGGTTCAAGCATGATTGGTGTAATCGCATGTCATTCAAATCCAGATAGTTAAAAAAAAAATAAAAGGGTCGGTTTATTATCTAAGAGACCTCGTATCTTGTCTCTTCATGGCTGTATGTTTGCTTATCAGAGAGCTGTCACAGCAACCTATGAGGGGATATCAAAAAGTTTTGAGCCTTGCATTTTTCCCAGTCGGATATTACAATGCATCACACCTGATCTACATCAATGCCTTAGCTACTTATTTCATATGAGATGACGATGAGCTGACTGCTGCAGCGGAGGGCTGGTTAGGGGAACAAGATGTTGAGTTCTACCGAATGGGTATTAATAACTGGCAAACTAGATGGAACAAGTGTATGGAGTTGGAAGGGTACTATGTTGAAAAATAAAACTTTATAAATCCAAATATCCTGCTCTTTCTGTCTGAGGCTCAAAACTTTTTGATATCCCCTCGTATTTCTCTACTGCAGTTTGAAATAATTGCCATAAGCTCCAGGTCCTGTTCAATGTTTTGAACTCTTATCAATCCCAGTGATGTCTCCCGCTTTGTGCCAACACCAACACTTTGTAACAATTTTTGTATCACAAAAGTATTTGCCCTTAGCCCAATTCATTTTGGCGTGCTCTGCTGCCCTCGATCAGTTCAAGCATTTGTCCTCCTCCCAACTTTCTGATGTAGTCAATCATCTGCATCCTACAAATTGTTCTTTAGACATCATTCCTCATCTCCTCATAAAAAGGTTTGGATTCAATGGGAGCCACTATTTTGATGCTGGTTAACACCAGCCCTAGCTCCAGCTGTGTTCCTTTAGCTTTTCTACATACTGTGGCGAAAACTTTAATTAAAAAAAAATGGTGATCCTGCCATCCTTTCAAATTTTAGGCTTATATCTCAACACCCCTTTTTAATCCAAGGTTTTAGAGAGAGTGATCTATATCCAGTTGCAGTTGTTTTTACCTCAGCATGACATTTATGAGATGTTTCAGTCTGGCTTCAAACCCAGACATAGCACGGAAACTGCTCTACTCAGAGTTTTTAATGATTTGATTTTAGCTGCTAACTCAGGTAGTCATGCCATCCTGATGCCTTTGACACAGTGGACCACACGATTCTGCTGCATCGTCTCGAGCAGTGTGTGGGCATTACAGGCTCTGCTCTCACCTGGTTCAGTTCTTACCTCACAGAGCGGAGCTTTGCTGTTCCGCTGGGCCACTTGTCTTCAGATGTGGCCCACTGTCCTGTGGAGTCCCTCAAGGCTCCATTCTAGGTCCTATTCTTTTCCTTTTGTACATGTTGCCACTCGGTGGTATCTTCTGAAAATACCAAATATCTTTCCATTGCTTTGCCGACGATGTTCCGATTTACCTGCCACTAAGGTCGTTAGGCAATGACCTAATGCAGCCATTATTGGATTGTTTGAGCGAGTTAAATCTTAGATGAATGCTAATCTATTAAATCTTAATGAATCCAAGACAGGCTCTGGAATAATCTCCCCTTTAATATTAGGTTATCCTTGTCCCTCTTTAAAGACCTATTTCCTTTCTCTGGCGTTTCCTAAATGAGAGATTGCATCCCTGTTTCCTACTACTTTCTACTCTTTATTTTATTTTGTCTTTTATTTTTTAATTGCCTATTGCAATTTTATAGTTATTAATTTATTTATTTACGATTGGGGGTAACTTGGTGCCCATTTTTAATTATGTACAGCACTGCTGTCATTTTAAACATGCTTTAGAAATAAAGGTTGAGTTGAGATTTAGTACAAGGATGTCCTTCCAGGTGTTCTCTTAGCTTGGGAAAAAGTAAAAATCCAGACTTGTACAGCGAGTGTGATAAGATCTCATAAAATTTGAGCCACTGCAGTGCATCCTGCATTTGTCAACTTGTGCATCAAGCATCGTCATGCTAAAGAGTTGCGTCTCTTCCAGGACAAACCTGAACGATGAATGTCCACAGGTGTACAACCCTCCACCATGAGGAGTTCAATAACAGCACGTTGTTTCAAATGCACGCCCATGTTGGTCAACAATTTATACCGATTACTGTACCCATGTGTTAGGGTCAAGGGTGATTCTATGCATGCCTGAAAACTGCAGGCAAAAACATTTTAGTGTGGAGATAATCAGTCAGTAAAGGATTATTCCTGTATCAGTTTCACTTCAATATCTTACTTATCGAAATAATTGTGTTGAAAGCAGACATTTTCACCCTGTATATTTTTTTTCCATGAACACTTGAGAGAAATTAATGAAAGAACCTGCACTTTAAAAAAAAATCCAATTTAGCAAAGGAAGGCAAGGCTATTCTGTAGGTGGTCCAGATTAAGCAAGATGTTTTTAGTGTTGACATGGCAGATCTAAAATAACATTCAAAATGGTGGCTATGATATTAGCTTGCAACACAGCGTTTCCTCACTTTGTCTTCTCACATTTTCCAAACAAAGCATGAACTATTTCATAAATAGAGCAACACAATCTGAGGTCTGTCAAAGGCAATAATAAAAAGTATGTTTCAGATGCAAAACTCAGTAAGTCCAAAACCACACATTTTAGTTGAGGACAACATGCATGTGGCTGCTTAGGGAACTATCAGCATGCAAAATATTAAAGAATTCGCATATTTACATTTTATGTATGTGGCCAAGTGGTTATTGCGCTTGGTTTCAGTTCAGAAGGTTCCGGGTTCAAATCCCACGCCTGCCACATTTCTCCATGTAATGTGGAGTTGCGTCAGGAAGGGCATCCGGCGTAAAACCTGTGCCAATTCAACATGCAGATCCACCTTGGATTTGCTGTGGCGACCCCAAGTGCAAACAAGGGAGCAGCCGAAGGGACTATGTATTGAAAACAGTGGATTTCTTTTCAGTTCTCACTTTAACTGCATGTTTCTCCATTTAAAAAAAACTTATTTTTACCGATTTCCACTTGAATGATAATATTCTCACTGCATGCAGGAAAATAAAATATCTTGGCAATTAGCACTGCTGCCTTAGTTCCTAAGACATGCTGATCAGGTGAACTGATAACTCTAAATTGACCGTAGCGGTGTGTGTGTGTGAATGTGTTTGTTTGTCTATATGTGACCCTGCGACAGACTAGCGTGCTGTCCAGGAGCGTGCCCCACCTCATGCCCTATAACTCCTGGGAAAGGCACCAATTCCCCCTTGAACAATGATTGGAGTAAATTGGTATAGAAAATGAGCTACATAAACTACATAACAGATGAGCTGAATGATGACAGAGATATCTAAAGATAGTGTTGTCAATTATATGATCAGGCCAAAATATCGCTTCAGAAATTCATCATGTTCTCTGCAAATGTTAAATGCTCTTTCAATAGAACTTTTTGTACACCTGTGTATGCAGCACATCTTTGGTGGAGTTAAAAGAAAAGCAGTTTGTGGAGGCTCACTGAAGCTTAAAACAATGAAATGAGGCTCCTTCTCCAGGTCCCCAGATGACACACTGCTAGGCAGTTGTTTGTATATACTCTGGGGTTCCTACGTGTGAGGCACTACTAAGACCATTAACATATACATTTATGTGTTGAAGAGCTGCTTTTGGCACACAACTGCTCTCTTTAGCAACACTAATATAACAGCCTTTAAATACATTTTTTTTTTACAACTTTTATTGTGCTTTTCACTATACAGGTATTTATCCACTTTATGTATTATGGGCATTTTTTTAAAATTTTATGGATCAATTTGTGAGTCTGAAATAAAGTATTTTATTTTTTATTGCCATCTGAAGCCTTCATTTGCACTCGCTTCCAGTGGTGGTTAGTGTCCAAGGAAAACTCAAAACTGACACCCATTCTTACATCATCTGCAAAGTCCTGTCAGTTGTTGGTGTCAGGTCTAAGACTGATCAGTACAAATACACTTCATTCCTCAAAGCGGGCTTAAGAATAAGTGGTAGTTCTCCAGTACGTATATAAAGGCTGCTTTGAAGAATTCAAGAACTACCACTTATACGTATTTAAGCCAGGCAGGTTGCCCGCAGCAGCCATGAACTTCACTGGTCTGACCTCCGGTCACTGTATGTGCGAGGGAGGGAGGGATGTTTTTATTTTATTTTAGTTCATTTCATTCATCTCATTTCGTGAATTCCTTGATTACATTCAGAAGGATCAGAAGGACAATAATTCTTGTATTCTCTGCTCCTTATAGTAATAATTAAATATTAATAGACAAAAGGAAATCCATTTGTTTCCTCAATTCCAACGCCATCCTAGCTTCAGGTCATCAAGCATCAATTAAACATCATTACCAGTAACATGATTGTCTTACATTTCAACAGTATATTCATTGTTCTTATAATGTTCTATAGTCTCTCCTTATTTTGTCCTTGAACATTTTCTTCAATTTATAAACATTTGTACAATATTTAATCACTTCCGCGCCACTGTGAGAGTGTATGGCAGTGCGGATGTATCACACCTGTCACCTTGGTTGCACTGTGTTTGTGCACACGCACATGATCGTGCAAGATTCCATCAATGAAAGAGGGCAAAAGAGCTCCTGACTGGCACCATCACACATGGATGGCATGATTACCAGCTGGAGAATAATGTCCAGGTCCATGAAATCAAAGAGGTCCCGGCTGGCACCATCACGCATGGATGGCGTGCAATCACCAGCTGGAGAATAATGTCCAGGTCCACACCATCCTCCTGTGGACAGATGTCCTCCATGGTTCCGCTGTGATTAAGCCCACCTTTGTGCACAGGTTGCTGACCACGGCTGCCAACATGAGACGCTTTCTCATTGTGGTCCTGATTTAGAAGAAGAACAAGAAAAAGAATAATCCCAGCTGGTGCGGACAGGTGTGTCCAGCCAACTCCCCATGAGCCATGGCTGCTGGACTCTCTTTGGCACTTCCAAAAGTGGCTCTCTCTCTCCGATCATCTGTGCTATTTTGGCATGCTCCCACAGCAGCTCTGCCATCAGCTCCTCACAAAGTTCTCTCATGATTGTGGCATGTTATGTAGAAAGTCCATTATCTCCTGAAAACAATCTATTTTGACTTTTTTCAATGTAAGGAATACATCGGCATGTTCAGGCAACCTGGAAAAACAGCGATGTGGAGACGTTCCATGTGCTCATTCACAGCTCGAGTAAACACAGACAGTAGATCAGCACACATTAGGAGCCAAAATCTGACAGACTCTCAAAAATGAAAGCGTTTTGGGGTGAGGTGTGTCATCTTCCTTCTGTACTTCTGATGTAAATCTGAGCCATCACTTTTGAATGAGAGCTCAGAAGCTTCGTTATTGGATGTAGGAGCATTTGTTTCACTCTGTGTTGGCCATCGGGATATTTCTGTATTTGCTAAAATGTATGTCATACACCAAGAAATGGGGAGAAATGCAGAGTAAGACATTTGCTGGAAATACACCTGCTGACTCGCTGAGCAAGAAGGATAATTACCAAAAAAAAAATACATCAGTGACCACTAATTATTACTGCATGTGTGTGGATAGACTTACAATGCTTTAATGTTGTGTTGCTAACCGGGACGTTAAATAACGTGTGACACGTCCTTTAAGATAGGAAAACATAAATAAGTTTTTCAACTTCTCCCTTTAGGATAAGTGTCACCACAGCAGATGTGAAATGTACTGCTGTGCTGATTTTATGCCAGATGCTCTTCCTGACACAAGTTGACATTGAATGGTCACAGGTGGTCTCGAACCAGGAGCAGTCTCTTTTGAAAGCAAGTGCCATAACCATGTTCCACCACACTGCCCTAGGACAAAATGTAAATCCTGTTAAACAGGTAACCATTTCTCCTCCTGTGGATGGAACTGTACAGGGTCAACTAGTGAAAACCCAGTTTGTTTATGATAAAGACTGCTTTAATTGTACTTACTCAGAAAGTCTAACATTGCCTGTTCTTTTCAGACAATGGTCTATTGCTTTGAAGCTCACTAACTGAAACAATAAATAATTTTGGAAGCAACTCTCACCTTGGGCCTGTCAAATTTATTCCGGTCATTATTTGCTCTCTGCATCCTCTCTGAAAGTTTCTTCTGCATCTGAGGGCCTCTGCCAAAGAATATGTAGTTGACAAAAGCATACTCCAACAGAGCCAAGAAGACAAAGACGAAGCAACCCATCAGGTACATGTCTATAGCTTTGACGTAGGGGATCTTGGGAAGAGTCTCTCTCAAATGGGTATTGATGGTGGTCATGGTCAGGACAGTGGTGATACCTGGAAGGGGAAAAACAGGATCATTAGGTTGGAACATTACAAAGAACCAAAGAAAGTGTGACCCATTTCCTGTCAAGTTTCAATTTCAATTTCAATTTATTTTCCTTTATATAGCACCAAATCACAACAGAGTTGACTCAAGGCGCTTCACACAGGTAAGGTCTAACCTTACCAACCCCCAGAGCAACAGTGATAAGGAAAATCTCCCTCTGAGGAAGAAACCTCAAGCAGACCAGACTCAAAGGGGTGACCCTCTGCTTGGGCCATGCTACAAACATAAATTACAGAAACAATTCACAAAACAATTCACGGACGAATATACAAGAATTACAAGAATTGTTGTGGTGCACAGGACAGGAGGGTGGCCAACACAAATACAACTCCCATCTCTGGATGGAGCTGCACCTTAAACAGAGAAAAAACAGAATCAGGCATCAGAAAGACGAAAAATACTGTATAATTTGCCAGCATTAACAAGAAAAACAGAAGAAATACTAAGGTGATTGTCGGCCGCTAGCCCTAAGCTTCACTAAAAGACCCAGAATTTAGGTAAAGTTGAGGCCACGGCCCGCTCCAATTACTAATAACATGAATTAAAAGAGTAAAAATCATAAAACAAAATTGTACCAGTATGCTAGCCATATGAAAGGGAAAAGAAGTGCGTCTTAAGTCTGGACTTGAAAGTCTCCACAGAATCTGATTGTTTTATTGACGCAGGGAGACCATTCCACAGAACAGGGGCACAATAAGAGAAAGCTCCGTGACCAGCAGACTTCTTATTCAGCCTAGGGACACAAAGTAGTCCTGCACCCTGAGAACGTAAAGCCCGGGCTGGTACGTAAGGTTTAATTAGGTCAGCTAGGTAGGGAGGTGCCAGTCCATGAATAATTTTATAGGTTAGTAGCAGAACCTTAAACTCTGATCTCACTGGGACAGGAAGCCAGTGAAGAGATGCCAAAATGGGTGTAATGTGGTCTAACTTTCTGCTTCGTGTCAAAAGTCTGGCTGCAGCATTTTGAACCAATTGGAGAGCCCTAATGCTAGACTGCGGTAAACCAGAAAATAGAACATTGCAGTAGTCCAATCTAGAAGAGATGAACACATGGATCAAGGTCTCTGCATCAGCCATAGACAGGATGGGACGAATCTTCCCTATATTTCGCAGGTGGAAGAAAGCATTCCGAGTTATTTCTAACATGGAGGCCAAAGGACAACGAAGGATCAAAAATTACCCCAAGGTTCCTCACTTAGTCAGTGCGATGTATGACACACAAGCCTAGGCTGAGTGTTAACTGGTCAAATTGATGCCGGTGTCTCACTGGACCAAGAACCATCATTTCAGTCTTATCAGAGTTTAAAAGTAGGAAGTTCCTAGACATCCAACTTCTCACTGCTGCAAGGCAATCTTCCAAGGATTTTATGTGAACGAGATTACCAGCAGTTATCGGCATATATAACTGAGTATCATCTGCATAGCAGTGAAAGGTAATCCCAAAACGCCACAATATGAGCCCAAGGGGTGCAATATAAAGGGAGAAAAGCAGGGGGCCTAAGACAGACCCCTGTGGAACCCCAAATTTCATGTCAATAAGGTTAGAGGCAGTGTTACTGTACAAAACGCCGTGAGAACGACTGGTCAAGTATGACGTCAGCCATGCAAGGGCACTCCCAGTAATCCCAAAATGATTTTCCAGCCTATCAACTAGAATATGATGATCCACTGTATCAAATGCAGCACTGAGATCTAACAGCAACAGAACTGTAGTGGTGTCCGAATCCATTGTAAGCAGAAAATCATTCACCACTTTAGTGAGAGCCGTCTCTGTGGAATGATATTTTCTAAATCAGACTGCAGTGGCTCAAAGAGATTATTCTCAGTAAGATAGTCTACGAGCTGCCGTGACACCACATTTTCCAGAATTTTAGAGCAAAATGATAGATTTGATATCGGCCGATAGTTTTTCAATACACTAGGGTCAAGATTAGGTTTCTTAAGTAATGGTTTAATCACTGCAGATTTGAAACATTTAGGAACAGATCCAGAAGTTAAAGAAAGATTAATAATTTCCAGCACAATCGGCCCAAGAGTGGGCCACAGGTCCTTAAACAGTTTTGTTGGTATAGGATCAAATAAACAGGTTGTGCTTTTTGTTGACGTTACAAGTTTCTTCAGCATGCCGAGAGAGATACTATCAAATTCTGTAAATCTAGGAAATACCTCAGTAGTGGTGCCCACCTCAATAGCATGGCGTAGTGGCTGGGTTAAGGCATGCTGGGATATGTTCAACCTAATGTCATCTATTTTCTTCTCAAAGTAATCCAAGAAATCTTGTGCTGTAAAAGGAGAGCGAGCTACAGGTGGTTGTCCATGAATAAGTGTTGCCACCGTGTCGAACAAGAACTTTGAGTTATGCTTGTTTTTGTTGATCAAATCAGAGTAGTAGGTCTGCTTTGTAGTCAATAATGCATGCTTATAGTCTAAGATAGGATCACGCCATGCAAGAATACTTCTAATTCGGAATGACGCCATTTCCATTCTGCACATTTTGTAAATTTGTTTGGGTGGTCCTAAGACTTATATTTTGAAACAACGTGTACAGCAAAAATATACTGCATAATAATCTACGGTCACAAGATGGCACAGTCTACACATGTCACAACTGAATGCGGCTCCAGTACACGGATATGAGTGGGGAGAAGCTGGGCCTTGGAGAATAGGCCCCTAGGTGACAGTCTCATTGGAGGACAGCTGGCAAAGCTAACTGGTTGTTTCACAAAGGTTATTTGTCATGGTTGGGGTTTGTTTGCTGGTATGCTTTTATTTGGTCGTGTTCCGTGCTTGTGTGGATTTGTTTCGTGGATTGCACTCTCTTGCCTTTGGTGTGGGCGTTGGCTTGGGGTGTGTCTGTTCCCTTTGTTTGCCACGCCCTTCCCCTGCTCATCCCCCATACCTGAGTTTGATTTGCTTTAATCACTCCCTCTATTTTATTCCGGCTGTGCCTGCTCTCCATGCCAGATTGCTGTGCTTTACCGCCTTCGCTTCCAGCCTTCCTTCCCAGTTTTGTGTCCAAGTTCTGATTGCTTGCCATGTTTTTTGACCACCTGCCTGTTTTCTGGACCACGCCCTGCCTAATATACTTGTTACCGTTGCTGATTATTGACTGTCTGCTTGTGTACTGAATCCTGCCTGTGACCCGACTAAACCTCTTTGAACACCTAGCACCTAAGTCTGAGTCTAGCATTTGTGTCCAGCCTCTGGTTCCTGAGCCTGATATTATTTGCATTTAGTGAGGGAAACGTGTGCACTTTAAGCTCTGCATTGAAGCATTACATGCATCTGGGTACTTGTACTGACACTGTCATCTATTCAGTTGACTAAGAGTTCTTTTTGTACCATACAATTACATTAATTAGCCCATTAACTTGTTTGCTAATGTGGTGTTTGCATTAAGCAGTTGTGTCTCTAAACCCAGATAACTGCCATGGAGATGAGTATGAATAATTGCTGGCAGGCCTTCTTGTTACATGAAGTGGTAGCACCATGTTTCAAAAATAAATGAGACATATATAAAGAGGGTACTGGTATGGGCAGCTATTATTAAGGAGTTGGACCTTCTCAGGTTGAAGACCAACTAAAAATGAACTCCCAAACCAACTGCCAGTTTTTAGAAGATACTTTGTTTAACCCTCTGGGGTCCGAGGGCATTTTTTGGACAGTTCACTCACCTGGCATAAATGTTTTATTATTGCTGTTAACAGCTCTTCCTGCATCCCACAATCACGTTTTATGTCTTTTTTTCAGGACAACCTGTGCTTTCATAATATATATGCTTTTACTGTGTTTTATAAGTGTAATAAACGTTTACAATCAAAAATAAGAAAGAAAAAAGTAAAGCGGAAAATAATTTTCCACACACATTTATTCAAAACACAGCAAACTATAATAAACAACTGTTTTGACACTTTATAAAGGTAATTTGAGGTCTTCTGTGAAAGACTGTACAACAAAAAGGTTTAATCAATAAACACAAACGCACATTTTGAACAATATATACAAAATGGTCTATGTGTTTTTTTTTTTGTTTTCATCTCAAAGCAATTTCTGTCTGCTATTACACAAAGGTTACAACACAAACTTCTACTTCTACTGTGTTTTGGACTGTTCTGTACTGCTCCTAAAGCAGCTATCATTCACACTTTGGCCCACTTTGGGTCCTTACAGCCTGAGGAGCGGCCCTCCCCCTCGCTCCATTGACATGGTAAACAAGTGCTTTACGCCAAGAAAGCAACAGAGTTATCCAGTAACATTCACATGCAAACTAAGGGAGCAATCCTGATAGTTTGAGCATGTGAGATTGTCATCAGAGGCTCTCCATCTGCTCCGTGTGCTTTCACTTTCGCTGTGTGCAATGGCGCAGGGCACACGGAGTATGTACTAATAGTATGTACTCATTGGAGCACCCAGGGGGCTATTCAAACGGGCCAACTAGTAACACATCACTGAAAATGATCTTTGGCTTTTCACGTGAGGTAACGTGAGAACGTTGGTCTAAACCAACTAGAAACAGGCAAATTAGTAGTCAGGTAAATTAGTGAATTTAATTAAAACTTAAGTAAGAATACTCATAATTTACAGTTATGGTGACGAACTGTTGTAAACCTATCAAACCTACTGTTAGAGATCTAGGAACAGCAGGTGTCCATCTTCCTCTGCAGGTATCTGGGAAACAGGGGGCCTTCAGATGAACCTATTCATTGATGTTTCTATTTATGTGCTTATCAAGTCTCTCAAAGTATTTTGTCTCCCAGATGAAAGAAAAATATCCATACTTATGCCAATTGAATGGACACTCACAACAAATGGACTCTGATATAGGATCGGCGGGTGCTCTAGTGCCTAACAGCATTAAAGGTGCGATGAGCACATCGGTGCTTAGCTACGGAGTAAGCTTACGCACTACCAAAACACAAGACGAGAGTCGATGCTTCGTCCCAGTTGGGATGAGGATGAAGAGAACTCTGACAAATGGACGTCACAGCATGTCTCAATGTCCTACTGACAGACTGCAAAATGTCATTTATCATTAATCCTTAATCATAAATCATTAATAGATTATTTGCATGTGAGACTGCATGATGAATGAAATCGCATGATAAACAATCACTTCTCAGCATGTCTATATCTATGATCGCTATAAAAATTGCAATGTACCTCTAGATTCCTGCTAAACTTTGCATTGTCCTTTCTTTACACCAGGACAATGGGAGGAGGATGTGAACTATGTGCAAGACAGCCCAGGAATTTACAGGAACTGGAGGCTTTTTGCCAAGAACAGTGGGCAGCTTTACCATCAGAGAAGATAAAGAGCCTCGTTACAACTACCACAAAAGACTCCAAGCTATCATTGATGTTAAAGGGGGCAATACACATTATCAAGAAATGGGGTATGTAAACTTTTGATCAGGGTCATTTGGGTAGTTTCTGTTGTCAATATGATTTAAAAAAGAGTAAACACGGTCGTTTGACAATAAATGGCTTCACACAACCACTAACCATGAGTGAAAAGTTTTTGTGTTGTCATTCATATTCTCTGAAAAATGGCCAGAAAATCTAAAATTCTGCCAGTTTGAGCACAACTGTATATATATAAAATCTCTGAGAAATCCAAATATTGTTCAACAATCAGGTTTGTGATTTATTAACATTTTAGATTGCCTGAAACCACTGCATTTGTTCAATAATAAAACAAATCCTCAAGAACACAACTTGCAAAATGACTGTACACACTGTTATGTTTCGGACACGGTCGGAGTACCGACCCAGCGTTTGAAAGGACCAAGCATGAAATAAGCAGAGCATGGTTCAAAAGGATAACAGAATTTAAT
Source organism: Thalassophryne amazonica (assembly GCF_902500255.1). Classification (NCBI taxonomy): domain Eukaryota; kingdom Metazoa; phylum Chordata; class Actinopteri; order Batrachoidiformes; family Batrachoididae; genus Thalassophryne; species Thalassophryne amazonica. The sequence goes on along the minus strand of NC_047112.1, from coordinate 101,336,250 downwards.
AAACATAACAGTGAATAGTGCTAAACAACTAAAACGTCCGCGGTCTGGTGGTGAAAACACAGCGTGCTCTTCACAGCGCAAACGGTCCGGAGCCACAGCAGTTCGGACCCAGGGACCCCGCCGACACCCCCCAGGTGGCCGTGACAAACCGAGTCTGTGAAGAAAGAAAACATGAGGTGAGTCCAACTCCACACAGAGAGACGCAACTCAAAGGTGCACGCAATCAGCAAACACTTCCTGGCTTAAATCTATACATCAGCTTCTTACCCTGCAGGCACGGAACAACTCAGTTCAAATCTCCACTGCAGCAGAAGCTGATTAGACAATTAGCATAACGTGACAGCTCACTAACACAAGGTGTGAGGGACACAAAATCCACTGTCATTACTTCATAAAAGTCACCAAAACCAAATTACCTCAGGAAGTGTGCTGAAGAGCGTGAGACCTCACCCAATCCTCCTTCACAGACTGTGGCGTCAAACCTGGAGCGGTCTCTGCGTCCGTGATGGTGAGATTGTTCTCCTGACGTCGATCTCACACGTCTGCTCACAAGGTCGAGTCTCTGGCAATCACACACTGTGCATTCAAGGTTTAAATGCAGCAACCTCTGATTATGACAAAATACACCACAGCTGTGAGTCCTGATGACATGCACGTGATAACAAGCCTCAGGTGTTCAGGGTGAGGTCCTGATGCTCAGCCACTCAGTCCTGAATGCATACCACCTGGTGGGAGAAACAGAAAACAAAAACCAAACCAGCCAAACACCCCAGCCCACAACACACACAGTGTAGTGTGCTCTTCCTGTCCGACCCTGCAGCAATGTTTCTGAGAGTCTCAATTCACCCAGCCCTTCTGACTGCACTATGACCTGCTCACAATCACAGTGTGCATACATCTGTGGGGAAAATGAGCAATATAAAACAACCCTCTACAACACCACCTGTCAACTGCATGAATAAATTGTGGAAGTTTACTTCCATTAAGGGAAATATTCTCGCACAGATCAATGCTCTCAGGGAAAGTGTGGTCAGTTTCACAGCGGTGAACCAAGCTTCATTGTGGTTTCAATCCCAAAGGCCGCTGGCTTCATGTTGTTAAAACTAATATTTTCTCCACTTACTCTGCTGGAGGTGCTCATGTGTACTAAGTGTACTTTTAAATCCTGACACTCTTGCACAGAGGATTGAACTTTGTCAAAATCTGGAGTCAATTTTTTTAAATTACTTAAGTGCTGAATTTCCTAAAACTCTCTGAGGCTCTCAACAACTCTGACACCAAAAAGTCCAGAATTAATTAATCTGAAAATGTAAAAAAAAAAAAAGCAAACAAACAAAATTCTATTGAGGTTTTCTCCATTATAATTGTACTGTGGTGGCTCCATTATACCGTCTAACCTTCAATCACTCTAAATTTAATTAGAATCAAGAGACTGAGATAGATATTCAGGAACTTGAGAACTGCTTATGCTCAGCTCCAATCTAACCATGCTGGACAATTTATTGTTGAGGGCAATGCCTCCATTGTAGAAATAGAGGAGATTTCAGCATTCCATTCAGGACAACAAGGTCCATCATTGTGCATTCTTTTCAAAGAAGTTGTCCGCCATGAAATACAATTATGATGTGGGGAAATGGAAACTCTTCGCAGACAAATTACCTCCTGAGTGGAGACACTGGTGAGAGGGGGCCAGCCAGCCTTTTGTTGCATGGACTGATCACAAGAACCTCAAGTACCTGTGTTCAGCACTCAGCCAGTCATGCTAGGTGGGTCTTATTCTTTACTCAGTTTGATTCCACCCTACCTTACCATCTTAGCTCTAGTAATGGCAAGCCTAATGCTTTGTCTTGACAATATTCTGATTTGGATTCTTCTACACACACAAACTATTTTGCCTTCAACCTGCGGGTGGGGTTCACCGCCACGGGAAATCGAGCCACTTGTTAGACAGGCTTTGGAGGAAGTCTAGGTCCCTGATGATTGTCTGCCTCACAGGATATTATTCTTTAAATTAAGAGTGCAATCCTGGCATGGCCCTTCAGCGATTTGGGTGGCCCACCACGGCCAAAGATTTTCAGAGGTTTATGTCTGTACGGCCACTATGTGCACAGAACAACACCTAAGTCAGGGAGGTATGTCCAGGATACGGCTGCTGTATAAACTGAGCGAGAAACACTCGTAACACAGTGTAATATGCCAGCGGTCTGCGCATTTTGGAGCAAACATTCACACCGGAGCAGCCAACAAGTGAAGCCACCAATCGTTCGCTCGTAGTAAGCATGATTACTCACCGTAAGTGGTAGATAAGGAAAGAACAAGCTGTCTTGCAACCTCTGGAAGACAACCAAGAAAGTTGCGAGGCTCCAATAAGACAAGCGATCTAAAATAATTTCAACCTTGTGTTCTCAAGCGAGAGATGAAAAAGGAATGAATGCTGGGTGGCACATATCTCATATACTGACGTCACCCAGGTCAGGCACACTAATGTGACTTTGTTGGTATACGACTCTACCTCAGATGCATTTGCTTAATTATTTTCGATCTGAAGACACGCCGCTTCCGCAGATATTAACTTAAACACAACCACAACTGGCCTAAATTTAACATCAAATAATTTTATATGAAATGACTCAGCAGTGACCTATATGTCATTGAGATCGAGAGGCTCTTGGAAGGGCTTATGGAGTGTTGAGGTCAATGGACAAGTGTTTGGCGATGCAGATACGTTTGCAGGAGAACAAGGACCTATGTTGTTAGGGTCCTGAACTTCTTGTTTTACTGTCTGAATGTGAGACTTGGATGTTAGCCAGTGACCTGAGGTGATGACTGGATATCTTTGGTAAAAGGTCTCTTTGGAGGATCCTTGGGCACCACTTGAATGACTGTAGGAGACCAAAAGTTACATTTTCAGATCTCTCCAGAGATGTTCAATCGGATTCAGGTGTGGGTTATTTCTGGGCCACTCAAGGACATGTTCTTTGGGTCATTGTCCTGCTGAAAGATGAACTGTCGCCCCAGTCTGAGGTCAAGAGCGCTCTGGAGCAGGTTTTCATTAAGGATGTCTCTGCACCAATGACGTGCGGTGAGGTTCATGGCTGGTGAGGCACTGACTTCATCACAATCAGATTTAAATACATATGAAGCTCACAGAGTTGGTTATTCACCGTTTGATTGGCAGCAGTTAACAGGTTAAGTTTAAAATCTCATATCAGCATCCTTTACACATACAAACTGCAGCACACAAAAAAAGCACCTTTAATTAAAAAAAAACATTATTAAGGTCTTACCTTTACTTACAAATGAAGTCCATGTACCACTCCTTCTGAACAAATGCATCGATGACTTGCTTGTGGAAGTCTTCCTTAGCTACCTTCAGTTTAAAAGTGTCTCTGTTTCAGTGGAGACCACTGCCAGGGACGAACATCGTCCTTCATCATTCCTGTTCTGGCTGTATGTTTGGAGCCTTTTCTGGATTTGAATGTGAGTGATTGACCGCTCATGTTTGATGACACTTCTTTGTAAATTCTTTAGGCCACATTATCCGATCTGAGTCCAGACATTGTCACAAGTTGAGAAAAGGAGGCAGAAAAAGGCAGTTTCTTACTGGACATCCACACAGCCAGACTTTATGTGTGTCCCACTCCGTTTGAAAAGAGTGAGTCTTCTGTTGTTTGAAGTAAACCTTTTTAGCTATGGTGTTGGTCTTCCTTTAATTATTACCTCCTGCTGTGATTGAAAGTGCAGTTCAGATCCTCCATTCTGAAACTAAATTCTAGGTGAGAGGAAACAAGAAATGAACGGCTGCTCTTGTAGCTTGCTGTCATTTATTTTGCAGCTGACGAGTTGCTGCAAGAAGAATCCCTGGGATCATTAGTGCCCCCTACCATGAGGCAAGAGAACTGTGTACCTCACCTAGTGCCTTTTTGCAGCTGTTTTATGATCGCTCAGCACACGAAACATTACACACACATACAGCTGTTGACAAAAAACATTGTACATTATGTAAATCGTTAAACTATTGAATTTAAGTTCATATAACCAAAGTTTTTGACCATTTTAAAAGCGACAGAGAGAGAGACAGTGAGACAGTCTCACTGCACAGCATGCCAGCAGTGCATGTTTCTTATCAATATTTGAACGGCAAATGTGAAAATTCAGTGATTTTGAATAAAAAAATCTAAAACTGGTGAAGTTAAAAGGAAATTAACTTTAGTACAAAACACTGGATAAATACAGCCATTTCATTTTTTTTTTCTCATTTTACATTTTTTTCTTTCCAGGTGAGACACAGCCTCACCTGCATCCCCTGTCTGCATGTCACTGCTCTACACATTGCTGCATTCATCTTTCCCTCAATCCTGACTAGTCTCCCAGTTCCTGCTGCTGAAAAACATCCCCACAGCATGATGCTGTCACCACCATGCTTCACTGGAGGGACGGTGCCTGGTTTCCTCCAAACATGACGCCGGGCATTCACGCAAGAGTTCGATCTTTGACTCATCAGACCAGAGAATTTTATTTCTCATGGTCTGAGAGTCCTTCGGGTGCCTTTTGGCAAACTCCAGGCAGACTGCTATGTGCCTTTTACTCAGGCCTCATTGGTGTACTGCTACAGAGATGTTTGTCCTTCTGGAAGGTTCTCCTCTCTCCACAGAGGAATGCTGGAGTGACCACTGGGTTCTTTGTCACCTCCCTGACTAAGGCCCTTCTCTCCTGATCGCTCAGTTTAGAGGGGCGGCCAGCTCTAGGAAGACTCCTGGTGGATCTGAACTTCTTCCATTTACAGATGATGGAGGCCACTGTGCTCATCTTCAAAGCAGCAGATATGTTTCTGTACCCTTCCCCAGATTTGTGCCTTGAGACAATCTTGTCTCGGAGGGCTACAGACAATTCCTTTGACTTCATGCTTGGTTTGTGCTCTGACATGCACTGTCAACTGTGCAACCTCATATGTAAACAGGTGGGTGCCTTTCTAAATCATGTCCAATCAACTGAATTTACGCCAGTTGAACTCCAACTAAGCTGTAGAAACATGTCAAGGATGATGAGTGGAAAAAGGATGCACCTGAGCTCAATTTTGAGCTTCATGGCAAAGGTTGTGAATAATTATGTATACGTGATTTCTTAGTTTTATTTTTAATACATTTCCAAAAATCTCAAAAAAAGCTTTTTACACATTGTCATTATGGGGTATTGTGTGTAGAGGAAAAAATTATTTGAATCCATTTTGTAATAAGGTTGTGACATTAAATGTGGAAAAAGTGAAGTGCTGCTAATACTTTCCGGATGCACTGTAAAGCCTGTTGTAACCCATCCTTGCAAGAGAATTCAGTCTCCTGAGTGGCTACATTTCATTACATCAGCTGGCTACATTTCTCTGTGTTCCTTATGGACTAGTTTTGGACCATTTTGAACTGCATTTTTGTGGATTAATTCTGAATCTCTGCTGCCACTGCAGCTCCACTGAGACCGATTGGCACCTGACAGATAGCACACCACACCCTGGCCAGCTCCCAGTGCTTCTACCTCCTTCTGTGTCTAATCTCTGTTAACAAATTGCACACCTTAATGAACACATTTGCCATTTTAGTCATTATCTGCCTCACTGCAAGTAAGTCCAAGTGTTGGTTCCTGGTTTTTCCTAACACTCATACAATAGGACAAATAATGTCTCGTAACATACACTCCACCAATCAAATGACACAGATCTATTTAGGTATCGCATAACTGACTTGATGCTTGTATCGTTTGGCAACATGAATGTGTGGAGGTGAGGAAAAATAGTTTTGAAACTTGTTACCTAATGCTACGTTTACACATAACGATGACAAGTCACGAATGCCACGAAGTGCACATTCTTGGCCGCTGATCACAAATGTGATGATTCGGGGCAGAGGCGTCAGGTGTCCTCAGGAACTGCTGCAACCTGTTACCACACGTTACGATTAATGGTATGTGTTGCTGGAGAATTATCAGGAACCATTACGCACGGTCAAGAATAGTGTTCCGCGTTGTTGCGTGCTACTGCGCGTAACAATGCATCGTTAAGTTCTGTCACATTGTGAATTGTCTCCACACACACACACACCCATATTCATCCATTCGAATTCAGATCGCTCCAATTTTTCAGAAGAACTTTGTGACTGCATGCGTAGTTGGGCTCTGTGCCATGGAGTAGCGCAGAGAGGAGGAGGAGGACAGAGCTAGATGCGTCTCGTGCATTTTCCCAAACATCAGGCACATGCAGCAGGTGGAACACCTGCAGGAGCGCGCGGAAGAGCAATGAAATTAGACTTTTAGCTGACTTGGTGTCAGCAATCAAACTGCGGTGCAGCAGGGTTTAATTGTGTGCGCGCTTCTTCCTCAGCTGGACTGGAGGAGGTGCAGAGATGTCTGGCTGCATGTGAGTCTCCTCTCGCTCCTCTGGTTCCTCTGGCTGCTCAGACTCGTTCTCCCGCTCATCAGTTACAACAGCAGGTGGAACACCTGCAGGAGCGTCCTGAGGAGCTTCAGCAGGAACTGTGGAACGACATTTGGAGCCGAGTTTAATTGTGCGCACGTACCAGAAAACTGATTCATCGTGGCGCACAGTGAAATGTGACGCCGCGTTACAAGTTGTGTCAAAACTTGACAGTTTCCGTGTCACTTCGTAATAACGCGTGACAGTTTGGGCTCCAAGAACCATCACAGGAACCACTACGAACATTGTCACGTTCTATTAAGGATCAATATTCATCAAGACGGATCAATACGCTCAGTTGCGACCTCCACGACGTGAGACGAAATGAGGGTGGTGTGTGACATTTGTGGAAGATTTTTTGACAGGCAAAAACATGCTCCAGGAATATCAAGAATATCACGCACCAACACGCACTATTAAGAAACATATTCAGATGCGTTAAGTCACGTTAAGAATGTCAGGAATGTGTCAAGAATGACAGAAAAATGACATTCGTAACACGTCTTGCTTATGTGTAAACCTGTAGCCTCAGTTGCTAAGTAAGTGGTGTATTGTAGTCTGTACACATCAATCAGTTGTCATGTTGTTATATGATTTATTTTAGCCAATAAATATGGCCATAACTGCATTTGCAACCTTACCTTCATTGTCATAAAATCCAACTCGAAGCACCACCTGTCATCAAACCCTAAATTATTTCTGAGTAACTGAGGAGTCTCCGTTCAGAGCCCATTTTATGTTCAAGCAGTTTGTGTTCTGGGTTTACAACCGAGAGATCACCGACCATGTCAGCAGCCTTTAACCATAAAAAGCCAAAGACATGTGACTGTAGAAACTACAGTTGTGAGTTCAATCAACTGTATGGGACACAACATACCTAATGCAACTCTGGCAGCAGAGGCATCATAATTGATCCAAAAGGACACCCATGACAGGATGGTGATGAGGATGGAGGGCATGTAGGTTTGTAGGATGAAGTATCCAATGTTTCTCTTCAGCTTGAAGCTCAGAGACAATCGAGGGTAGGCACCTACCAAAAACACAGCAAAGAAAAAGTAACCGTATTTAATACAAGAGGAACATGGGGATGTGTTCCTATGGAAATGACCTCATACAGAAATTTTATCACCATGGAAAGATTCAAATTGCCAATCATTAAATGAAACATTGAGTTGTTTTTTTGTGCAAACACCACAATTACAGTCTGCGCTGACAAATCTAACCTACATGCTGTGTGGGCCGCCAGAAGAGGAGGTACTGCTGGCCCACCACCAGAGGGCGCCCTGTCTGGAGTGCGGGCTCCAGGCACCATAGGGCGCAGCCGCCTCACAGGAGCAGCCAGGGTGACAGCTGTCACGCATCACCTGCAACAGCTGTTACCAATCATCTGATGGCAGGAGTATATCAGCAGGACGACGTCTCCACCTCTTTGCCGAGATATCGTTTCTATCTTGAAGGTAACGTATCTCAGCTGACGGATTGTATCCTTTTGGATTTTGTGCGTTGTTCTGATTACTTTTCCAACGAGAGGTGGAGGTAGCTTTCCTACCGTTCGGATTCCTGGGTGCAAACGCGCCCTCCTTTAATTGTTCTTTGTTCCTCGCCAGCAGTACCAGGTCCGACACGCGGAGGCAGTGGCCACCTGGGAGTTCGGGACTTGGCGGCTCCAGTATTCCCGGGGTCTGGTGGCGGAGGAAACCGTGTGGTTCCGGTTCTACTTTGGAGAGGCGTCTCCTATCTTCAAGCCTGCCCACACGACACCTTTCCATTATTGTAATCTGTTGTATTTGTTGTGCACATTCACAACAGTAAAGTGTTGTTATTTGACCTTTTCCATTGTCCGTTCATTTGCGCCCCCTGTTGTGGGTCCGTGTACTTACACTTTCCCAACAGGATATCTCGGCCAACGTCATGGATCCCGAGGGGCGTCAACCGGCTGTTGAACGGCCAATGGAAGAACAGGGCGCACAGGCGTCCGCAGGAGGAATGATCGGTGAGTTGCAGCGGATCCTCACCGCTTTCACGGCTCGGTTGGATTTAATAACCGAGCAGAACGTCCTCCTTAACCGCAGGGTGGAGGCTCTCGCCGCGCAGGTGGAGGCGCGCCCTCAGGGCGCTGCTGCGGCTCTCCCTCCTGTCGACCCTGTGCGTAACAGTGACGTTCCACAGGTCGTTCAACGACCCCTCCCACCTTCCCCGGAAGCATACATAAGCCTCCAGAGCCGTACGGAGGTTGTGTGGAGACGTGCGCGGACTTCCTTATGCAGTGTTCGCTCGTCTTCGCACAACGTCCTGTCATGTACGCGACTGATGCTAGCAAGATAGCTTATGTAATAAACCTGCTTCGCGGTGAGGCACGCGCTTGGGCTACAGCACTCTGGGAGCAGAATTCACGGCTCCTTCAGACATATGATGGGTTTGTGAGGGAGTTCAGAACAGTGTTCGATCACCCAAATAGAGGAGAGACCGCTTCAGCCGTGCTGCTGTCAATGAGACAGGGGCGCCGGAGCGCAGCTGCCTATGCAGTCGACTTCCGCATCGCGGCTGTGAGGTCCGGCTGGAATAGCACTGCCCTCCGCGCCGCCTTTGTAAACGGACTGTCATTGGTTCTAAAGGAGCACCTGGTGGCTAAGGACGAACCGCGGGATTTAGATGGGCTTATTGATCTCGTCATACGATTAGACAATCGGTTAGAAGAACGCCGTCGGGAACGAGACGAAGGGCGTGGCCGGGCACGCGCCGTCCCTCTCCCTTCTGGTTCCGACCGCGTTCCGCCCTCTCCACGCTCCACGGCCCCTGCGCTCCGTGTGGTTACAGCTCCCCCTGCTGACGAAGCTATGGACACGAGCAGGGCCACATTTAGGGCACCAGACAGACAGAGGAGGCTGGCCCGCGGAGCGTGTTTTGTTTGTGGCTCGATAGAGCATCAGGTAAGAGACTGCCCCGAGCGGTTAAACACCAACGCCCGCCACTAGAAACTGGGCTAGGGGTGGGCCGAGACATTCACGTGGGACACACCCACATTGCCACACGACTCCCAGTTACAATCCTTTATGAGGATTCAACCCTGAAGGCCCCAGCACTGGTGGACACGGGCTCTGAAGGGAATCTGTTAGACAGCAGATGGGCCAGGGAGATAGGGCTCCCTCTGGTGGCGCTTACCTCGCCTGTGCAGGTGCGGGCACTAGATGGCTCCCTACTCCCTCCAATCACGCATAAGACACCACCTGTAACTCTGGTGGTGTCAGGAAATCACCGGGAGGAGATCGAGTTTTTTGTGACTCCTGCTACCTCCCGTGTGATTTTAGGGTTCCCCTGGATGTTAAAACACAATCCCCGGATCGATTGGCCGTCCGGGGTAGTGGTTCAGTGGAGCGAGACCTGCCATCGGGTATGTTTAGGTTCCTCGGTTCCTCCCGGTTCCCAGGCTAAGGAGGAGGTCAAAGTCCCGCCCAATCTAGGGACGGTGCCGGTGGAGTACCACGACCTTGTAGATGTGTTCAGTAAGGATCTGGCGCTCACCCTTCCCCCCCACCGTCCGTACGATTGTGCCATTGATTTGGTTCCAGGCGTTGAGTTCCCGTCCAGCAGGCTGTACAACCTCTCACGACCTGAGCGCGAATCAATGGAGACCTACATCCGGGACTCTTTAGCCGCCGGGTTGATCCGGAATTCCACCTCCCCGATGGGTGCAGGTTTCTTTTTTGTGGGTAAAAAAGACGGCGGACTTCGTCCATGCATTGATTATAGGGGACTGAACAAAATCACGGTTCGTAATCGATACCCGTTGCCCCTGTTGGATTCAGTGTTCACGCCCCTGCATGGAGCCCGAATATTCACTAAGCTAGATCTTAGAAATGCGTATCACCTGGTTCGGATCCGGAAGGGAGACGAGTGGAAGACGGCATTTAACACCCCCTTAGGTCACTTTGAGTACCTGGTCATGCCGTTCGGCCTCACAAATGCCCCCGCGACGTTCCAAGCTTTGGTTAATGATGTCTTGCGGGATTTCCTGCACCGATTCGTCTTCGTATATCTAGACGATATACTCATCTTTTCTCCGGATCCTGAGACTCATGTCCGGCATGTACGTCAGGTCCTGCAGCGGTTGTTGGAGAACCGGCTGTTTGTGAAGGGCGAGAAGTGTGAGTTCCACCGCACATCTTTGTCCTTCCTGGGGTTTATCATCTCCCCCAACTCCATCGCTCCTGATCCGGCCAAGGTTGCGGCGGTGAGAGACTGGCCCCAACCCACTAGCCGTAGGAAGCTGCAACAGTTCCTCGCCTTTGCTAATTTCTACAGGAGGTTCATTAAGGGCTACAGTCAGGTAGTTAGCCCCCTGACAGCCCTGACCTCTCCAAAAGTCCCCTTCACCTGGTCGGATCGTTGCGATGCCGCGTTCAAGGAGTTGAAATGGCGCTTCTCTTCTGCACCCGTTCTGGTGCAGTCCGATCCTAGTCGCCAGTTAGTGGTTGAAGTGGACGCCTCGGACTCAGGGATAGGAGCTGTGCTTTCCCAGAGTGGGAAGACCGATAAGGTCCTTCACCCGTGTGCCTATTTTTCCCACAGGTTGACCCCGGCCGAACGGAATTATGACGTCGGCAATCGAGAACTCCTTGCGGTGAAAGAGGCTCTTGAAGAGTGGAGACATCTGTTGGAGGGAACGTCCGTGCCATTCACGGTTTTCACTGACCACCGGAACCTGGAGTATATCAGGACCGCCAAGCGGCTGAACCCCAGGCAAGCCCGCTGGTCACTGTTCTTCGGCCGTTTTGACTTCCGGATCACCTACCGTCCCGGGACCAAAAACCAGAGATCGGATGCCTTGTCCCGGGTACATGAAGATGAAGTCAAAACGGAGTTGAACCCATCATCCCGGAGTCCACTATCGTGGCCACCCTCACCTGGGACGTAGAGAGAACCGTCCGGGAGGCCCTGGCACGAAGCCCGGACCCCGGAACTTGGCCGAAGAACAGACTCTACGTCCCACCAGAAGCTAGGGCTGCCATATCTGGATCTATATCTGGATGCGGACCAAATTGGACAAAATGATCAAGTTTTTGTCTTATCATTCATATTCTCCTTTCTGAGTGCCGGTTCCAAGCCTGGATAAATAAAGAAGGTTGCGTCAAGAAGGGCCTCCAGTGTAACACACACCAAAATTAAAGATGCAGATTACAGATTGAATTTCCATACTGGACCAGTCGAAGCCCAGGTTAACCAAGACCGCCACCGGTGCCATTGCCCAACAGGGTGCCCTTGGAAATTGGGCAACTGCTGGGCAAAGAGGAAGAAGAGGAGGAAAAAGTATCAGTTGTTGTATCATGGTGAAGACAGGAAGAGAAATGGTGTTGGGATCATTTAAGGAAGAGTATGTTAAAAGTTTCTGTGCAAAAAATTCATTAAAGGTGAAAAACAAAACAGGGACTGATATTTCAATATAACTGTAATTGTAACTGTTTTGAAGGAATGAATTTGGCACACAGACTCAATAACAATAACAAAAACTGATACACAGGGCAATTCCACAGTGACATGTGTGACCAAAAGGGGGTGAGCAGAAGCAAAGCTTATAAACGCCCACCCCTTATATACATACGAGGGCTGTCCGTAAAGTATAGGTCCTTTTAATTTTTTTCAAAAACTATATGGATTTCATTCATATGTTTTTACGTCAGACATGCTTGCACCCTCGTGCGCATGCGTGAGTTTTTCCATGCCTGTCGGTGACGTCATTCGCCTGTGAGCACTCCTTGTGGGAGGAGTCGTCCAGCCCCTCGTCGGAATTCCTTTGTCTGAGAAATTGCTGAGAGACTGGCGCTTTGTTTGATCAAAATTTTTTCTAAACCTGTGAGACACATCGAAGTGGACATGGTTCGAAAAATTAAGCTGGTTTTCAGTGAAAATTTTAACAGCTGATGAGAGATTTTGAGGTGATTCTGTCGCTTTAAGGACTTTTCACGGTGCGAGACGTCGCGCTGCGCTCTCAGGCAGCGTCATCAGCCTGTTTCAAGCTTAAAACCTCCACATTTCAGGCTCTATTGATCCAGGACGTCGTGAGAGAACAGAAAAGTTTCAGAAGAATTCGGTTTCAGCATTTTATCCGGATATTCCACTGTTAAAGGAGATTTTTTTAATGAAAGCCGATGCGGCGCGGCGGCACAGGAAAAACACCTCCGTGTTGATAACCATTTGTAAAATCCAGGCGGCTTTTGATGGTTTTCAGTGGAGTGAGTATATGAGAAATTGTTTATCAGCTGGAGATGTTCCAACTTGTCCTCAAGGCTTCCAACAGAGGTGTTTTTCCTGTGGCGGAGCGTCGAGGCGGCTGCAAGCCGACGCTGCAATCCGCCTGCACGTCTTTCATTAAAAAAATCTCCTTTAACAGTGGAATATCCGGATAGAATGCTGAAACTGACTTCTTCTGAAACTTCTCTGTTCTCTCACGATGTCCTGGATCAATAAGGCCTGAAATGTGGAGGTTTTAAGCTTGAAACAGGCTGATGACGCCGCCTGAGAGTGCTGCACGACGTCTCGCACCGTGAAAAGTCCTTAAAGTGACAGAATCACCTCAAAATCTCTCATCAGCTGTTAAAATTTTCACTGAAGACCAGCTTAATTTTTCGAACCATGTCCACTTCGATGTGTCTCACAGGTTTAGAAAAAATTTTGATCAAACAAAGCGCCAGTCTCTCAGCAACTTCTCAGACAAAGGAATTCCGACGAGGGGCTGGACGACTCCTCCCACAAGGAGTGCTCACAGGCGAATGACGTCACCGACAGGCGTGGAAAAACTCACGCATGCGCACGAGGGTTCAAGCATGTCTGACGTAAAAACATATGAATGAAATCCATATAGTTTTAGAAAAAAATAAAAAGGACCTATACTTTACGGACAGACCTCGTACATACATATATACTCATTACCAACTCCCAGAGCAAGCACACAGGTGACAGTGGTAAGGAAAAACTCCCTCTGATGTATTGAGGAAGAAACCTCAAGCAGACCAGACTCCAAGGGGTGACCCTCTGCTTGGGCCATGCTACAAACACATTTAACAACACAAACTCAAATCCCATCATCATAAAATAATTAACACTATGTAAAGTTACATCTTCATCAGAGTCCTTGAAAAGCATTTGTGGTACGGCCCTAAACTGTGGTATTGTATCACTTCCTGTTCCGGGGCACAGCGGTGTTTTGCTGTATTTGTTAGCTGTTTAATCTGCGCAGTTAGATTGATCTAGTTAACTAGATAACGATTTGTTTCACAGTGTAATCTTCACGTGCCTTAACTAAAGCACTCCCTCTGCTGAATCACCTCTAAATTATTTACACATTATTCACTTTGTGTGTTTTTAGGAATCCGCTAGCTTAGCGCAGCTACTAGCTCTTAGCCGGTTTAGCATGGCGGCTTCTCCTGTCTCTCCCGCACTTTTCTGCTCTGGGTGTGAAATGTTTAGTTATTCCTCGGCCTCCTTTAGCAGTAATGGTACTTGTAATAAGTGTAGCTTATTCGTAGCTTTGGAGGCCAGGCTGGGCGAACTGGAGACTCGGCTCTGCACCTTGGAAAATCCTACAGCTAGCCAGGCCCCTGTAGACGGTGCGGACCAAGGTAGCTCAGCCGCAGTTAGTTCCCCTCCAGCGGATCCCGAGCAGCCGGGAAAGCAGGCCGACTGGGTGACTGTGAGGAGGAAGCGTAGCCCTAAACAGAAGCCCCGTGTACCCCGCCAACCCGTTCACATCTCTAACCGTTTTTCCCCACTCGGCGACACACCCGCCGAGGAACAAACTCTGGTTATTGGCGACTCTGTTTTGAGAAATGTGAAGTTAATGACACCAGCAACCAGGTGGGGGCCAGAGCAGGCGACATTGAAGGAAATTTGAAACTGCTGGCTAAGGCTAAGCGTAAATTTGGTAAGATTGTAATTCACGTAGGCAGTAATGACACCCGGTTACGCCAATCGGAGGTCACTAAAATTAATATTGAATCGGTGTGTAACTTTGCAAAAACAATTTCGGACTCTGTAGTTTTCTCTGGGCCCCTCCCCAATCGGACCGGGAGTGACATGTTTAGCCGCATGTTCTCCCTGAATTGCTGGCTGTCTGAGTGGTGTCCAAAAAATGAGGTGGGCTTCATAGATAATTGGCAAAGATAATTGGCATAGATAATTGGCAAAGCTTCTGGGGAAAACCTGGTCTTGTTAGGAGAGACTGCATCCATCCCACTTTGGATGGAGCAGCTCTCATTTCTAGAAATCTGGCCAATTTTATTAAACCCTCCAAACCGTGACTATCCAGGGTTGGGACCAGGAAGCAGAGTTGTAGTCTTACACACCTCTCTGCAGCTTCTCTCCCCCTGCCATCCCCTCATTACCCTATCCCCGTAGAGACGGTGCCTGCTCCCAGACCACCAATAACCAGCAAAAATCTATTTAAGTATAAAAATTCAAAAAGAAAAAATAATATAGCACTTTCAACTGCACCACAGACTAAAACAGTTAAATGTGGTCTATTAAACATTAGGTCTCTCTCTTCTAAGTCCCTGTTAGTAAATGATATAATAATTGATCAACATATTGATTTATTCTGCCTTACAGAAACCTGGTTACAGCAGGATGAATATGTTAGTTTAAATCAGTCAACACCCCCGAGTCACACTAACTGCCAGAACGTTCGTAGCACGGGCCAAGGCGGAGGATTAGCAGCAATCTTCCACTCCAGCTTATTAATTAATCAAAAACCCAGACAGAGCTTTAATTCATTTGAAAGCTTGACTCTTAGTCTTGTCCATACAAATCGGAAGTCCCAAAAACCAGTTTTATTTGTTGTTATCTATCGTCCACCTGGTCATTACTGTGAGTTTCTCTGTGAATTTTTGGATCTTTTGTCTGACTTAGTGCTTAGCTCAGATAAGATTATAGTGGGTGATTTTAACGTCCACACAGATGCTGAGAATGACAGCCTCAACACTGCATTTAATCTATTGTTAGATTCGATTGGCGTGCTCAAAATGTAAATGAGTCCACCCACCACTTTAATCATACCTTAGATCTTGTTCTGACTTATGGTATGGAAATTGAAGACTTAACAGTATTCCCTGAAAACCCCCTTCTGTCTGATCATTTCTTAATGACATTTAAATTTACTCTGATGGACTACCCAGCAGTGGGGAATAAGTTTCATTACAGTAGAAGTTTTTCAGAAAGCGCTGTAACTAGGTTTAAGGATATGATTCCTTCTTTATGTTCTCCAATGCCATATACCTGTTATGTGTCGACGCGGGTTGAGGAGCGGACCTGCGTCTGACGGAACCCAGCGCTAAAATAACCAGAAAGCGGTTCCAATAACAAAACAATTTATTTTTTCCACCCTCTGGTGCATAACAAAGTGTATGAACAAAAAATGTGTCAGTCTGGTGGAGTGAAGGCTGGCACGCTCTCCAGCGCCTAAAAGGATCGAAGCCCGGCGCTTCTGGACTCACTTTACCGCCAAACACCCCCCAGGTGGACACGACAAACCGACTCTCTGCGAAGGACAGAAAAGGTGAGGTAAGTCAGCAGCTACAACCAATATCCTTCAAAAGGCACACACTATCAGCAACACATTCAGGTCTGTATTTAAGCTTTATGTAAATGAGCAGCTTCTCACAACAGGTGGAGGATTACCACTCCGCACGCCACGGCAGTGAGAAGCGAGCTGCACAATTCTCATCACAATTCAAATCTACTGCATAACAAAATACCAAGTTACTATCAACAATTAGTCAAACAATCACCTCAGATGTGTGCTGACAGCATGTGTCCCTCACCCTTCTTCCTTCACAGGCACGATATGTCAAACCCAGGCGCGGTCCTCAGCGTCTCACAAACGAACATCACAAGGTCGAGTTCCCGGCAATTCTGCTTGAATCACACATGGCTTAAATGCAGAACGCCATCTCATTATCTGCTTCAGCTGAAAGTCTTTAAGGCTGCACTTGAGCACCATCCACAGGTGCTGCACATAACGTTGATGAGGGTGAAGGACTCTTCAGCCAGCACCTTCTCCACAGACAAATTAGTTTCCATACCACCTGGAGAGCAAAGAAAAGAAAAGAACACCAAAATGTCCAGCCACACCCCCCCCAACACGCAACAATACCAACACAGGGCAGAGTAGCCACCTAAACTCTGTGAGTGAGATAGATTATCTCATCAATAGTTTATATCCTCATTGAGGACAACTTTGGATGCTGTAGCTCCTCTGAAAAAGAGATCCTTAAATCAGAAGTGCCTGACTCCGTGGTATAACTCACAAACTCGCAGCTTAAAGCAGATAACCCGTAAGTTGGAGAGGAAATTGCGTCTCACTAATTTAGAAGATCTTCACTTAGCCCGGAAAAAGAGTCTGTTGCTCTATAAAAAAGCCCTCCGTAAAGCTAGGACATCGTACTACTCATCACTAATTGAAGAAAATAAGAACAACCCCAGGTTTCTTTTCAGCACTCTAGCCAGGCTGACAAAGAGTCAGAGCTCTATTGAGCCGAGTATTCCCTTAACTGTAACTAGTAATGACTTCATGACTTCTTTGCTAATAAAATTTTAACTATTAGAGAAAAAATTACTCATAACCATCCCAAAGACATATCGTTCTCGTTGGCTGCTTTCAGTGATGCCGGTATTTGGTTAGATTCTTTCTCTCCGATTGTTCTCTCTGAGTTATTTTCATTAGTCACTTCCTCCAAACCATCAACATGTCTATTAGACCCCATTCCTACCAGGCTGCTCAAGGAAGCCCTACCATTAATTAATGCTTCGATCTTAAATATGATCAATCTATCTTTATTAGTTGGCTATGTACCACAGGCTTTTAAGGTGGCAGTAATTAAACCATTACTTAAAAAGCCATCACTTGACCCAGCTATCTTAGCTAATTATAGGCCAATCTCCAACCTTCCTTTTCTCTCAAAAATTCTTGAAAGGGTAGTTGTAAAACAGCTAACTGATCA
Source organism: Thalassophryne amazonica (assembly GCF_902500255.1). Classification (NCBI taxonomy): domain Eukaryota; kingdom Metazoa; phylum Chordata; class Actinopteri; order Batrachoidiformes; family Batrachoididae; genus Thalassophryne; species Thalassophryne amazonica. Next base: position 101,318,799 of record NC_047112.1, on the reverse strand, counting down.
TCTGCAGAGGAATGGTCTATTTGAAGAGTTTCAGTCAGGGTTTAGAATTCATCATAGTACAGAAACAGCATTAGTGAAGGTTACAAATGATCTTCTTATGGCCTCAGACAGTGGACTCATCTCTGTGCTTGTTCTGTTAGACCTCAGTGCTGCTTTTGATACTGTTGACCATAAAATTTTATTACAGAGATTAGAGCATGCCATAGGTATTAAAGGCACTGCGCTGCGGTGGTTTGAATCATATTTATCTAATAGATTACAATTTGTTCATGTAAATGGGGAATCTTCTTCACAGACTAAGGTTAATTATGGAGTTCCACAAGGTTCTGTGCTAGGACCAATTTTATTCACTTTATACATGCTTCCCTTAGGCAGTATTATTAGACAGCATTGCTTAAAATTTCATTGTTATGCAGATGATACCCAGCTTTATCTATCCATGAAGCCAGAGGACACACACCAATTAGCTAAACTGCAGGATTGTCTTGCAGACATAAAGACATGGATGACCTCTAATTTCCTGCTTTTAAACTCAAATAAAACTGAAGTTATTGTACTTGGCCCCACAAATCTTAAAAACTGTTGTTCATGCCTGTCCGACCATCTGTCCCTCCTGATGTCTGCTCGATGTTGTTGTGGGCTGGGGTGTTTGGCTGGCTTTGTTTTTGTTTTCTGTTTCTCCCACCAGGTGGTATGCATTCAGGACTGAGTGGCTGACGTGTGGCTGAGTATTAGGACCTCACCCTGAACACCTGAGGCTTGTTATCACGTGCAGGTCATCAGGACTCACAGCTGTGGTGTATCTGTCTTGATCAGAGCTTGCTGCACTTAAACCTTGAATGCACAGTGTGTGATTGCCAGAGATTCGACCTTGTGAGCAGACGTGTGAGATCAACGTCAGGAGAACAATCTCACCATTACGGACGCAGAGACTGCTCAAGGTTTGACGCCACAGTCTGTGAAGGAGGATTGGGTGAGGTCTCACGCTCTTCAGCACACTTTGGTGACTTTCATGAAGTAATGACAGTAGATTTGGTGTCCCTCACACCTTGTTATATTGAGCTGTTACGCTATGCTAATCGCCTAATCAGCTTCTGCTGCAGTGGAGATTTGAACTGAGTTGTTCCGTGCCTGCAGGGTGAGAAGCTGAGTTATATTAAAGCCAGGAAGTGTTTGCTGATTGTGTGCACCTTTGAGCTGTGTCTCTCTGTGTGGAGAGTGTTGGACTCACCTCATGATTTCTTCCTTCGCAGACTCGGTTTGTCGCGGCCGCCTGGGGGGTGTCGGCGGGGTCCCTGGGTCCGAACTGCTGTGGCTCCGGACCGTTTGCGCTGCTGAGAGCGCGCCGTGTTTCCACCTCACCAGACCGCAGACTTTTTGGGTTGTTTATCACTCCACTCACTATTATGTGTATTAAATTCTGTTACCTTTTGAACCGTGCTCTGCTTATTTTATGCTGGGTCCTGTCAAACGCTGGGTCGGTGCTCCGACCGCGTCCGACACATAACAGATGTTTTCGTGCAGGCTGTTTTGCATGATTCGCCCTGAATCCTATTTATTCATACTGTGTGAAGCGGCCCTTAATAATGTCAATTTTATCATAAACACACTGTTCAAAACGTTGTGCTAGATGAACTGCTTTTGACATAATATCAGTAGTATTACTACAATTTCTTCGACTCGCAAAAAACGGGCTCACTGCTATGTTACAAACTAAATGAATCAGATGATTACTGTCTTCTCTGAGCAAAGTATTCCTACTAAGAGGCTTGCGGTAAATGGTGGATTGTAAAAATGATTTCCATCCTTCAAAATCATAAGATCTAAAAAGTCAATGGCATAAAAGCTATATTCGATAGTAAAGGAAAGATGGTGCATTTATATTTTTGTTCAGTGTATATCTATCTATCTATCTATCTATATATATACACACACACAGTGCAGTGGTGGGCACGGTTCAGCTAATCTGATAACAGATAATTATCAAAGCTAATGTTTTTGCTATCGGATTAGCTTTTCAGATAAGATTTAAAACCATCATCGGACCAATTATCTCCTGATAAATTTAGTTCTGATAACATTTTCTTTGCTGGTAAAGTTTAATGGTGAAAAACGTTTGTAAATCCTAAAATCAAACATTTTAGTTCGTTTGTTGTGTGTTTGTAGCCACTGAGCAGACTGGCTGCCTGTTGCTTGCTGATGACATCATAATTAAGCGCAAAATGTGACTGGCCGGCCGACACAGGGAGCATTGTGGGTAGTGTAGTTCAAGTTCACTTTGGACGTTACAGTGACTTGTCCACTCGACACAATAACAAAACAGACTAATTTTAACAGTATTTTATTTCTTTGTGGCTGTAATTTAATTGCCATGACTCGTGGGGAGAGGAGCTCTCATGGTGCAGCTGTGTGTACAGAGGGAGGGACTTATCTTCACGTTTAGACACTGTTTTAGATTTATGCGGATTATTTATTCAAATGAATCCCACTGAAACTAACAGGTAAGAATTTATATTTACTACGTGTAATTTACTCTGCCAATCAATAGCAGAGACGCTTGAATCTTCGACTGGACTGGGTTGACTGATGCGAGGACGTTTTGCTTCAAATCGCAGAAGCTTACTCAGCTAAAATTCTTGCTCTGGTAGTCTGACAAGAATTTTAGCTGGAAGCAAGAATTTTAGCTGAGGAAGCTTCTGCGATTTGAAGTGAAACGTCCTTGCATCAAGCAACCCAGTCCAGTCGAAGAGTCAAGCTTCTCTACTATGGAAACCACCTGGACAACTGACAGCCTTCACAGAAACTCTGCCAATCAATGCATTAATGGATGTATTTGGTTGTTTAAGCCGCAGGGTTCAAAGCATGTGAAAAAAAGTGGCAGCTTTTAGCTCGTAAATGACGTATCTAATACAGAGATAAACTGTGACTTCTAACACTGTGTTTTACTGCTTCTGACAGATGATGACAGTGTTTGGGGTTTTATTTACTCATTTTTCGTGTGTTCTTTGTGTTTGTGATCCTTGAATTTATCCAGTAGCCCCTGTGGCGCTTAAAGTGAAACTGCTTTATCAGATGGCGACAGTGTAATCTGATGTGGCCGCGTCTGAATAAATACTAATAGTTATCGGTTATCTACAATAAAGATTTTTTAGCAATTTATTTTTGACTCGTACTGTTTACTCTGCTATGATGTTAGACAATGATAAATAAAATGAAACTTGGGCACCATATTAAATTTTCTATTAAATATGGATCATATACAGTCATTAGACAAAAGAAAAAGAACAGTTCAAAGAAATCACTAAAAGCTCAATATATTTATGTCAATTATTAGTACAAGAAAAGATCCAAGCACAACTGTATGTGCAGTTTTAACACATCCACTGTGTTTGCCTTTACAAACCTGTGGAGAAGACAACGTTCCTGGACACCAGCTTATAGTCAACTATGGAGAACTGAGGGAGCTCGATGCGGGTCACTCCGGTTACAGCTCTCTCTCCTCCTTTCAAGTAGAACTCGATATCGTCTGTTGTGTATCCATCTGTAAGTGGGGAGAATGAGTCTTATCAGTGAAAGAAGATGCTGAGAGCCCCATTTCAGTCACATGACCAAGTACAATGTTAGGATGGAAAAGGTTCTATTTCAATGCATGACACACCAGTGTTGGGAGTAACACCTTACAAAAGTAATGCAATTATAGTAATGCATTACTTTTTGTTGTAACGCAGTAATGTAAGCTATTACTAATAAATCTTCAGTAATGTTATACTCGTAACATATTTCAGTACGCGTTACAATACATTTTTAACCTGAACACAGGCTTGTCAGGCTGTGGAGTGCAGCTTTTCTGCATCAATTTCCTCAATAGCTGCATTGATGAATCCACTGTGCACCCTGTTGATGAAGAGATCAAAACTCTGATTGAATTCAATAAGAATAAGCCCAAAGGGATTTTTTTATTTTTCAGTTAAACATGAGTCACTAAAAAATTGAGCATCCTCTTGCAGCCAGGGTTTGCTGCTGCAGAGATTAACACACAGCGCTGCGTGTCTGAAAAAAAATACAAACACATAGTTTTAAATGCATAGTAAGTCTCTTTTCGATCATGAACAACGCACATTTGACTCGCTGTTTGACAGTGCGAATGTGCGGACTTGATACAGTAATTTAAAAACAACCAGCACACCCCCTTTTCCATGTCTGTCCTGGTTTGCACACAGACGATGCACGGGCAGACACACAGGGGTGAAGCCTGAGAAAGCCCCCCAAATCCCTTAAAGGTCCACTTCTGAAGACATTTTAAAGATATGAAATTTTTGCACAGAATAATAATACAACCAGATTCTACTACTTTGAACATTTTTATTATTATTATTATTACTACTACTATTAGTAGTAATAGTAATATGTCCTCAGGCCTAAATATTATTGAAAATCTGTGGTGCGATTTTGTTTAAGAATTATTGCACACTTTCTGTAAATACTAGAAACATAATTTAACTTCCCAAATATCAGTGTGTTTGTCTGCTATATGATATATTTACCTGAAATTTCTGATCCAGAGAACCAATGATTTATAAAAGAAAATCATGAAAATGATCAGGGGTGCCCAAACTTTTGCAGACAACTGTAAGAATGTGATTTGAGTACAATAGAAAAAAAAAAACCCCTTAACATTTGGTATAGAAACCTTTGTTTCTAGTTACAGAGGTCAGACATTTTCTAGACCAAGTTTGCACACACTGGTCCACTCCTCCATACAGATCTTCTCCAGATCTTTCAGGTTTCAAGTTTCAGCTCCCTCCAAGGATTTTCTATTGGGTTCAGGTCTGCAGACTGACTAGGTCACTCCAGGACCTTGAAATGCTGCATTAAAACCGATATCATTGTGTAAAGGATTGTGTAAACCGACATCATTGTGTAAAGGATTTTACTGCGTGGGCTCAGGAACACTTCAGAAAACCATTGTCACTTAACACAGCTTGTCGCTACATCTACAAGTGCAAGTTAAAACTCTGCCATGCAAAGCAAAAGCCATATATCAACAACATCCAGAAACGCCGCCGCATTCTCTGGACCCGAGCTCATTTGAAATGGACAGATGCAAAGTGGCAAAGTGTGCTGTGGTCTGATGAGTCCACATTTCAAATTGTTTTTGGAAATCATGGACACCGTGTCCTCTGGACAAAAGAGGAAAAAGACCATCCAGATTGTTACCAGTGTAAAGTTCAAAAGTCAGCATCTGTGATTTTATGGGGGTGTGTTAGTGCCCATGGCATGGACAACTTACACATCTGTGATGGCACCATCAATGCTGAAAAGTACTTCCAGGTTTTGGAGCAACACATGCTGCCATCCAAGCAACGTCTTTTTCAGGGACGTCCCTGCTTATTTCAAAAAGACAATGCCAAGACACATTCTGCACGTGTTACAACAGCGTGGCTTCGTAGTAAAAGAGTGCGGGTACTAGACTGGCCTGTCTGCAGTCCAGACGTGTCACCCATTGAAAATGTGTGGCGCATTATGAAGCACAAAATACGACAATGGAGACCCCGGACTGTTGAACAACTGAAGTCGTACATCAAGCAAGAATGGGAAAGAATTACGCCTACAAAGCTTCAACAGTTAGTGTCCTCAGTTCCCAAATGTTGATTGAGTGTTGTTAGAAGGAAAGGTGATGTAACACAGTGATAAACATACCACTGTCCCAGCTTTTTTGAAATGTGTTGCAGGCATCCATTTCAAAATGACCAAATATTTGCACAAAAACAAAAACGTTTATCAGTTTGAACATTAAATATCTTGTGTTTGTGGTGTATTCAATTGAATATAGGTTGAAGAGGATTTGCAAATCATTGTATTCTGTTTTTAATTTACATTTTATACAATGTCCCATCTTCATTGGAATTGGGGTTGTACATATGTATTCACACCTTTTGCTCAATACTTTGTTGATGCATGTTTGGCAGCAATTACAGCCTCAGGTCTTCTTAAATATGATGCCACAAGCTTGGTGCACCTATCTGTGGGCAGTTTTGTTCATTCCTTTTTGCAGCACCTCTCAAGCTCCATCAGGTTGGATGGGGAGCATCGGTGCACAGTCATTTTCAGATCTTTCCAAAGATGTTCAGTGGGATTCAGCTCTGGGCTGTGGTTGGGCCACTCAAAGACATTCACAGAGTTGAGTTAGTGCAATGAATGGAAATGTTAATATATATATATATATATATATATATATATATATATATATATATATATATACACACGAGTTCTATTAGAAAAGTATCCAACCTTATTTAAAAAAACAAAAAACATATGGATTTGAATCACGTGTGCTTGCGTGAGCCAACCTTGAACCTTCATGCGCATGCATGATTTTTTTCACGCCTGTCGGTTGCGTCATTCGCCTGTGAGCAGGCTTTGAGTGAGGAGTGGTCCACCCCCTCGGCGGATTTTCATTGTCAGGGAAATGGCTGAGAGACTGCTGCTTTGCTTGATCAAATTTTTTTTAGAAACTGTGAGGCACATCCATGTGGACACCATTCGAGAAATTCAGGTGGTTTTTGGTGAAAATTTTATGGGCTTCAAAGACATTAAGGGATGTTACTGTCGCTTTAAGGACGCCCTCAGCAGCTGTGGGGCGCGCCGCGCTCCAGCTGCCATCGACAGGCTGAACGACCATTTCATTTCTAAACGGATCGCTCTGTGGATCCGTGACCATCGTGTGCACTTTCTCTGGTTATCACAAGAGCTGGACATCACCCATTTTCCTGCAGATTTCACTTTTAACAAGAGATTTTGTCATGGAAAGCCGAGCGGACGCTTCGCGCATCATGATGGATTCGCTGCTGGACCGACACAAAACCACTTCCGTTTTGGTCTCACAGGACGGCTTTGAGATGGCGTTCAGACAGCTGTCAGTGGTTTTTCAGTCGAGTGATTATCCAAGAAATTGTGGATGTGCCTGGACATGCCAGAACATCTTCTGTGACGCTTCATCACGGCGTTGCTTTGCACGTCGCGGCACCCGAAATTCCTCCGCACGTCTGTCTCAAAGCACAGGAATTGTGAAAAGACGTGGACATCAGCACTTTTTCGGCAAATTTAGACAGACGTGCGTAGGAATTCCCGGTGCCGCGACGCGCAAAGCAACGCCGTGATGAAGTGTCACAGAACATGTTCGGCTTTCCACGACAAAATCTCTTGTTAAAAGTGAAATCTGCAGGAAAATGGGTGATGTCCAGCTCTTGTGATAACCAGAGAAAGTGCACACGATGGTCATGGATCCACAGAGCGATCCGTTTAGAAATGAAATGGTCGTTCAGCCTGTCGATGGCAGCTGGAGCGTGGCGTGCCCCACAGCTGCTGAGGGCGTCCTTAAAGCGACAGTAACATCCCTTAATGTCTTTGAAGCCCATAAAAGTTTCACCAAAAACCACCTGAATTTCACGAATGGTGTCCACATGGATGTGCCTCACAGTTTCTAAAAAAAATTTGATCAAGCAAAGCAGCAGTTAAATAAGGTCGGATACTTTTCTAATAGACCTTGTATATATATCAACCTCCCTTGGTCTGGGATTCCATGCAAGATCTCATTTTGTGGATTAAGGATGATTCTGAGAAAGCTCAGAACTACACCAAAGGACCTGGTCAATGACCTGAAGAGAGCTGGGACCACAGTCACAAAGATTACATTATTAACACAATACACTGTCATGGTTTAAAATCCTGCAGGGCAGCAAGGTCCCCCTGCTCAAGCCAGCACATGTCCAGGCCCGTTTGAAGTTCACCAGTGACCATCTGGATGATCCAGAGGAGGCATGGGAGAAGGTCATGTGGTCAGATGAGACCAGAATAGAGCTTTTTGGAATCAACTCCACTTACCATGTTTAGAGGATGAGAACAACCCCAAGAAAACCATCCCAACCGTGAAGCATGGGGGTGGAAACATCATACTCTGTGGGTGCTCTTCTGCATAGAGGACAGGATGACTGCACCGTATTGAAGGGAGGATGGATGGGGTCATGTATTGCAAGATTTTGGCAAACAACCTCTATCCCTTAGTAAGAGCATTGAAGATGGGCCGTGGCTGGGTCTTCCAGCATGACAATGACCCCAAACACACAGCCAGGGCAACTAAGGAGGGGCTCCGTAAGAAGCATTTCAAGGTCCTGGAGAGGCTGAGCCAGTCTCCAGACCTGAACTCAATAGAAAATCTTTGGAGGGAGCTGAAACTCCAAACCTGAAAGATTTGGAGAAGATCTGTATGGAGGAGTGGACCAAAATCCCTGCTGCAGTGTGTGCAAACCTGGTGGAAAAACTACAGGAAACTTTGACCTCTGTAATTGCAAACAAAGGCTACTGTACCAAATATTAACATTTATTTTCACAGGTGTTCAAATACTTATTTGCAGCAGTAACATACAAATGAATTATTAAAAAGTCATACATTGTGATTTCCGGATTTTTGTTTTTTTTTAGATTATGTCTCTCACAGTGGACATGCACCTAAGATGAAAATTTCAGACCCCTCCATGATTTCTAAGTGGGAGAACTTGCAAAATCGCAGGGTGTTGAAATATTTATTTTCCTCACTGTATGTATTGCAAAAAATGCCATGAAATATTCCAATATAATGTTAAGTCTACATTGCCCATGTCTGTTGGGCATGTTACATGGACAATTGTCACTTGGCAACTGCCAATATCTTAAGGAGTAATGATAGCTGACCTGTTTATAAAGCCACTGATGAGGAATCAATTCAATTATCCCCAAGCATTGCCATGTCCTACGGGGGCAAGGTCCGTACTCAGGACCCAACGGGAGGGTCCACACCTAGTTGCCAATGCCAAGCACACAACTCTAGCTGGCCAGAATGTGACCCATATCACACAGAAGGGGCTCCTGACAGCTTCATCATCACCCCAATCACCCTCAGGCCCACCCCCATATCGCCTCAGAGGACCATAGGGTACCAACATCACCACCACAGGCGAGCCTGACATCATGAGCCACTGCCTGGGGATGTATCCAAAGACCATGGCCAGAGACCCCCAGACATACAGTATGAACGAGGGTCTTTGGACAGCCCCTGGGCACCCCCATTCCCCTGAGCATGGGCAGGAGTATAATATTGCCCTCTGCATTCACTGACTAACTTCAACCAACTTAAAATTTCAAAATATTCCTTAAAAAATTAACAGTTGGAAGATTTTGTTGCATTTCATTAATGAAATGAATCGACTGCCAAATGAGAAACTTAATTTAAAAAAAAAAAACAAAAACAGATGATATGCATGAGGAATGTTGGTGATCACTCAAAGTGACTGTTGTTGTTGTCGTCCATTCGGCTGCTCCCGTTTTGTGTTCGGGGTTGCCACAGCGGACACAACCAGATCCGCATTGGTAGCTGGCACAAGTTTTACGCTGGATGCCCTTCCTGATGCAACTACAGTTTTACCTGGAGAAACACACGCAGCCACTGGTGTTCCAAAGAGGTCTCCCATCCAAGTACTAACCAGGTCCCGCTCTGCTTAGTTTCTGAGATCTGACGGGATCAGGCTGACACAGGGCAGACCGGCTGCTACTCAAAGTGACTGTTACCAAACAAAAATTCTAGTTTTATTATCTCCCCAAAATGATGTATTTTTAAACACGAGAAAGCAAGCACACACTTTTTTTTTACTCATGAATAAAGACCTCATGTTTAGTTGATTTTCTTTACTTTTATAAAGTTTTAGGAATAGTGAGTTTGCATAAAACATTTACATAGAATACATTTTTGTTATTTTTGGAATCTGTCAAAGCACAGCAGACCTAAAAGTATCACTCTAATTCTTTATGGCAAAACATTTATATCAATTACTATTTATTTATTATTTATCACAGAACCACTGTTATATCGGCTGAGAAATGTTACATCACAAACAGAGATGGTATTGAGTCTCTTTACTGTGAAATATCTAAGACCTAATTCCACCAAACCAACAGAAATATTAAATGAAACTCCCATATTTGTGTCTGTAGTCCCAAATGTATCCTATGCAGCCAACTAGTGCTGAAAGGGAATTATAGTATCAGGAAAATACCAAACATTAATAGTGCTGCTTGGGCTGGTTGCTGCACTGCCATGAAAATAGTGCTGAGACAGTGCTGCTATTTCATTATGCTACAGGATTAAAATTAAAAAGGTTTTCATTCACTGAAATTAAATAGGGTCACTTCATAACCAGTTTATGATCTATGAATCACACAGATTCATTGATGACACAAGATGTTAAAAAATAACTTCATGGAGATGTATGTCACTGTGTGCACTCTACCAGATTCATGGGATCTGTAACTGTCAGTAGTTTTTCAGGCCAAAACATGTCACAGAGACTAATGATGCCCCACTAATCATGACAGCACTCCGCTGTTGAAATCACTGTCTTTAAATCTGTTCCTGACAGATGCAGTAGGTCGAACTGGAAAGGACGAAGCAGCCAATCTCTCTGACATATGACATCTTCATAAATCTAAAGCAATTCAGTGTCTCCTGCAGTTTCTGTCTGCATTCGAAGAGTGAGAAGGATTTTATGAGAATCATACTGCAATTCTTTCAACTCATCTGCTGTATTGTTTTACAAAACACCAGACACGGAGCTTACACTTACAACTCTCAATTTCCAGAGTGCAGTTCTGTTCATCTAGTGGGTATCTTCTCAGATCCATCATGCAGGCTGCTGTTGTCGTGATTCTGAAATAATACAGAAACAAAATTTTCTGGTCTAGCTGGGTTTTGAACCAAGGATCCTGTGATCTGAAGCCTAAGGCTTAACCACTAGACCAGAGGTCTTCAGCTCATTCCAGAAAGGGAATCATGTGATTTCACTGATTAACATCACTTTGAGCAGATGGAATTAATGAATCAGTGAAATCTCCTGGTGGAATGGATGGTTGCAAATAAAACCTGCACCCTAATTGGCTCTTTCTGGAATGAGTTGAAGACCTCTGCACTAGATCAGGGGTGGGCAACTTGTTCCAGAAAGAGCCAAGAGGGTGCAGGTTTTCTTTGCAACCACCCATTCCACCAGGTGATTTCGCTGATTAACTGATTCCATCTGCTCAAAGTGATATTAATCAGCGAAATCACCTGGTGGAATCAGTGGCTGCAAAGAAAACCTGCACCCTCTTGGCTCTTTCTGGAACAAGTTGCCCACCCCTGCACTAGACCATCACCTACCCATAATGAATATTGTATTTTCTTTATAATACAGTTGCTTTTGACTGTGGGTGATGCGCGCATGCGTAGTGTACACGCTGACACCCATGAGATGTCTTGTAAATCACTTCAGAGGTTTTATCTGGTTACAAAAACAGCATTTTTAGTTTTATAAGTGTTTATTTCTTGGTAGCTTTTGCATAATATATGAGAAATATGTTCAGTATAGACAGAAATACAGCAGTCTTGGAGCATTTTCCACCATGTTGGATTAGCAGCCAGGCACAAATAGACACAAGGGCTTCAAGATGTACACATTCCCTGAACAGAAGAAAAAATTTGGGAAAATAAAGTCAGCTGTATGGGATGGAAGCTGACATCATCGTGAAAATTTTGAGAGGTAAATTTATTGTTCAGTCACATGTAAAATAAAACTCACCTAAACCAGATATTCACAGTCACTGGACAAAAAAGTCCCAATGTTTTTGTATTCTTTTTCATTTATTAATCACCGTATATAACAGATTTTTTACAACGGATTTTTCACTCACATAGGATAAAATGTCCCGTCTAATTGCAGTGTATTTCCATTAAAAACCCTGAGCATGTGGGACCGGAGTCATTTCTGTGATTAAAAGCCCGGCCATTTATTTTTTCACACCGTGCCCAACCTCGGACCTGCAGCCTGACATGCACCTGTTAAATCAGACACAGCAAAAGGCTACGATTTGACACTTTTCTGCTTTCACTGCTTCGTCTGCCATCATATTTTAATAGGTTTTGCAGTGAGCATCCTGATTACAAATGGATCAGAAAAGTCAGCAAATTTACAACACAGAGTCATAAAAAATTGGAAACTGTTCAGCTTACCTTTGATTTGGAGGTGATGACTGTAGAAAGAAAAGCTTGTTGAGGGTCAAATTAGCCCAGAATAAAGCATAATCCAGAGATGGAGAACTTTAAAACTGTCATGCATGTTGGCGTCATGACACGGAGTTATAGAGCTGCAGAAGCATAAATCAGGCCTTAAATTAATTAAATAAAATAAATAAAATTAATTTAAAAAAAATAATTAAATAAATTACAAATTCATGTAAATTTGATAGCTTAACTATTTTTTATTTATTTTGACACTACCTGTACCCGGATGTGTTGCTGTATGTGGTTAACTGATAACTAATAGTTCAGCGCAGTTGGTCCCAAAATGGAGCCATGTTCTCAGTTGACGCTACTCTCTCAGTAAAGGGATCCTAGTCTGGGGAAGCCCCCATGTGATCTATGATGTCACTATCATTGACTATATTGGTATCGACCGTCACTGCCAAAAGTAGTTCAAGATCGTCTGCTCTTTTGAAATTTTAGCTTTCAAGGGAACTTTTAAAAAACATTTTCTAGACAACGCAAATTTTGATCATATTGACAATGTCATATTATAAATCCCCTATTTAAAGGCTAATAAATAAAATTATAGTGATGCCAATGAAAATTCTTTTTGGCCCTTTACTTGTAATAGAACCATCAACCTTTTAAAAATCTAAAACTGGAAAAATCTTTGATGCATTCAGTTTTACACCCAGATTTTAACTTTGAAGGACTACATGGAAAAATGAGAATGGTACAGGTTAAGCATTTGCTCAAGAAAAAAAAAACAAAAAAAAAACAATAATAATAATAAATTATTAAAGAGGTCACACAGTGCAAAACAAGTAACACTGTCATATACTGTCACCATTCAAAACACAAATAATACTGTGATAATTTTAGGTCATATCACCCACCCCCAAGAGCCATGAACACCCTGTTAAAAACACAGTTGAACAACAGCAGTTTGTAGCCATGATCACACACAGGCCTTGGAAATCCCAACAGCACTTTGTCTCTGCTGTAAGTTGGTTAAAGCTAACTGGATGAGTTAACCGTTTCCTGTTGAAATGAAGGCTTGAACCAGAAAAGACACCAACAAAACAATGAAACAGATGGATGAAATAGGTCCTCAGCTTATTACACATTTTGTGGTACTGATGCAGTATACAGCTATCAAAGTAAACAGATGTAACAGTTTCCAAACACCAATCAAATGGTCTGGCAATGCTTAACTGTTTAAATGAAAATTCAGTAAGGTATGTCTTCTATAATATATTCCAATTCTAAGGTAGAACTCTACTAGTGTATACTAAGGTATATCTAAATAGCTAAAAAAAAGAAGAGTAGAATAGAGTAGAGCCATTTAGGTGCCTGGTCTTGAGAACCAGGGATGGTAGGTTGAAAAGCGTTTTTAACCCATGGGAACTCTCCCTACCCACCCAAGCGGCTCAAGAAAACAGACATATCATAATCATATATCATAAGACATATCATAAGAAAATAGACATCATGTATATAAGTGATATTTACATAATAAGGGGAATAAACAACATATACAAGAAATATGGATACTATATAATATTATAAGAGTAAGCTTCTAAAACCTAAATATTAATACAGGAGAAGATTGTAGTATACGCATACTTAGTCTGTAGACTAGTAGTAAAATTAAATTATAGCTAGTAGGCTAAGATATAAATATGGTTATTTTATTATAGAAGCAGAAGCTATGATGTAATATGTTTTAGGTATCTATCTAAAGTAAACCCTGCTAGCTACTATAGGAAGACAAAATACATAATCTATATGCTATCGAATGGAAACCTCAAACTAGGTACTATCAATCAATCAATCAATCAATCAACTTTACTATATGTTGATATCTATTAAAGAACCCACAAACTGAAGAATCATTAAAAATCTACACCATGTATGTAAATGTTCACTTCCCCTTTATTCAGAGCTACATAAACACTTAATACAAACCATTATAGGTTTGTCTAATTGTTTCATAAACTTTCAAACAAGCCAGCAACTTGTTTCAAAAGAAAAATCTTTTAAAATCTTATGTTAACGGTGCTTCCAAGCTTTCAGAGTTCTACACTCAATCAACTTTCATTCAAAAATAAAGATTATTAGACTTTATTTAATTTTAGAATAATTCATGATTGATCATGATGACTGATAATTATTGATGCTTAAATTACATCAAAATAAAAAATGTGTTAACATCAGTAAAGTTCTATGACTTGGAGACATCAAACAAACAAACAAAAAACAAATGTAACCACAATCATGAAGCATTAGAAATGGTATGTATGACATGCAACTTACAAATGTCTGGATTTGGCAGATAATTCTAGATGTGAGAAATTATTGATCCAGACTGTGAAAGATGAAAACAGTGCCCACCTGAGGCCATAGAGAACTGTGCCATCTGGGTGGAGTCGAATCATGCGGTTCTTCACAGTGACACCATGAACGAATGACTTCTTGTCATTAAGAAAGTAGGTGTCTGGGACCCAAAGCTGATCTGCCACTCTGTTGTCCAGTGTCAGGTTGAGTGGGATCCCTGCATATGCGAGTCTCTTATCGCGCCAGTACTGCTGGAAGTACATCGTCAAGGTGTAATCCTGTTGGGGGCAAAACAAAATGCACACAGTTCATAAGGTCAACAGTACATGTGTGTCACAAAAAGGAAGACCGACAACAGTGCAGAAAGTTACACTCGCCATGCCAATAAGTGATGTCTGAGTTTCCGCTCCTGCAAGTTTACCAGCGGATTTGTATACAGCCTGCAGGCTGTGAAAGATTTCTGAAACAAAGGAGACATTTATAGAATTATCAAACAAACTGATTCTGCCCTGTGCAACTATATTTCAAGAAACCTTTCTCAGTCATTCTGCCTTGAAGACTGCCCACTGCTTTCAAACTATAGATTTCCATTAGTGCAGACTTAGCACCAACACTGTGCTTTAGCTTTGCTCAGCATGCCAAAAACAAAACTCAACCTTCACCCTGCAATTAATGAACAAAGAGAATGCAACAAATGTAAACTCATCTTCATGGTAAAGTACTGATGCAATACATGTTAGGGCTGTTCATGTTATGTAGTGAAAAAAATAAAAGTTATGAGAGACTTCGGGCCACATGTTGTTTTTGTTCCACTTGGGGTTTTATAGGTGCAGACCAAATTCGAACTCAATCAGATAAGATTTAGAGGTCCCCCAGAGTGACACATTTTCCTCTCCATCTGCTGTCTCCCCTTTTTGCTTGTTTTGGGAAAATTGTTGCTTTATGGGGACCCCTCAACAATGTCCGATTACAATAAAATTTGGCACAGATCTTTTATTTTATTAGTGGAACAAGAGCAACATGTGGCCCAAAAGATTTTGTAACATTTGACATTTTGAATAGGTCTAATACATGTGACAAAGACAGATGATGCCCGGCACATATACTCCAGTGTGAGTCATTTAATAAAGTAGGTGGTATTAAAAAAACAGCATTTTCTGGACTATAACAGAACTCCTTATTAACTCACTTGCTTTGATCCGCTGACTAATCTTCTAAACAAATAAACCAGAATTGGCTAGAAATTTGAAAAAGTGAAGCAAAATAAAATAGGTGATTGCAAAAGAATTGTAATTTTTTTTAATCTACTTTAAGAGCCACAACTTGAGTCAATTAAATTTAAATATGACACACACTCCATATTTTGTGTCATTTGTTACATATTAGTCATAAAAAATGTTGAAAGCACATTAATATGAGCGAAGTGCCGCGCAGAGGCAAGGAGCTCGCTAATGATACGGGGAGTCCCAAACAGGAAATGCCAAATTTTGAGTCCACAGTGAAACAGGAAATGCCAAATGTCAAACACTTCCTGGCTCAACACCTACTGGATTGACAGACGAGATCTCATGGAATCTTGCGGGAATACATTGGCTGAAGTTCACACTGAAACAGGAAGTGCCAAATTTTGAGTCTACAGTGAAACGGGAAATGTCAAATGTTGAACACTTCATGTGGAGATTAATCGATATGGATCGGTGTCTAGATACAAACGTGCACAATGCGAGTGCATCGATTCATTCAGTGTGCATTGATTCAATTGACGGGTTGAATCATGTTGCATCGCTCGCTGCCTGCTTGCATTGATTTTTTTCCAAGGCACATTGAATTCATGGTATTTCTCTACGTTGATTATTGTCTGCAGCGCATCTGCTTGATGCTTGAAGCAAAGAAGCACTGCTTTGACCCACTGTTTGCTGGTTCTATGCTTCGCTGGTTTTCAGAAGCAGCAAGTCCACTGCTGTGAGCACCAGCCGGTGGAGTTGGGTAAACTGAAGTTGTCTAGCAGGTAAAGGAAATAATAATAATAATAATAATAATAATATCCTCAATTTTGTGGGACTAAGTCTGCAGCTCCAAAGAGCTGCACAGATTTCATTCGGAATTAATAACTTAAGAGCAAATCGGCATTTTAAATCAAATGACACCTCTTTCCAAACATTATAATACAAACAATAGAACAACAACTGACCAAAACTGCCCCCCCCCCCCCCCCCCCCCCCCCCCAAATGAGACGTCCTCTGTTATTATGAATTACATCCTGACGTGCAGCAGCCGGCTGCAAGAGCTCAGCTCAGACTCTATGGACTTAGATTTGTGCCATTAATATCTGAAAGGAAATGCTTTTGACAAAAAAATACAGATTTCATTTATTTCTATTTATGTCCAGAAATCAAGGATACGTCATGTACATCAAGGATCCAATGGCCATGTACACATTTTATTGATTTTTATTCATGTCCAGGGATCAAGAATCCAGTGACCAATTTCATATTTATTTACTTTAAGACTCAATAAAATGTTGTCGACCTAGAAAACCTGTAAAGCTTACTTTTAGTACACAGAAAATTCACAAGAGGTATTGATAAGGGAATCGATAAAGAATCGGCTCGATAAGTGGAATCGATAATGGCATCGATAGTGATAAAATCTTATCAATACCCATCCCTAATCATATCACACCAAGTCGCAATGTATCGGATTGTGAGGAATTGAATTACCATCAAATACATATCAAAGTGCATTGAATTGCACTGCATTGAAACAGGGGAGAATCCTATTGTCAGTATAGTCATGTATTGCTATATGTATCGTATCGCTGGTAGTGTATTGAGGTGCGTATCAAATCGTTGTCAGTGATGAGATTCTCATGTCTAGAGGCCAGGGCTGCACTGGACTCCCCTGAAATCTGATTGGACACAGATGATTGACATGTCTGGTTGAAAAGAGCTGCATTTTGAAATCAGTGACACATATTGAATGTGAGTTACCGTGTCTATTAGTTACATCCTGCCCACAACAGGATGTAACTAATAGTTACTTACATAACTGTGTTTTAGTTTGCTTTTTGCTTGAGGAAAATGCCCCTAATGCCCTAATCAATGTACTCTCTCAATGCTTATTGTACACCTACATGAGAAGGCTTCTGCCCTGTATCGTTGTGGAGAGAAAAAAAAAAAACATTGTTATTGTGATTCATCTTTCCCCTGCTTATTTTTTCATGACCATCTGTGCCTTTTTTGTTTTGTTTTTTTTTTTGTCCTCTTTCTTTCTAAGTGCACTGTAACACACACGACTTTATAAAAAAACAAAACATAAGTAGTGTGTTGTCCACTCACTACTTTCTGATGTTATACTTTTGATCATACCTGTAAATATTTGTGTTACCACAAGATGAACAGGTTATCAGATCAATATGTTCTTGATTAGCCAGTGTATATCCAGCCATAACTGAAGCATGATTATTCTTGGTTCACCTCAACTACTTTTGTTTGCCCTCAGAATTTGTTCTTGTCATTGCATTGCAGAACCAGATAGGAAACTGCACTCGTAGCTGAAACGGCAACTCTGTATGTGTTGGGCACAAGGGTATTCTTGGCTTACGTGTGCCTTTATGTACTGTAGTCCCACAGCCACTTTGGCGGCTATGACATTTGCTGAAAACCTTGTATTAAGACACATGGGGCCTCATTTATCAAACATTGCATAGAAGTCATACTAAAAGTATACACACAAGCAAAAGGCAAAAATGCCATATGGAGACAAAAAAGGAGACATAAAACCGCTCATATGCACACCTGCAAACAAAATCGTCTCTATAAATTATACACTACTTTAAATTGTATACAGATGGATCTGCCTCATATCCTGCCTGCCACATGTCCACATGCAACCACAAATGGTCATTGCAAAACACCTCCTGAACATTCAAACATACACACAGAGCCCAAAACGTGTACTTATGAAATAAATAAATACAGCAAGTGGTCACACTATTTGAGAAGGCACCAGCAAGACCTCTGATAGTCAATAAGCATTACAATCTATATATTTACATGCTTTATAATGGTTACAGAAATGTTATTTAAATGTATGCAAAGGTTGTACTGTGTGGTGTTGGTGTGTAACCCACGTTTTTAATACTTTAGTTGTACTATCTAATGTGTGTTGGATTAGTATTTCCTATTGATTATTTTCACCTTTTCTTTGTGTTTACCCTATGTCAGACTGACTTCACAATTTTCATGTTTGTTTCAGTGATTCAGCTGGCACTCTGGCCCACGTCAATAACACAATAAACATACAAAGTATTGCATTGTTCTTACCTATAACATGTCCAAGAGCTGCAGCAACATGGTAACATTTAAATTTTAAATGTTTAATGTCCCGGGGACATGGAAAGGCCAATGATCGTCTCGCTTGTTTTGATGGCGGCCATAATACTTTTCCAACTTTGCAGACAATACTGTATTTTACAACAATGTGATTGATGTCATTCATTGGTCAAATCACAACTACGGAAACATTAAACGAGCCGGATGCGTATGGACATTGTGATTATTTGAAAAAATACATAGCAGAAATATGTTTGAAAAACTCTTCACTGGTGTGCTGCTGTTAGGTTTTTGGCCACCATGCCATGAGATGTAGAGAGATGACGCAAACCGTTTTAAAGCACTCAGAGCTGCTGCACAAAAAGGTGGATGAACTTGCTTTTCACATCCAGCCCCGATATACACTCAACAAAAATATAAACGCAACACTTTTGGTTTTGCTCCCATTTTGTATGAGATGAACTCAAAGATCTAAATCTTTTTCCACATACACAATATCACCATTTCTCTCAAATATTGTTCACAAACCAGTCTAAATCTGTGATAGTGAGCACTTCTCCTTTGCTGAGATAATCCATCCCACCTCACAGGTGTGCCATATCAAGATGCTGATTAGACACCATGATTAGTGCACAGGTGTGCCTTAGACTGCCCACAATAAAAGGCCACTCTGAAAGGTGCAGTTTTATCACACAGCACAATGCCACAGATGTCGCAAGATTTGAGGGAGCGTGCAGTTGGCATGCTGACAGCAGGAATGTCAACCAGAGCTGTTGATCGTGTATTGAATGTTCATGTCTCTACCATAAGCCGTCTCCAAAGTTGTTTCAGAGAATTTGGCAGTACATCCAACCAGCCTCACAACCGCAGACCACATGTAACCACACCAGCCCAGGACCTCCACATCCAGCATGTTCACCTCCAAGACATCTGAGACCAGCCACTCGGACAGCTGCTGAAACAATTGGTTTGCATAACCAAAGAATTTCTGCACAAACTGTCAGAAACCGTCTCAGGGAAGCTCATCTGCATGCTCGTCGTCCTCATCGGGGTCTCGACCTGACTCCAGTTCGTCGTCGTAACCGACTTGAGTGGGCAAATGCTCACATTCGCTGGCGTTTGGCACGTTGGAGAGGTGTTCTCTTCACGGATGATGCCAAGGAGATGTGTTGCACTGCATGAGGCAAATGGTGGTCACACCAGATACTGCCTGGTATCCCCCCCCAATTAAACAAAATTGCACCTTTCAGAGTGGCCTTTTATTGTGGGCAGTCTAAGGCACACCTGTGCACTAATCATGGTGTCTAATCAGCATCTTGATATGGCACACCTGTGAGGTGGGATGGATTATCTCAGCAAAGGAGAAGTGCTCACTATCACAGATTTAGACTGGTTTGTGAACAATATTTGAGGGAAATGGTGATATTGTGTATGTGGAAAAAGTTTTAGATCTTTGAGTTCATCTCATACAAAATGGGAGCAAAACCAAAAGTGTTGCGTTTATATTTTTGTTGAGTATATATCAAAAATATGGGGAAAGGATTACAGGTACGCATACCAAATGTCTTAAGGCCTGGTCCCACTGAATAATGAAGATTAAGCAGCATGTTTTTTTGTACAAGTCCAGTTATTCAACAAACGTGGGAGAATAGTGGCTCTTAGAGGCTCTTTGAGACAGAATATTCAGCTAACGAGGCTCATCTCGGAGTGTGGCAATAATTTCAAGAAGTTCAAAATTTAGCAACAACAGCATGGGGACGTTTGTGTACAAGGTACTACAAAGACAAAGATGGCAGCTACAGGGGCAGGACAGGCTATTTTGACTCCGCCCTCTCACACACTTCGTTGTGACAA
This sequence comes from Thalassophryne amazonica, assembly GCF_902500255.1. Lineage (NCBI taxonomy): Eukaryota > Metazoa > Chordata > Actinopteri > Batrachoidiformes > Batrachoididae > Thalassophryne > Thalassophryne amazonica. The sequence goes on along the minus strand of NC_047112.1, from coordinate 101,298,189 downwards.
TCCCATCTGCTTTGTGTGCTGGACATAAGCAGTATCTTAGTACGTATCTTAGTGCAAATTTAGTCAAAGTGCGCACAAAGTGCGCATGAAGCAGGAATCGTATGCAAAATGTGTAAATCCGTAGCTGCCTCGAACGCCTCGTACACCTGTTGCTACAACTATCTGCTAACACCAGGGGCTGAAAGACAGATTGTGCACTGTGAGAGCCCATCAAACGCTCTCGCGGCAGGTGTTGGCCAAATTCCAGCTGACACGCACAAACATTTAACACCGCTCGTTTGGCACTTAGAAAATGTGTGGCCATTCGCACTATCATCACGAAAACAGTCAGCAGATGATCACTGTCAAGCTGGATGTGAAAGCTGTCTAAGTGCCCCACGAGTGTGGCTTTGCAAAACAGCAACACACATGTGAGGTGCCAGAGTGTTGGCTCTCCCCGCACACATGTGCCGTGTGTGTCAATCACGTGTGTGTTGCACTCCCCCCATCCGTAAACATGTAGTAGTGCGGGGGGAGGGGGGTGCATGAGCTGCTGCTATATTGCTATATGGATGTACAGATGGTGTGTTGGTGTGTGCGCTGGAGTGACATGGGGTGTGTCCGCCCACAGCTGGGAAACACGTATCGTGTTTGGATGAACAGTCAACTGTCCATTGTGATGTGTGTGTCTGCTTGCTGTCTTCATGAGGAAATACATAAAAACATATATCGCTGTCACACCAGACCAGCAGATGTGGACATGATAACAGCGCACTGCTTCTTTAATGTCATTTTATGACTGTACGTCTGTGACCATGGGTCATCTACAGAGGAACAGATGGTTCATACTTGATAAGGGGGTGTTTTTTTTATGGTGTGTGGTTTTATTTTTTTAAATACGTCCATCTCATTGTTGATTTTCATTTTTCTGCACAGTTTCGGGCAGTGGTAAGGTTTTGGGCTGGCAAACAGTAAAATGCAGGTTCAAATTCCGTGGGTGGCATGTATTTTTTATTTTTTTTTGTTTAGTTTTCCACAGCAGCGGCGTGATGTGGTTCCACACATACCAGCTGGGTTTTATTTTTTATTTATTCCACAGCAGCAGTGCGATGTGGTTCCACACGTACCTGCTAGTTTTTATTTTGTATTTATTCCACAGCAGCGGTATGATGCGGTTACACATGCTCCAGTTGCTTGCACTGTGTTCATGCATGAGTGTGCACGAAACCTTTGCAGCAGGATCGAACATGCCTGTTCGTCGGCGCAATGTTTTCGTGGTTCAATAATTCAAAGTGTTTTGCGCTGTTTCACCATAATTCAACCAAATATTTAAAGTAGACCTGCATTGAAATAAATGTGGTCAGATTTCAGAAAGAAATAGCTGATATGTATTTATAAGACCCTTGTGAATGCAGTAAAGTAAACCTGTAAGCCCAAATTTGTAATTCAGCGGAGAAATCTTTGTTTAAAAATGACAAATTTGCAGCTAAAATTTAGCCCTCTGTGAAAACAGTTTGTACAGCCGTATCATTTCCATGATGTCAGGGACAAGACGACGCGCTCCCGCCTTCAGTCCGATCCCGCATTGAAATTGATTTTATCTGTTAGTAATGTTACATATACACGCCCTGGTTTCAACATCCAAAAGTAAGCTGCAATGAATGTGAGATACAGATCTGTGTGCTCAGATCAGCAATGACATCGACAGCGGGCGCCGTTCTTCCTCTCCCGCTCTCTGCCTCTGCTGCGCTTATTAAGTCTGTGGGCTCGTTAACGAGCTCGTTAACCGCTGACGCGGGCCACTCACACCGCCTGTGTCTGCTTTGCAGCCGGTGTTGTGTCAGATTCAGCGCACAACACCGGCATCACCTCTCTGTCTACTGAATGGAGCTGCAGCACACTTGGCACAAGTCCTGAGATTACGCTCGCTGTTTTAATGCGAAGCGGCCGGTACACCTGTTGCTGCAAGGACAGACTTCTTGCGGCAAAATCCACAGCACCGCACGTCTCGCCAATCGGAGCCCCAGAGCTCCATGGACGCTGAGAGAGGTTTATATATTTTTAATGACTGGGATTCTTTTCGGATCTCGCCTCCATATCCCGCGATGGTACCGGAGGCGAAAGACAGTAGATTTTCATTGCGACACCACTCAATCAAAGGGGCGTATGAAAAAGTCCCCCAAAATAATTTTCAAGCACAAATAAAAGAAATGTGTACTCACCAAACGTGCCGCAAGACAATATGAAGTTTTAAAAAAGTAGATCCTTCCGTATAAGACAAGAAAAAGGTGCAGATGCAAACTGACGTAAATCCACAAATTATAATTGGCGCAATGCATGCTGGGAGAGGGTCTTGTCCGTGACGTCTCGGCAGGGTCCATGATGAGAGGGACAATTTGCGGAAGGCTAAATGTTAGCTGTAAATTTGTCATTTTCAAATGAAGATTTCTCCGTTGAATGACAGATCTGGGCTTGCAGATTTACTTTACTACATTCAGAAGGATCTCATGTGTAAATGTAAGTCATTTTTTGTTCAAAAAATCTGACTGCATTTTTTTCAATGCAGGTCTCCTTTAATAGTACTGGTAAAAATAATGCCAGTGTTTTCACTTTTAGGTTTACTATTGTCAAACTGTACATCCTTTGGGTATTTTCACAACTCTTCCTGACCACATAGTCTTGTTGGTGTTGTGCATTAGCATTGTGGCACCATCTGCGATGGGTGTCTTTGCGATGCTGGTAATCACTGGGCTGTTCTGTGACCAGCCAAACACACAAGTTACTGTAACATATATGTTGGTTTTTACAAATAAATGTGTATTTAAATATGTAATTTTTTGCCTTTTTTAAAAAAGGCATTTGCAAAACTGAAAATTCTGTTTAAGTGTGATTCAGCGCAACAAATCGCAACCGTGTGATAGTTGGTCGCTATTCACACTCCCATCCAGTCGATGGATTCTATGTGTTTTGGGTAAAAATGTGTAACTTGTGTGCTGGTTTTTACAAATAAATAAAGCAACCAACCAGTGATGAGAGGAGGCTCATTTTCCCATAATGCCGTTTGGCATCTCTGTGTGTTAATGCTCAAACCTTCAGAATTAGTGCATTACTTTAAAATTAAAAGATATGTGCAATATTTTCACTTTGTAAAAATGACAGTTGATGTTACTGTCCATAAACTGTCCAGAATTAGTTTGGTTTATAAATCAAAGAACAAGTCAAAACTGCTTTTCTCTTCTTACATCTAGAGCACTGTATGTTGAATGTAAATTACTTTTTTGTAGCAGCCTGTCAGCCAGGCCCCTTCTGCTGGGGTAGGGTTGAGCTCAGCTTCTCACAGCTGCCTGACTGCTGCAAAACACGTAACAGACAGGAACATATATGATTTTAGGGTTTACAAACATTTCTGACCATTGTGCTTTACGAATTATCCCAGCAAAAAATGTTAGCGAACTAAAAGTTAGCAGAACTAAATTTAGTGGAAGCTAATTGGTCCGCTCATGGTTTTCGAAGTTAGCTGAAAAGCTAATCCGCTAACAAAAAAGTTTGCTTCATTAATTAGCTGTTAGCAGAACTGTGCCCATCATCAGCAACCATGTTGTTGATCCACGGTGTTGGAACTTGTACCTTTGTAAAGATGCGGCTTTTTTCCATCTCATCCAACTTTTACTTCAGTCCCACTTGTAGAGGCACCAGAACACGACAGAAATGGTTTTGCACAGGTCAATTGTCTGGGTTTGTCCTGACTTTCAAAGTTACAAAGTTGTCAAGTCCTGTAAACATATATTTAAATTCACGCACCACTTGTGCTTTTCCAAGAGGAGTTTTGTTTTTTCTGACAGGTGGAATACGCGCTGCTTATTTTCTGTCAGTAAGTTTAACTGTTAACATGTATTACTGGACAGTAGTGTCACTGGAGCATCTTGTACCACCTCAACATGCACTTTCACACACGCTTCACCTTACTGTACATGCAGCCTATCGTAGTCAACCGGATCCATCACTGTGCCGTCATAGGTGCGTAACGCTGTAGTTGAGGTGCGGAGTTTGCCACTGGATCCTGTGATTTGCCGATACACTGACAAAGGCATTGTGTACCTTGATGCTACATTTCAATATAGTTTTTGGTTTGTCTTTGTCCCTGGCCTTGTATTTGTCTTTTTCATGTTTACACATGGAACTGCCAGATGACACTCTATTGACAGCAACACAGTCTTCATTTTTCTGCATTGACTTGGCATGCGTAGCTGCTCTCTCCATTGTTTGACATAAGTCGATGGCTGTGCTGAGTGTCAAGTCTTTCTCCATCCATCCATCCATTTTCTTCCGCTTTATCTGGAGACGGGTCACGGGGGCAGCAGCTCAAGCAAAGCCTCCCAGACCTCCCGATCCACACACACCTCCCCCAGCTCCTCCGGGGGAACCCCAAGGCGTCCCCAAGCCAGCCGAGAGATGTAGTCCCTCCAGCGTGTCCTGGGTCTTCCCCAGGGCCTCCTCCCAATGGGACGTGCCCGGACCACCTCTCCAGCGAGGCGTCCAGGGGGCATCCGGAAAAGATGCCCGAGCCACCTCAACTGACTCCTTTCAACGTGGAGGAGCAGCGGCTCAACTCCGAGCTCCTCACCCTATCTCTAAGGGAGCGCCCAGCCACCCTGCAGAGGAAACTCATCTCAGCCGCTTGTACTCGCGATCTCGTTCTTTCGGTCATGAGCCAAATCTCATGACCACAGGTGAGGATCGGAACGTAGATCAATCGGTAAATCAAGAGCTTTGCCCCCCCTACTCAGCTCTCTCTTCACCACAACGGTCCGATACAGCGACCGCATCACTGCAGATGCTGCACCGATCCATCTATCGATCTCACGCTCCATCCGTCCCTCACTCGTGAACAAGACCCCAAGATACTTAAACTCCTCCACTTGAGGCAAGGACACAAGTCTTTCTCTTGCAATAGAAATAGTATTATTTCGCCTTCCAATGCTGCATGCACACAGCTGCTGCTGAGTTTGCGCAGTTTTGCCAAGAAGGTGTCAAATAGTTCCTCAAATTCTTGTATGGCACATCTGAACACATACCTCATACATATGGTATTCACCTGAGGTACGAAAAAGTCCTCGAGGGCCTTCATAACAGGTGTCAGTCTCTGTCTATCTTCGTCAGCCAGTATAAAATGTGTTAACTTCTCCCTCGTATCGATGCCCAGCACTGAATGAAATGTGGGTACCTTTATACAGCCATGAACCATCTTCAATGCTCTTACTGAGGGAAGGAGGTTGTTTGCCAAAATCTCACGATACATGACCTCATCCATTCTCCAATATGGTACAATTGTCCTGTCCTCTTGGCAGAAACGCACCCCCAAAAATGATGTTTCCACCCCCATGCTTCATAGCTGGGACAATGTTTTTGGGGTTGTTCTCATCCTTCAAACACGGCGAGGGGAGCTGATACCAAAAAGTTCTATTTTGGTCTCATTTGACCACATGACCTTCTCCCATGTCTCCTCTGGATCATCCAGATGGTCACTGGGGAACTTCAGATGGGCCTGGACACGTGCTGGCTTGAGCAGGGGGAACTTGCTACCCTGCACGATTTTAAACCATGATGGCATCATGTGTTACTAATGTAATCTTTGTGACTGTGGTCCCAGCTCTCTTCAGGTCATTGACCAGGTCCTCCTGTGTAGTTCTGAGCTTTCTCAGAATCATCCTTACCCCACAAAGTGAGATCTTGCATGGAGCCCCAGACTGAAGAAGATTGACAGTCATCTTGTGTTTCTTCCACTTTCTTATAAATAATCATAACAGCTGTTGTCTTCTACCAAGCTGCTTGCCTGTTGTCCTGTAGTCCATCCCAGCCTTGTGCAGGTCTACAGTTTTGTCCCTGGTGTCCTTAGACAGCTCTTTGGTCTTGGTTATGGTGGACAGGTTGGAGTGTGATTGATTGAGTATGTCAACAGGTGTCTTTTATACAGGTAACAAGTTCAAACAGGTGCAATTAATACAGGCAAAGAGTGCAGAATAGGAGGGCTTCTTAAATAAAAATTAACAGGTCTGTGTGAGCCAGAATTCTTGCTGGTTGGTAGGTGATCAAATACTTATTTTGTGCAATAAAATGCAAATTCATTATTTAAAAATCATATAATGTGATTTTCTGATTTTTTTATTTTTAGATTCTGTCTCTCACAGTTGAAGTGTAGCTATGATCTCTCCATTCTTTGTAGGTGGGAAAACTTGAAAAATCGACAGTAGATCAAATACTTATTTTCCTCACTGTACCTTTGGATTTCTCATGTGGATTTGTGGCAATGGAATAATCTTGAAAGCACTCATTAAATAGCCTCCAGTTTGATGCCACATCCCCAATCAACTTCATCGATTGTGGAGCGGGAATCTTGAAATGCGCCATGCCGTGTTGCAGGCCGAACGGACCCACCTAAAAATCAGTCCGCCCTGCATTCACTGTGCATGCGTCATTTCAGAGCACCTGTAGTATTTCACTGAATATCCCATCATATCTGCTTCAAACTGCACTCCAGTCATCTTTTATCTCAGCAACAGATATCTGAAGCTTTTGTACAACAATCATTTCCACATAAATTCAGCATTATTTCATAATAAAAGAGGGGGGAAACGATCAAAGCGCCGCAGCCATGACGAGCTGCTCCTCCGTCATTTCAAAGTGTCACCGATTATCGCCTCGTTTCTGCTTAAAACTGACTTTAGAATGATTTAAGAGGTTTTACCTTGTCAATCTGATAGTTAATAATCCCATTATACCCTTTGATCGCTTTGGATGAAGAGAGTCCTGCTGTGGTCCCAAATGACGCATGCGCAGTGGAGGCAGGGTGGACCATGACACCGGCTTGTTGATGACACTGTCCACTAATTACGGTCAAAATTAGCACACCGCACAGTGCGTTACACTGTCTCTTGTCTACCTGTTTTACTTCTGACACCATGTATTAGTTTTTGGGCGAGAAAAAGGCATAAAATAAACTCTCTGATCGAAGCCCGAGTAAACATGAAGTGAACGTCTCCTTGTTACTCAACTGCGCATGCGCGAGCTTATGCTAAAATGCGGTCAAGTGAACCTGCATACAGTGATAGAACGGTGTCATGTGGAATTGGGGTGTTAGAAACTCAATAAAATAATAGTTTATAAAAATACTTTGCAAACAACAGACAATGAAAATGAAACGAAACTCCAAAATGGTTTGCAAATCTGCTCAGTAAAAAAAATGAAATGATGTTGAAAATGAATGATGTTGACCCAGCTGTTATGCCTACTGGCATTAGTAAAGAGGGGCCGGCCGGGGAGGATTGTTTTCGGACTGTTGTCGGGCGGAGGAAGTCACGTGGGGCTCAGCGGCAGTCACGTGGGGCGCGATGCCCAGTTGTGGCACCCAAATTATATTCGCCTGTGCGAACTATGAACCCATTTTCTCCTCTGGATATGCCTGATGTCAGTCTTATGAGCCCACGGACTTCCACTCCTGTCCCCAGGCCGAAACGTCGGGTGTTACTGATAGGGGACTCCATCACCCGTAAGGTTGAGTTGCAGACGCCAGCTGATGTTCAGTGTTTTCCTGGGGCAAGAGGTCCTGACATTGCCTCTTACCTCAGGGTGCTAATGCTGCAAAATGGTAAACAGACCAAGAAACATGACTTGAAATACAGTCATATAGTTATTCATGTTGGCGCAAATGATGTTAAGATGAAGCAGTCAGAAATTACAAAAATGAATATTGAGAGGACTTGTGACCTTGCTAGAAGGTCATGTCGGCATCGATTAATAGTTTCTGGTCCCCCTCCCCTCCCGGGGTGCTGATGAGGTTTTTAGCAGGCTGTTATCATTAAATAAGTGGCTGGCACAGTTTTGTACACAACACGGTTTTGGTTTTGTTTATAACTGCCCTTCGTTCTGGGGCCGGCGTGATCTGTTGATGCCAGTTGGCTTTCACCCTACTAGAGAGGGAGCTGCCATCTTGTCCACGAATATAGATGGGGCTCTGCAGGGAGGGTAACACTTGGAGTATACAGCAGGTCGCAGAATATGGGAGGAGTGTGGGTGTGGGATCCACTAGTTTAGCGGGGAATTTAGTGCGGACAATCCAAGGAGCTGAAAGTGTTTTTTTTGGGAGGGAGATTTATTAGATTGAGACTGTGGCCTGCTCCTGTAGACTTGTTCGTAGAATTTACAGGGAGATATGTTTTTCAAATTTAGTACCTATTACTACATTGGATGACACTATAGTCGAGGATGGCCTGCTGGTTGTTCCTGCTGTATTAAATATTTCATGTCTGATGCCTGCGATCTGTGTGGACTGTGTCAGGCTTAAACCTATTTTTAGGTATCTTAGAAATGTAATTTTGGAACCACCCATAAACCCAAATAGTCCAATTGTCAACTCTGCCGAGGTCCTTAGTTTGGGTCTTATAAATGTTAGATCATTGTCTTCAAAATCTATGTTGATCAATGATTTAATTGTGGATCACCATTTGGATATTGGTTTGTGTGAAACCTGGCTTCAACCTACAGTTGTTCTTCCCCTGAATGAACCGTGCCCACCGGCATACACATTTAGTCATGTTTCCTGTGGTATGAAGCAGGGCGGGGGTGTTGCTTTTATTTATAAGTCTAGGTTTACATTAGTAACTGTTGGGGGTTACAGGTATGGATCGTTTGAGCATCTGATTCTCCGCTCTGCCCATGATGTTACATATTGTTTAGGGCAGAAGCATGGACATCAGTCGTGTTATTTTGTCATTGTTTATAGGCCCCCTGGCCCATATTCTGAATTCCTGGATGAATTTGGTGAGTTTGTTTCTAGCTTGTCAACTAATGCTGATAATATTTTGATTATGGGTGATTTTAACATTCATATGAATCAGCCCTCTAATCCCCTCTGTAAATCATTTATGGAAATTGTAGATGCATTGGGATTTCAACAGTGTATTCAGGGCTCAACACATATTAGTGGTAATACCCTGGATTTGGTTTTGGTACGAGGTGTTGCTGTCATGAATGTTGGTATACTGCCCCTTGCATCGGTGGTCTCTGACCATTCACTTATTAAGTTTATATTTACATTACCGCGTTTAGTGGAGCAACAACCTGGCCTATTATTGCGACGATGCATTAAACCTTCAACTAGGACTGAACTTGAAGCCAGATTGCCTGGTCTTTTAGCTTCAACTTTGCAGAATGCTCAATCAGTGGACAGTCTGGTGGATGGTTTGAATTCGGTACTCAAAACTACACTTGATGAGATTGCGCCTCCTTTATTAAGGCCTTGCCTTCCCAAAGTGCAGTCGCCTTGGTTTAATGGTCACTTGCGGGACCTCAGGCAGAAGGCTAGAGGTCTGGAACGGAAGTGGCGTAGCTCTAAATTAGAGGTGTTCCACTCTGCATGGCATGATGCAGGTCCAGAGTATAAGCATGCACTATGGACTACAAAGCAGGCTTACTATTCGGATTTGATCAATAAAAATAAGCACAACTCAAAATTTTTGTTTGATACTATAGCATTTCTTATCCATGGTCAGTCACCTGTTAGTCCTTCTCCATTTATAGCTCAAGACGTCTTGGAGTACTTTGAGAAGAAAATAGAAGACATCAGATTGAGCATATCTAAACATGCTTTGGCTCAATCTCTGCACCCTGCTGTGGAGGTGGGTGTTAATAATGAGGTGACACCTAGATTTACAGAATTTGATACTATATCACTAGATGCGCTAGCAAAGCTAGTGATGTCTACAAAAAGCAAAACCTGCCTATTTGATCCTATACCAACAAAATTGTTTAAGGACCTGTGGCCCGTTCTTGGGCCTACTGCATGGAAATTGTTAATCTTTCATTAATCTCTGGTTCTGTTCCTGGGTGTTTTAAATCTGCAGTGATTAAACCATTGTTTAAGAAATCTGGTCTTGACCCTGGTGTATTAAGTAATTACAGGCCGATATCAAATCTGTCTTTCTGTTCTAAAATTCTAGAAAAAGTGGTCTCACGGCAGCTTGTAGACCATCTTACTGACAATGATCTTTTTAAGCCACTTCAGTCTGCTTTCAGAAAACATCACTCCACAGAGACAGCGCTTACCAGAGTGGTGAATGATTTTCTGTGTGCAATGGATTCGGACACCACAATGGTTTTAGTGCTCTTGGATCTTAGTGCTGCGTTTGATACTGTGGATCATCGTGTTTTACTTGATAGGCTGGAAAATTACTTTGGGATTACTGGAAGTGTTCTTGCTTGGCTGATGTCATACTTGTCCAGTCGTTCTTATTGTGTTGTGTATAATAACACTACTTCTGGTCTTGGTAAAATGAAATTTGGGGTTCCGCAGGGGTCTGTGTTAGGCCACTTGCTTTTCTCACTTTATATAGCGCCCCTTGGGCGTTACGGGATTGCCTTTCATTGTTATGCTGATGATACTCAATCGTACATGCCGGTAACTGCTGGTAATCTTGCCCATATAAAAGCCTTGGAAGATTGCCTTATATCCATGAGAAGCTGGTTGTCTAGTAATTTCCTACTCTTGAATTCTGATAAGACTGAAATGATGGTTCTTGGTCTAGCCAGACATCGGCATCATTTTGACCAGTTGGAGCTTAATTTTGGTTTGTGTGTTGTGCATCCTACGGACAAAGTGAGGAATCTTGGAGTACTTTTCGATCCTACATTGTCTTTTGGTCCCCACATTAGAGACATTACGATTCGTCCCATCCTGTCTATGGCTGATGCTGAGACTTTGATACATGCGTTTATTTCTTCCAGACTGGATTATTGTAATGTTTTATTTTCTGGCCTGCCGCAGTCTGGCATTCAAGGACTTCAGTTGGTACAGAATGCTGCTGCCAGACTTTTGACACAAAGTAGAAGGTTTGACCACATTACTCCCATTCTGGCATCCCTTCATTGGCTAACAGTTTCTGCCAGATTGGATTTTAAAGTTTTATTGTTGGTTTATAAAATTATTCATGGACTGGCACCTTCTTACCTGGCGGACTTGGTTAAGCCCTACATACCTGCGAGGCCCTTGCGTTCGCAGGGCACAGGGCTTCTGTGTGTTCCGAAGATGAACAAGAAGTCTGTGGGGTATAGAGCCTTCTCCTACCGTGGTCCGACTCCTTGGAATGATCTACCTGCTGTTATTCGGCAGTCTGACACAGTGGAGACTTTTAAATCAAGACTGAAGACCCACTTATTTAGACTGACTTATCATTAATTTAATTTGTTTGTGTTTGCTTTGTAATTTCCTTTTATTCTTCTGTGTTTTATCTTTTTATTGTGCTTTTCTTGCTTTTAGATTTTTTGATTTTGATTTTAGATTAATTTGTGTTGTGAATTGTGTGAAGCGCCTTGGGGTGACTTTGTTGTGAGTTGGCGCTATATAAATTAATAAATTGAAAATTGAAATTGATCCGTTAGCAGCACTCAGAGCAATCAGCAGAAGCACTGAAATACAGTCTGAACCAACAGCCAGCAACAAATCATTCACCATTTCAGCTCACACAGTTTCTGCAGAATAATGAGCTATAAAAGCTGATTGTGTAGGTTCCAGAAGATCATTCTCTAACAGATATCACAAAATTTGATGATATACCACTTTTTCAAAGACTTTGAATAAAGAAAGATGAATTAGAAACAGGCATATAATTTTCCAGTGTAGAGGTGAGGTGTTGACAGCATGGGCGCATGAGCTAAAACCACAGGACATGTAAAAGCAAATAAGAAATACAGAAGGAAAACAAGAACAAGCAGAGATTTTTGATTTTCGCCAATCCAGATCTGGATCACCTCAAAAATTCAGTGGAGTCTTCCATGCCCTAATATCTATATCTGGTGCAAATTTGGTGAGAATCTGTGAAGTAGTTTTGACGTAATCCTTCAAAGCCTATATAAAGTGAAATCTTGATCCAGAATCCGGATTTGGATCTGGCTCATTTCCAAAATTTAATGGAGTCTTCCATGGCCTAATATATATATATATATAGAGCCATAAGAGATGAAAAATGTATTGGTTAGGGGTCTGTGAGGGCACCACTGCACGTTGGGACAGGAATGAGTCTTATGCCAGGATTGCAAATAAATGCATGCCGTATTACAGCACATACAGAATATCTGTGTAATTAGCATATTTGTGAGTTGAGACACATCACAGCAGTTCAAGCAGGTTCAAAACTTCTGAAAGTGTCATATTTCCTGTGTTACATCACAACATGCGTTGCGTGGTGTTACATAGGTGCTATTTACAAGAGGAGAGGGACACACAAGGGGAACTTGCCAAGTGTGCACACAGATAGACATATGTTGCCTATCTGTGTGCACACTTGACTTTGTTGTTGCATCTTTGGCAGCAGTTACAGCCTCTTTTTCTTGAATATGATGACACAAGCTTGGTGCACCTATCTTTGTGCAGTTTTGCCTAGGGATGTCCCGATCCGATCACGTGACTGGAAATCGGGCCCGATCACATGGTTTCAGACTTGATTGAAATCGGACGTTGCATCCCGATCAGGAATCCGATATAGATTTTATCCTCATTATTTTGATCAGCACTATTTCAGGCTCATTATTGCAGATTAATGGGCCTTTCACGCGTCGGAAGCGTCAGAGGCGTGAGACGCGTTGCTTTTTAGAGGCGTCAGAAGCGTCGCTTTAGCTCAGCTTTTGACGTGACGCTTCTGACAGGAGTGCGCATTGCCGCTTGTCGGTAGGCTGACGTGGTCAAAGTTCAACCCAATATTTATTTTTTTTTAATTGAACAAAAGAAATAACACAAGTTCAACCGGACAGAGGTGGGGGGAGTTACGCGTGCAAAGTTTCTTTCGCAGAACTGCTGTTTGTGTGTTCACGCGCTCAGCCTGACACCTTGATGGAATGACAGGCGGGGATTTGAACCACAAATCAGTGCAGAAACCACGTGTCTGAAGAAAAATCGTTGGAAATGTTTTTTGTTGTTGTTGTTTGTTACCTCAAAATTTCTGATTACTGTTTAAAAAGTTTAGAACACTTGTAATTAAAATAGCTAAATTAATAAATGGTTCTTTAAAAACCTTTCATCTATAAATTAAAACCACCTTTTATTTCAGATGAGATAATTTCTCGTTTAACATAAGGAACCTTTGACATTTATTTTTAGACAAATAAAATAACATGGAAATTTGTACACTTTTTAAGTCAGGTAGATGTAACAAATTTTTATTTTTGTTTTGTTCCTGGGTACACAGTGTGTTTTCCTAAACTGTTATGAATAGAAATAAATAGAAAATAGCTGTTATTCCACAGAAACTTTGCTTCTGTGATCAGGACAATGATATTTTATATAATATTCTTGATTCGCCTTCACTACTACTGAGTAGTCTTCTAGAATATTCTTTAACTGCTAGAACTGTCCATAATTTTCTCGAAGTTTCCAGAATTATCTAGAAATTTCACGAAACTTTTAGAACTTTCTAGAATGTAAAAAAAAAAAAAAAAAAAAAAAAAAAAAAAAAAGTAAAAAATCAAAGTTTGTGCTGAATGTAGTCATGTAGTCATCCATAGACTTTAGACATAAGCAGTTGAAATATAACACTTAGAAGCCAGGAACAAAAATTGTGTTACATATTACTTGATTGCTCAAGCTACCTCAAGGAGAAGTGCACTGTTTAAGTAATAAATAATAAAATAAGGTGATTAAAATGAAATTATTATATATTTAGCATTTGTTCATTGCTCATTCAGTTTTTTAAAGTATCGGATCGGGACTCGGTATCAGCAGATACTCAAAATCAAATGACTCGGAATCGGATCGGGGCCAAAAAAACCTGATTAGGACATCCCTAGTTTTGTCCCTTCTTCTTTACAGCATCTCTCAAGGTCCATCAAGTTGGATGGGAAGCGTCAGTGCACAGCCCATCCCCATAGAATGACGCTGCCACCACCATGTTTCACTGTAGGGATGGTGCCTAGTTTCCTCCAAACATGATGCCTGGCATTCATGCCAAAGAGTTCAATCTTTGTCTCATCAGACCAGAAAATTTTGTTTCTTATGGTCTGAGAGTCCTTCAGGTGCCTTTTGGCAAAATCCAGGAGGGCTGCCATGTGCCTTTTACTGAGCGGCTTCTGTATGGCCACTCTGCCATACAGGCTTGACTGGTGGATTGCTGTAGAGAGGGAAATTCTCCTCTCTGGAGAAGCTCTGGCAGATTGGCCACCTCCCTGACTAAGGCCCTTCTCCTAACGATCACTCAGTTTAGATGGGCAGCCAGCTCTAGGAAGAGTCCTGGTGGATCCAAACTCCTTCCATTTACAGATGTTGGAGGCCACTGTGCTCATTGGGACCTTCAGAAATGTTTTTGTACCCTTTCCTAGATTTGTGCCTCAAGACAATCCTGTCTGAGGTCTACAGACAATTTCTTAACTTCATGCTTGGTTTGTGCTCTGACATGCACCGTCAACTGTGGGACCTGGTATGTGTGTCTTTCCAAATCATGGCCAATCAACTGAATTTACCTCAGGCAGACTCCAATTAAGCTGTAGAAACATCTCAAGGATGATCAGTGACGCGCGAAGCCTCCGCTCCTCTTTCCATGACATAAACTCCTATAACAGTGGAATGTGCTGTTCATTTCCAAACTGGACGCTGTGTTTTATCTGGGACGTGATCTGACTAGCACAGGAATTGTGAAAAGACGTGGACATCAGCACTTTTTCGGCACATTGAGACAGACGTGCGGAGGTGCCGTATGGCGCAAAGCAACGCCGTGATGAAGCCTCACGGGACATGTTCTGACATGTCCAGGCACATCCACAATTTCTCGGATAATCACTCGATGGAAAAACCACCCACAGCTGTCTGAACGCCATCTCAAAGCCGTCCTGTGAGACCAAAGCAGAGGTGGTTTTGTCTCGCTCCAGTAGCGAATCCATCGTGATGCTCGAAGCCTCCGCTCAGCTTTCCATGACAAAATCTCTTGTTAAAAGTGAAATCTGCCGGAAAATGGTTGATATCCAGCTCTTGTGATAACCAGAGAAATGGCACACGATGGTCACAGATCCAGACATCCGTTTAGAAATGAAATGGTCGTTCAGCCTGTCGATGGCGGCTTCGGAGCGCGGCGCGCCCCACAGCCACTGGGGGCCGTCCTTAAAGCGACAGTAACACTCCTTATTCTCTACCAAGCCCGTAACATTTTCACCGAAAGCCAGATAAATTTTTCTAATGGTTTCCAGCTGCCAGTCTCTAACAGTTTCTGAAAAAATTCTGATGGAAAAAAAGCCCAAATCATTCTGCCATTTCCTGGCAATGAAACAACGACGAGGGGGCTGGGCCACTCCTTACTCAAAGCCTGCTCACAGGTGAATGACGCAACCGACAGGCGTGAAAAAACTCACGCATGCGCACGAGGGTTCAAGCTTGTCTGACGCAATCACACGTGATTCAGATCCATATGGTTTTTGAAAAAAATAATAAGGTCGGATACTTTTCTAATAGACCTCGTATTTACAAGAAAAGATCTATGGATGCAGACAGATGTTTTGCTATTATTATTATTATTATTATTATTATTATAATACCTAGTTATTTTCAGCATTAACTGATTAAATGTTTGATCCATAAATTACAAGGAACTAATGAGACAAATACCCTAAAACCAGTCCCTCTTTTTCACTTGAAAAACTGAATTAAGAGGTGTGTTTTTAGATTATATAAACTGATACTAGTGTGCTGCACACAGGGATCCATAGGGTCTAGATTGGGTAGTAGTTTTAAAATAAGTAGCTGGCATTTTTCAAGGGTGGTAATAAATTATGCAAAGTTTCTATAATGAGTTGGAACAGCGTGCAAGTCCAGAGTGTTGTTAGAACCTTAGACCTCAGCAGTTCTTTGAAGAACTCAACCCTTTTATTTTGTGTTAATTACATAACTTTTAATTTATTGCCTTCATGTATTTATAAATTGTTTAGGTTGTTGTTATCATATACACAATATTATTGTTATTATCATTATTATTATCAGTATTGTTGGTTATGGTTGGAACCACTATGAACTAGAGGTGGACCCCAGGATGCAAGTAGCCAGACACAAGAGGTTAGTGGAAAAACAAAGGTGCTTTAATGCACAGGTGACAAAAAGGTACAATGGTGACAAAAACACTCCCAAGTGACTCAATCAAAAATGACTGACAAGGTGATCAAACTACAAAGATTGTCAAAAACCGACATTGAGGAAAAATACTTACAGGTTGTAGAATGACAGGAGGTGGCAGACAACACATGGCTAGAGGCAGTGACAGGATATAATCAACTGGAAAATGGCTAATACAAAGGTGTGGCTTAAATATAAAGCAAAGTGATTACCGACGGGTGTGACAAAGGCGAATGGAACAGCAGGAACACATGGGTAAAATTAAAGGAAAGCACAGAGATGAAAACATAAAGGGACAACCCGAGACGTGGAAAAATAAAACTCGATCATGTACATAAACAAAGTGCACAAACTGCCAGGTCTACCGTGAACAAACAATCGGAAAAACATACTAAAATGTGGAACCACCCAGAGAGAACAACAGACCCAAACCAAACATTAAGATCACACACTGAAATCCACGAGTGACCAGAATGGGAACACAGTAATAATAACAGAACAGCAGGAACAGCACAGCATAACCATCGTGGAGAGAGACCAAGGAGACATAACCAAAACACGGGGGCGGGGCCCACAGGCACAGATAGCTGTCAACCACCGACAGCTATCCCCACACACACACACACACAACTACACCCACAACCCACGACAGACCGGTGACACAAATGTAACCGCCAGACAGAAATACACTTATGCATACACCCACACCCATGTAGACAACGGGGCACAGACATGAACGCTCACACACACACACACACACACCAAGGGAGAATCGGACTGCGAATAAACACAGATATGATCGAGGAGCGTGCTCCTGTACAGCATGACATGCTGCCATCCAAGCAATGTCTTTTTCAGGTACGTCCCTGCTTAATGCAGCAAGACAATGCCAAGCCACATTCTCCAGACCTGTTACCCATTGAAAATGTGTGGGGCATTATGAAGCACAAAATACGACAACGGAGACCCCGGACTGTGGAACAACTGAAGTCATACATCAAGCAAGAATGGGAAAGAATTCCACCTACAAAGCTTCAACAATTAGTGTCCTCAGTTCCCAAATGCTTATTGAGTGTTGTTAGAAGGAAAGATGATGTAACACAGTGGTAAACATACCATTGTCCCAGCTTTTTTGAAACGTATTGCAGGCATCCATTTCAAAATGAGCAAATATTTGCACAAAAACAATAAAGTTTATCAGTTTGAACATTAAATATCTTGTCTATGTGGTGTATTCAATTGAATATAGGTTGAAGAGGATTTGCAAATCATTGTATTCTGTTTTTATTTACATTTTACACAATGTCCCAACTTCATTGGAATTGGGTTGTAATTAAAATAGTAAAAAATAAAAAATTCTTTAGAAACTTTTCTTCACCTGTAAATTAAAGCCATACTTACCTGTTGTTTCAGATGAGATGATTTCTTGATTAACATAAGAAACCTTGGACATTTATTTTTATGCTGTGTTTACACATAACGATGACAAGTCACGAATGCCACAAAATATACATTCTTGACAACTGATCATGAATGTGATGATTTGAGCCAAATGCATCAGGAGCCCTCAGGAACTGCTGCAACCTGTTACCATGCCTTACGATTAATGGCACGTGTTGCTGGCAAATTATCAGGAACCATT
The DNA here is from genome assembly GCF_902500255.1 of Thalassophryne amazonica. NCBI lineage: Eukaryota > Metazoa > Chordata > Actinopteri > Batrachoidiformes > Batrachoididae > Thalassophryne > Thalassophryne amazonica. The sequence continues at coordinate 101,280,430 of NC_047112.1, read as the reverse complement.
ACGCACTGTCAAGAATAATGCTCTGCGCTGTTGCGCATAACAGCACATTGTTACGTTCTGTCATGTTGTGAATGAGGTGAATTGTCTCCACACACTTCTACTCATCCAATAGCTGCTGAACAATTCAGATCGCTCCAGTTTCCTCCTCAAAATCCACAGCAGAAGAACTTTGTGACTGCATGCTTAGTTGGGCTCTGTGCCATGGAATGCCACAGAAAGGAGGATGAGACGGAGAGAGTCAGATATGTGCGCAGCAAAATCACCAGTGTTAGATTAACACTGTTAGTCTTAGTTTTACACTGGTGAATTTACTGTGTAGCTCCATGCTACTCTCATCTCGCTCTTTTTCCCAAACATCAGGCACAGAGCAGCAGCAGCAGGTGGAACACCTGCAGGAGCGCGCTGAGGAGCATTGGAACGAAACTTTTAGCCAACCTGGCATCACTGTCCTTCAGCATACTGCAGCAATGAAACTGAATGCAGTGCAGCAGGGTTTAATTGTGCGCACATCAGAGATGAACGCTGTCACGCGCTATTAAGGATCACCTCTCATCAAGACGGATCAACATGCTCAGTTGCGACCTCCACGACATGAGGCAAAATGAGGATGGTGCGTGACATTTGTGGAAGATTTTTTTGACAGCCAAAAACATGCGCCATGAAAATCACGAATATCATGCACCAACACTCACTATTAAGAAACCTATTCAGACGCGTTAAGTCACATTAGGAATGTCAGGAATGTGCCAAGAATGACGCAAATATGATATTTATAATGTGTCCTGCCTATGTCCAAACGCAGCATTAGACCAATAAAATAGCATGGAAATTAATGTGAACTTTTTAAGTCTAGAATATTATTATCTGCATTTAAACCAGAAAAAGAGACACTCGGGATGGGTATCGAGAACCAGTTCTTTTCGGGTATCGTTAAGAAATGAATTGATCCACCGATATCAATTGTCTTTTTGCTTAACGATTCCCTTATCGATCCTTCAGAGTGGCTGTTGTTTTTGGGGGTGAAATCTCCGCATCCCTTGCCAAATTGAACGCAATGCCCCCAAAGCTTCTGACGCAGCCGGACACTTTAATTGAAGCCGATAATGCGTTCAGTCTGAAAGGCCCATTAAACTACAACTGTCAGTCTCCCTCTGTCAGTTGATAACTAATTATCTACATTTTTGTCTCAAAAAAAGAAAAAGATTGAATACCAACCACATCGGGGTCTAAAGTCGGGTGTGGTCAGTTGTAAAAGTTGAGCTGACAAACACTACGAGCAATTGGGAACACTTTAAGCATATTTAAAAACATTATGACATCAGGATAAATCATGATGAACACACAATCTGCAGTAATCGGGACATACCATTGTCTGAGCAGAAGGCTCCTTCTGGTCCTTCTTATAAACATGAAACCCACAAAAACAATGTGGCTCTTTTCAACAGAAAACATTTTTGAGATGTTGACAGAAATTTTTTAGGTTTTTGAAAAGTGTGGAAAAAATGCAGCCGTAACAGTCACGTAATGGGAATTGTAAGTACATGGGAGTATTTGGCAATATTTGGTTGGTATTACTTGGTGTCAGTGCTGAATTTCAATTCGTACCTCTGTTCAGGGCTGTGAAATGAGAACTGTGAAATTCAAGGAGAATTTGCATGGGGTCTGGGAGGTGCAGCCCCCAAGAGCTGGGGTTTAGAGCCCGCAGGGCCCCCAAAACCACATTAATTTTGTATCTAATGATACATTTTCAGTATCTCCCGGAAGAAAAAATCTCATAAGAAGTGCATATTTTTAAATGATCCTGAATTCAATGTTTCATTTCAATTGTCAATGATGATGTTGAAATAACGGAATATGACATGGAAGTAGAACCTGGAATGATTTTCCTTTTAATTGTAAGCCAAATATCAATAACATATCTTACTATAAAAAAAGTTTCTTATATTCTTATGTAAATTCCTGTAAATCCATTCAAAGCCAGAATGTCTTTTTTCCAATGAAAGAAAGTCTACATTAGTTTTAAAAAGTCACATAACTGTGTCTGAAATCCTGTTTGAACAGCACAATGTTAATTTTCCAGAGACAAAAAAATTCTTACAATGTTTCTTGAGGGCACAAGATACAGTGAGCTTTTCCTGTTCCTTTTCCCTTTCGGATGTGTTCCGCGGGTTCTTGTCCTTATTCAACTTTTTAAAACCGTGTTTCTCGCCATCTTCCCTCCGACATCACTCCGTGACACAGACATGCCGCAAAATTCTTCTTTTAAAAACTTGATGGCTCTTAAAGTATGCTATGTCCACATGCTACATTTAGCTTGGAGCAGCCACACAGCATCACCGTAGCAACCAACCAGTCCCACTTTAAGACAACTGTCACAACAGCCGCGCTTTGAGAGAGGCATTTTTCTCCGTGGACTTCCGTGGATCCGAGGACCCCAATTTGTATCTGTTTTACAGATTTATAAAACTTGAACGATGTCGTAAAAAAAAAAGAACGGTTAGCGATAGACATTTTAAAAACTCAGTGACGATCACGATTACACACCCATCACTCCTCCCCATGATGAAATCCATGGAATTCCTTGGATCCGAGGAGTTCTCACAGCCCTGTCTGTTACTTGTCATGGTTTGACATGAATGGTGTGTCGTCCCCTGTCTGCGTCTGTCCTTCCTTCTCTGAGCCCTTTTAGCCCATTCTTTGATCATCTGTTTGTGTTACTTTATGCTCCAATTTTGTTTTATATTTATCAGTTTTTTGTTTTGTTTTTTATCAACCATACTTTAGTCATGTCTGTAGTTTCACTAGTTTCTGCCCAACCTTTGTATTTTCCTTTGTGTAATCATTAGTTGAATCACCTGTTTGTTTTACTGCTGTCACAGGTTGAATTTGAGTTTGTTTTACTTTTGCCACTTGTAAGGTCCATTGTAGTTTAGACTTAGCCTTTATTTATGTTGTTGATCTCTTTTCAGTACTTACATTTGTTTTCTGGTTAAGTCTTTGTTCTTTCATGTTGGGTCTTCTTTATTTTATTTCTTATTAATTACAACTTGGGTTTTGTTCAACTTTGGTTTTGGTATATTTATTTGGATCACTGTGGTTTTAGGTTCATCATTTAGTTGGGTCCAGTTCATTCTGCTTTTGTCTGACTGCACACTCTTGTCTGGTGTTCAGGGTTTGGTTTGGGTGTATCATGTCCCTTCTGTCTGCCCCCCGCCCCCCCCCCCTTCCAGATTGTGCTCCCACACCTGTGTCTCATTCTGTAAATTACCACCTGTCTTATGTAAGCCTTTTGAGTTCAGCACCACCTTGCCAGTTTGTTGCAATCATTTGTATCCACATTCCAGCCTTGTTGTCTAGTCTGTTTTTGCCTTGCCATGTCTTGACCTCGCCTTGTTTTTCAGATCTACATTTGTCTCAGCCCTAGTACTTTGTCTCTGCATGTTACTGAGCCCTAGCTTTTTTACTAGATAAAGCCTTTTTGATTCATCCTTCATCTCTGTTTGAGAGTGTGCATTTGTGTCCACCACCTTCTGTGCCACGCGACCACGTATCCTGATACTGCACGTCCAGACTGCTCTGTCCAGTACATATGAATAGTTCTTAATGGAAATGCATTGCAATTAGACAGGACGTTTTGTCCAATGTGAGCGAACATCCGTTAAACAAAATCCGGTATATATGGTATTTACTACATAGAAAAACAGACAAAAGCACTGGGACTTTTGCTTTTGTCCAGGGAGTGTGAATATCCAGTTTATACAATGACTGTTTAGAGTTAGAGTTTTACTATACATGAAAAATTATACACTATGTAATACTATCCTTGGCACATCAATGTTGGTTTATTTTTGTAACTTGTTGCAAAATTACAGCTCATTTTAATGAAGAGAACATATTTACCTGGGGGAATTCCATATCAAATAATTCATTTTCCTTCTTACGCCACTGTGCAGATGAACTATAGAGGATGTGTGTGTGCACATGTGTGAGGTTCTGAGATTACTTGTGACCTGACCTACCTGCTTGATGCACATCCCCGGAGTGTGCAAACAGCATTTTTAAATTTAGAAGTGTTTATTTCTCACTATCCTTCACAAAATAAGAAACATATTAGATTTATACAGAAATAAGCTGTTCCAGAGCATTTTCAGTCATCTTGGTTTATTTTGTTTGAGCTAGCAGCCAGCTGAGGTCACTGCCTTTCTTTATTCTGATTGGCAGCCACAGTGTGCTTCCCAGCATCCCTTGCACAAATCAGGGGAAGCCCCCACGTGTTCTGACATTGCTACCAAATGTAGAACATGGCATCTGACCGCTTGAAATTTCCCCCCTCAGGGGGAGAAAGTCTAAATTGTTTCCAACCAGTGTAAATTTTGACCATATTTACAATATTATATTATGAATTCCTTATTTAAAAACGAAGGAAGGATGGTGGTGTCAAAAGAAAATTATTTTTAGGACTTAAATCTTAAAACAATTCAGAGGCTCTACAGCTTTAAAAGAACTCCCTAACAAAATAAGAATGCATGCAAATGTACATTACTATGCAAAGTATGAAATTTACCAACTTATACTTAGAAATTTGTGCAAATATACACACAGATCTGACTATGAGTACACACAGCATCTAGTGATACAACAGGAAAACTGCTACTAGAAAGCATTGCCATAATCACAACATGCAACATCATCCAAATACATTCTTTATTTCCTGTAATAAGCATGTATTTATTAATTACGTCATGTTAGAAAGATGTGTAGCCTCATTCACTCATTTTCTATACCAGCTTATCCCAATCAAGGGTCACAGGGGGGCTGGAGCATATCCCAGGAGTCATAGGGCAAGAGACAGGGTGGACCCTGGACAGGACATCAGTCTATTGCAGGGCCACATTTAGACAAACAAACACAGCCAGACCTACGGCCAAATTAAAGATTCCAATTCACCTAACGTGTGAGTCTGTGAAAGTGGGAGGGAGTTGGAACACCCTGAGGGAAGCGAACCCACACAAACACAGGGAGAACATGGAAACTCCACACAGAAAGACCAGGTAGGAAGTGATCCCAAGACCTAATACCTTGCTCTGTGGCAACAGTGCTGACCACGAACCCACCATACCACCCACGTGAAGCCTCACTGATGAAAAAGCCTACAGAAGACACCTTTTGTAAACTAAACGGCAGCTTTTGACCTCAACAATTAAATAAAAAGAAATAAAACCTTTACCAAAAACAAGCACCTCAATCTCCGCCTACCACTAAAACGCATCAATTAAATACGTAGCTTCCCTCCTACAATTGGACCCATGTTACTTTCACTGCTCAAATTTCATTCAAAGAGATTTTAACTTTATAAATGAAGCAACACGATGACATCGCAGGAGCACAAAGGATTCTGTGACTTCTGTAAAGACAAATAATTGTCTACTTATTCTATTAATTGGAAAGTTTTATGCTGGTTCCTGTAGTAAACATGTTAACCCTTCTCAAAGTTCATTAAAATTATGCCCATAAGTGATTGTGAAGTCAAAATTAAAATGCAACATGACTTGACTAAATTTATATACATATTTTAATTTTTGTTATATATATATATATTATCTCACTGCAATGATTACACTTAAACTTTATCTCACTAAAACAAAAGTTGACTTTTTTCTTAGCCATTAATCTGGTGAGGAACACAAGCAACAATCAAATTTTTATTACTACATGAGCACTTTTGAGCACATTTCTGAGTGCAAATCACCATGAAATACCAAGTGTTCCAATACTTTTGAAGGGCTCTGTAGTTACTGTAAAATCAGAGGTGTAAAGAGAGGCAAAAGCAGCGTCATGTGCATGTCGTGCAATCGTGAATACAGCTTGTTAAAAAAACAGCCTCTTGCTCTGCTTGCTGCATGCTCAGTGCACTTCTGGAAGAACAAGAAAAAGAAAAAAAGACAGATACTCTCAAAAAAGAAAGAAGTTGAGGACAAAGCATTCATCGTCTTTTCCCTCTGCAGTCATAAGCCTGCTGAACTGAGCACTGTGTTCAAAGTGCATGCACAGCTGAGTCCTCAGCTCCAGAAAATCCAGTATTCCTGACTTTTTCTGCAAATCTGCTCTCTAGGACCAATGGCCTGAATGGATTTGGATCAGAGGGTATGACTAATAAAGGTATTCTGAAAGGGTTATAAATAAAACTACCGCATTGCCCGTGGGGATCCATGGGCTCTAGATTAGGTAGTTTATATAAAATAGGAAGTTAATATTTTTCCAAGGGTGGCAATAAATTATGCAACATCTCTATAATGATTTGGAATGGAGTGTGAGTCCAGAATGTAATTATCAATGTCCATTGTTCAGTATTGTTAGCCAATATCCCTCATTTCTCCAAAAATATTAGTTCTATCAACTTTCCATTTTGGCAGCGTTCATCCTTGACCCAAAATGCATAAGCATACTAAACAGCAAATGTCAGCTCTCCCATTTCTCCGTGATCAAAGCCATACACACGCAGGCACGCATACACATACACAGAGGCCAGTTGGCTATTAATATTTATTAAAGGTTGACTCATTTGATTGTATGTCATGGATTGTTTGTTCTATTTACTGTGTAACTTTGGTTGCATACGTTTTGTACCATTGCACGTTGCAAACCCTACCCATGCACACACTAGTGGAAGCAGTGTTTAGCAAAACATGTCAAAGTTTGTTTAGCTGATGGACAACAATATGAATGAGCTAACTGACTGTGCTAATTCTTCAAACACACACACAAACAAATCCATTACACCGTGAGCCGTTTGGTGAAAGCTGGAACGTACCATTCAACTTGGCTTCGCCCCGTTGAATGGAACGTTCCATCGTTCACCCAATGAAATACGAAATATTCATACCATTGAACTCTTAAACATTCATTATTTGTATAATACACTATTATTACTCTGTCACACATTTTTAAACATCCCAGTTAGCAACGCAACATCAAAGTACTCATGACTGTAAGTCTTACCGTACACATGTGCAAATAAATGGTCTCTGATGTTTTTTATTGCTCTCCCTGAGCGAGTTAAGAGGTGCATTTCTGACAAATGTCTCACTCTGCAATTTTCAGCATGTGACGTACAGATTAGCAAACAGAAACATCCCAATGGCTGACAGACAGAGCAAAATGAATGTGGTTATGTCCGATAATGAAGCTTCTGAGCTTTTCTTTGAAAGTGATGGCTCAGATTTAAAGAGGAGATGACACACTTCACCCCGGAACTATTAGCTTTTTCAGAGTCTGTCGGAGTTTGGAACTTAAAGTGTCATAACGCGCTGTTTGTGTCACAGGATGCTAGTTTACTGCTGCTGTGAACATGATGGACATGGACTATCTCTAACACAGTGTTTTTACAGACTGCCTGGACACTCAGATGTATGTCTCATATTGCAAAATCTCAAAAGACGCTATTCTGAGGAGATAATGAACTCTCTATCTAAAGCCTCGATCCCACCGAATAATAACTACTACTAAAGCACCTCTTTGTGCCTCTCTGTACTCCTGCATGTGCCACGGAGCAGCCTCTAGTGAGCCACGACCGACCGGTCATTAGAGCCTCGAATGGCTCGTAGTAGCCATGCTAAGCCACGTATGAGCGCGACATCAGTGCAGGAGCGCACGTTTGGTCCTACCCTCCGCCCCTCCCACACCCCTCCCACACTTGTTTCCTCATGGAGCAGGAAAGAGAGGAAAAAAAGCGTCCAGGTGAAACAATCTTCCGTGAGTCCAGAAGCGATTAGAGGTGTTTTCAGCATCCAAGGTTTGGCTGAAAATAATTATAATCCGTTATATACTATATTATTGTATTATATAATAATTATTTTATATACAGCATCCGGAGCACAGAGCAGGTGGAATTGTGTATGCAAGAGGGCAGCCGCTCCAAAAATAGCCTCTCAGGTCCTGCGTAGCTGCCAGGCACACGGATAATGGGCTTTTAGCAGCCTCGTAAGCACCACACACATGCCTCTAAAACCTTGAACACAAACTGTCCCACGCTGTTGTTGCTAAATTTTGAACATCTTGAAATTAGCGCCATGCCCAGAGAGGAGCCTCATTAACTGAAGATAGTGCCTCTAAGAGCCACTCAGAGCCACTATTCTCCCACGACAGTTGGAGAAACCCCTCTCGTAGCAAAAACAACTGTTATATGGCTGGGGGGGCCTGGCTGCCGGTTTGTTTGTCTGTTTGTTTTCCTCCCAGGTGGCGTGCATTTGGGACTGAGTGGCTGTGTTGCTGAGGCTGTCAGGACCTCACCCTGATCACCTGCGACTCGTCAGGACTCACAGCTGAGGTGCATCTGGATGGATTGGAGCATGTTGGCATTTAAGACTGGAGTGCACAGTGTGTATTTGCCAGAGACTCGACCTTGTGACCAGACGGGTGAGATCGTCGTCTCGGGAGCCATCTCATCAGCAGCAGATGCTGAGAAACGTCCAGGTTTGATGCACAGTCTGTGAAAGAGGAGGGGGTGAGGTCTCACGCTCGTCAGCACACTTCCTGAGGTACGTTAGATTTTGTGACTAACAGTTATACAGTCAGTAAATGTGGTGTCCCTCACACCTTATTGTATTGAGCTGTTTGTTAGTCATGTATCAGCTTCCACTGCGGTGGAGTTTTGTGAACTGGATGTTCCATGCCTGCAGGTTGGAAGCTGATCAGTAATCAAGCCAGGAAGTGTTTGCTGTTTGTACACCTTTAAGTGTTCTGTGTGTAGAGTGTGGACTCACATAATGGTTCCTTCTTTCACAGACTCGGTTGTTGCGGCCACCTGGGGGGTGTCGGCGGGGTCCTTGGGTCCGAAACAGCTTCTGGCTCCGGACCGTTAGCGCTGCTGGGAGCGCACCACGCCAGGCCGCACCTTTTTGTATTATCACTGTTATGTATTAAATTCAGTTAGCCTTTGTACCGTGCTCTGCTTATTTCATACTGGGTCCTTCAAACGCTGGTCGGTTCTCCGAGCTGCGTCCGACACATAACAACAACAACAAAAAAAAAACATGCTGCGTGGCTCATTATTCATCCTTCATTATTTGGTGGGACCAGGGCTTAACATGCCACAATCATGACAGATGTTGAGCTGAAGGCAGAGTTGTAATTGGACATTATAAATATCTATATTTATAAACTCTAGTAACTGAACTCCATCTGGCTCTGGATTATTCTCCTGTGTATTCCCTGCAGAGAGCTGAGCTCTCTCTGGACCGATTACCGTGGCTGTCTCTCCTGTCTGCCACGTTTGGCTGCTGTAGTAATTTTACTTATAGTATCAGGCCCGGATCCACACCGGCTTGGACCGATGCAGTTGCATCAGTCAGATTTTTTTTACATATCGTTCGTCATCAGTAAAAAAAAAAAAAAAAAACATCTCGAATAATCCTGAATAGTGCCGAACATGTCCCCGCAGTGAACACAGCTTTTGATTTCTCTACTTTTAAGATTAGGCTCAAAACTTTCCTTTTTGCTAAAGCTTATAGTTAGGGCTGGATCAGGTGACCCTGAACCATCCCTTAGTTATGCTGCTATAGACTTAGACTGCTGGGGGGTTCCCATGATGCACTGAGTGTTTCTTTCTCTTTTTGCTCTGTATGCACCACTCTGCATTTAATCATTAGTGATTGATCTCTACTCCCCTCCACAGCATGTCTTTTTCCTGGTTCTCTCCCTCAGCCCCAACCAGTCCCAGCAGAAGACTGCCCCTCCCTGAGCCTGGTTCTGCTGGAGGTTTCTTCAGGTTAATAGGGAGTTTTCCTTCCCACTGTCGCCAAGTGCTTACTCACAGGGGGTCGTTTTGACATTTGGGGTTTTTCTGTAATTATTGTATGGCTTTGCCTTGCAATATGAAGCGCCTTGGGGCAACTGTTTGTTGTGATTTGGCGCTATATAAATGAAATTGATTTGATTTGATTTGATTTAATCCCACAGTGCATCACACAGGTGTACACAGGAAAATTCAAACCGGATCAAACAAACAGTGTCAGTCCAGTCAAGTCGATGATCACGGCATCCAGGAAAAAAGTTGTCCATCGAAAATTGGGCACTTATTTCAGCAAGAAATGGTGAGTGGTTTATAAATAGTTTTCAGACGATAGTGTGTTTGAAAGGCATATGATGACTGAAATTACATTTTCGGTGGTTTTCCGACCATACATGTCAACCTATATGGATTAAATTATACAGATTTTTCCGAGTTTCAGAGTCATACGGACGTAAAAATAAAGTTGGATACTCAGGGTTTGGTCTGCAGCGGGACTGTAATTAACCGTTTCTGCAGCACGATTCAACTCTGAAGCGTGAACCATTGAAGCAATGCTTCAATCCACTAGCTTGGTGGTTCTTTGATTTGCTGCTCTTCAGAAACAGCAAGTCCGCTTCTTAACCCCTCTCAAAGCCATTAAAATACCGTGAGTCACTTTTTGTGTGGATTAAAGTCACTAACTGGGACTCTCGTCTTGTTGCAGTCGAGAAACGAGAATTGTCCTCCGTTCCATTGTCACAGCTCCAAACGCTGTGCGGCTCTCTGCCAAGACAGAGTCCAGTCGGTATTAATAACTTCTAACTCAATTGCCGCTTTAAATAAAATGACACTTCTTACAAACGTTGTAATACAGACAAGAAACTACAATCGACTAAAATGTTTTTTTCCTCCCAAAATGAGGCGTGCTGTATTTCTTTATAAATTGCATCCTGACGTGCTGTAAGAGCTCAGCTCAGATGTATGGAAAGACATTCATGCCAATAATGTCTGAAAGGAAATGCTTTTGACAAAATCTACAGATTTGTTTATTCCTATTTATGGCCAGAGATCAAGGAGCCACCATGTAGTTTATTATGTCCAAAGGTTAAGAATCCAGTGACCAATTTCATATTTACTTACTTTAAGACGCAATAAAATGTTGTTCAATTTCAATTTGATCGGCTTATAAGGCGCCAAATCACAACAAAATCCGTCTCAATGTGCCTCACATAGAACAGTTCAACATAAACAAATTAAAATAAATAAATATAAATTAAAAAATTCAAATACATAAGTCTGTCTTAATGTGCCAAAAAAGTGCTGATGTCCACGTCTTTTCACAATTCCTGTGCTAGTCAGACAACATACCGGATCAAGACAGCGTCCAGTTTAGAAATGAACGGCACATTCCACTGTTACAGGAGTTTTTGTCATGGAAAGAGAAGCGGCTCCACCGCAGCGCAAAGCAACGCCGTGATGAAGCCTCATGCACAATCACAATCACAATCGGATAATCACACGACTAAAAACCAACTGGAATTCATCTGAAATCCACCTTTAAGCCGTCCTGTGAGACCAAGACCGAGGTGGTTTTGTCCCGCGTAATGAACAGCTCTGTGGCGCGTCCCTCTGCTTTTCTTTCCATGAAAAAAACTCCTGTGACAGTGGAATGTGCCAGAAAAGTGCTGATGTCCACGTCTCCTGCCTTTTTGTGAAAGTCAGATGAGGTCCCGGATCAACAAAGCCTTCACGTTGGAAATGATCTGGTTGTTTCAGCGGGGTCTGAGCATGTCGATTGGCGCTGGGAGCGCGCCGCGCTCTCAGCAGTTGTGGGCCGTCCTTAAAGCGGCAGTAACACTCCTTAATCTGTATAATCCCCATAAAATCGTCCCTGAAACCCATATTATTTTTCTGAACGGTGTCCACCTGGAGGTCTCTCACAGTTTCTGGAAAACAAAATTGATGCAGCAAAGCTCCAAATCGTTCAGACATTTATTCGCAATAAAAATACGACGAGAGGGGTGGACCACTGCTCACACAAAGCCTGCTCACAGGCGAATGACGCAACTGACAGGCGTGAAAAACTCACGCATGCACACGAAGGTTCAAGCTTGGCTGTTGCAATCACACGTGATTCAAATCCATATGGTTTTTGAAAAAAAATAAAAAGGTCCGATACTTTTCTCACAGACCTCGTATACACACAGTTCTGATCGTGCATACCAACCCGGACTCACAGCAAGTCGTGATTCAGCAGCACGAAATATACATTTATCTATTGGTTTGTGATATTGTGACAAAAAGCGCCTCATTTTCGTCACGGCAGTACAAATTCATTCTAATTCATTCTGTGATGGCTCCACGAAATTAAAAGTGAAGCGGGGGATCGGGAGTGGTTATGGTTAGGATTAGGGGTTGGAGTAGGGTTAGTAATAGTGAGTTAAAAAAAAACCCCGTGAGGAAAATTTGACTCATTTCATGATGGGAGGACGAGAAAAAAACGTGAGACTGGGCTGTGCATATACACAAGGTCTCATGGTAGAACAGGGAAACTGCAACTTGAAACCACTGCTGCTGTCACAACCTGCAACCTCCTATGTTCTTTATTTCCTTGAATTAATACGTACTCAATAAGAACCATATTTCCGGAGTAGAAATTGTGTTTTGTTTTGTTTGTTTGTTTTTACTAGTTTGGTAGGTCCAGCGACCTACGTAATATCCAGTGCAACTAGTATACCAAAAATTTTTTTATAAAAAATAAAAATCACACTTTTATTATTCATAACTATTATAGTCACTGTTTATACAGGGCGTTCCCAAGAATCAAAGCACTAAACAAAATAAACTACATTAATAAAAGAATGGCAAAAACAAAAATATATTACAATGCACAAAAGTCCCAAATTAAACAGCTCACAAAACAGAAAAAACATGCATTTTTTTATACTCTTGTGTGACTTATCGTCTGAAAAATACCGTAATTATGTCATGTTAAAACATGTGTGTCGGCTCACCAATCACAATACCTACAAAAATATACCTACAACCCCTGGCAAAAATTATGGAATCACCGGCCTCAGAGGATGTTCATTCAGTCGTTTAATTTTGTAGAAAAAAGCAGATCACAGACATGACACAAAACTAAAGTCATTTCAAATGGCAACTTTCTGGCTTTAAGAAACACTATAAGAAATCAAGAAAAAAAGATTGTGGCAGTCAGTAACGGTTACTTTTTTAGACCAAGCAGAGGAAAAAAATATGGAATCACTCAATTCTGAGGAAAAAATTATGGAATCACCCTGTAAATTTTCATCCCCCAAATTAACACCTGCATCAAATCAGATCTGCTCATTGACATTGACCCTATGTGTCTTTTTGCAATGAATGTTTTTGCAGTTTTTGCTCTATGGCAAGATGCATTATCATCTTGAAAAATGATTTCATCATCCCCAAACATCCTTTCAATTGATGGGATAAGAAAAGTGTCCAAAATATCAACGTAGACTTGTGCATTTATTGATGATGTAATGACAGCCATCTCCCCAGTGCCTTTACCTGACATGCAGCCCCATATCATCAATGATTGTGGAAATTTACATGTTCTCGTCAGGCAGTCATCTTTATAAATCTCATTGGAACGGCACCAAACAAAAGTTCCAGCATCATCACCTTGCCCAATGCAGATTCGAGATTCATCACTGAATATGACTTTCATCCAGTCACCCACAGTCCACGATTGCTTTTCCTTAGCCCATTGTAACCTTGTTTTTTTCTGTTTAGGTGTTAATGATGGCTTTCGTTTAGCTTTTCTGTATGTAAATCCCATTTCCTTTAGGCGGTTTCTTACAGTTTGGTCACAGACGTTGACTCCAGTTTCCTCCCATTCGTTCCTCATTTGTTTTGTTGTGCATTTTCAATTTTTGAGACATATTGCTTTAAGTTTTCTGTCTTGATGCTTTGATGTCTTCCTTGGTCTACCAGTATGTTTGCCTTTAACAACGTTCCCATGTTGTTTGTATTTGGTCCAGAGTTTAGACACAGCTGACTGTGAACAACCAACATCTTTTGCAACATTGCATGATGATTTACCCTCTTTTAAGAGTTTGATAATCCTCTCCTTTGTTTTAATTGACATCTCTCATGTTGGAGCCATGATTCATGTCAGTCCACTTGGTGCAACAGCTCTCCAAGGTGTGTTCACTCCTTTTTAGATGCAGACTAACAAGCAGATCTGATATGATGCAGGTGTTAGTTTTGGGGATGAAAATTTACAGGGTGATTCCATAATTTTTTCCTCAGAATTGAGTGATTCCATATTTTTTTCCTCTGCTTGGTCTAAAAAAGTAACCGTTACTGACTGCCACAATCTTTTTTTTTGATTTCTTATAGTGTTTCTTAAAGCCAGAAAGTTGCCATTTGAAATGACTTTAGTTTTGTGTCATGTCTGTGATCTGCTTTTTTTCTACAAAATTAAACAACTGAATGAACATCCTCCAAGGCCGGTGATTCCATAATTTTTGCCAGGGGTTGTATGTGAACCAAACAGCAGCTTTGATGTTATCACTTAAATAAACGTAAAGACCTCTGCCATCAGCAAGCACCTCAATCTACACCTGTTGCAACAAGGCATAAATCATGAACCATGTTGCTTTAGCTGCTCAAATTTTATTTGGAGAGATTTTGTCTTCATAAAGGCAGCAGTGCAGTGACATCACATGAGTGCAAAAGATTCTGGGACAACTTTAATGATATATAATTAACTAATTGTGTCTCTTAACTGGAAAGGTCTATGGTGGTTCTTGTCATGAAACTGTTCAAGCTACTAATTAAAGCTTGTTAAAAATTATAACCAGAAGTAATTGTGATACCTAAATTAAGAAACAACATGACACCGTGACTGAATGGTCATTACCAATGGTTGGCTCAAAACTACTGCACGGATCGGATCCTCACCACCTAGAGTTGCCATTCACTGCATTAATTTTAGTTTTTTTTTATTTTATTTTTCATCTCACCACTGGAACCACACACAAACACTTTGATCTGTGAGGGATGAGCACAACCAGTGTCACCTGGGTGGAATGAATGAAGGCAAAAATGTCAAAGTTATCAAGCTAGCTAAGGCCAGCATATTTTTGCAGGGTAGCCTGGGTGCAGACATAAACAGAATAACTGTGATACTATCTGTTTGGCTAACATCACCAAGATAGACACTTTCTTATTGGTGTCAATGTTGATAACATGACAATTAAATAGTAAAATTTCACTCACTGGAAATATTTTTGGAGGTGGTGGTGGGGTACTAGGTTGTAAACATGTTTGTTTTTGTTTCCTGCTTTGAAGTTTGACATTTTAACAGGAGGTTCTGCGGGGACTGACTTGCTTTTGGAGCAAGCCTCAAGTGTCCATTGGAGGAACTGCAGGTTTTGGCACTTCAGCATTTGCTTAATTTTAGGCACTGGAAGTTGCTACTTAGATAATAACGACTTCATGGATGGTTAAAAAAAGAATGCTAACAGAGTCTGTTTAGAGCTCTAACACAACTTTCCAATTTAAAGCTATGAAGACTGCTCAGAAAAAAAGTTTTTAAATATGATTAGGATTGTAAAAAGTGAACTTAAGCTTTAACTCTGGTCACAGACATGTGCACTCAGATTACATCCACCTGTGGCATCTACAGTATCACCCAGAGTGACACTTAATGCTGTGTTTACACATAGGCAGGATGCGTTACGAATGTCATTTTTCTGTCATTCGTGGCACATTCCTAACATTCTCAACGTGACTTAACGCAACTGAATAGGTATCTTAACAGTGCGTGATATTCATGGAGCATGTTTGTGGCTGTCAAAAAATCTTCCACGAATGTCACACACCACCCTCATTTTGCCTCATGTCGTGGCGTCATGTTGATACGTCTTGATTAGTGGTGATCCTTAATAGAGCATGACAGGGTTCATAGTGGTTCCTGTGATGGTTCTTGGAGCCCAAACTGCCACGCATTGTTACAAATTGACACGGAAACTCTCAAGTTTTGACACAAATTGTAACGTGGTGTCACATTTCACTGCGCACCACTACGAATCACTTCTCTCACGTGCTCACAATTAAACCCTGCTACACCGTGTTAAGTTTCACTGCTGCAGTGTGCTGAAGAAGGACAGTGACGCCAAGTCAGCTAAGTCTGGTTCCAATGCTCCTCAGCGTGCTCCTGCAGGTGTTCCACCCGCTGTTGTGCCTGTTGTTTGGGAGAACGAGTCTGAGGAGACCCGCGTGCAGCCAGACATCTGGCTCTCTCTGTCTCCATCTCGTCCTTTCTGTACAACTCCATGGCACAAAGCCCAACTAAGCATGCAATCACAAAGATCTTCTTCTGCTGTGGATTCATCCGGAGCGATGTGAACTGTTCAGCAGCTGACGGTAGGATGAATATGTGTGTGTGTGTGTGTGGGGGGGGGGGGGGGGGTTGGAAAACAATTCGCCTGATTCATAACATTCCTGACAGATACATGACAGAACCCTGTGACTACAGGGTGATGTATCAAAAAAGGTAGAGGGCTGACAAACTACAACACAACAAAATTAACACACCACAGCAAATACTGTAAACAGTTTCAATCTTATTCTGTTTTTCCAAGTCGAACAATACAATAAAATATACAAAAAAAAAAGGAATTTCTTCCCTTCATAGCACGTCTCTTGAGTATAGATCTTTTTACACTAAGATCGTTCAATATCAATACCAGCGTTGGTATCGATATTAGGATCGATCCGCCCACCTCTAGCCACTGGATGATTGCAGAGAAGATGGTGATGTGAAGCCAACTTACCATGTTGACTTCTGAAACCATGTCTATACTGGCCACGTCCAAACTCATTCCAACAGCAACCGGTGGACCTGAAAAACACAGAAAACAGCTTAAAGTTGAGTGCGTTTAAAGAGGAAACAGCGTGAGGACATGATGACTGACTGACTGCAGTTCTACCTCCAAAATCTGGCCGCAGACGAATGTCGTATCCTTTCAGCAGTTTGTCCACAGTCTCTTTGACAAAGGACATGTTTCCCGGCTCGTTGGCGCTGAAAGACAGAAGACATGTGAGCGGGACGGTGAGTGCGTGTCCACACACGCACAGACGGTCTGCGTTGGGGGGCACATGTACCTCTGAGCACAGCACAGCACCGTCAGCAGCAGGACGTCAAAGAGCCCTGCTGTTCTCCGGCCCCACATCGGCGCCCCACGATCACGCAGCGCCACGCTGCCGCGACACCTCGGCCACATTGTGGCGCAGTTTATCTGAAGCGCGCTTCATGAAGCTCCTTCGCGTCTCCGTCCACACACCCGCAGACCGTGCGTGGAAACAACAACAACAATAATAATAATAATAATAAAACCCTGCGCTCCTGCACCCTGCCCCACACACGCACGCACTGTGAGCCTGGCGTCGATGTGCGCGAGGCTGCGCATCTAATTAGGAGTCACGTGACAGTCCGCCCAACGATTCAATAAGACGGTTTTTTTTTAAAGCATATTTTCTTGTCTGTAATACTTTATGATAATGAAGTGGGTCAAACCTCCTGACAAAAATAATGATTTTACACTTATAAAGTTTTAATATCCACAGGCGGAGGAAACAGGAGGTGCGGGAGGGCGTGACCCCCCCCCCCCCCCCCCCCCACACACACACACACACACACACACCCACACACCATTTTAAACAAACATCACACAGCACTATTAAACACATCAGGTCATGGTTGGGATGTGTATTAGCCCTATTTAGATTTCCCATAATCCCTTGCACACCAGAGAGTCTGTGAAGTCTAAAGCCCCTTTCACACCAGGGGTGCTCCCAGTTGCTCCCAGTTGCACTGTGCATCATTATGATGACGCCGCGTGGAAGCAACTCAGTGCTGAGACGATGCAGCTCGGTGCCACAACAGCGCGAGGGGTGCAAAGGAGGAAGCAAGTCGGGCGGCAAAAAAATTTTTTGGCATCCTGTGCTCGACGCAGAAAGGAAGTGGTTCCAGTGCAAGTCGGGGCAAAGAGGCGTAACTCGGGGCAAAGAGGCGTTACTCGGCGTGACTCAAAAGCCACACCCTCGAAAGACCACGCTACCCGACGCCAATTTAGGATTTCTGCTGTGTCCCGTTGTTCCCGAAGTATAAATCATGCAGGATTTTTTTATACCGTGTACTCAATGCAGTAAAAACTAAAAAAAAAAAGATCACAGTAAAAAAAAATGCTGATTGCAGCTGCTGCTCCTCTCTGTGTGGAACTGTCTGGTGAAGAGAGGCACTGTGAAGCAGCTTCTTCTCGCATGCACACACATGTGAACAATTAAATGAAAAAAAATTGTCTGCAGGTAGTTAGTTCCTTTATCTCCTCAGACTCTCTCATCACAGTTAAAAAAGGACATAAGTCCAGGACATGTCAACATCAAGTAGAACTCCAGACATCTCCACATTTGCTCAAGGACAGTTCGTTCGCGCAGGCGTGCACTCGCGCGCATCTTGTGGTCAAAGGAGGAAAGATAAACTATAACAAAACTCAGAGCACAGCCCTGCAGCTCAGCACAACAACAAGTAGAAGAGAAGTCAGAGTGCACAGTCTGTCTGCAGCCAAATGTGCACTCTGACTTCTCTGTGCAGAGAACCTGCAATCTGCGTTCTCACCTCCTCTTGACGCATATTCCTGCGTCGTCATGACACCACAGGAAGCAACTGGGAGCAACCCCAGTGTGAAAGGGGCTTAAACAACATGGAGAAACCACATGACAACAATTTCAAATGAACTACCAAAATGTAAATTTTTATTCCGTTCATCACCTTTATAAGAAACTGCACGCATGAGACCCTGAAAACTTGCTAAAACAAATATGCCAAATACTCCAAATATTCTGTGTTTGCTACGTTTAACCTGCATGGACTTTAATAAACTCAAACCAAATTTTAGACATTTTATATATATATATTAGTCTGGAACAAGCTGCACAAACAGTGCTGTAAAGGACAATAAGCAGGGTGTTAAAGAGCAAACTCCACTCCCCCAACCCGTCCATGAAGCACATACCACTGGTCAAGAACAACATTTCTGATGATTGGAAGAAAGTTTAGTGTGCAAATCAGCAAACAGTATGACCTCATATGCTGCTCTGGTCACCTTTTGCTTGCACAACATCCACAGCAGATTCTGTCATTCATCATTGCAGGAAAATGCAATGTAGGATTGTTTTTTGTGTAAGTATCTTCTTTTGGTTTCTCCCTTTCTTTATTTTTCTTTTTTGTCACCACACCAAATCTGATATGGATCTGCATGGTTATTTGGCTCACGTTTCACCTCAGATCCCCTTCCTGATGCATCTCCACAGTACATGGAGAGTGGGCAGGGGTGGCCTTCAGCTGGGAATCAGCTCGAAGCTGCATTTTCATACAATTTGACATTTTCTGTTTCATAGTAGAGAAGCTTGAATCTTCGACTGGACTGGGTTGCTTCACGAGAGGACGTTTCCCTTCTAATCATGGAAGCTTCCTCAGCTAAATTTCTTACTCTGGTAGTCTGACTTCTGTCATGAGTCTTGTAGAGAAGAACCCAAAGTCGAAGTTTCAAGCTTCTCTACTATGGAAACCACCTGGATAACTGAGAGCCTACACAGAAACATTTTCTGTTTCACTGTGACTGAAAATTTGCCACTTCCTGTTTGAGTGTGAGCTTGCCACTGAGTTCATGGGATCTCGTCTGTCAGTCCAGGAAGTATTTGACATAGAGAAAGTGCTGTCAAACCACTTCAGGGAAATATGATTATTTGAACTGTTGCATGTGGGGAATGCTTTGTTGCTCACATTGCTGACTTCTATGTGTGCTACTGGATCTCAGTGCTGCATTTGATACAGTTGATGATAGTTTTTTTTTAAATCAACAAGTATTTTATTTGTTTTTGTTCTTTTTTTGTAAAGTGCTCGTATGATTTGAGTCTTACTGTCACCATGTGTTGTCTTCAGTAATATATCATTGGGATTCTCTGGTGTTATACATTGGGCTCATCAAGGCTCAGTTCCTGGGCCTCCACTGTTTTCCTGTATTTTGTCTTACATTAGGAAACATTGCTGGGGTTGATTTTTGATGTTATGCTCCTGATATGCTGTTGAATATACCACTATTGACTGACAACAAGTATGATACTATTAAACTGGAGGTTTGTTTGGTTGCCATGGATGTTGTCTAACGTCTTACTGCTGAGCTTGGATAAGACTGAATGCCTTGGGCCTGCTCAGCTCAGAAACTTGTTTGATCATTTCTTTCTTTATGCCTACAGGCTATGAGATCCAATAGAGTGATAACCTTAGCTTGATTCTGGATCAGTCTCTTGATATGCATATCAACAAAGATTGCCACTTTTGCAAAGATCGGGTCAGAGAACCGAACCAGCATCTGACAATGGCCCAGCGCTAAATAACCAGAAAGCGGTTCCAAGAAACAAATTTATTCCCCCCTCATGTGCAATAATTCATGTATAACATAAATATTCAGCTGTCTTGGCAAGGTGAAGGACGGCGCGCTCTCCAGCACCCAAATGGATCAAAGCCCGGCACTTCTGGACTCAGATTCACCGCCGAACACCCCCCAGGTGGATACGACAAACTGACTCTGTGAAGGACGGAAAAGGTGAGGTAAGTCAACAGAGCTACAACAAATATCCTTCAGAGGCACACACTATCAGCAACACATTCAGGTCTGAATTTAAGCCTTATGTAAATGAGCAGCTTCTCACAACAGGTGGAGGATCATCAATCCGTACGCCACGGCAGTGCGAAGCAAACTGCACAATTCTCATCAATGTTCAAATATACTGCGCAACAAAATGCCAAATTACTATTAACGATTATTCAGACGATAATCACCTCTGATGTGTGCTGACAGCATGTGTCCCTCACCCGTCCTCCTTCACAGGCACGATGTGTCAAACCCTGGCGCGGTCCTCAGTGTCTCACAACCGAACGTCACAAGGTCGAGTTCCCAGCAATTCTGCTCAAATCACTCATGGCTTAAATGCAGAACGCCATCTCATTATCTGCTTCAGCTGAAAGTCTTTAAGTCTGCACGTGAGCATCATCCACAGGTGTTGCAAGTTGTTAGGCCTGCACGTGAACATCCTCCACAGGTGCAGCCAATAGTTCTGATGAGGGTGAAGGACTCTTCCGCCAGCACCTTCTCCACAGAAAAAAACAGTTTGCATACCACCTGGAGAGCAAAGAAAAGAAAACAGCACCAAAATGTCCAGCCAAACCCCCCAACACACAACAGATCATATCATTATCTTATGTGGCTGATGTCTAGGTTTGGATTCATGTTTTTGTGCTGTCCAGAATTTATTATTGTTACATTTTGTTTTGGGGTCTGCTGCTTAAAAGCATTGAAAGTCTTTCAATGATTCAAATCTGCTTGAATTTTGACTGGAACTTGAGAATTGACCATATTGACCCAGCGCTTGCTACTTTTCATTCTCTGCCCATTTCTATTATTATTATTATTATTATTATTATTATTAAATGTCAAGGTCACATAGAACTTAAAATTATAGTGTCACTGAAACACAAAAAAATTGTTTGCATGAATTAATGTCAAACATCTGAGGTGCAAGTGTTGCACCTGTTCTTATTCAAATTCAGTTTTATTTTGTCATTCTTTTTTATTTTTCTGATTGACTTCATGCTATACCAGATAATATTTGCAGTAGAAAGCCTATTACTGACATGTTTAATTTGACAGCCACATTTTAACACCCCTTCTTTCAGATTTATGCAGCTTTAGCCATATTTCTTCTTAGTATCATCTCACTGAGGTGTCCAGTGGCTGGTGTGATGTGTTTAGTCTGGTGTGTAGCATCTGTGTGCTTGTCACATTTCATTTTCAGTGCATAAGTCTCCTCTTGCCAGTACCTCCCCAACAAGTCCTATTGTAGCACCTCCACACGGTGACACCAGCAACTGGGTACACTTTGTGTCCAGGCTGAAGCTAGAAGGATGCACTCCACTCCCGTGCCCCCCGCCCCCACTGCTTTGTGGTTGCTTCAGGAGAAACAACGGCTACAGGAGTAAACACATACAGAAGAATCCGGAGTGGAGCCCCTAAGGCGTTCGGTCGAACACTGTGGCACCTACCGGCAACTCCTGCAGCTGATCTGGCACCGGCCATAATGGCTTGCCCTTTCCGTTGGACCCTGCCAACAAGGCAGAGAGGGAGATCTTGGTGCCTGGTCACTTCAGGATCTCCATAAATTCTGCCCAGGCTTGCACCTGGAGAGGCCACTCCAGCTTCACTAACTTAGCGTAGGCACAACATGTGGAGCAGCAGTCTGCCAGTTACAAGCCCAGGCTTGTTTGGCGTAAAGTCGGATGCTAGGGGTTGCTTCTGATGGTGGGAGGAATCCTTGGATGCCATTGAGTAGTCACTGAACGCCTCAACCCGGGCAGCCCCTGGACAGTTAGGTACTACCTCGCCACAATCTGTTTGCTCTATCGGGTGCTTGGAGCTTAGGTAAAATCAACAGGCAGGTTGTAAATCCCAGCACCAGGCAAAGAACAAAAACAATCAACGAAGATGCTAGCTTTTCTGATTGCAGGCTGGAATGTGAGGATATTGTGACCTGGATACAACAGTGACTTGCAGTCCATGGACAACCGCCGTATTAGACAGAGAGTTGCATCATCTCTGTATTGACATCGCTGCCCTGCAAGAGACAAGGCTGCCAGATGAGGATTCCCTGCAGGAACAGAACTACATGTTCTTCTGGCAGGGGAGGAGAGCTGATGAGCTATGAATACACGGTGTGGGCTTTGCAGAGAAGAACTCCTTGTTGTCCACCATTGAACCTCCAACAGGGGGATACAAAGAGACTCCTGACCTTGAGAATGACAGCAAGAACTGGCGTTGTCAACTTTGTGTGTGTGTGTGTGTGTGTGTGTGTGTGTGTGTGTGTGTGTGTGTGTGTGTGTGTGTGTGTGTGTGTGTGTGTGTGTGTGTGTGTGTGTGTATATGCTCTAACACTATGCTCTGCCATGGATTAGAACGACCAATTCTATGATGCCCTTGACTTGATCGTCAGAAGTGTGCTCAAGGTAAAGGTGGATGGTGAGTCTGAAGCCTGGCCTTCTGTCATTGGCTGTTATGGAGTTGGAAAAATGAATGCGAATACCCAGAGACTTAGAACTGTGCTCCTTCCACAAGGTAGCAATGACCAACACCTTTTTACAACACAAGGAAAAGCACAAAGTATCATGGCAGCACCCAGGATCCAACTACTGCCACCAGCTAGATCTGATCCTGACCAGGAAGCAAGACCCCAACAGCACGCACAACTCCAGAAGCATGCACAGTGCTGACTGTGACACGAACCACATCCTGGTGCACTCCAAGACCCGTCTCATCCCACGTAAGATGCACCACTCCAAGACCAACAGCATCCAGCGCATCAAGGCCAGCTGAGCCTCATGCCCACTCATAGTCCAGGAGTTCCTCAGAACCCTCAGAATATCACTGGATGGTGGCCGCACAGATGCCACATTTGCAGACTCAAAATGGAACCAAGTGCGGTCTGCTTTATACCAGTCAGGGCTGGACACATTTGGGAGAAAGAGGCATCAAAACAAGGACTGGTTCGAGGCAAGTTGACAGAAGATAGAGCCAGTTATGGAGGCCAAGTGCTGCACACCTAGCACATGAAAGCAACCCATGCCCAGCCACAAGGGACGGACTGAGGGGCCGCATGCAACAACTGTCAACAGACAGCCCGACACTGCACAAATGACTACTGGCTGAAGCTGAGTCAGAGGATACAGTCCGATGCAGACTGCGGCAATGCAGGTGGCATGTATTGAAGCATCAAGAAGGCCCGACTGCCATCAAGACCATTTCGCTAAAGACCAAGTCAGGCGAGAACATCACAGACCAGATGAAGCAGATAGAGCAATGGGTAAAGCACTACCTAGATCTGTACTCCATCCAAAACACAGTGTCAGACACAGCACTGGACGCCATCAGCCACCTGCCTGTCTTGGATGATTTAGATGAAGAGCCAGTAGTAGGACAACTAAGCAAGGCCATCGATTGTCTCTCAACCGGCAAAGCCACAGGAGAAAACGGAATCCCTCCAGAGGTGATCAAGAGAGGAAAGGAAACACTAATTGAGGACTTGCACGAACTGCTGTGCTTATGCTGAAGGGTAGGTTGTGTATGTCATGACATGAACGATGCCAAGATTGTGACTCTCTATAAAAACAACTTCACAGGAAATTTTGCTGAGATAAATTGACTCTGCTGGGATAATATTTGGGCCCAGGCTAGAGTTAAATATACTCCACTG
This sequence comes from Thalassophryne amazonica, assembly GCF_902500255.1. Taxonomy (NCBI): domain Eukaryota; kingdom Metazoa; phylum Chordata; class Actinopteri; order Batrachoidiformes; family Batrachoididae; genus Thalassophryne; species Thalassophryne amazonica. The sequence continues at coordinate 101,256,300 of NC_047112.1, read as the reverse complement.
CAAGGCTAAATCATTTCAACATAGTGTATAATCAACTCTTATTGGAGTTAAACCACTTGCATTAGACAGTGTCGCAGACCAAACGGTCCACCCTAAAACTCGTTCAGCCCTGCCTTCAATTTGCATGCGATATCAGCCGCGGTTCACCGATTAACACTTCGTTTCCTCTTAAAACTGCACTCCAGTCATCATCGGTCTTAGCAACAGGTATCTGAAGCTTTTGTATAACAATCATTTCCACATAAATTTAGCATTATTTCATCATAAAAGGCAGAGGAAGTGATCAGAGTGCAGCAGCTACACAAGCTGCTAGCTGTTGCATTCACTGACCGTCCGTCATTTCAAAGCGTCACAGATTAACATTTCGTTCCTGCTTAAAACTGTGTCATTTCTACTTAAAACTGACTTTAGAATGATTTAAGAGGCTTTACATTGTCATCTGATGGTTAATATCCCATTAATCCATTTGATCACTTTGGGAGAAGACACACTGTCCACAAAACGTCTGAGCACCGAAATGACACATGTGTAGTTGAGGCGGGGTGGACCAATTTTCAGGGGGGGGGGGTCGTTCGGTCTACGACACTGGTAGAGCTGATTTCACTCCACAATAGAGTGTTTTTTTTTTTTTTACTCTATTTCGACTGGGATCAGCAAAAATTACTGTGTACGACCACAGTGACTGCAACAGCTACCAAGGCATCTCCCTGCTGAGTATACAGGGTGGGCCAATAAAATGTTACCACTTTTTGATCATACACAAGTTTTTGAAATGGGAACTTATCTGAAAGTTTTAGTTACAGACTAACAGAAGCATCAAATTAACATTTGATACCAAAGGGTTCCCACTTTGTCTCTTGTTTTCCGCACAGTTCAATAATTGATGACAAGTTCAATTCACGCTCCTCTTCTTTGGATTACAAAAGTGATAACATTTTCCTGGCCCACCATGTAGTTGGCAAAGTGTTTGTGTTAAAGATTTTGTATATATGTTATCACTGTTAAACATTTGTACATTTGTCTTCTTTCTCATGAGAACGGTGTTGTGCTGTTTTGCACTTCACCCTGAGAATGTACGTGTTATTCAACCTTGTTTTAGCTTTGTCTTCTTTCTCATGAGAACGGTGTTGTGCTGTTTTGCACCTGTCTTAACGCAATCCTGAGAATTCAATTTTGTTTTAGCACTCTGGGGTCAATCTGAGCTGGGAATGAAGGGCTGGATGTACTTATTATTATAATATAACTTTGTTTTCGCAGCCTCTAACGACTGGGAGTAAGAGAACGTTTTGACTGTTGTGATGTGGTGCTTAGTGTGAAGGAGTGTGAAGGACAGGACACTTCAGGCAGATGCAGAACAGCTGATAACTGCAACAGACGAACGAGATGTGCTGACCTGTGTAAAAGAAAGTGTTCTTCCTTACAGCTGCACTTATTGACGTATGCGTTTATGTTACGGGAAGAAACTTGTCTTGCGTCATCACCCCCACCCTTAGGACAAGTTTTTTGTTTATGTGATGAGGGCGTCTCTTAATAAAAAGAGCGGAAAAGCAGGCCAGACTTTAGTGTAGCCTTGGTGTACAGCCTGACTGCACTCCGCGCGTAAAGTTTGACTTTCTGTCTCACTGGTGTTTCTTGACTCTGTTTGTCTTGTTAAAGGTTTTAAAAATGTTTGGAGGAGAAAATACCCAACATTGACTGGGGGCTCGTCCGGGATCTCAACAACACCGGAGGTGTCCGGCGGAGGTCGTCAAGTCCAGACGTAAATCCTTGGCCAAGGTCCGATCGATCGATTGATGGTGTCTGCAATTGTCGACCACCGTTGGCATCGTCTGGTTGACGAGATTTTCCCGAAGAAGACAGACAGGAAGTCGAGTCAGTGAGTAAAATTTCTTTGTAAACAGTACTGAGTGAGTGGTGATCAGATCACATAAACAGTTAAATTCCGCAAGCGATGATACAGAATCGTCTGTTAATGCAAAGCAGTTAAACTCTGTAAGGAGGGTGCGGACTCCTCTGTTTATATACGCGTACCGGTAGGGGATAAAAGTGATCACATAAAACAGTTAAACTCCGTAAGCGATGATACAGAATCGTCTGTTAATGAAACACAGTTAAACTCTGTAAGGAGGGCGGACTCCTCTACGGTTGCGAGGGACGCACGTAGTTAAATTCCGGAAGGAGGATACGGACTCCTCTGTTTTAATACGTAAAGGAAATCCCGGGTAGAAATACGTGCACTGTAAAAAAGCAGTTAAATTTGGCAGGGACGGCGGAGTCCCCTAATGCGGGACATTAGTTAAATTTCACGGGAGGGCGAGCTCCCCTGGCATAAGAATACGCGTACGATTATTAAAAGTGTTTCTATGTGTACATAGTGTATTGTGTAAGTGTAAATAACTGTGTGAAAGTGTAATACTTTGGACAACGTTAGTGACAACCGTGCGTGTGGAAGCAGAGGCAAGTGATTCCGCTTCCTACGGGAAGGTGAAAGGAATCAACCACACAACGGCAAATTGATTGTCACGTCCAAAGAAAGTGTGAAAACTTCAGATTTACAACACCCTAGGTGTGCCCCAGTCTGAAGTCCAAATTATAACAAGGGATAAAAAATATAATAAAAATGGGGGGTAAGACGTCTAAAAATAAGGAAAATTTATCAACTGACAACTGGAAATTTATGGAAGCAAAAAATCCAAAAGCAACAAAGAAATTGGAGACCTGGATAAATAAACTGTTATATGGCTGGGGGGGCCTGGCTGCCGGTTTGTTTGTCTTTTTGTTTTCCTCCCAGGTGGCGTGCATTTGGGACTGAGTGGCTGTGTTGCTGAGGCTGTCAGGACCTCACCCTGATCACCTGCGACTCGTCAGGACTCACAGCTGAGGTGCATCTGGCTGGATTGGAGCATGTTGGCATTTAAGACTGGAGTGCACAGTGTGTATTTGCCAGAGACTCGACCTTGTGACCAGACGGGTGAGATCGTCGTCTCGGGAGCCATCTCATCAGCAGCGGATGCTGAGAAACGTCCAGGTTTGATGCACAGTCTGTGAAAGAGGAGGGGGTGAGGTCTCACGCTCGTCAGCACACTTCCTGAGGTACGTTAGATTTTGTGACTAACAGTTATACAGTCAGTAAATGTGGTGTCCCTCACACCTTATTGTATTGAGCTGTATGTTAGTCATGTATCAGCTTCCACTGCGGTGGAGTTTTGTGAACGGGATGTTCCATGCCTGCAGGTTGGGAAGCTGATCAGTAATCAAGCCAGGAAGTGTTTGCTGTTTGTACACCTTTAAGTGTTCTGTGTGTAGAGTGTGGACTCACATAATGGTTCCTTCTTTCACAGACTCGGTTGTTGCGGCCACCTGGGGGGTGTCGGCGGGGTCCTTGGGTCCGAAACAGCTTCTGGCTCCGGACCGTTAGCGCTGCTGGGAGCGCACCACGCCAGGCCGCACCTTTTTGTTATATTATCTTTGTTATATTATCACTGTTATGTATTAAATTCAGTTAGCCTTTGTACCGTGCTCTGCTTATTTCATACTGGGTCCTTCAAACGCTGGTCGGTTCTCCGAGCTGCGTCCGACACATAACAGTAGTCTCTGGCCAAACATCACGGACCCAGCGGTAGCAGAGACGGTAACGCGCCGGGAAGGCGGCAGCAGACGTTCAGTGGTTATCCGGATCAGTTGCGGGGCTCTCCGCCCGGAAGGTGCGTGTTTGAAACCCATTACTGGATACTAATTTGTGTTCTCTTGCAGCCGTGTTCCTGTGTTGTGCCTTATCCGTGGGTCGTGGTGGAGTGTGACTGGCGACGGCTTCGCGTCACACTCCGACCGGATAAGAGGTGTAAACGGGAGCTGCAAGAGTGCGTTTGTAATGGGTTCACGCGCACGGCGGAGCTCTGTTAGCACGGGTCGCTGGGCTTCCTGTGTTACAGTCATAGCCCCGTTTCCCCGGAGAAAGGTAACTACTGCGTCTGTTGTATCAGCTCCGGCGTTATTTAGTTGAGCACATTTTGGTTGTGTGTTGCACTCAGCTGCACACACAAAAGCAGCTCGTTTGTTTTTTTCTGTCGCCCAAGGGGTTTTTTCATTTTTAGCACTCTGGTTCCCCCTTGTGGTGACTGAATCACGGTACCGTCAAGCTCTGGAGTAGGAACAGGTGTGTTCCATTTGGTTGAGCTTGACGGTATAACTCACTGATTTGTTTTGTGTTAGTTCATTTTGTGTGGGTGTTTTTTGAGTTGGTTTTTGTGTGGCCTTTTCTTTTTTGTTGCCCACTATTTGTCTGGGGGTGTGACCCGGTAGCCTTTGCTAAACAAGAACAAAAAAAAAAAAAAAAAAAGAAAAACGGGGACCCAAACAACTGTGTGTTGGTCTGTTTTTTTTTTCTTTTGTTTCTTTTTGTTTCACATCCCCAGGGTTAGATGGAACGGTCCCCTGGGGGGTGATGGGGTGGTATTTGGGTTGTTTTTTCTCTTTGTTTTTTGTTGTGCCCTCTCTTCTCCTCTGACTCCAGCCGGGTGTGCCGTAGTGTCGGCATTGCTGGAGGGGTGCAGTTAGGTTGTGCTGGGCGTTTCCCAGGTGGCCTCTGCACCCGGGAGGGGAGGGGGGGGGGTTTGGGTTTTTTTTTTGTTTTCCCTCCCCCAGTTTCCGCCCTCAGGGTTTGACTGTGGTGTCCTCTGGGGGGGAAAAGGCGTTGGGTCCATCTAGCCGTGGACGGCCGGGGCTGGGTCCATTGGTCGTGAGGGGAGGCGTCTCCTGGGGTTGACGAGTGGTCCTCTGGGGGGCGCTGGTAGTCCCCGTGGGTGACAGTGGATCCCAGAGGGACCTCGGCCGTGGTTATTACTCCTGGAGCTGGCGGGTGGCCCTCTGGGGGGTGTTGGTCCCTGCGTGTCGTTTGGGGGGGCGGAGGGGGGGTATTTTGGCATTTTTGTTTGTGAGCTTACATGTGGGTTGTTTTTCTTTTCTCCCCTTCCCTGGGGTTTGATGGAACGGTCCTCTGGGGGGGGGGGGGGGGGGGGTGTTTTAGTATTTTTGTTTGTAGGCTTGGGTTTGGGTTGTTTTTCCTTTTTCCCCTTCCCTGGGGTTTGATGGGACGGTCCCCTGGGGCGGGGGGGGTGTTTTGGTTGTTTTGTGTTATGACTAATCACACATGTTTGGTTAAAGGCTGACCGCACAGGTGTAGGAACTCCTGGCCACACCTGTGCTGAGACTGTCAAACAAGGGCAAAGATGCAGCCAGTTCAACCAGTCTGTTGGAGGACGAACGCAGACGCGGTTTCCAGCCATGGTCCCTGGAGGGGGGTGTTTCTCCTGGGCCAGGTGTGTGTGGTCGCCGGGAGGCTTCCCGTGAGGGTGGGGTACTGTTATATGGCTGGGGGGGCCTGGCTGCCGGTTTGTTTGTCTTTTTGTTTTCCTCCCAGGTGGCGTGCATTTGGGACTGAGTGGCTGTGTTGCTGAGGCTGTCAGGACCTCACCCTGATCACCTGCGACTCGTCAGGACTCACAGCTGAGGTGCATCTGGCTGGATTGGAGCATGTTGGCATTTAAGACTGGAATGCACAGTGTGTATTTGCCAGAGACTCGACCTTGTGACCAGACGGGTGAGATCGTCGTCTCGGGAGCCATCTCATCAGCAGCGGATGCTGAGAAACGTCCAGGTTTGATGCACAGTCTGTGAAAGAGGAGGGGGTGAGGTCTCACGCTCGTCAGCAAACTTCCTGAGGTACGTTAGATTTTGTGACTAACAGTTATACAGTCAGTAAATGTGGTGTCCCTCACACCTTATTGTATTGAGCTGTATGTTAGTCATGTATCAGCTTCCACTGCGGTGGAGTTTTGTGAACGGGATGTTCCATGCCTGCAGGTTGGGAAGCTGATCAGTAATCAAGCCAGGAAGTGTTTGCTGTTTGTACACCTTTAAGTGTTCTGTGTGTAGAGTGTGGACTCACATAATGGTTCCTTCTTTCACAGACTCGGTTGTTGCGGCCACCTGGGGGGTGTCGGCGGGGTCCTTGGGTCCGAAACAGCTTCTGGCTCCGGACCGTTAGCGCTGCTGGGAGCGCACCACGCCAGGCCGCACCTTTTTGTTATATTATCTTTGTTATATTATCACTGTTATGTATTAAATTCAGTTAGCCTTTGTACCGTGCTCTGCTTATTTCATACTGGGTCCTTCAAACGCTGGTCGGTTCTCCGAGCTGCGTCCGACACATAACATAAACATGACTTTGACGGACGACTGAACCTGATCAGCATACAAAAGCTGAAGAAGGAGTTAGAACGGGAACATAAAGGTGATGAGAAAAAGATGCAGAAAGTAGGGGCAGATTTAGTGGCATTTTGGGAGGAAGAAGCAGAGAACAGACAGAAAGGAGCAGAGAAGCGACGATTAGAGAAAGCAAGGAAAAAGAAAGCTGTAGGTAAGGCAGAAGAAGATGTGATAATTCAGCACAGAGAGCCAGAACAGCCTCAACAATCACCGCCGGCTGGATCGTCGGTGACAAAGAGACCTTTATCTCCTCTACCAGAGGATGACGATGTACCGCCACCACAGTATGATTTGGCAGTAAAACCTAAGGTAAAAAGAGAAAAACCAGAAAAACCACAACCACGCAGTCAAGCGAAAGTGCCTACAGCCCCTCCCATGGTGGAACATAGTGATCAGGGAGGTGCCTATCCTATGATAGAAGTACCAAATCCTCGTGCAGGAACAGCAGGACAGCTATCAACCATGTTCGTTTATCGGACATGGAATGCCGATGATATCAAAGCAGCAGTCGACATGATGCCATCGCCACATGTCGATATCGAGGGCTTTATGCAGGATATAGAAAACATTAGAACATCTTACCACCTTAATGGACCTGAAGTCCAACAGGTGTGGATGAAAGCATGTGGCCCTAAATGGAGTCAGGTACGCGGAGACTGGAATCCTGCAGATCAACAAGGCGTACCACTGACACATGATGATCTAGTCTTAGACACAAGAGTGGAAGCTATGATTACACATGCAAAAGGAGTGTTAGGACCAAAGATAAATTATACTGAAATTACCAGGACAACTCAGAAAGAAGGAGAGCCATGGACAGAGTTTAGATGCAGATTTGAGAGTGTATTTAGGGTCCATAGTGGCATATTGCCAGGAACACCTGTGTATGAACAACAATTGAAAAACGCTCTGATCCAACATTCCAATAAGGATATAAAAGCTTGGATACAGAAACATTGGATTGGATTGCCTACAGGCACATTGGAAGAAACACATACACACTGCTGTCATGCAGAAGAAGTCTTAAAGCAGAAAAAGACAAGAAACAGCGACAAAGGAGTGTATGTAGCACACGGAGATGATGAAATATGTTACCAACAGGGTAACTTAAGACAGCAGAAGCAGTGCAAACGCCCCAAAAAGCCATGGCAAAATAGACAAGGTGGACAGCCACAACATCGAGGACCCTGGCAACCACAACAGCAGCACAGACAGGGAGGGCCACCACGTGGTCCCCTGATTTGTTGGAACTGTGGAAGAGAGGGACATATGTATAGAAATTGTCCGAATCCACCTACTGAGGGAGCAGCAGGGAGAATTCCACAACGGAATAATCCTCCGCAGCCACAGTATCCACAATGACTAGAATCCATAATCCATGATTCCACATCAGATAGGCAGTCTGATTGTGATATGGATCTGTGTGCCTTGCTGGGAAATCCGGTACCAAAACCAGAAGTGACTTTGTTGGTAAATGGACGACCAGTGACATTCCTTTGTGATACAGGAGCATGTAGAACCACATGTAATGACAACATACCTGTCCATCAATTGAGCAACGAAATCTTTAGGGTTCGCTCTGCAAATGGACAAACATCAGACGTCCCTATCACCAAACCCATAACGTTGACAGATCCATTTGGCCTGACGTGTACTATGTCAGTGTTGAGCATGCCACAATGTCCAGTTAACCTCCTAGGACGAGACGGATTGACTGCATTGGGCTTGTCCATAATTGTGGAACAAGGGAAATTAGTTGTTGAACGCACAGGAGGCGTTAACATGGTAAGAGAAGAAAGCGCTGACCCCACATTCCACTATTACTATACATTTGACATGTCAGGAGAAGATGCTGCAGGATGGGGTAAAGATGTCGTCTTGCAAGCGACAGCCCTACTAAAAAATCCTGAACAAAAGATGTCACCACCTGACCTGCATGTCACAATGTGGCATAAAGATCCTGCAGGTCCGGATGGTGACTATGAAACTAAATTGAAAAACATTTCACCTGTGAAGCTGACAATGACCGATTTGATTCATGATGGCAACTCAACAGCTGTCATAACAGTAACAGGCGCCACTGAAGATGTATCAAAATTGAGATTCACAGGTATGCCATTACATATGTCACTTTGTAAGCCATATTTGACAGAATGGCAAGAATTGGGACTGACAGTCATAACAGCTTTGTCAGCCTCTGATTGGAGCAGAGTTGGACCACGAACGGAGTTCAGTCCATCAACCAAGTTGTATAAAGTGCCAGTTAATGTCTCATTGGTGCTGACAGCTGGAACACACATTGATGTGTCCACTTCACAATCCTGAGTGTTTCAGTTGAGTCCTGAAGAAGATGCTCTTCTCTCTTCAGTACCGTCAGGATTGTGGACAACAGGTCCTTCAGATGTAGGACTGATTAAAAATGCACAACCTGTAGTTATAAGGCCAAAAACAGAATACAGACCATGTGTAAGACAGTATCCATTAAAACCTGATGCAATTGACGGAATCAGGCCAGTAATAGAGGATTTATTAACAGCAGGAGTAATAGTGCCATGTCCAGATTCACCATGTAACACACCCATATTTCCTGTAAAAAAGGCTCCGCCCTCAGTGGGGTGGAGAATGATTCAAGATCTGCAGGCAGTAAATGCTGCTGTGATTAAAAGAGCACCATGTGTCCCAGATCCACACACCTTGTTAAATTCGCTGAGACCAAATTCTAATAGTTTCTCAGTAATTGACATAAGTAATGCATTTTTCTCTGTGCCAGTTCATCCAGATAGTCAATTCTGGTTTGCTTTTACCTTTAAAGGACAACGATATACATTCACCAGATTACCGCAGGGTTACGCAGAGAGTCCAACTATTTATTCTCAAGTCATGTCAGCATGTTTAGCCAATTTCGTTCCACCGGCAGATAGCCAACTATTAGTGTATGTTGATGACATTTTGATTGCCTCTGACACACGAGAAAACTGCATAACTGACACAGTAGCATTATTATGTTTCTTATTTGACAATGGCCACAGAGTGAGTAGAAACGAAGTTCAGTTGTGTAGGGATAAAGTAAAATATTTAGGACATGAATTATCAGCCACAGGGCGCACGATCCTGTCTGACAGGAAGGAAGCAATTTTGCACGCTCCAAAACCACAAACCAAAAAGCAGATGATGTCATTTCTTGGATTGACTAATTACTGCAGGGCATGGATTCCTTGCTATGCAGAGTTGACTAGTCCACTTTCTGATTTGATGTACAAGGATGATATTTCAATGTCAACCGTGTTGGAATGGAACAAAGATGCTGAGGAAGCCTTTGTAAAAGTAAAACAAACATTAGTGTCATCCACAGTTTTGGCACTACCAGATTATAGTAAACCATTCATTCAAACAGTTGATTGTAAGAATAAGTTCATGACTAGTGTTTTGGTTCAAGTGTATGGCTCAAAATTGAGGCCAGTTGCCTACTACTCATCTAAATTGGATGCAGTAGCAAGTGCTTTACCACCATGTGTACAGGCTGTTGTTGCAGCCTCTATGGCTGTTCAAAGTAGCAGTAATGTTGTTCTATTCCATCAGCTGACATTGAAAGTTCCACATGCAGTCTCTGCACTTCTGTTGCAGACAAACATGAGCCTTTTGTCCCCAGCAAGACATCTTTCGTGCATGTCCTTGCTATTATCACAGCCACACCTTACGGTAGAGCGATGTACAACATTGAATCCCTCCACATTGATACCTTTACCTGAGGATGGTGAGCCGCACAATTGTCTTGATGTAGCAACAGTCTGTACGAAAGCACGCCCAGACCTCCGGGACACACCCATCCCAAACAGTACAATCGTGTATGTGGATGGTTCTTCCACTAAAAATGCTTATGGACAAACGCAATCTGGATATGCTGTCGTCACAAATTCGGAAGTATTAGATTCTGCTTCATTGCCATCGTCATTTTCAGCACAAGCAGCTGAATTAGTTGCCTTAACTGCAGCTTGCTATCTGTTTAAAGGTACGGCTGTAACAATTTATACAGACAGCCAGTACGCTTTCAGCACAGTGCATGTGTTTGCAAAACTGTGGGAGGAGCGTGGAATGGTGACATCATCTGGAAAGCCAGTGACTCATGCCACTCTCCTAACTGCCCTACTGCAAGCTGTGAAGTTGCCTCAACAAATTGCTATATGCAAATGTGCGGCTCACACCAAAGGCTCTGACAGTGTTTCAAAAGGAAATGATTTTGCTGACAGAGCAGCAAAAGAGGCAGCAGCAGCTTCTTCTATTTTTGTTGTACAGGAAACTACTCCAGATTTGCATTTAGGTCATACACTGCTTGCTGACATGCAACAGCAGGCAACTGACAGAGAAAAACAAATGTGGATAGCTAAAGGAGCTACGTATGCAAATGACTTGTACGTATGACCACAAAAGAAACCCATATTGCCAAAAAATATGTTTAAATGGGCAGCTATTATGAGCCATGGCGTGACGCATGTCTCATCAGGGGGTATGATATCGCAATTGCAATCTATTTTTTGTCTTTATGGGTTCGATGCATATGCAAAACAGCATGGTAGAGCATGCATGATATGTGCAAAACACAACTCACAAGGCAATTTGAGACCCCAAAGAGGTACATTTCCAACACCACAATATCCCTTTCAAGTGATTCATATGGATTATATACAGCTGAGTAAACATGAAGGGAAGGAATTTTGTTTAGTCATAATTGATGCCTTCTCAAAATGGGTAGAATTGTTCCCTACAAAACATGCAGATTCACTTACAGTGGCTAAAGCATTATGCAAAGACATCATCCCACGATTTGGAATACCAGAAACAGTCTATTCAGATAATGGAGCGCATTTTGTTAATACAATAGTGCAATACGTAGGAGAAGCACTACAGGTTAATCTCAAAAATCATTGTGCTTATCATCCACAAAGCGCCGGATTAGTGGAAAGGATGAATGGAACAGTAAAAAACAGACTTAGAAAGACAATGGAGGAAACAGGCAGACCATGGACGCATTGTGTAGATTTGGTAAAAATGTATATAAACATAACTAGTACCATGGGGTTGACACCGTATGAAACATTGTTTGGCAGAAAATATCGATTGCCATATTATGGACAAATTTGGGATGTACCTGAGGAAGCCAATTTGGTGGATTACATGAGAAAAATGTTAGAAGGACAACGAGGGAGAGTTCCAAACACTGATGATCCCATTTCTCCACAGGAGGACCCTAAAGTGGTACCTGGAGACTGGGTGTTGATAAGAAGCATCAAGAGAAAACACTGGCATTCACCTAAATGGGAAGGGCCCTATCAAGTACTACTCACAGCACCCACAGCTTTGAAAATTGGGGAAAGAAGTACATGGATTCATTTAACTCACTGTAAGAAAGTCATTTCTGCAGACACAGACAAACAGTAAGAACAGTAGGACAAGACTAGTAATAGTGTGTGAGCTTGGTGTTAAGATCCAGGTTAGACACGAAAGCTAGCAGAAGACGTTAAGAAGCCACTGTTTTGAACATAGGTGTGCTGTAGTGTGCAGAAATGGCGAAAGAAAAAAAGAAAAAGAACGAGGGTTTCTGGACCCCACGGACAGTCCTTGTTATGCTACTTTTCTTTTTTGAATTGGGATTATTATTAAAAGCCATGAGCAAGGGACATGATAATAAGGATCACATCCGCAGATTGCAGAGACCAAAAAGAAGTAACGAAGACCCCAGTCCGATAATAAATGCCACAGTACATAGCTGTGATGGGAATAATGCGTACCGATTTGGTGTACAAGCCTGCATTCCTAGAAATACTTCTGTGATCATCTCTGTACCATATAGTGCTCTTACCCATGGAATGCCAGATGGTGACAGAGGGACTAATTACGGAAATAGTTTCTCATGGTATATGACCAACGATCAACAAGATAGGAGATGGGAAACGTTGGTAGTCAATGAATGGAGTAGATGGACACCAAGATGGGCACAAACCGAGTGGGCTAAGTACCAGAGTCAAATTCTCAAAATGTATCAAACAGATGATAAGCTGTCTATAGTGGTGAATACCACAGAAAAAGGAACCATATTCCCACCTGATATAGAGGGAGACTGTTGGTTGTTCCTCCTTTGGGTATACAAACAAGGAAAAGATCCGTATTTCCATTTTTTCCTCTGTGAAACAGATAGAGTACAGCAACCAATATTGACCGAATTAAGTACGTCAAAGGGGGTGTCCATACAAGCAAAGGGGGTGCCCATACAAGCAAAGGGGGTGTCCGTACAAGGCACAAAAGACATGAAGGCAGATGACTGGTTCCTAGTAACTACAGGAATTAGTGGACAAAATAATAATTGGCTTTTAATGGCAGAACAAGCAGGACTAGCAGCAAAGAAGGACTGTGTTGTATGTATGGGACCCAGACCTATATTACAGGTAATACCGGCAGCATTACCCAAAGACTGTCTACTGACTGCTATGACACAGACATACATTGCGGCAAACAACAATTGTTCTAAGTGGGACAAGATCTATCCAGTGACCAAATTGACTAAGATTAAACCTTTATTCTCAAGCAAAGTTGGGCATGCTAACCATACATGTGTACACTTGACAGGGACAAGTAAGACTTTGGGTAGCTTAAACCACACCGCCTGGTGTAAGAATGTGGTCCATAGTACTCCCACATTCAAACCTGTCGGGAGGAGTGACGTATGGTGGTGGTGTGGGGATAACAGAATCTTTGACAGACTGCCACGAAATGTGTCAGGTTATTGTGCATTAATATCATTATTGTTACCAGTTGAAGCCATACCCATGACCCCTGAAGACGTTACGACATATGCAGCCTCTCTTATTCCTGAAGATTGGCAGAAAGGCATAGCCAGACATAGAGTAAAAAGAGATTGGAAAGGAGTGGGAAATCCAACATATATTGACGCAATAGGAGTCCCCAGGGGAGTGCCTGACGAGTATAAACTGGTTGATCAAATAGCAGCTGGATTCGAATCTTCCATCTGTTGGTGGTGTTCAATTAATAAAAACGTGGACAGAATAAACTACATCCACTACAATGTACAGAAATTAGGAAATTGGACTGAGGAAGGATTTAAGGCTGTCCATTCACAGTTAGAAGCCACGTCCCTTATGGCCTTCCAGAATCGTATTGCTCTGGATATGTTGTTGGCAGAGAAAGGAGGTGTTTGTGCCATGTTCGGAGAACAATGCTGCACATTCATTCCCAACAACACGGCTGCAGACGGCAGTCTCACTCAAGCCATTGACGGGCTGAGGACGTTGAACAGGAAGATGAAAGAGCACAGTGGAGTAAACACCGAAGGCTGGGATTGGTGGCTGGAAGGGATGGGAAAATGGAGGTCTTTGATTTCTTCACTATTAGTGTCTATAGCAGTATTTGCTGCAATTCTAACATTGTGTGGATGTTGTTGTATTCCATGTCTCCGAGGCCTTGTAAATAGAATGATAACCACAGCAATAAGTCCAGGACCAGGAGGGGGTCCGGCATCATATCCACTTCTGGGGACAGACGACGACGAGGAGGACGATGGCTCTCCTGACCTGTCCCAGACCAATGGAAGTATGATGACCCAGACACCGATGATGGTGACAATGATGACATCACCTCTGGGGTGTAAGCCTATAGAGAGAACATACCATGATGAACCTCTTAGTGAAAATCTCAAAAAGAAGTGCTAAGCTGAGTGATGCCTACTGTATGTTTAACAGGCGATAAACAGGAGGGGAATGTTAAAGATTTTGTATATATGTTATCACTGTTAAACATTTGTACATTTGTCTTCTTTCTCATGAGAACGGTGTTGTGCTGTTTTGCACTTCACCCTGAGAATGTACGTGTTATTCAACCTTGTTTTAGCTTTGTCTTCTTTCTCATGAGAACGGTGTTGTGCTGTTTTGCACTTCACCCTGAGAATGTACGTGTTATTCAACCTTGTTTTAGCTTTGTCTTCTTTCTCATGAGAACGGTGTTGTGCTGTTTTGCACTTCACCCTGAGAATGTACGTGTTATTCAACCTTGTTTTAGCTTTGTCTTCTTTCTCATGAGAACGGTGTTGTGCTGTTTTGCACCTGTCTTAACGCAATCCTGAGAATTCAATTTTGTTTTAGCACTCTGGGGTCAATCTGAGCTGGGAATGAAGGGCTGGATGTACTTATTATTATAATATAACTTTGTTTTCGCAGCCTCTAACGACTGGGAGTAAGAGAACGTTTTGACTGTTGTGATGTGGTGCTTAGTGTGAAGGAGTGTGAAGGACAGGACACTTCAGGCAGATGCAGAACAGCTGATAACTGCAACAGACGAACGAGATGTGCTGACCTGTGTAAAAGAAAGTGTTCTTCCTTACAGCTGCACTTATTGACGTATGCGTTTATGTTACGGGAAGAAACTTGTCTTGCGTCATCACCCCCACCCTTAGGACAAGTTTTTTGTTTATGTGATGAGGGCGTCTCTTAATAAAAAGAGCGGAAAAGCAGGCCAGACTTTAGTGTAGCCTTGGTGTACAGCCTGACTGCACTCCGCGCGTAAAATTTGACTTTCTGTCTCACTGGTGTTTCTTGACTCTGTTTGTCTTGTTAAAGGTTTTAAAAATGTTTGGAGGAGAAAATACCCAACAGTTTGCCAGAGTCATTATGGCTTGACTGCAAGTCCTGGCAGTGCATGTGTACCCAGTCTCAGTGCGGCTTCAGGGCAGGCAGATCCACCATCGACATCATCTTCTTTGTCAGGCAGCTACACTGTTGCCTTCATTGGCCTACAACCCCAATTCCAATGCTGTTGGGACTTTGTGTAAAATGAAAATAAAAACAGAATACAATGATTTGCAAATTCTCTTCAAACTATATTCAATTGAATACCCCATAAAGACAAGATATTTAATCTTCAAACTGATAAACTTTATTGTTTTTGTGCAAATATTTGCTCACTTTGAAATGGATGCCTGCAATACGTTTCAAAAAAGTTGGGACAGTGGTATGTTTACCACTGTGTTACATCACCTTTCCTTCTAACAACCCTCAATAAGCGTTTGGGAACTGAGGACACTAATTGTTGAAGCTTTGTAGGTGGAATTCTTTCCCATTCTTGCTTGATGTACGACTTCAGTTGTTCAACAGTCTGAGGTCTCAGTTGTCGTATTTTGTGCTTCATAATTTTCAATCGGCGACAGGTCTGGACTGCAGGCAGGCCAGTCTAGTACCTGCACTCTTTTACTACGAAGCCACGCTGTTGTAACATGTGCAGAATGTGGATTGGCATTGTCTTGCTGAAATAAGCAAGGACGTCCCTGAAAAAGACGTTGCTTGGATGGCACCATGTGTTGCTCCAAAACCTGGATGTACCTTTCAGCATTGATGGTGCCATCACAGATGTATAAGTTGCCCATGCCATGGGCACAAACACACCCCCATACCATCACAGATGCTGGCTTTTGAACTTTGCGCTGGTAACAATCTGGATGGTCTTTTTCCTCCTTTGTCTGGAGGACACGATGTCCATATTTCCAAAAAACAATTTGAAATGTGGACTCATCAGACCACAGCACACTTTTCCACTTTGCGTCTGTCCATTTCAAATGAGCTCAGGCCCAGAGAAGGCGGCGGCATTTCTGGATGTTGTTGATGTATGGCTTTCGGTTTGCATGGTAGAGTTTTAACTTGCACTTGTAGAAGTAGCGATAAACTGTGTTAACTGACATTGGTGTTCTGAAGTGTTCCTGAGCCCACGCGGTAAGATCATTTACACAATGATGTCAGTTTTTAATGCAGTACCACCTGAAGGATCAAAGGTCATGGGCATTCAATGTTGGTTTTCGGCCTTGCCGCTTACATGTAGAACATTCTTCAGATTCTCTGAATCTTCTGATTATATTATGGACTGTAGATGATGGAATCCCTAAATTTCTTGCCATTGAACATTGAGAAACATTGTCCTTAAACTGTTGAACTATTTTTTTCACGCAGTTGTTCACAAAGTGGTGATCCTCGCCCCATCTTTGCTTGTGAAGGACAGAGACTTTTGGGGATGCTCCTTTTATACCCAGTCATGACACTCACAATTAGTGTCCTCAGTTCCCAAATTTTTTTCCACAAAAACAACAAAGTTTATCAGTTTGCACATTAAATATCTTGTCTTTGTGGTGTATTCAATTGAATATAGGTTGAAGAGGATTTGTAAAATATTGTATTCTGTTTTTATTTACATTTCACACAATGTCACAACTTCATTGGAATTGGGGTTGTATACAGCCACATGATGAGCCTTAGTACCCAACAGTGACATTCTCCTGTTGCAGCCTCCTGGATTCCTCACAGCAAATCCAGGATCAGCTGTTTTTGAATCTGTCATTTTATCTTGGACTTTCAAGGCTTTGCATGGAGAATGGGCCCTGAAGGTCCTTCTAGCAATGCATACTTTGTTATGGTACATAGTGGTAGAATATACAGCTTTTGCATATGCAGCACTAATTTCTTTTGGCCCTGCGATAGACTGGTGTCTTGTCCGGGGTGTACCCTATGACTACTGGGATAGGCTCCTGCCCTCTGTGACACTTAGTTGGAGTAAGCGGGTATAGCAAATGAATGAAAGAATGAATGAACTAATTTCTTTTGGCTTGTCACCAGAGCAGATCCACTATGGATCCACATGTTGACTTGGCACATGTCATGGATATCCTTCATGAAAGTGGTAAGGGTGGCTGTGGCATGAACCAGGGACAACTTGCAACAACAAATAACTGCATTTACTTGAGCTGTTTCTCTCCAGAAAAATCAGCACTTAGCAGCCATTCTTACCTTGTGTCATAGATGGCATGCAGCTTTTTGTTCCCATCAACAGCATTCCTGTAAAACAGAAGAGGAATAAATGGCTATTGATGGACTAACTAGGACACACACACACACACACACACACACACACACACACACACACACACACACACACACACACACACACACACACACACACACACACACACACACACACACACACACACACACACACACACACACACACACACACACACACATACTCTCTGGCACAGAAAAAGCAGTATGAACCATCCTTAGGGTAGCTGAATACTCAGTGTGTAGAAGTAGTCAAATGATACCAGAGTGATCAACTTTATCAAAAGTACACAAACAAACAGACAGCACTGTGCAATCACATCATGCAGCTGGAGCCTGGTATGCAAAGTTTCAGGAAAATTCACAGCAGACTGTGCATGAAAATGATAGAGGAATGCAAGGGGTCATGGCAATGTATGTATGTACAAATATATGTTAGCAACTGCTTAAAAAAATCTGTCATTGCAACATAAAAATTTTCGCAATATGTGCATATGCATCATCTGTAAACATCCGCATCAAAAGACACATACGAATTGTGTCCCCACTACTCACTCTCTTACTTCTAGTATGTACTACAGTAACAGATGGGTAGTATGTACGAACCGATGTTGACTACATACTAAGTATTTCGATGTAGGGGGAGTTTTACTCAGCGATCTTTCATATTCCAACTGCTACAAAATGTGTAACTATATTTGGGGACGCAGCAAATAAAAATACCACATCTCTATTTCCTTGTGCCAAAGCTGATACAGGGGTCACCAACCTTGCCCCTGGAGATCACCTGTCCTGCAAGTTTTCCAACCCTCCCAGCTCCACCCAGTCAGGAGTGTTCAGCCAGTTAAGAGCCAGGAAACACCAGAGCTGACTAATCAGCTGTGGTTGCAGCAGGTACACATGAAAAACATGCAGGGCAGGTGATCTCCAGGAGCAGGGTTGGTGACCTCTGACACACTTTGTCTGATGTACCTGAACAACAATATAAAAGTCAAACAGATTAAATGTGTAATTGTATCAAATAGAGGTGAAAAAGTAAATAAGCTTAAGAAACTGGGTTAAGGTCATTTCCATGTGAAAAAAAACAAACAAATAAAATGAAGCCAGTCTTACTTTTGGTCCCCAGTCTGTGATGCATTTACTGGAATTTACCGTGCATCCGGAAAGTATTCACAGCGGTTCACTTTTTCCACATTTTGTTTTGTTGCAGCCTTATTCCAAAATGGAGTAAATTCATTTTGTTCCCCTCAAAATTCTACTCACAACACCCCATAATGACAACATGAAAAAAGTTTCTTCTGAATTTTATTCAAATTTATTAAAAAAAAAAAAAACAACTAAATAATCACATCAGGAAGAAGTGCTTTAGTCAGGGAGGTGATCAAGAACCTGATGGTCACTCTATCAGAGCTCCAGCATTCCTCTGTGGAGAGAGGAGAACCATCCAGCAATCCACCAATTAGGCCTGTATGTTAGAGTGGCCAGATGGAAGCCACTCCTTAGTAAAAGGCAGATGGCAGCCTACCTGGAGTTTGCCAAAAGGCAAAAGATTGAAATCTTTGGCATGAATACCAGGTGTCATGTCTGGAGGAAACCAGACACCATCCCTACAATGAAGCATGGTGGTGGCAGCATCATGCTGTGGGGATATTTTTCAGCAGCAGGAACTGGGAGACTAGTCAGGATTGAGGGAAAGATGAATGCAGCAATGTACAGAGACACCCTGGATGAAAACCTGACCCAGAGTGCTCTTGACCTCAGACTGGGAAAACGGTTCATCTTTTAGCAGGACAATGACCCTGACAATGACCTTGAGTGACCCAGCCAGAGTCCAGACCTGAATCTGATTGACCTGAATCTGGATCTGGAGTTGCGTCAGGAAGGGCATCCGGTGTAAAACTTGTGCCAACTATCAATGTGGATCTGGCTGTATCTGCTGTGGCGACCCCAAACACAAAACGGGAGCAGCTGAATGAACAACAACAACAGTACAGAATATTGCTTGAAAAATAACGATAAAAAATACAGCAGTATGTTGCTTAATTACTTTGTCAATTAGAAAATTTGACACTATTTTTAGAAGTTTTGGGGGTCATCTTTTCACTTGATATTAAAAAGAAATTAATTGTCACAATATTGATTTTGAATACAAACACCAGTGTGGGCTAACCATATAATTAATGCAATTGGATGGAGCTGGGTGTTACAGAACGAGCCCCTCCATCTACTGTTGGCTTGTATTGGCTCAGTGCAGAGCAGCCGTAAGGGAAGATAGCAAGGCTAAGGTAAGAGGCTAACGGTATAATCACTCATCTTAAAAAACTTTGATATTTAGTGATTTACAGATGAGGACAAAATTATTAGGACCCCTATGAAATTTAACATTTTCTTCAAGATTTTCCCAAGTGCTTTCTTAACAGAGCAAGAAATTTTCAGCAGAGCAGCACATTTTGCACAACTCACTCACTCACTCACTCACTCACTCACTCACTCACTCACTCACTCACTCACTCACTCACTCACTCACTCACTCACTCATCTTCAACCCCTTACTCCAATTAAGGGTCGCGGGGGGCTGGAGCCTATCCCAACAGTCATAGAGCGTGAAGCAGGGTACACCCTGGACAGCCAGTCTGTTGCAGCATTTCTAAACATCCTAGTTTTATTTTGGATGCTTACATTATTTTACTTAGCACACAGAAATGAAATTATTTCAGAAAAACCAAAAGCTACCAGGGTCAAAATTATTAGCTCCCCTGATGCTAATCATCAATTGTGTGTCCTTTTTGCTGGATAACAGACTGTGGTTGTTTGTTGTAGTTTTCAGCAAGTCTCAGTCTTGTCTCCTGAGGAATCTCAGCCCATTCTTCTTTGACGAATCTTTCAAAATCCTCCAGATATGTTGGTCTTCTGGCATGGACCTTGGTTTTCAGTTCACTCCACAGATTTTCAATGTGATTCAAGTCAGGTCTTTGTACAGGCCAGTCACTAATGCTCAGTTTGGTCTTCTGGAGGTAGTTCTTCACCAGAAGCAATGCATGTTTTGAGTCATTGTTATGTTTGAAGACAATGTGATGACCCAGACCCAGTTTTGTTGCTGACTGCTTGAGGTTTCCTGTCAAAATCTTCACATATCCTCCTTTCTTCATGATTCCTTCCACCTTGAGAAGATTCCCAGTTCCAGATGCACTGAAGCATCCCCACAACATAATACTCAATACATAATGCTGTGTTTCACTGTGCGGACAGTGTTCTTTGGGTTATACGGCTCTCCCTTCTTTCTCCAAACATAAGGGCCCCTTCACACATACACGAGTGAGTAATCGGAGCCACCTCAAACGCCTTGTACAGCTGTTGCCACAACCATTTGCGCACACCAGTGACCAAAAGAGAGTGAGTGCCCTGCGAGTGCCCATTCAACCCCCATCTCGGCGGGTGTCGGACAAATTCCAGGTGCCACACATGAACATCCAACACCACACGCTAGACTCTTAGAAAAGGTGGGGCTATTCTCACTCTCGGCATGAGAGTAGAGTGCAGTTGACCACATTTGAGCTGTCTATGAAAATTGTCTAATTACCATACGAGTGTGCTGTAACCAAGCAACACATATGTCAAGCAAGTGTTCCCCTGCAACACATGGTGCACCAATGTATCATGCCCCCCACCCCTCAACACATGTGGCCTGCATGTGTTCCCCCCCAGCTGTCCGCCTGCAACACATGTGCAGTGTTGCCACAGTTACTTTGAAAAAGTAATCCAATTACTGATTACTGATTACTCCTTGAAAAAGTAACTTAGTTACTTTACTGATTACTCAATTGTAAAAGCAACTAAGTTAGATTACTAGTTACTTTTTTAGTTACTTTCCCCAGCTGCCGACAACAACCCACGTCGACATGACAATGATACCTGTTTTGTCAAAACTCACTTTATAGTCACCCTTTCTTGACTTCAATGAAAATAAATACTTGTTTTATAAAAAGTAAAATAAAGACCTCTTTCTTGACCTCATATTTAACTGTTGACAGCACTGTAACAGTAAAACCTGCAATTTCAAACCTACATTGTTTATAAATGTAACTATTAAATTCTAACATTTTTCTAACATTTAAATTCTCTCTAAACATTTTACTTGTCGAAATTATTATTATTTTAAGCAATATTAGTAGTTGTAGTAAAAAACGGCTTCAAAACTGGACCTTTAATCTAGGGCTGTTGTGGGGGGGGGGGGCACATCCTTGCCCCACGCCCCCATCCCATCTGGATTCGCCCCTGCTTTGGCGTTTGAGCACAAAGAATGGATAACATTTATTTATGCAGAAAACAGGACCAGATTTACAGGTAAGAAAGTTTTATTGCGTTTTCACATCATGTGGTCCTCAGAAAGAGAGTTTAGGTGCATTTGAGTGGAAAATAGTGTTAGTTGTTGACGCGTCGCCGAGGATCAGCTGTTTTTAACGAGACGATACGGAGCGGCTCAGCTCAGAAAAAAGTATAAAAATGTCTTCGTAAAGCTCAGTGCAGGTGTGCTGATCACCGCCCTTTAAGAGGTGATGACGAGTTGAGCAGCTGCAAAAAACCGCGGATGAAAATCTCACAGCTCGCTTAAAGTGGGACGTTCAGTCGAACCCCGACCCCCTGCCCACGGACCAAGTTTAATGCTGCTATCGACCCACAATGAAAAATAATAGTAACGCACAGTGACATGGAGAAGTAACTTTAATCTGATTACTGACTTGGAAAGATTAACGCGTTAGATTACTCGTTACTAAAAGAAGTGGTCAGATTAGAGTAACGCGTTAGTAACGCGTTACCGGCATCACTGCACATGTGGCATGCGGGGGGAGCACATTTGCATGACATGCTGATAACTATGTACAGACATTGGACTGGCCAGCCACGTCTGAGCGCACACAGCACAGCAAGGTGCCTCTCAGCTGATGGCCGGCCAGCCACTCACTGACAGCTGGAAATGACAGCTGAGTGCACATGACGTGTTAAATTAAAAACACAGAAAACAGAGGCAGCACAAGTATATAAATAAATACTACAACCCCAATTCCAATGAAGTTGGGACGATGTGTAAAATGTAAATAAAAACAGAATACAATGATCTGCAAATCCTCTTCAACCGATATTCAATTGAATACACCACAAAGACAAGATATTTAATGTTCAAACTGATAAACTTTATTGTTTTTGTGCAAATATTTGCTCATTTTGAAATGGATGCCTGCAACATGTTTCAAAAAAGCTGGGACAATGGTATGTTTACCACTGTGTTACATCACCTTTCCTTCTAACAACACTTGGGAACTGAGAACATGAATTGTTGAAGCTTTGTAGGTGGAATTCTTTCCCATTCTTGCTTGATGTATGACTTCAGTTGTTCAACAGTCCGGGGTCTCCATTGTCATATTTTGCAGTAAATAATGTGCCACACATTTTCAGTGGGTAACAGGTCTGGACTGCAGGCAGGCCAGTCTAGTACCCGCACTCTTTTACTAAGAAGCCACGCTGTTGTAACACGTGCAGAATGTGGCTTGGCATTGTCTTGCTGAAATAAGCAGGGATGTCCCTGAAAAAGACGTTGCTTGGATGGCAGCATGTGTTGCTCCAAAACCTGGATGCACCTTACAGCAATGATGGCGCAATCACAGATGTGTAATTTGCCCATTCCATGGCAATGTGTGCCTGTCAATGTGCCACACTGTGCTGTGTATGCTCTGACCTGTCTGTCCGTCCCCCATGTGATCATGTCTGTGCAGCATACACAGACCAGGTACAACCTGGACAGGATCAACACAGCATTCACTTTGGAAATGATCTGGTTGTTTCAGCCTGTCGATCGCTGCTCGGAGCGCGGTGCGCCCTGCACCATTGTGGGCTGTTTTTAAACCGGCTGTACCACTCCTTAATCTGTGTGATCCCCATAGAATCTTCACCAAAAGCCATCTGAATTTTCTGAATGGTTTCCACCTGGCTGTCTCACACAGTTTCTGAAAAAATTTTCATGCAGCAAAGCGACAGTCACTCAGCCATTTTCCTGACAATGAAAATCCAACGAGAGGGGTGTACCACTGCTCACTCAAAGCCTGCCCACAGGCGAATGACGCAACCGACAGGCGTGAAAAAACTCACGCATGCGCACGAAGGTTCAAGCTTGGCTGATGCAAGCGCACATGATTCAAATCCATATAGTTTTTGCAAAAAATAAAAAGGTCGGATACTTTTCTAACAGACCTCGTAGTTGAAAAAAAGACAACGCTGAATCAATCTTACATTTGACCACGCACAGCAAGCACTAATTTGTAGAGGAATATACTGTGTTTTGCGATAGGTAGCCAGGTGAGTAAAATAAGCACTTTTCAGAAAGTTGCACTTGCTCTTCACATACAGAGACATAAAATGTGAATAAATACCTCGCAAATGTGACAGTCGCCTGGAAATCACTTGACAGCGTGGCTGGGTGAGGTTACCACCAGCGCTCACAGGACAGCACCTCTGCTAAATGAGCGCCACCCGCAGCAGCACCACGCGACACAAACACATGCCAGAGAAGAGAGAGAGATGAATGTCGGTGCGCTTCGTGGACTGAACCATTTGCCCAAGAAGGGGAGATGATCAAATTACTGTGTTCTTAGTATACATATTTTGGCACAATGCTTGAAATAGGTTGTTTAAAAAATAGTAGTATAGAAGCATATATATATATATATATATATATATATATATATATATATATATATATATATATATATATATATTAGGGGTGCTAAAACTATATTTAGGGGTGCTTGAGCACCCCTAAAAATAGGCTTACCCCGCCCCCGAATCCACTGATGATTTTGCAGGTTTTCTCACCTACAAAGAATGGAGAGGTCTGTAATTTTTATCATAGGTACACTTCAACTGTGAGAGACAGAATCAAAAAAAAAAAAAAAAAAAATCAGAAATTTACACTGTATGATTTTTTTTAAATAATTAATTAGCATTTTGTTGCATGAAATAAGTATTTGAACACCTACCAACCAGCAAGAATTCTGTCACTCACAGACCTGTTAGTTTTTCTTTAAGAAGCCCTCTTATTCTGCACTCTTTACCTGTATTAATTGCACATGTTTCAACTCATTAGTTGTATAAAAGGCACCTGTTCACACAATCAGTCACACTCCAACCTGTCCACCATAGCCAAGACCAAAGAGCTGTCTAAGGACAACAGGGACAAAACTGTAGACCTGCACAAGGCTGGGATGGACTACAGGACAACAGCAAGCAGCTTGGTAGAAGACAACAACTGTTGGTGTAATTATGAGAAAATGGAAGAAACACAAGATGACTGTCAGTCTTCCTCAGCTTGGGGCTCCGTGCAAGATCTCACCTCGTGGGGGAAAGATAATTCTAAGAAAGCTCAGAACTACACAGGAGGACCTGGTCAATGACCTGAAGAGAGCTGGAACCACAGTCACAAAGATTACATTAGTAACACATGATGCTGTCATGGTTTAAAATCCTGCAGGGCAGCAAGGTCCCCCTGCTCAAGCCAGCACATGTACAGCCCCGTTTGAAGTTCACCAGTGACCATCTGGATGATCCAGAGGAGGCAGACGAGAAGGTCATGTGGTCAGATGAGACCAAAATAGAACTTTTTGGTATCAACTTCACTCACTGTGTTTGGAGGATGAGAACATCCCAAGAACACTGTCCCAACCATGAAGCATGGGGGTAGAAACATCATTTTTGGGGTGCTTTTCTGCAAAGGGGACAGGAGGACTGCACTGTATTGATGGGAGGATGGATGGGGTCATGTATCGTGAGATTTTGGCAAACAACCTCCTTCCCTTAGTATGAACATTGAAGATAGGTTGTGGATGGGTCTTCCAGCATGACAATGACCTGAAACACAGCCAGGGCAACTAAGGAGGGGCTCTGTAAGAAGCATTTCAAGGTCCTGAAGTGGCCTGGCCAGACTCCAGACCTGAACTCAATAGAAAATCTTTGGAGGGAGCTGAAACTCCAAACCTGAAAGATCTGGAGAAGATCTGTATGGAGGAGTGGACCAAAATCCCTGCTGCAGTGTGCAAATTTGGTGAAGAACTACAGGAAACATCTGACCTCTGCAAATGCAAGCAAAGGTTTCTGTACCAAATATTACGGTCTGTTTTTCAATTGGATCAAATATTTATTTCATGCAATAAAATACAAATTAATTATTTAAAAATCATACAATGTGATTTTCTTTTTTTTGTTTGTTTGTTTGTTTGTTTGTTTAGATTCTGTCTCTCGCAGTTGAAATGTACCTACGATAAAAATTACAGACCTCTCCATTCTTTGTAGGTGGGAAATCCTGCAAAATCAACAGTGGATCAAACACTTATTTGCCTCACTGTAAAACTGGAGTTAAGTCAGGAAGGGTATCTGATGTAAAACTTGTGCCAAATACCAATGCGGATCTTGTATCCGCTGTGGTGACCCTGAACAAACGGGAGCAGCTGAAAGGACAACAACATGATTATTTATTTGGATGGATCTCCTTGTTTCTGTCTTTACGGTACTCTCTCTCTCTCTCGCTCTGGATGCTGTGTGTGTGTGTGTGTCTGTGTCTGTGTGTGTGTTTGCACAGCTTGCTGCACTGGTGGTCCCTCAGAGACACATGCAGCCTGAGGATGTTCGGTCAGCAGCAGCTCTTTGTTTGAAACCTCACGGTGTCACAGATACGTCAGTCCACGCCGAGCTGCGGCTCGTCGCTTTTATAGGTCAGCCTTCAGCGTGGGCTGGAGGAGTGACACGAGTGGGAGTCTGAGGAGGACCAGAGGATGGCAACACGGACTTCTGGTGGTCAAATCCACACGTGCACACGTCTGATCCCGTGGAGTGGAGGCTGCGCGTGACGGGGAGGAAGAGCTGCTGACAACACTTTCATGTGGATTTAAATTCAGGTATCATTCATTCATATCTTATGAAATAATGTGTCCATCCCATCAGAACAGTCGATTATTTGATTAGTTCAAGCTACAGAAAAATTCATTCAAACTGCTTTTGTGTCCTTATGTCACTTATTCTCTGGTTCTCCTGATTGGAAGAATATCTTATTCCTGATTTTCTGTGTTTTCAGAGACACATCTTTGGGATTTGGACCATTTTGGACAAAACATGACATTTTAAGTTTTGAACCTTGACTCTGTTTTTTGGTTTTAAATCTAGTTTTTCTTCTGTTATACATGTATAACCGATTCATTGTAAATAATTAACCAATGAATAGCTCATAAACGTACTTTTTATTTGCAGCCTTCTATACATTTGCATTTCTTTGGTCAGCATTAAATTCCCTCCATTTATTCATTACCTATACTGATTTCTTTGCCTTAAAGGAAGATATCTCCAGAAATATTGGCTAAATCTCAGTAAAGGTTTGTGACCAGATGCTCTTTGGGTTAGTGTGAGAGCTGATTTCCACTGATGATATGTTTAACACTCTTATGACACCATGAAGATCCAATAATTGTAAAAATAAGAGCGTTAACTGCGTGTTTTTGGCTGGCAGAGGTAATAATGAGTCCCAGCAGAGGCGGCTCTCTGAGTGCTGCGCTGAGATTCTCATGCAGTCTGCAGCAAAATATCTGGGAAATGTTAGTGAAATAACATTTATGCACATGATCGACAACAACATTCAGTGTGTAAATTAATGTCTGTTATTGATTGCACCAGGAGGCTGTGTGATGATAATTCGTACAATGCGTGTGCTTTTGTTCCCAATGCGTGTGCTTTTGTTCCCAAAGTTACACTGGTTAATAAGCCTGCAATGAATAACTGACTGCAGCAGTGATCTTGTTTTAGGAATGGGCGATGGGATGTGCTGCAACTTTGCAATGACACGTCTGTGCATCTGTATCTTGCTTGTGAGCATCACCTGCCATCTGAGGTATGGAAGTGACTCCTAAAAAATCTACTGTACTACTGCAATACACTAATTTAAAGCCTATTTTGCATTTTTCATACAGAATAGCTTTTCTTGCCATTTTTGTTTTGTTTCATTTCTGGTAAATTATTTCTGCATTGACTATAATACTTTCTTCTATCAGCCTCTCACAGGATGTAACTGGAAGTCCCCAAAAGGCAGAAGTAGATGACAACATCACCATATTCACACGCATCCTGGACGGCCTGCTTGATGGCTACGACAACAGACTCCGCCCAGGACTGGGAGGTATTGTGTGCCAAAAAGTGCACAGTATATTTGTAGTGTTAAATTGACACCACTATAAATGCATTTCCTATTAAGAAGTGTTAAATAAGTGCTATCACACTGCAAATTAATTTTATTAGCGTTGACAGCTGGATTCAACATCTTGCACTCGCTTCAGCATTAACGCTGCAAATTAGCACCTTTCAGCTAATCTTGCTTTTACATAATAGTCCAATAGTCCATAAACCAGTCATCAGTTTTGACCTAATTGGTACCACTTAAGGGGACTAAACGACACTTACAATCCAGCCTCAGTGAACCATAACCTACCCAAAAATGTATGATAGCCATCCCAGGGGGTAGTCATAACAAGAGGTCAAAATTTAAAAATGGTCCAGTCATGTTGAAAACTGTACCACATTATTTGTCTGATCATAAACATTCAGAAAAGGTATAGTTTGGCCTATCTATGACTAAATGGGGTAAAAACAGCAAAAATTGTGACAAAGGTCAATTTCAGTTTGTACAGGGGTCACACGTTGAAGTTGCTCCAATTTCAGTAAAAAAATATGCTAATTATTGGTTGTAATAAAATGATTAATAATTTAAATAGTTTTGACCATGCTGAATGCTTGATCTCCAAAGTAAAGGTCAAATAAGGCTGATGTCCATTGGATTTTATGACATGTGACATATGTTACCCTGTAACATGATAACTAAGCATGACACATGGTGCAAACTATTCCTTTTTAAAACCCTATCAACTCAAACAATTTGTATCACTTCTTACCAAAATTGGAAAAACTTTAACCATTGACCCCAAATTTTGACCCCTGTGTAATTGTTTATTGACACTTACCTGGTTATAACTACCACCCTGGGATGGTTATCATACATTTGTTGGCCATGGTACACTGAGGCTAGATTGTAAGTGTTATGTAGTCCCTTAAATGGTACTGAAAATCTGCTTGGCCCATGGACTATATATAAGTGATAAGTGAGAACTGATGATTTCATTGTAAACATCAGAGAGAGTTCTCCATCTACAGCACTACATGAACAGTTGCATATTCCGAAGACTTATGCAGTAACAAAGGTCTGCATAAGTCCTTAATAATGATCTTATTAATTGGAATTTCATTATAATAATGAAACTGACAAAAGTGTTTGCAAGATTTATTGCAACATATTCCCAGGATGCATTTCATTTGCTGTCATAAGAAATACAGGATTTTGTTTCTTTCTTCACTCATGGTCAGTGGTTGTGCTAAGACATTTATTCCCAAACAACTGTGTTTACTCCTTTTAAATGACAACAGAAACTACCCAAATGACCCTGGTCAAACGTTTACATACCCCAGTTCACAATACCGTGTATTGCTCCCATTAAAATCAATGACAGCTTGGAGTATTCTGTGGTAACTGTGGACGACACTCTTTATTTTCTCCCGATGGTCAAGCTGCCCATTCTTCTTGGCAAAAAGCCTCCAGTTCCTGTGAATTCCTGGGCTGTCTTGCATGAACTGCACATTTGAGATCTTCCCGAGTGGCTCAATGATATTGAGGTCAGGAAACTGAGATGGCCACTCCAAGACCTTCACTTTATTCTGATGTAGCCAATGACAGGTCGACTTGACCTTGTGTTTTGGATTGATGTCATGGTGGAACATCCAAGTACATCCCATGTGCAGCTTCTGGGATGATGAGTGCACATTTTCCTCCAGTATTTTCTGATAAGCTGCATTCATCCCATCAATTTTGACCACGTTTCCTGTGCCTTTGTAGCTCACACATCCCCAAAACATCAGCGATCCACCTAGGTGCTTCACAGTAGGTATGGTGTACCTTTCATCATAGGCCTTGTTGACTCCTCTCCAAATACAACATTTATGGTTGTGGCAAAAAGCTCAGTTTTGGTCTCATCACTCCAAATGACTTTGTTCTCTGTGGTGTTTGGGATATTGTAAGTGGGATACTTTGTGGCATTTGCGTATTAATGGCTTTCTTGTGGCAAGTCGACCATGCAGCCCATTTTTCTTCAAGTGCCTCCCTATTGTGCATCTTGAAATAGCCACACCACTTTTAGTCAGAGTTCTGTATTTCAGCTGAAGGTATTTATGTTTGTTTTTTGTTGTTGTTGTTTTTTGCATTCTCAACAATTTTACTGTCAGTTGTTGCTGAAACTGTTGTTGGTCTACCTGACCATGGTTTGGTTCCAACAGAATCCCTCATTTTCCACTTCTTAATTAGAATTTGAACACTGCTGATTGACATTCTCAGCCTCCCTTGGATATCTTTTGATACCCCCTTTCTGTTTCATACAGTTCAGTTACCTTTTCTTTGACAATTCCTTTGCATTCCCTGTGACTCAGAAACTAGAAATATCAGTGCAGCACTGGATGAAAGATGCAAGAGTCTGTCAGGAGCCCAGAAACTCACTGTTCTTTTATACGCACAGACTGATTACAAGCAAACAGATCACAGGTGAAGATGGTTATAGCCATTCAAACCTGTTTGTGTCAACTTGTGTGCATGTTTTCAGGCCAAAACCACCACGGTATGTAAACCTTTGATCAGGGTCATTTGGTTAGTTTCTGTTGTCATTATGATTTAAAAAGAGTGATGTATAATAAATGTTATTGTGCTGTTTTGCACCTGTCTTAACGTAACCCTGAGAATGTATTTGTTATTTAATTTTGTTTTAGCACTCTGGGGTCAGTCTGAACTGGGAGCAAAGAGCTGCTTTTATTATGTCTTTGTAAGAGAGAGAAAATAACTTTCAGATGCCTGTTGATTAAAGAAATTATGTGCGCCAGGGAGGTTGAGTTGGCCACTCACCCTCCCTTCGCGGACACACTAGAAAAAAGGGAGTAGAACCATGCTTCAACAGAGTCTGCTGCGGGTTAACGTACGAACGCCCAGCCGGTTGACAGGCGCACTCTGCTGAAGGTGTTGGCTCTCCACCTTAAAGGCGTCACGGTAAGAGAAAAATGCGCTGCAACCACTTGTGTTTGATGTAACTGCTTTTGTGGGGAATAAATATACGCCTTTTTATTCTAGCAAAATGCAGTCTGTGTGATCATTTCTGTGTGCCGATCTGACCGAACCTTGTGTTTCAAAACAAGTGAACACAGTTGTTTGACAATAAATGGCTTCACACAACCACTAACCATCAGTGAAAAAACAAGTTTTTGTGTTATCATTCATATTCTCTGAAAAATGGCCAAAAAAAAAATAAAAAAATGACAAACATTCTTATAACCTGTTGGGAATTTTATTTTGTTAGCTGGGTATCTCACAGCAAGAAGGTTCTGGGATTGCTTCACACCTGGTCCTTTCTGTGTGGCGTTTGCCTGTTCTCCCCGTGTATATGTGGGTTCCCTCCGGGTGAAAATGTGTAAGGACAACATAATGAGAGAGCACAGAACATTATAAGAACAATGACTGTACCGTTTAAATGTAAGACAATGATGTTACTACTAATGATGTGGAATAGATGCTTGATGACTTGACGGTCTGTGTTGGAAGTTAGGAAACAACTGGATTTTGTTTTGACTGTTAAAATATTTAATCCCTGTTATAATTTCTGCTGTTCCTTTTTGTTCATGAAACATGCCCATGGATGTAAACCAGGAATTAAAGAACTGACATGAATGAATTCTTGTGCTCACATTATGAACACATCAGCCAGCTCCATGCCTCCAGCTGTTTCTGGCCAATCAGCGTGCGCCGCGCCTAAGGACACTGTGTCATGTGGACTATAACCCATGTGGTGGATGTGACATTTGCCTCCCCAGCTGGCCATTCACATGATCAGACAGATATTTTCACATGGGGCAGCCTAGCTGATGGTGTCTGCAGTGCAGCTGAATGCATTCCAAAGGTGATATGTGTTTTTATTTTTCACCATGTCATGAGAGGTTGCTGACACATGTACATCGCTTTGGCGTGTTGACGGGTGATGTTCTTCATGGCATGATATGTGTTCTCCAGCTGTGAGTAGCAATGACACAGCGGTCAGGTGCAGCTCTGACTAGTGCTGGGTTGAAAAGATCAATTCAGCGATTCTCATTTTAATTGCCACAGATCGATTCATGCATCCAAAGATTGATTTAAAAAAGTATATATATCAATCAATCAATCAATTTTATTTATATAGCGCCAAATCACAACAAACAGTTGCCCCAAGGCGCTTTATATTGTAAGGCAAGGCCATACAATAATTACGTAAAAACCCCAATGGTCAAAACGACCCCCTGTGAGCAAGCAGAGATCAATCACTAATGATTAAATGCAGAGTGGTGCATACAGAGCAAAAAGAGAAAGAAACACTCAGTGCATCATGGGAACCCCCCAGCAGTCTAAGTCTATAGCAGCATAACTAAGGGATGGTTCAGGGTCACCCGATCCAGCCCTAACTATAAGCTTTAGCAAAAAGGAAAGTTTTAAGCCTAATGTTAAAGTAGAGAGGGTGTCTGTCTCCCTGATCCAAATTGGGAGCTGGTTCCACAGGAGAGGAGCCTGAAAGCTGAAGGCTCTGCCTCCCATTCTATTCTTACAAACCCTAGGAACTACAAGTAAGCCTGCAGTCTGAGAGCGAAGCGCTCTATTGGGGTGATATGGTACTATGAGGTCCCTAAGATAAGATGGGACCTGATTATTCAAAACCTTATAAGTAAGAAGAAGAATTTTAAATTCTATTCTAGAATTAATAGGAAGCCAATGAAGAGAGGCCAATATGGGTGAGATATGCTCTCTCCTTCTAGTCCCCGTCAGTACTCTAGCTGCAGCATTTTGAATTAACTGAAGGCTTTTTAGGGAACTTTTAGGACAACCTGATAATAATGAATTACAATAGTCCAGCCTAGAGGAAATAAATGCATGAATTAGTTTTTCAGCATCACTCTGAGACAAGACCTTTCTAATTTTAGAGATATTGCGTAAATGCAAAAAAGCAGTCTTACATATTTGTTTAATATGCGCTTTGAATGACATATCCTGATCAAAAATGACTCCAAGATTTCTCACAGTATTACTAGAGGTCAGGGTAATGCCATCCAGAGTAAGGATCTGGTTAGACACCATGTTTCTAAGATTTGTGGGGCCAAGTACAATAACTTCAGTTTTATCTGAGTTTAAAAGCAGGAAATTAGAGGTCATCCATGTCCTTATGTCTGTAAGACAATCCTGCAGTTTAGCTAATTGGTGTGTGTCCTCTGGCTTCATGGATAGATAAAGCTGGGTATCATCTGCGTAACAATGAAAATTTAAGCAATGCCGTCTAATAATACTGCCTAAGGGAAGCATGTCTAAAGTGAATAAAATTGGTCCTAGCACAGAACCTTGTGGAACTCCATAATTAACCTTAGTCTGTGAAGAAGATTCCCCATTTACATGAACAAATTGTAATCTATTAGATAAATATGATTCAAACCACCGCAGCGCAGTGCCTTTAATACCTATGGCATGCTCTAATCTCTGTAATAAAATTTTATGGTCAACAGTATCAAAAGCAGCACTGAGGTCTAACAGAACAAGCACAGAGATGAGTCCACTGTCTGAGGCCATAAGAAGATCATTTGTAACCTTCACTAATGCTGTTTCTGTACTATGATGAATTCTAAAACCTGACTGAAACTCTTCAAATAGACCATTCCTCTGCAGATGATCAGTTAGCTGTTTTACAACTACCCTTTCAAGAATTTTTGAGAGAAAAGGAAGGTTGGAGATTGGCCTATAATTAGCTAAGATAGCTGGGTCAAGTGATGGCTTTTTAAGTAATGGTTTAATTACTGCCACATTAAAAGCCTGTGGTACATAGCCAACTAATAAGATAGATTGATCATATTTAAGATCGAAGCATTAAATAATGGTAGGGCTTCCTTGAGCAGCCTGGTAGGAATGGGGTCTAATAGACATGTTGATGGTTTGGATGAAGTAACTAATGAAAATAACTCAGACAGAACAATCTGAGAGAAAGAATCTAACCAAATACCGGCATCACTGAAAGCAGCCAAAGATAACGATACGTCTTTGGGATGGTTATGAGTAATTTTTTCTCTAATAGTTAAAATTTTATTAGCAAAGAAAGTCATGAAGTCATTACTAGTTAAAGTTAAAGGAATACTCGGCTCAATAGAGCTCTGACTCTTTGTCAGCCTGGCTACAGTGCTGAAAAGAAACCTGGGGTTGTTCTTATATTCTTCAATTAGTGATGAGTAGTAAGATGTCCTAGCTTTACGGAGGGCTTTTTTATAGAGCAACAGACTCTTTTTCCAGGCTAAGTGAAGATCTTCTAAATTAGTGAGATGCCATTTCCTCTCCAACTTACGGGTTATCTGCTTTAAGCTACGAGTTTGTGAGTTATACCACGGAGTCAGGCACTTCTGATTTAAAGCTCTCTTTTTCAGAGGAGCTACAGCATCCAAAGTTGTCTTCAATGAGGATGTAAAACTATTGATGAGATACTCTATCTCACTTACAGAGTTTAGGTAGCTACTCTGTACTGTGTTGGTATATGGCATTAGAGAACATAAAGAAGGAATCATATCCTTAAACCTAGTTACAGCGCTTTCTGAAAGACTTCTAGTGTAATGAAACTTATTCCCCACTGCTGGGTAGTCCATCAGAGTAAATGTAAATGTTATTAAGAAATGATCAGACAGAAGGGAGTTTTCAGGGAATACTGTTAAGTCTTCAATTTCCATACCATAAGTCAGAACAAGATCTAGGATATGATTAAAGTGGTGGGTGGACTCATTTACATTTTGAGCAAAGCCAATTGAGTCTAATAATAGATTAAATGCAGTGTTGAGGCTGTCATTCTCAGCATCTGTGTGGATGTTAAAATCGCCCACTATAATTATCTTATCTGAGCTAAGCACTAAGTCAGACAAAAGTTCTGAAAATTCACAGAGAAACTCACAGTAACGACCAGCAGGACGATAGATAACAACAAATAAAACTGGTTTTTGGGACTTCCAATTTGGATGGACAAGACTAAGAGTCAAGCTTTCAAATGAATTAAAGCCTGTCTGGGTTTTTGATTTATTAATAAGCTGGAATGGAAGATTGCTGCTAATCCTCCGCCTCGGCCCGTGCTACGAGCGTTCTGGCAGTTAGTGTGACTCGGGGGTGTTGACTCATTTAAACTAACATATTTTAACATACAGGTTTCTGTAAGGCAGAATAAATCAATATGTTGATCAATTATTATATAATTTACTAACAGGGACTTAGAAGAGAGAGACCTAATGTTTAATAGACCACATTTAACTGTTTTAGTCTGTGGTGCAGTTGAAGGTGCTATATTATTTTTTCTTTTTGAATTTTTATGCTTAAATAGATTTTGCTGGTTATTGGTGGTCTGGGAGCAGGCACCGTCTCTACGGGGATGGGGTAATGAGGGGATGGCAGGGGGAGAGAAGCTGCAGAGAGGTGTGTAAGACTACAACTCTGCTTCCTGGTCCCAACCCTGGATAGTCACGGTTTGGAAGATTTAACAAAACTGGCCAGATTTCTAGAAATGAGAGCTGCTCCATCCAAAGTGGGATGGATGCCGTCTCTCCTAACAAGACCAGGTTTTCCCCAGAAGCTTTGCCAATTATCTATGAAGCCCACCTCATTTTTTGGACACCACTCAGACAGCCAGCAATTCAGGGAGAACATGCGGCTAAACATGTCCATGACAAAATCTCTTGTTAAAAGTGAAATCTGCTGGAAAATGGCTGATGTCCAGCTCTTGTGATAACCAGAGAAAGAGCACACAACGGTCTCGTATCCACAGAGCCATCAGCTTAGAAATGATCCAGTGGTTTGTGCCGCGACGTCGCAGCTCGGAGCGTGGCGCACCGGCCGTCCTTAAAGGGGTCCTTAAAGCTGTAGTTAAAGTCCTTATTCTCTGTGAAGCCCGTAAAATTTTCACCAAAAGCCAGATAAATTTTTCGAATGGTTTCCAGGTGCCAGTCTCTAACAGCTTCTGAAAAAAGTCTGATGGAAAAAAGTCCTTTTCATTCCGCCATTTCCAGACAATGAAAATCCGACGAGGGGGCGGGACCACTCCTTCCACAAGGCGTGCTTACAGGCGAATGATGTCACCAACAGGCTTGGAAAAACTCACGCATGCGTACGAGGGTTCAAGCATGTCTGACGTAAAAACATATGAATGAAATCCATATAGTTAAAAAAAAAAATAAAAAGGACATTACTTTATGGACAGACCTCGTATACGAGGTCTGTTAGAAAAGTATCGGACCTTTGTATTTTTTGCAAAAACCTGATGGATTTGAATCACGTGTGCTTGCATGAGCCAACCTTGAACTTTTTTTTTCACGCCTGTTGATTGCATCATTTCCTGGTAAGCAGCCTTTGTGTGGGACGTGTGCTGTGCTCTCGGCGGATTTTCATTTCAAGGAAAAAAAACGGAACGACTGGAGCAGCGCCGCATCAAATTTTGCCAGAAACTGGGCGACAGCCAGGTGGAAACCATTCGGATGATTCAGACGGCTTTCGGTGACAATCCTATGGGCATCACACAGATTAAGGAGCGGTACAACCGGTTAAAAGACGTCCGCACAACGGTGGAGAGCGAGCCACGCTCCGGTCGGCCATCAACATGCAGAAATGACCAGATCATTTCCAAAGTGAGCACTGTGGTGATGCGGGACCGTCGTGTGACTATCCGAAAATTGCGGAAGAGGTGGACATCAGCACTTTTTCTGCACATTCCACTGTGATTGAAGATTTGGCCATGAAAAGAGTGGCGGTGAAATTCATGCCGAAACTGCTGACGGCGGAGCAAAAGCACCTCCGTGTTGAAGTCTCACAGGACATGCTGTGACATGCCCACCTCTTCCACAATTTCTCGGATAGTCACATGACTGAAAAGTCACCGAAAGCCGTCTGAATCATCTGAATGGTTTCCACCTGGCTGTCGTCCAGTTTCTGGCAAAATTTGATGCGGCGCTGCTCCAGTCGTTCCGTCTTTTTCCTTGAAATGAAAATCCGCCGAGCAAACTGCACATGTCCTCACACAAAGGCTGCTTACCAGAAAATAATGCAGTCGACAGGCGTGCAAAAGTTCACACATGCGCGAAGGTTTAAGGTTTGCTCATGCAAGCACACGTGATTCAAATCCATCAGGTTTTTGCAAAAAATAAAAAGGTCCGATACTTTTCTAACAGACCTCATATATATATATATATATATATATATATATATATATATATATATATATATATATGGGCGTTACGCTGTTTCCAATGATTGCTCGATATTGATTGTGGACCTGTTGGTTCTGATTTAGAAGCAACAAGTCCACAATTTATTCATCAACCTCTGTCAAAGCCATTTAAAGATGTCAGTCATGACTCTTGTCTGTTGCGGCAAGAAAAGAGAATCAATCATCCGCCGTTAAATGGAAAAATTGAGTAGGTTTTTATTTTCTGTTCCTCATAACGTGCCTTTTCCATGAGACAGCGCACAAAGATTCTCTGGTGTGGACTTACTTTTCAGTCAGTCTTTTCCACCAGCGTTCGGTGCGCAGCTGTGGGAAAAATTCTGCTGCAGCATATCGCGCTGCAAATATTAGCGGAGACCGGGATCGTTGTTCCCGGAAAATTATTTTATTTGTAACTCTCTGAAACACTACTGGCTGCATTTTGAGGGCCAACTGTGGTAAGTAAAGCCATAGTTTTTTTATTTTTTTTTTACCTTTATTACATCCTTACTTTAAAGCCAAAAGAAACAAGGTATCAGGCCAAAACTGTTGTATGGCTGGGGGGCCTGGCTGCCTTTTTGTTTCTGTCTTTTGTTTTTCCTTCCAGGTGGCTTGCATTTGGGACTGAGTGGCTGTGTTGCTGAGGTTATCAGGACCTCACCCTGATCACCTGCGGCTCGTCAGGACTCACAGCTGAGGTGCATCTATATGGATTGGAACATGGTGGTATTTAAGACTGGAGTATACAGTGTGTATTTGCCAGAGACCCGACCTTGTGACCAGACGGGTGAGATCGTCGTCTCGGGAGCCATCTCATCATCAGTGGATGCAGAGAACGTCCAGGGTTTGATGCATGGTCTGTGAAAGAGGAGGGGGTGAGGTCTCACGCTCGTCAGCACACTTCCTGAGGTACGTTAGATTTTGTGACTAACGTTTATACAGTCAGTAAATGTGGTGTCCCTCACACCTTATTATATTGAGCTGTACGTTAGTCATGTATCGGCT
The DNA here is from genome assembly GCF_902500255.1 of Thalassophryne amazonica. Taxonomy (NCBI): domain Eukaryota; kingdom Metazoa; phylum Chordata; class Actinopteri; order Batrachoidiformes; family Batrachoididae; genus Thalassophryne; species Thalassophryne amazonica. The sequence continues at coordinate 101,218,736 of NC_047112.1, read as the reverse complement.
TCCACTGCAGTGGAGTTTTGTGAACTGGATGTTCCATGCCTGCAGGTTGGGAAGCTGATTAGTAATTAAGCCAGGAAGTGTTTGCTGTTTATGTACACCTTTGAGTGGTCTCTCTGTGTGTAGAGTGTGGACTCACATAATGGTTCCTTCTTTCACAGACTCGGTTTGTTGCGGCCACCTGGGGGGTGTCGGCGGGGTCCTTGGGTCCGAACGGCTTCTGGCTCCAGACCGTTAGCGCTGCTGGGAGCGCACCGTATCACCACCATGCCAGACCGCACACTCTTTTGTTGTTTTGTATCACTGTTATGTATTAAATTCAGTTAGCCTTTGTACCGTGCTCTGCTTATTTTATACTGGGTCCTTCAAACGCTGGTCGGTTCTCCGGGCTGCGTCTGACACATAACAGTAGTCTCTGGCCAAACATCACGGACCCAGCGGTAGCAGAGACGGTAACGCGCCGGGAAGGCGGCAGCAGACGTTTAGTAGTTATCCGGATCAGTTGCGGGTGCTCTCCGCCCGGATGGTGCGTGTTTGAGACCCATTGCTGAATACTGATTTGTGCTCTCTTGCAGCCGTGTTCCTGTGTTGTGCCTTATCCGTGGGTCGTGGTGGAGTGTGACTGGCGACGGCTTCACGTCACGCTCCGACCGGATAAGAGGTTTAAACGGGAGCTGCAAGAGTGTGTCTGTAATGGGTGCACGCGCACAGCGGAGCTCTGTGGCACGGGTCGCTGAGCTTCCTGTGTTACAGTTGTAGCCCCGTTTCCCCGGATAAAGATAACTACTGCGTCTGTTGTATCAGCTCCGGCGTTATTTAGTTGAGCACATTTTGGTTGTGTGTTGCACACAGCTGCGCACGGAGATGCAGCTCGTTTGTTTTCTGTCACCAAAGGGTTTTTTTTCATTTTTAGCACTTTGGCTCCCTCTTTTGGTGACTTAGTCACATTACCGTTAAGCTCTTAAGTTAGAACAGGTGTGTTCGATAAAAAAAAGGACCCAAACAACTGTATGTTGGTCTGTTAGTCTTTCTTTTTATTTCTTTTTGTTTCACCTCCCCAGGGTTTGATGGGACGGTCCCCTGGGGGGTGATGGGGTGGTACTTGGGTTTTTTTTTCTTTTTTTTTTTTGTTTTTGTTATGCCCTCTCTTCTCCTCTGACTCCAGCCGGGTGAGCCGTAGTGTCGGCGTTGCTGGAGGGGTGCAGTTTGGTTGTGCTGGGCATTTCCCAGGTAGCCTCTGCACCCGGGAGGGGGGGGGGGGTTTGGGGTATTTTCTTTTTCTTCCCTCTCTTCTCCTCTGGCTCCAGCCGGGTGAGCCGTAGTGTCGGCGTTGCTGGAGTGGTGCAGTTTGGTTATACTGGGCGTTTCCCGGGTAACCTCTGCACCTGGGGGGGGGGGGGTGTTTTTTGATTCCCTGTTCCACCTCCGGCTTCTGCACGCCTTTGGCCGTCTGCCATCGGCGTGGCTGAGGTTTGGGGCAGTGGGATATACCCGCAGCTAGTGGCTGGTGTAGAAGTCGGAGGAGTGGCGCCGTTTTGTGCTGTTTGCCATAACCGCTGTTCCACTCCTCCCGGTTGGCTTCTGGGGTATAGTCACGGTTGGTGACACTGGACGTGCTTCCAGTTTCCACTGCGCCAAGGGGGTGGGGTTGGGGTTGTTTTGTTTGTATGTTTTTTTTTCCCTCTCTTCTTGTTTTTCCCCACAGTTTCCGCCCTCAGGGTTTGACTGTGGTGTCCTCTGGGGGCGAAAGGGCTGTGGGTCCATCTAGCCATAGACGGCCGGGGCTGGGTCCGTTGGTCATGAGGGGAGGCGTCTCCTGGGGTTGACGAGTGGTCCTCTGGGAGGCGCTGGGAGTCCCCGTGGGTGACGTTGGATCCCAGAGGGACCTCGGCTGTGGTTATTACTCCTGGAGCTGGCGGGAAGTCCTCTGGGGGGTGTTGGTCCCTACATGTCGTTTGGGGGGGGGGGGGGGGGGTGTTTTAGCACTTTTATTTGTAAGCTTAAGTTTAGGGTTTTTCTTTTCTCCTCTTCCCGGGGTTTGATGGGACGGTCCCCTGGGGAGGGGGGGGTGTTTTGGTTGTTTGTGTTTGTCTTTTTTGTTTTATGACTAAAGACCGAACATGGTTGGATAAAGGCTGACCGCACAGGTTTAAGAACTCCTGGCCACACCTGTGCTAAGTGACTGACTGAAACAAAGGCAAGGATGCAGCCAGAGGAGAGGACATCAACCATTCTGTTGGAAGACAAATGCAGATGCGGTTTCCAGCCATGGTCCCTGGAGGGGGGTGTTTCTCCTGGGCCAGGTTTGTGTGGTTGCCGGGAGGCTTCCCGTGAGGGTGGGGTACTGTTGTATGGCTGGGGGGCCTGGCTGCCTTTTTGTTTCTGTCTTTTGTTTTTCCTTCCAGGTGGCTTGCATTTGGGACTGAGTGGCTGTGTTGCTGAGGTTATCAGGACCTCACCCTGATCACCTGCAGCTCGTCAGGACTCACAGCTGAGGTGCATCTATATGGATTGGAACATGGTGGCATTTAAGACTGGAGTATACAGTGTGTATTTGCCAGAGACCCGACCTTGTGACCAGACGGGTGAGATCGTCATCTCGGGAGCCATCTCATCATCAGTGGATGCAGAGAACGTCCAGGGTTTGATGCATGGTCTGTGAAAGAGGAGGGGGTGAGGTCTCACGCTCGTCAGCACACTTCCTGAGGTACGTTAGATTTTGTGACTAACGTTTATACAGTCAGTAAATGTGGTGTCCCTCACACCTTATTATATTGAGCTGTACGTTAGTCATGTATCGGCTTCCACTGCAGTGGAGTTTTGTGAACTGGATGTTCCATGCCTGCAGGTTGGGAAGCTGATTAGTAATTAAGCCAGGAAGTGTTTGCTGTTTATGTACACCTTTGAGTGGTCTCTCTGTGTGTAGAGTGTGGACTCACATAATGGTTCCTTGTTTCACAGACTCGGTTTGTTGCGGCCACCTGGGGGGTGTCGGCGGGGTCCTTGGGTCCGAACGGCTTCTGGCTCCGGACCGTTAGCGCTGCTGGGAGCGCACCGTATCACCACCATGCCAGACCGCACACTCTTTTGTTGTTTTGTATCACTGTTATGTATTAAATTCAGTTAGCCTTTGTACCGTGCTCTGCTTATTTTATACTGGGTCCTTCAAACGCTGGTCGGTTCTCCGGGCTGCGTCCGACACATAACACAAAACATGGAAGTGTAGTGTGTCAGGAGCAATGAACCAGGTGTAGAGACCTCTGGCGCCCTCTTTTGGCTGCCCTGGATCTGTTCAGTAGTTCAGTTCAACAGCATGTTTGTAAAATAAAAATATTAGTCTATCATTGCGGGAGGGGGATTGGTCCGTGCCATCAGTCTTATGGCCGTCATTATTAACGACCAGTACTTCATTAATTTGCTGACAAATGTCAATATAATACTAGTATTAATATGTTGCATAACTAGACAATCAGGTAACCGCTCAAAAAATGTTTTTTAATAATACTAACCCAAATTGTTATCGGATCTGATGGAATCGAAATAATCGATTCTGAATCTTAAGAATCAGAATCGATTTTTGAAATTTGAATCGATACCCAGCACTAGCTCTGACTGCATGGTCATCGCCGTGCATGCTGAAACGTGGCTGGGGGTGATCCAAAGGTGGTCTTGTTTTTTATTTTTCCCTCGTCCTCATCATTTGCAGACACACGTACACCACCGTGCCTTACATGGGTGATTGGAGCACATATGACAATATGTTCAACATCTTGGTTTAGGGAAAGGATACACAAAGCTATCTCAGAGATTTCAGCTGTCAGTTTCCACTGTGAGGAACATAGTGAGGAAATGGAAGACCGCAGGCACAGTAATAGTTAAGGCCCGAAGTGGCAGGCCAAGAAAATCTCAGATAAGCTGAAGTGAAGGATGGTGAAAACAGTCATTGTCAACTCACAGACCTGCTCCAAAGACCTACAACATGATCTTGATGCAGATAGTGTCGCTGTGCATCATTCAACTATACAGCGCACTTTGTACAAGGAGATGCTGGATGAGAGAGTAATGCAGAGGAAGCATTTTCTGTATACATGCCACAAACAGAGTCACTTGAGGTATGCCAAAGCACATTTGGACAAGCCAGCTTCATTTTTGGAATAAGGTGCTGTGGACTGATTAAACTAAAACTGAGTTATTTGGACATAACAATCGGTGGTATGCATGGCTAAAAAAGAACACAGCATTCCAAGAAAAACACTTGCTACCTACAGTAAAATTTGGAGGTGGTTCCATCACGCTGTGGGGCTGTGTGGCCAGTGTAGGTACTGTTGAGGGTCACATGGATTCCAGTCAATATCAGCAGATTCTTGAGAACAGTGTTCATGAATCAGTGACAAAGTTGAAGTTGTGCTGAGGCTAGATCTTTCAACAAGACAGTGGCCCTAAACTCTGCTCAAAATCCACTAAAGCATTCACACAGAGGATTCCAGAAACACAGAATGAGGTGTTATTATTCTTGTGCAAGCACATACGCTTGGTGGACTTGTAGGTGAATGATGGATGGTGGACTTGAAGGGGAGTTGGATTTACTGGTACAAAGAGGAATTGAATTTATGGGTACGCATCATCAGTAGTGTTCCTCTGGGTCATAGGGTGTTTCGGCCCTTAACACTATACACCCTCTCCAGAGGCGGCCAGCTACAGGATGATCAAACCTGAGCTTGCGTCCCAAGCTTAATTAGCCATGAAACATGAAACATGAGACATCTCAGGGGACTATGTATGACAGGGGCGTCCAGTTCCCTGAGTCAGGCCTAGACTGGCTGACCGCATACCTCCTGTTGCACTACTTGGGGGCCCAATTGGGGTCATTCCTCTTCAACCAGAACCACTGACTGCTCCTTTCGGCTGCCTCTGATGTGGCTTTGATGGCTGTGCGCAGGTCCTGGCCCCTGATTCCCAAGTCCCTCAGGAGTTTTGTGGGAGATGTTCCCATGAAGCCTCTGCACCCAACCTCCACAGGGTGCACTTCAACATTCCAGCCACGATGTCGCACTTCCGCGGCCAACTCAAAATACCGCAGGTGCTTCCGCTCAAATGCCTCCTCCATGGAGTCCTCCCAGGGTACAGTAAGTTTGACTATGTATACCTTCTTTAGCACCAGGTCAGGCCTCAAGGTGGTAGTGGCGACCTCTGCGGGGAACACCAGCTGTTTGCCAACATCTGCCAGCATCTTCCAGTCGCGTGCTGGGCACAGCTGGCTTCTCTCTGTTGGTTTAAAGTTCCTCCTGGCAGCTGTGGCCCCTTCACGGACAAAGGCAGTTACCCATGAGGCATCAGATGTTGGCGGTGGCAGGGCGTTGATGCTGGATCGTTTGCCATCCAGTGTGGAGGCGAGGCTCTTCAAGACTTGGTTGTGGCGCCAAGTATACCGTCCCTGGGTGAGACTGGCTTTACACCCTGTCAGAATGTGTCGGAGGGAGGCTGGCTTGGCGCACAGGACGCACACAGGATCTTCGCCAAACCACTGGTGGAGATTGGTTGGAGTTGGAAGGACATCGTAAGTGGCTCTGATGGCAAAGCTCAAGCTCTTTGCCTCCATGGCCCATACATCCCTCCAGCTCAACTTTCTTCTTTTGACACCTTCCCACCGTGTCCACTGTCCCTGTTTTCCAAGGGTGACTGCCTTGGCCCATCTTGTGGCCTCCTCCTGACGCCGCACTTCCTCGACCACCATCTTCCTCCATGCTGGCGCAGTGGCACTCCTCCAGGCTGGGCGGCGAGATGTTAACCCAAGGCCTTCTCTTCCTTCCTTGCTGAACATTCCCCACGATGTCGGCATGCCTGAGAGCTGCTGTCGCCTCTTCCACTGCTCTTGCTGGTGTCCACTTGCGCCCTGTTGCCAAGGTTGGTGCATTTTCTCTAACCACTGGATCTTTGGATTCATTCAAGGTCATCTGCAGTCGTGTTTTTGCACACTTGAACTCCTCTGTTAGACTGGTAAGGGGCAACTTCAGGACACTGTCTCCGTAGAGGCCTATGGTGGTCAGGAAGTGCGGAACTCCAAGCCACTTCTTGACGTAGACAGTAACTCTTCTCTCCAGCTTCTCTACTGTTGAGATGGGCACCTCGTAGACTGCCAGGGGCCACAGCACTCGGGGTAGTAAGCCAAACTGAACGCACCAGGCCTTGAGTTTTCCAGGAAGATGGGTGCTGTCGATCGCCAATAGGCCTGCTTTGACGTCGTTGCACAGTTGCTTCACCTGGTCTTTATCTTTCAGGCTTGCATCATAGCACCTTCCCAGGCTTTTGACTGGCTGCTCAGATACCATGGGGATTGGATCGTCTCCGATGAAGAACTGCAGGTCAGCAAGCACTCCCTTCACCACTGAGATGCCGCGTGACTTTTGGAACAAGTACAATGTTCTGGAATGGCCATCTCAGTCCCCAGACCTGAATATTATTGAAAATCTGTGGTGTGATTTTAAGCGGGCTGTCCATGCTCGGAAACCAATAAAACTGACTGAACTGGAGATGTTTTGTAAAGAAGAATGGTCCAAAATACCTTCTACCAGAATCCAGACTCTCATTGGAAGCTAAAGGAAGCATTTAGAGGCTGTTATTTCTGCAAACGGAGGATGTACTAAATATTGTGGTATTTTTTCTGTTGGGGTGCCCAAATTTATGCACCTGCCTAATTTTGTTTAAAGAATTATTGCACACTTTACTGCAAATGGCAAATGTTTGTCTTTGAAACTACCTACAGATAAGAAAATACAGGGCTAATTACAACATTAACCTAAATGATGGACATAAATAATAACTGAATTTGGAACAATTTTGTTACAAGCATGAGTCATTCTTCAAATGAAGCATGTGTTAATTTTATACACTCCACCCACAAAATAACAGAAATTTATGTTTGCACAAGTTAAAGAATTATTCTATTTCCCTGTAACTAGCCAATTTACCTCACAATGTCTCTTAAATACTTTACTATTACTATTATTATTATTATTATTATTATTAATAGTAGTAGTAGTGCATCCCTCTGACAAAGTCCAGTTTACACTATTTAGCAGTGTGTAAAATAATAATTTTAAAAAGCCTGACAATTTCTCTGACCATTTTGAGTACAGTTTAATGGTGAAATTAGATTTTGTGTTTGCCATGACTGAATTATTGTAATATAAGGAAACCAACTTAGCAAGCATCATAGCAAGAAGGCAAACAAACCACCACCACCAAGACCACTTAAGTGCACTAATTCCATATCTTCTTTTGAAGTTGACAGTGTATCGAGATCTACCAAGTCATATTGAATGTTTTTTTTTGTTTTTTTTTGCTTTAGTTTTCTTAAGTCTGGTATTTAGTGCAGTGCTTTATTTTTTGACAGACAACTACTCACTCACTCATCTTCAACCGCTTTTCTGGGTTCAGGTCGTGGGGGCAACAGTTCCAGCAGGGGACCCCAGATTTCCCTTTCCCGTGCCACACTGAGCACCTCTGACTGGGGGATCCCGAGGCGTTCCCAAGCCAGTTTGGAGATATTATTTTTATTTTTATTTATTTATTTTTCATTTATTTGCTTTAATTTTATAAACTCTGGTATTTAGTGCAGTGATTTATTTTTGACAAAGACGACGACTTGCTTATTTTTATTTATTTATTTATTTGCTTTAGTTTTCTTGAGTGTGGTATTTAGTGCAGTGATTCATTTTTGACAAAGAAAAAAAAATCTGCCAGAATTGACATGACACACAGGCAGATGCAGTTGGGACATTTATTTATTATTTTGTTGTTTTGGTTTAATTTTGCGGGTCAATGGAAAAAATACAGCACTTGGGCCAAAAACAATTTATGAATAGAATTTTATGTGGTGAAAAAATAAACATGTACAGTTGCAAAGACGTTGGTGGGAAACACAGGCCTGGATCCAGACTGGTTTGGACCAATGCAGTTGCATCGGTTGAATTTTTTTACGCATCGTTCGTCATCGTAAAAAAAAAAAATCTTGAATAATCCTGAATAGTGCTGAACGTGTCCCCGCGGTGAACACAGCTTTTTGGTGGTTTTCATGTCAACCTATAGTCCGTAAATTATATGGATTTGTCTGAGTTTCAGAGTCATACGGACGTACAAATAAAGTCGGATATTCAGGGTTTGGTCTGCAGCGGGTCTGTAATCAACTGTTTCTGCAGTGCGACTCCACTTTGAAGCTGTGAACCATTGAAGCAATGCTTCGATCCACTAGCTCGTTAGTTCTTTGATTCGCTGCTCTTCAGAAACAGCAAGTCCACTTCTTAACTCCTCTCAAAGCCATTAAAATACCGTGAGTCACTTTTGTGTGGATTAAAGTCACTAACAGGGACTCTTGTCTTGTTGCAGTCAAAAAATGAGAATCGTCCTCTGTTCCGTTGGCACAGCTCCAAACACTGCGCGGCTCTCTGCTGAGACAGAGTCCATTCAGAATTAATGACTTCAAAACGAGTTGCCGGTTTAAATAAAATGACACCTCTTTCCAAACGTAATACAGACAAGAAACTACAATCAACTAAAATGTTTTTTCCTCCCAAAATGAGACGTCCTGCATTTCTTTACAAATTACATCCTGAAGTGAAGCACAGCAGCTGTAAGAGCTCAGCTCTACTACAGATTTTGTTTATTCCTATTTATGTCCAGAGATCAAGGATCCACCATGTAGAGTTTAATATGTCAAAAGTTTAAGGATCCAGTGACCAATTTCATATTTATTTACTTTAAGACTCAATAAAATGTTCAATTTCAATTCAATTTCAATTTAATCGGCTTAAAAAGTGCCAAATCACAACAAAATCTAAATATACTAAAACAAATACATCACAATTGTACACATATCAATCAATCAATCAATCAACTTTTTTCTTATATAGCGCCAAATCACAACAAACAGTTGCCCCAAGGCGCTCCATATTGTAAGGCAAGGCCATACAATAATTATGAAAAACCCCAACAGTCAAAACGACCCCCTATGAGCAAGCACTTGGCCACAGTGGGAAGGAAAAACTCCCTTTTAACAGGAAGAAACCTCCAGCAGAACCAGGCTCAGGGAGGGGCAGTCTTCTGCTGAGACTGGTTGGGGCTGAGGGAAAAAAACAGGAAAAAGACATGCCGTGAAGGGGGGCAGAGATCGATCACTAATGATTAAATGCAGAGTGATGCATACGGAGCAAAAAGAGAAAAAAAACAGTGCATCATGGGAACCCCCCCACAATCTACGTCTAAAGCAGCATAACCAAGGGATGGTCCAGGGTCACCCGATCCAGCCCTAACTATAAGCCTTAGCGAAAAGGAAAGTTTTAAGCCTAATCTTAAAAGTAGAGAGGGTATCTGTCTCCCTGATCTGAATTGGGAGCTGGTTCCACAGGAGAGGAGCCTGAAAGCTGAAGGCTCTGCCTCCCATTCTACTCTTACAAACCCTAGGAACTACAAGTAAGCCCGCAGTCTGACAGCGAAGCGCTCTAATGGGGTAATATGGTACTACGAGGTCCCTAAGATAAGATGGGACCTGATTATTCAAAACCTTATAAGTAAGAAGAAGAATTTTAAATTCTATTCTAGAATTAACAGGAAGCCAATGAAGAGAGGCCAACACGGGTGAGATATGCTCTCTCCTGCTAGTCCCCGTCAGTACTCTAGCTGCAGCATTCTGAACCAACTGAAGGCTTTTTAGGGAACTTTTAGGACAACCTGATAATAATGAATTACAATAGTCCAGCCTAGAGGAAATAAATGCATGAATTAGTTTTTCAGCATCACTCTGAGACAAGACCTTTCTGATTTTAGAGATATTGCGTAAATGCAAAAAGGCAGTCCTACATATTTGTTTAATATGCGCTTTGAATGACATATCCTGATCAAAAATGACTCCAAGATTTCTCACAGTATTACTAGAGATCAGGGAAGTGCCATCCAGAGTAACGATCTGGTTAGACACCATGCTTCTAAGATTTGTGGGGCCAAGTACAATAACTTCAGTTTTATCTGAGTTTAAAAGCAGGAAATTAGAGGTCATCCATGTCTTTATGTCTGTAAGACAATCCTGCAGTTTAGCTAATTGGTGTGTATCCTCTGGCTTCATGGATAGATAAAGCTGGGTATCATCTGCGTAACAATGAAAATTTAAGCAATACCGTCTAATAATACTGCCTAAGGGAAGCATGTATAAAGTGAATAAAATTGGTCCTAGCACAGAACCTTGTGGAACTCCATAATTAACTTTAGTCTGTGAAGAAGATTCCCCATTTACATGAACAAACTGTAATCTATTAGACAAATATGATTCAAACCACCGCAGCGCAGTGCCTTTAATACCTATGACATGCTCTAATCTCTGTAATAAAATTTTATGGTCAACAGTATCAAAAGCAGCACTGAGGTCCAACAGAACAAGCACAGAGATAAGTCCACTGTCCGAAGCCATAAGAAGATCATTTGTAACCTTCACTAATGCTGTTTCTGTACTATGATGAATTCTAAAACCTGACTGAAACTCTTCAAATAGACCATTCCTCTGCAGGTGATCAGTTAGCTGTTTTACAACTACCCTCTCAAGAATCTTTGAGAGAAAAGGAAGGTATCACAACTGTGATATGTGTACACACAATTGTGATGCACAGTTGTGATGTATTTGACAGTGTATGTTGCACACGACTAAAAGAATGAAGATTATTGAATAACAAGATGCGTGCGATTTTTATTTTATCATTGGGCAAAAATGCATCTGTCAGATTTTCACTCTGGATCCAGCCCTGAAACAGACTGTCTGGCATCTACGTGAGCCAATCAGAAGCGCTCACTAAGGTGCTCTCAGCCCATGAAATGGAGGAACATGCTGGTGGATGTCTGCCTTCTTTTCCGTGTGAGTGGAGGAGAAATACTTATGCTTTCACATAAGTCTCCAATAACACCAGGAAAAGCTGCTAGATTTCTGACTAGTCCCTTTTTTTTTGTTTTTGAAGAAAAAAAAACCTGCTGGAGTGGTCTGAATCGACCTCTCTCTCTGACTGACTGCTCTCTCTTTTTTCATGCGATCGACTGAAGTCGACTAGAGAAACAAACCCAGAAGTGAACTGTCCCCTGCGTGTCCTTCCACCCGCTTCTCTCAGATGGCAAACGGGGTGCCAGCAGATGCCTGCTAGGGGTGCCAATTTGGCAATTCTACGCATGGTGACATTTTGCTGAGGAGATTATTTATTTTTGTTTTTAAGTGATCATGCCCACGGTGCCGCCACTCCCCCAATAAATGGCGCCCCGGGCTGCAGCCTGCATCGCCCATACCAAAAACCTCCACTGGCAGTACGACCTCATCTTGACACCATTCGATTGGGTGTCTAGCACGAGCGCGATGCAAATGTGGAGTGCATGGGCTGTGGCTGAATGGTTGTGCCGACTGCTGTACGAGGCGGCTCACATTTTTCGTGACATCCATGCCAATCCTCCTTCCTGCGTCATTTGGCCTCAATCATGTTATGTGTGAAGCGGCCTTAAACTATGTCTATGTATAACTGAAGGGGATATTGTTATGATTTTACAATGTAATATACTAAAAAAATGAATGTAACAGTTTGTGCAATGCAAGTGAATCCATCATGAAGTCCCAAAGGTGCCGCATGTTGTTTGAATTTCTTCCTGTGCATTTTAAGCAGCCCATGTGCTTAACTTTTCGAGACTGCAGAATATCATTATAATTCATCCCAAAATTGAAATAAAATAAAGTTAAATCAAATTTATTAATGCTTCATGATAATGCAGACCTCGGCCAGTGTTGACAGCAAGAGCAAAGCCTTCATTTGTTTTGTTCCATGTAATATTAAGACACAGCCTCACTTTAGTTATGTTCCAACACCTTATTAAGGGCCCCTTCACACATAACACATGCACGCTCATGTTTGCACCCACAAACACAGTGCGAGCACATGGAAAGTCGCGCACACAGTAGCGGAGGAAAAAAACATCACAATTTATCATACTTAATTCCTGTCATAAAGAGTGGACTAGCCTCCGCCTAGTACACCGGGAAGTAATGAAATGACGTGGATCACTGTTCTCCCTTTTATGTTTTTTACATGAATTACCTGATGCGCTCAAGGCGGCCGGCTCCTGTGTCATGAAGAGTCACCGCTCACACTGTGAACACATCAGCAGTGATCACATGCAAATGTGAAATGTGTTTTTATTATCACAATGTGGGTAATTCCCGCAGTGACATGTGCCTCGCGGGGGCATCCCACGGGGTGATGTCCTGCATGGCACGATATTCAGCAGCTTTGTGATGCGCTGAAGTGCTGGTCAGCTGAAGCAATGTGTTTTAATTTATTCCCATCTTTATTCCCAGCTGTATAATTAGTGAAAATCACTGGGTTGATATCAATAATAAATTAAAGGGAATGCAATACAGACCCAGGTAACACACAACTTAAATGCAACGTTGCTGGAAGGTTGCTGACAACGTTGTAGCAATGTGAATTTGTAGACTCCCCACAACATTACTGCAATGTTGTCAGCAACATTGCTGACAACGTTGCTGACAACACTGCAGCAACATTGTGTGGAGTCTACAAATTCACGTTGCTACAAAGTTGCAACACAACGTCATTGCAACTTCTGTGCAACGTTCCGGCAACGTCAAATTGTTAGCTGGGCAACCCTGCGGTTAAATAAAAAATGCCACTCGCAGGATTCGAACCTGTAATTTCCAACAGGTCAGATTACCACTGCGCTACAATCACTGTCTTATAACAGCAGCATAAAAGGCCTAAAATCAACAAGGAGATAAATGTTTTTAAAAAATAGGAGAAAAAAGCACTATAATAACTGACAAAATAGCATTTGTTATGGTGAATTTTTTGTCTGTGTTGTAATGTAACACCTTGAGTGCACGGTCACGTCGAACTGTCAATCAGTTGGCGGTCAGCTGACATGCGCTAGCATCCACAGCAAAGCGATCACACTCCACACGCCATTTGTGTTGATGGGGGGGAGTCAACGATGATATTCTCCACATGCCATTTGCTTGATGCTAGGTGACACCACACTCGTGTTGCACTTAGACAGTTTTCACAGACAGGTCAAACGTGATCGTAACAACTGTGTGAATAGCCCCGCCTTTTCTAAGTGTGCAGTGAGCGGTGTTAGATGTTTGTGTGCGACACCTGGAATTTGGCCGACACCTGCCGAGATGGGGATCAGATGAGCACGTGCAGGGCATTCGCTGTCTTTCGGCCACTTGTGTGCGTGAATATTGTGGTGACAGGTGTACAAGACGTTTGAGGCTGCTCCGATTTTTCCCGAATGGCATACAATTCCTCCTTCGTACGGTAATCGGCTTCAATCATATTACGTGTGAAGGGGCCTTTACTGTTCTCTCTTTCATGTTTTACATGAATTAACTGACGCGCTCAAGTCAGCCAGCTCCCGTCTCATGAAGAGCTGAGCTCTGGCGTCGTGAACGCATGCAACCGGCATGACGTGCCCAGCGCGCAGTGATCCGCACGATATTCACCAGCATTGTGGTGTGCTGATGCAGCGGTCAGCTGAAGCAATATGTGTTTTAATTTATTTCCACGTGAGGACAGCATGTTGACATCCGCGCTTCACGCTGTAGTATGCAACTTAATATCCTAAAAGACAGGTGCAGGTGTTCCCGAGCTGTGACTTGCGAGCACAGATATCTGATTATCTGCACATCGCAGGAGGACATGCCCACCTGTCAGCAGACCTCGCAGTTCACAGAAAAAAAGGTTCACTCTCTGTTGCTTTGTTCTGTGATTTTAATTAATGTATGTATTATTATGTGTTTGTCCTGCATCTGTCTGATGTGTGTGTTTCTAATTTGACACCTTGTGTGCACGGTCACGTCCAGCTGACAGACTGCGGTCAGCTGACAGGCGTTGTGTGTCCACAGCAAAGCATATGAGCAAAACGACTGGACTCCTGGACCTTCAGCCACAGCTGACAATGTTGGATTCATAGTGTGTGTGTGTGTGTGTATGTGTGTGTGGCGGGGAGGGGGGTTCGACACAGTTATACCCATGTGTGTTGCTAGGTGACGCCACATTCGTGTTGCACTTTGACAATTTTTTCAGACAGGTTAAATGTGATCGCCTGCTGTCTGATATAGCACCAGGTGCGTGAATAGCCCCGCCTTTTCTAAGTGTGCAGCGAGCAGTGTTAGATGTTTGTGTGCGACACCTAGAATTTGGCCGACACCTGCTGAGAGGAGGATTGAATGAGCACGTGGAGGGCATTCGCTGTCTTTCGGCTGCTTGTTTGTGCGAATGGTTGTAGCAACAGGTGTACAAGGTGTTTGAGGTGGCTCAGATTTTTCACAGTCAGCAGTGTTATGTGTGAAGGGGCCCTAAGACATGGCCATGACTCAGTTGATGTACACCACAAATTGGGTCCTGGTTAGTACTTGGATTTGAGACCTCTTAAAAAGACCAGGGACTGTGTGTGTTTCTCTAGGCATAACTGGAGCTGCATCAGGAAGAGCATCTGGCATTAGAATGTGGATCTGTAGTGGATCTGCTGTGGCGACCTTGAACAAACTGGAGCAACCACAAGGCAAACACCAACTGAAGAAAGATGATTATGATTCATGATAGAAAATACTTTATATAATGTACAGTACATACTTATATAATATTGCTATGCTAGGCGTGTTGAGAGGTGATGTTCTTCATGGCACAATATGTGAGTTGCTCCAGACAGGTGGGTGTGTCGCCGGCGAGCCGCTGCAGCTGACCACTGTGTCATCGTTATGCTCATGGTAAAAAATGAAAACACATAGCACCTTTGCAATGTGTACAACAGTACCTCAGTGTTCACTGCAGACACCATCAGCCAGGCTCCCCCATGTGAATATATCTCTTTGATCATGTGAACAGTCAGCTGGCAATCCAAATGTCAAGTCCACCATGCGAGTTATAGTCCACATGATGCAGTGTCCTTCAGCGTGTGGCGCGCTGGACATCTGGATGTGTGGAGCTGGCTGATGTGTTCATGATATGAGTGCATCAATTGATCCACGTCAGTTCATTAATTCCTTGTTTACGTCCATGGCCATGGTTTATGAACATGAAGGAACAGAGGGACGATAATTCTTGTATTATCTGTGCTTTATAAAATTAATTAAATATTTTAAAAGACAAAAGAAATCGATGTGTTTCCTCATTTCCAACACAGGCCATCAAGTCATCAGGCATCAATTACACATCATTACCAGTAACATGATTGTCTTACATTTGTCGATTTACATGCATTTGTACATTTAATTGCTTCCGCTGCTATGTGAACGTGATATGGTATCACGCCTCTCCCATGGTCGCACTGTGTTTGTGCACATACACACGAGCATGCACGAAACCATCGCCGCTGCATCATATGCGGCAGTGTGACCGTCTGTCCCTCCCGACAGTGACTGGAATTTTTCAAGGTTCACCAATTCAGTTTTTTCTGCCTGTTTTGGCCTCATTCGCCCAACTTTGTGTTATGTGTGAAGGGGCCATAAGATTCACGGGGTGCTGGAGCCTGTCCCAGCAGTCATAAGGTGTGAGGTGGGGTACACAGTGAAAAGTAGTAAGTGAAACAGTGAAACTGTTTATACTACTTGACATCAAGATACAAGTGTATTAAGCTATCATACCTACACTCCTACATGGTTCTGAAAGTTGGACTGTGTACCGATATCCAGTAAATCAGCTTGTGAAATTTCCCAAAGATATTTAGGTACAGTCCTGAACATTAAGTGGTATGATACAACCAATACTGAGGTTCTTGATTGGTGCCCTATGACAAGCACTGAAACTATGTTGCAACAGAATAAATTAATGATGGCATGGACATATCGTTAGAATGGATAGACATCGGCTACCGAAACAGCTTTTCTTCAGCCAGCTATCTACAGGATCTAGATGTGTAGGTGCTCCTAAGAAGAGATTTAAGGATGTCCTGAACAGGACCTGGAAAGACTGTGAGATGGATAACAGGGCCACAGCTCCATCAGACAGATTGTTGTGGAGGATAGCGTCTGTAATGGTGTGAAGACCTTCGAACAGCAGAGTAGATCACCTGAGGAAGAGAGGTGTGCCAGGCAAAAGGCCACTGAGGCACTAAAATTAGGACAGCTTCCTAGGTAGATGTCTATGCAGAAATCACACAGACTGACATGCTCGTGTCAAGCAGCAGTGATTGATTGATTGATGTGTTGATGCCATAAATCCACGGCTGGTGACTCATTGTTGCTTTTGCTGATCAGCTTGGACAGTGTAGTCAAACAACTGTGGGACTACTTTATCGATGAGTGCGTCTGTGTTGGACAGACAGCACTTAGCATGCTCACCAACACTGTTTAGTGATTAGTTTGTCACGGTATTAACAATTACATTAATATAGATTCAACAGTGTTAAGAGTACTGATGCACTTAATAGAGAAAATATTGTAAATGCTTGTGATATTGTATTTGTTCTTGCAGAAAAGGTGACTGAGATCAAAACCAACATCTTTGTTACCAGCTTTGGTCCAGTGTCTGACACTGAAATGGTAAGGACATAGTTTTGTTTTAATTGTCAACATCAGAACACCTGAACCAAATGAAAGTACAGTGAGGAAAATAAGTATTTGAACACCCTGCGATTTTGCAAGTTCTCCCACTTAGAAATCATGGAGCGGTCTGAAATTTTCATCTTAGGTGCATGTCCACTGTGAGAGACATAATCTAAAAAAAAAAAAAAAAATCCGGAAATCACAATGTATGATTTTTAAATAATTTATTTGCATGTTATTGCTGCAAATAACTATTTCAACACCTGGCAATCAGCAGAAATTCTGGCCCTCAAAGACCTGTTAGTCCGCCTCTAAAAAGTCCACCTCCACTCCACTTATTATTCCAAATTAGAAGCACCTATTTGAGGTCGTTAGCTGCATAAAGACACCTGTCCACCCCACACAATCAGTAAGACTCCAACTACTAACATGGCTAAGACCAAAGAGCTGTCCAAAGACACCAGAGACAAAATTGTAGACCTCCACAAGGCTGGAAAGGGCTACGGGGCAATTGCCAAGCAGCTTGGTGAAAAAAGATCAACTGTTGGAGCAATTATTAGAAAATGGAAGAAGCTAAACATGACTGTCAATCTCCCTCGGACTGGGGCTCCATGCAAGATCCCACCTCGTGGAGTATCAATGATCCTTAGAAAGGTGAGGAATCAGCCCAGAACTGCACGGGAGGAGCTGGCACCACTGTTTCCAAGGTTACTGTGAGTAATACACTAAGACGTCATGGGTTAAAATCATGCATGGCACGGAAGGTTCCCCTGCTTAAATCAGCACACGTCTAGGCCCGTCTTAAGTTTGCTCATGACCATTTGGATGATCCAGAGGAGTCATGGGAGAAAGTTATGTGGTCAGATGAGACCAAAATAGAACTTTTTGGTCTTAATTCTGCTTGCCGTGTTTGGAGGAAGAAGAATGGTGAGTACCATCCCCAAAACACCGTCCCTACTGTGAAGCCTGGGGGTGGAAGCATCATGGTTTGGGGGTGTTTCTCTGCACATGGGACAGGACGACTGCAGTATATTAAGGAGAGGATGACCGGGGTCATGAATTGCAAGATTTTGGGGAACAACCTCCCTCAGTTAGAGCATTGAAGATGGGTCGTGGATGGGTCTTCAAACATGACAATGACCTGAAGCACACAACCAGGATAACCAAGGAGTGGCTCCGTAAGAAGCATATCAAGGTTCTGGAGTGGCCGAGCCAGTCTCCAGACCTAAACCCAACAGAAAATCTTTGGAGGGAGCTCAAACTCTGTGTTTCTCAGTGACAGCCCAGTAACCTGGCTGATCTAGAGAAGATCTGTGTGGAGGAATGGGCCAAAATCCCTGCTGCAGTGTGTGCAAACCTGGTGAAAAATACAGGAAACGTTTGACCTCTGTAATTGCAAACAAAGGCTACTGTACCAAATATTAACATTGATTTCACAGGTGTTCAAATACTTATTTGCAGCAGTAACATACAGATAAATTATTAAAAAAACATACATTGTGATTTTCCAGATTGTGTCTCTCACAGTGGACATGCACCTAAGATGAAAGACAACTTGCAAAATCGCAGGGTGTTCAAATACTTATTTTCCTCACTATATATATATATATATATATATATATATATATATATATATATATATATATATATATATATATATATATATATACGAGGGCTGTCAATAAAGTAACGGTCCTTTTTATTTTTTTCAAAAACTATATGGATTTCATTCATATGTTTTTACGTCAGACATGCTTGAACCCTCGTGCGCATGCGTGAGTTTTTCCACGCCTGTCGGTGACGTCATTCGCCTGTGAGCACTCCTTGTGGGAGGAGTCGTCCAGCCCCTCGTCGGAATTCCTTTGTCTGAGAAGTTGCTGAGAGACTGGCGCGTTGTTTGATCAAAATTTTTTCTAAACCTGTGAGACACATCGAAGTGGACACGGTTCGAAAAATTAAGCTGGTTTTCGGTGAAAATTTTAACGGCTGATGAGAGATTTTGAGGTGATTCTGTCGCTTTAAGGACTTCCCACGGTGCGAGACGTCGCTCAGCGCTCTCAGCCGCCGTCGTCAGCCTGTTCAAGCTGAAAACCTCCACATTTCAGGCTCTATTGATCCAGGACGTCGTGAGAGAACAGGGAAGTTTCAGAAGAAGTCGGTTTCAGCATTTTATCCGGATATTCCACTGTTAAAGGAGATTTTTTTAATGAAAGACGTGCGGACGGGTCCGCGCGTCGGGACGCAGCCGCCGCGACGCTCCGCCACAGGAAAAACACCTCTGTTGAAAGCCTTAAGGACAAGTTGGAACATGTCCTGCCTGTTAAACAATTTCTCATATACTCACTCCACTGAAAGCCATCAAAAGCCGCCTGGATTTTACAAATGGTTATCAACACGGAGGTGTTTTTCCTGTGCCACCGCACCACGTCAGCTGCGTCCTGACGCGCGGACCCGTCTGCACGTCTTTCATTAAAAAAATCTCCTTTAACAGTGGAATATCCGGATAAAATGCTGAAACCGACTTCTTCTGAAACTTCTCTGTTCTCTCTTCTGAAACTGTTCTCTGTTCTCTCTTCTGAAACTTCTCTGTTCTCTCACGACATCCTGGATCAATAGAGCCTGAAATGTGGAGGTTTTCAGCTTGAAACAGGCTGACGACGGCACCTGAGTGCGCTGCGCGAGGTCTCGCACCGTGGGAAGTCCTTAAAGCGACAGTATCACCTCAAAATCTCTCATCAGCCGTTAAAATTTTCACCGAAAACCAGCTTAATTTTTCAAACCGTGTCCACTTCGATGTGCCTCACAGGTTTAGAAAAAATTTTGATCAAACAAAGCGCCAGTCTCTCAGCAACTTCTCAGACAAAGGAATTCCGACGAGGGGCTGGACGACTCCTCCCACAAGGAGTGCTCACAGGCGAATGACGTCACTGACAGGCGTGGAAAAACTCACGCATGCGGACGAGGGTTCAAGCATGTCTGACGTAAAAACATATGAATGAAATCCATATAGTTTTTGAAAAAAATAAAAAGGACCTATACTTTATTGACAGACCTTGTATATATATGTATATATATATATATATATATATATATATATATATATATATATATATATATATATATATATATATAGTATACAGGGTATATATGTATACACACACACACACACACACACACACACACACACACACACACACACACACACACACACACACACACACACACACACACACACACACACACACACACAAAGTGCATCCAGAAAATATTCAAAGTGCTGCACTTGTTACAGCCTTATTCCAAAATTAATGAAATTCATTTTCTTCCTCAAAATTGTACACATAATGACAATGTGAAAAAACATTTTTTTTTCATTTTTGCATATTTATTAAACATAATAATAATAAAAAACCCTAACAAATCACAAGTACATAAATATTCACAGCCTTTCCCATGAGGCTCAACAAGTTAGCTCAGGTGCATCCTGTTTCCACTGATCCTTGGGATGTTTCTACAACTTAACTGGAGTCCACGTGGGGTAAATTCAGTTGACTGGACATGATTAGGAAAGACACACACCTGTCTACATATTAGGTCCCACAGTTGACAGTGCATGTCAGAGCACAAACCAAGCATGAAGTCAAAGTAACTGTCTGTAGACCTCTGAGACAGGACTGTCTTGAAGCACAAATCTGGATTTAGGGAGTTAGGTGGACCTTGATATGAATAAAGTCTGGGAAAAACTGCTTTAAAACAATACTACTGCACATGTCCCATAAATGACTGGATTTTGTGTCTGTTGCTTCACCTGATGTGGAAATGTTGCTTGACACGCCCCTTCTGTTCCTTCAGAGAGGAGGCGTCTTTCTGTTTTTCAGCCACAGTTCTTGTGATTATGTACCACAGAGAAATCAAAGGCTCAGATGTTGATTGAAACTTACCATTTTAGTATTAACTTTAGAGCAGGAGAATTTCTACATTGTGAGATTCTTAGAAATGTTTAATATGAAACCTCAAAAAGATGTAAATTAAACAGATTCTACACTATGTAGCTGCTTTAAACATAAAGCTAACTCATATCTGATTGACATTCAGTCTATGTGTTGATGATTTTTTTTTTGTAAACATCCTCATTGATTAATAATCTGCTCTGTAATTCCAGCACAGTGTGATTTGATGTGAAGGTGGCACCACAGTGCAGATCCAGGTGCTGCAGGGGTTTTTGTTGCTTCCATAGGTCTCTGATTATGGGATTAAACATTCAGTGGTTTTGTTAATTGCAATTTGTTTTTCTGCAGGAATACACCATAGATGTGTTCTTTCGCCAAAGCTGGAAAGATGAAAGACTTTGCTTTAAAGGTCCGATGGAGATGCTTCATCTGAATAATCTTCTGGCAAGCAACATCTGGACCCCCGACACCTTCTTTCTTAACGGAAAAAAATCTATTGCACACAATATGACCACACCTAACAAGCTGCTGAGGCTGAAAGATGACGGGACCCTCCTCTACACCATGAGGTAAACACACGACGAGCTTTACTATCCACAGCTTGAGGCAAAGTCATACTTCCACATTGACAACATTTTGGAGAGGAATTCATTTTATTGTCATGTGTTTCACACTGGGGCTGCAGACGTAAGCCGTATCAAAAACGGAGATGGCTTTTTTTTTTCTAAAATCTTGTTTGAACAAATGAAAACAGTTGCCCTTTATGCACTGATTCCAGGTTCCTTGAACTGTTTAATGATATTATGCACTGCAGAGGAGGAAATATACAAATCCCTTTCCATCCTTCTTTGAAGAACATTTTTTTAAACGTTGCAATAATTTTCTCATGCATTTATTAATAAATGGGAGATCCTCTGTCCGTCTTTGCTCCAGAGTTAGTGAATTATTGAGAGACTTTTCACTTCAAGAAGTTCTATTTTCTAATGGAAGTTCTAATTGTCAATGGTGTGCTAATATCTTTTAAAAACTGCTCAAATGTTTCACGAAAATACTGCTTATACATACAGATCTGAGTGAAGAAATGTATTTCTGTATGATTTGCAAAGTGACAATTCCAGCCCCGCGCGGGGCGCATGTCCACGTGAGCGTGCAGGGCACGTGCCACTGGACACCTTTGTTAAAAGTTTGCAGCAGTGTCACACCATGCATCAGATGTAGCCTTTCTAGCGAACTTTAATTTCTTTTTTTTTCCGCTTACTTCAGGAGCACAACGCAAGTCTGTCGTCATGTCGGTTGGAATATCACATGGGATTTAATTTTTGCTTGGTTATTTGCAGCATGCAGCCACCTGGTGAGAGGCTTTTCACCACAGGCTGTGGTTTGGTTCCTGTGTGCTCTGCGCTGTCCTGGTTCCGTGCTGGAGGTGTGTTTCATGTTTAATAATGTTGTCATGTCGAGGCAGTACAGTTCCATGTCACACCTCCTACAGAGTTTAGATGGTGATCAGGTAATAATATGTATATTAGATCCGTTCAGCTCTTTGTCTGACGTGCGCTATGATGCATTACTGTGCATGAGACCATGGGGGGCCAGTGGCACACGGTCCTTTCCGTTTGATTGCACACTGTTCACACCTACTGTATATGATGAATGCATGGCACATACATGTTATTACATATCAACGTTTCCTTTGCCCTCCCTGGCTGGGGTCCAGTGGAGGTGGACATATGTGGCACAACATGTCGACAGGCTTTGCTGTGACCGATCGATCTCAGAGCTCAATCATCCGTGATCAGATCATTTCAGATGCTGTTTTGATGCCACCAGAATATGTAGACTGCGATCAGACGATGCAAAAACTACATATAGAGTGTTTTGAACATGTGTAACACACTCGAGACAGCTGAACGAATGGGACCAAATATGTGGATGCTCACAGACTGCTGTCCATTTGTCTTCAGACCACACCTCAATATTTCCCGATTGTGGTGTGTGATGTGTCATTCTGGCGCAATTTGGCCTCAATCAGCATTTGGGTGATGGGGGTTGTATGAATTACTGCAGGTTTTTTTAAATTTGCATTTTCCATACCAGTCCAACTTTTTCTGATTTGGAATTGTATTATTAGATGTGGAATATTATAACCAATCTGGTTTTGAAACCTGCAAACCCCCCCAGAAATATGGATAAGATACAAAGTGTAAGCAGTGTAACAAATATGCTTATGAGTTTGATTCAAGCTTTCCTGTGTACTTGGTAAGACACTTAAACTGGAACATCCGGGTCCAACCAGCTGTAAATGAGCATAGCAGCCTTGGATGGGGAAGTAATCCTGGTGGAGTTATAGACTCTCATCTCCTTCAGATAAGCACTGGCACCAGCAGGCTTCAGGGGCTGGATGTTGTGAAAGTGTAGGAACACGGACCCACAACAGGGGGCGTAAATGAACGGGCAATGGATAAGCCAAAACAGTAACAATTTAATGTTGTAAATTGTGCACAATGGAATACAGACAACAACAAGTTTGGAACTACAGTCAATTACACGTTGGGTGACGTGTGGGCAGGCTTGAGGATAAGAGACGCCCGTCCAGAACCGAGCCGGATCCCACACGGCCCTCACCGCCAATGGATCTGAAGAACACCGGAGCCGCCAAGTCCTGAGTCCCCAGGTGGCCACCGTCTCCAGCTGTCAGACCTGGCACTGCTGGCAGAGAACAAAAACAGCACAGGTGAGTGTGAGTACGCACACTCAGTAATCCCACAGTCTGTGTTCTTTTGGGAGGGAGCACCTCCACCTCCAATCACACACTCGTGCAGCTCCTGTCTAACCACTTATCTGGTTGGGGTGTGAGGCGAAGCAGTCGCTAATCACACCAAACGCCATTCCAGCAGATAAGGAAACACCACAGGAAAACGGCTGCAAAAGAGATCAGACTATGACTCAGTTTAAATTCAGCAGAGAAATTACCTCCAAGGTAGCTGATTTCTCGGCGGGGAGGTGGCGTTGCAGTCCGGCCTTTATGGTGGTGGTGATGTGGATGAGTGACAGCTGGTGCTGATGATGAATGACAGCTGTCAGTCCCGGTTGCTATGACGCCCTCTAGCTTGAAGCCCACACTTCAAGCAGGGCGCCATCTGGTGGTGGGCCAGCAGTACCTCCTTTTCAGCGGCCCACACAACACTGGACAGGAATTACTTCTACAAGATGAACAGCTTCCCATATGTACAGCCTACTTCTAAGTTTCACCCACCTATGGTGTGAATTAGTGTTAAAACTCAAGGTCAGATATTACGTGTCCAATAGAATGGTGACATATGACTTTATAGTAGTCTTTAATAGTAGCCACAAGTGCATTTATAACTAATTCCTCAATACATTGAAGTCTATATGCTATAGCATCACAGAGGGCTACTGGGGCCAGTGCTTATCTGAAGATATCATAGGAATAAGTAGATGACAGTATGTGACTCCCCTTGGATGGGACACTAGTCTATCTCGGGGTAATTCCCCAGCCAAGGAAGGCACCTATTTACAGTTTGGTGGACTGGGACAATATAGATGAAGGACACAAAAGGTACTGAGAATGTGAATTGAATATTGGTAGCCAAATTTCTTATTCTACTGCTTCTAATTCTAATATTCTTATATACCTTATACTTTAGCATTGGGCCAAAAGTTTTGATCTCAGCCTATGACTTTGGCTTTTAATGAATATATTTCAAAATCAGACAAATTTTTAATTGGCTGACCTGCTTTTATTTTGTCAACTTTGATTCAAATACAATCAAAACTCTTCAAATCATTTTGTTTGCACAGGCGGACACACAGGACAAAAAAGCATTACCCCCTGTACGTGCTACCACGAAAGGGGTAGAAATGTTACTGCAACATCATTGTCATCTTCATCTTCATCTGCTTATCCGGGATTGGGTCACGGGGCAACAGGGGACCCAAAACCTCCTTTTCCCAGGTCACATTAAATACTACTGACTGTGGGATCCCGGGGCATTCCCAGGCCAGTGTGGAGATATAATCTCTCCACCTAGTCCTGGGTCTTCCCCAGGTCCTCTTCCCAACTGGACATGCTTGGAACACCTCCATAGAGAGGCACCCAGGGGACATCCTTTCAAGATGCCCGAACCACCTCAGCATGCAACTTTCAATGCAAAGGAACAGTGGCTCTACTTCGAGCCTCTCACGGATGACCGAGCTTCTCACCTTATCTCTAAGGGAGACATCAGCCACCATCCTGAGGAAACCCATTTTGGCCACTACATTCATGATGTAGCTCTTTCGGTCATGACCCAACCCTCATGACCATAGGTGAGAGTAGGAATAAAGATTGACCAGTATATCAAGAGCTTCACCTATTGGCTCAGCTCCCTTTTCATCACAACAGTATGGAACAGTGAATACAACCATCTCTGCTGCGCCCCTTCTCCAGCCAATATCAAGCTCTATTGTCCCCTCACTCATGAACAAGACCCAGAGGAACTTGAACTCCTTTACTTGGGGCAAGACCTCATTCCCTATTCGGAGTAGGCAATCCATCGGTTTCCTGCTGAGAACCATGGCCTCAGATTTAGAGGTGCTGATCTTCATCCCAGCCGCTTCACGCTTGGCTGTGAACTGACCCAGTGAGTGCTCGAGGTCACAGGCCGATGAAGCCAACAGGACCACATCATCTGCAAAAAGCAGTGATGAGACCCTGAATCCACCAAGCTGAAAATACTCTTCCCCCTGACTACGCCTCGATATCCTGTCCATGAATATCACAAACAGGATTGGTGACAAGGCACAGCCCTGGCGGAGCCAAGCTCCACCAGAAACGAGTCCAATTTACTGCAACCCAAACACAGCTCTCGCTTTTTGAGTACAGAGATTGGATGGCACTGTCCCATATCTCAAGGCAATGTTGAAGAGATGTCTCATCCAAGACAGTCCCTCCACACCCAGAGCCTTCAGCATTTCAGGAAGGATCTCAACAACCCCCCAGGGCCTTGCCACTGCGGAGTTGTTTGACTACCTCAGTGACTTCCACTACACTGTAAACCTGAATGTTCAAATTAATTAAAAAGATAAAGTAGTGTAAAGTCAAAGTTGTATTAAAATGTTCTACTTACTTAAAAATTTCAAGTTTGTGTCTTGCTTCTTAAGTAAATTAAACTCAGAATTTATGATTGACTTGAACTAATTGTATATTACATAAGCAAAACTTCAAAGCATAACTTAAGCACAACTTAAGAGAATTAAGTAATTATATATGAAAATATTTGAGTTGACTTCATCAACACTTTAGCAGGGGTGGTGACCAAGTGGTTAGTGCACTTGGTTTCAGCGCAGAAAGTTCCTGGTTCAAACCTCACCCCTGCCACATTTCTCCATGTAATGTGCAGCTGCATCAGCAAGGGCATCTGGGGTAAAACCTGTGAATCTGCTCAACATGCAGCCCCATCTTGGATCTGCTGTAGCAAGCCTGAGTAAATAAAAAGGGAGCAGTCGAAAGGACTTAGTTTTACTTCATGAACGCTTTAATTTAATTGTAATCATGAGGTACAAGTAGCATATAATTGAAACTTTAAAGTTCTGGAAAAAATTGACTTTTAAGTTTATGAATTCAAAAATTTTATAGCAAATGATTGCTTCAATATTTTTGAATTCTCCTAACTTATTCGGGTTTACAGTGCAAGGAAATTGATGATGATCCCACATCAGCTTCCAGCTCTGCCCCTACAATAGAGGGCACTCCAGTCTGTTTCAGATGTTTCTCAGAAGTGTTCCTTCCAGCGGCCCAATTACCTCTTCAGTTGAGGTCAACAGAGGACCATCCTTACTGTAGACAGCTTGGATGGCTCCCTGCTCTCCTCTCCAGAGGTGCCTCATGGTCCAACAGGAGAACCTTGGTGCCAACCAAAAGTCCTTCTCCATGGTTACTCCGAATTTCTTCCACACCCGCTGCTTTGCCTCCTTCACAGCAGAGGCTGCTGCCCTTCGGGCCTGTCGGTACCTTGCAATTGCCTCCAGAGTCCTCAGTCAGACAGCTTCCCTGACCACGGGTGTCCACCACAGTGTTCGAGGGTTGAAAAAATTAGAGTTGCCATTAATGTCGATAAACTGTCTGGAATTTGTTTTGTTTATAAACGAAACCATGAGTCAAACTGTTTTTTTTTCCCTGGAGTTTCACTTGGAGTTTCACTTATGGTTTCATTCCACTCTGTGTTTCCCTTCCTTCACTATCTTGCACAGTGTTTAATCTTTGTCCACTAGCCACACCCCTTTCTACAATCTTCCCTCCACACATGCACCTTGTTACCTAATCAGTCTGCACACGCACTTCGTTTACACCACCCCCAAGAGCCTGGTCTGCCCCCAAGAGCCTGGTCTGCTTGAGGTTTCTTCCTTATAGGGAGTTTTTCCTCACCACAGTTGCCTAGTGCTTGCTCTGGGAGTTGGTAAGGTTAGTCCTTACTGGCGTAAAGTGCCTTGATTCGACTTTCTTATGATCTGGTACTATATAAATATAATTATAAGTGAATAGTATATTGATGTGTATGTCTGTGTGTCGACATGTAGTAGTGAATTTATATTTATGTAAATATGACTGATTAGAATTGTTGGACTTGTACTAGCAGGGGTGGGCGTTAATAAGCTTTGCTTCAGCCCACACCCTTTCGGACTCACTAGTTTTGTCTGTGTTTGTTTGTGGAATTGTTCATTTTTTTCTATTTGAATATTTTGTGTGCCGAATTAAAAAACATTGTCACTTTGTCACCACCTGTTATTTAAGCCTCCACAGTCTCACAGCTCACTGCCAGATTGTTGTCTCTGTACACTCTCCAGCCCGGTTCCTTGCTCAGTTTTTGCCTATCTGTATTCTGACTCTGCCTTGTTTGTTGACCTTGTTGCAGCTTTGCCTCTGATAGCCTATATACCGTGTTTTTTGACCTATGCCTGTTATTGAACTACGTCTCAGCCTCTCGCCATTCTGATAGCTTTGCTTCGCTGCTGGACTCCCCGTGTACCGACCACCTGCCTGTTTCTCTTATTAAACCTTTTTAACTCTATCAGTCATGTGAGATTGCATTTGTGTCCACCCGGTTTGTGCCATGCCTGATATAAACTAAATAAATATGAAATTGGTCACTGGATCCTTGATCTCTGGACAGAATTAGAAATAAATGAAATCTATAGTTTTTGTCAAAAGCATTTCCTTTCAGATATTAATGACACAAATGTAACTCCATAGACTGTGAGCTGAGCTCTTGCAGCCTGCTGTGCTGCATGTCAGGATGTAATTCATAAAAAGGGGGGAAACGTTTTGGTCGGTTGTAGTTTGTTGTTTGTATTATAACGTTTGGAAAGAGGTGTCATTTGATTTAAAATGGTGAAAACGGCGATTCGCTTTGAAGTTATTAATTCCAAACGAAATCTGTGTGACTCTTTGGAGCTGTGTACTTAGTCCCACAAAACAGAGGATATTTATTATTATTATTATTATTATTATTATTATTTCCATAGCCTGATGGACAACTTCAGTTTATGCATCGTCTGGTGCTCACACCAGAGAACCATCACGTAAAACTGTGGCGTGGAACGGAGGATGATTCTCCTTTCTTACCCACAAGAAGACAAGAATCCCAATTAGTGACTTTAATCTACACAAAGGTGATTCACGATTGACATCTTTAAATGGCTTTGAGATTGGCTAATGAAGAAATTGCAGACTTGCTACTTCTGAAAACCAGTGAAGCAGAGAACCAGCGAACAGTGGGTTGAAACGCTGCTTTGTTGCTTCAAGCTTCAAGCAGAACCTCTGCAGTCTGCAGTCAATGTGTAGAAATGATAATTTTCCCAAGAAACACAAAACAACGGCCGCTCCGGTGTCCTGGACTGAAGAACCGATAAGGGAATTGTTAAGCAAAAAGGCTACTGATGTCATTATGTTTGTTGTGGTAGAAATGTGCTTTCTGGCTTCTGTCTGTGGTGCATTCAATGTGCCTCGGAAAAAAAATTGATGTAAACAGGCATCACTATTTCACCCTTCAATTGAATCAATGCACACTGAATGAATCGATGCACTCGCATCCCGCACGTTTGTATCTGGATACCGATTTGTACTGATTAATCTCCAAATGCCTAATACATGTGTATCCTGTGTGTTTGTGATCCCAGCCTAGCAGTTGTAATGCATTTTAATACCACCCAATAGAGGAGTTATCAGAATTGTAAAATCACTTCTTCAAACCAGACAGAGCAAATGTGAATGCAAAAATCATTTGTTTCATGGGAGACAGAACTGGAAATAATGCTTTGGGTTATTTGACATGTGGTTAAATCAGTCAAACTAACATAACTTCATCAAAAATTAAAATATCAAATGGCATCAAATCTGTGTTGAATGTAAACTGAATCACAGCTTGATTGAAGTGTAGCCATAAAACTTAAAATATATCACACTATGTGCACCAGTGCATGATAAAATAGACCTGTCGCTTCCTTCTTAAGCATCATTCTAACATGTTTCTATAATATGTACAATGTAAAATGTGAATTTTACAATGACTTTGCAGTTTTGTTTCCTAAAGGGTAACTTAAATTTATTTTGCATGCATTCAGATCTTTCAGAAATATGCCAAAGCATAGCAGGTGTCACCAAGGCAATTGGCAGCTAGCAACCATTTTAGTTTTGCGCAATTGTTGCACGAATCCTCTAGGAAGTACTAGAGGAGCTACGACCACTACCTTTGCAACCCCCCCCCCCAGGACTAAACCAAACCAACATTTTTAGGTTCCTTAGATGACTCCAAAACACAATCAGGATGTTCCCAAAAATAAAAACTGTCCGGAAGGCAGTTATCCGTGATGGCATCCAAGATGGCTGCCAAAATAGGGTTTTTCACTAAAACGTGTTTAAACAACATATGAACAACTTAAATATCACAGAGATTCAATGGGAAGACCATTGCAGGTGTGCCTAAACTAAATTCATTCATGGATTTAAGATTCAAAATGGCGTCCAGAATGGCCGCCAATAGGCCCTTATCATTGAATCTCTGTCATCATCTAAGGAACCTAAAAAAGTTGGTTTGGTTTAGTCCTAGGGGGAGGGGGGTGCAAAGGTAGTGGTCGTAGCTCCCCTAGTAAAAGAACAGCAATAACTCTGAGTAAAGCACCTAGAGCCAAACTGTAACTCTTGTAACAATTTTGTCCACATGCACTTTTGCATAGTGATATGTTGCATTATGGATGACAAGAGAACAAAAGAGTATTTGGAAGACTTTATGAGTGTTTACCTCCAGAGTGCAAATTGAACAATGACAACTGTCCTGACCTAACATGGGGTCCTTATCTAGTATTGATTAGCCAGTGCTAGCTTGCTGGCTAGCAATTAGTTCATTAAACTGTAACTTAAGTCAAAAGTGCCGAACTAGGCAAACGCAAACATAGTGTATTTTCCAGAGTATGTCACTTTTGGGGGGAGGCTGCGAATTATACTGTGGTGTGACTTATATGCCAAAAACTAAAAGAGAAAAAAGTAAAATAAATCATGCATCATCATTATTATTGTTATTAATATTATTTATTATTATTTATATCGGGCTTTCCCAGGAATCAAAGTACCAAAGAAAATAAACTCCAATAATAAAAGAAGGAATGCCAATAATAGAAAGTACACTACAGCAATGCACAAAAATCCCAAATTAACAAGCTGATAATACAGAAAAGGACGTTCTGTGTGATTTATATTCTGAAAAATCTGGTATACATCCACTGACATTTGATACAGTCTAATTCAGAACCTTTGAAGTTAAGAAAATAAAGTGTATTGAACAAGCTGGATACTACAGTATCCTTTAATGTGCATCACACATTATCCTCCAAGTTAACATGATGTCACAACACTTTCACTTCTGCATTTCACCGCTTTGGCTGTATTTACTGTGATTATAAATGTGCATACAGCTGAACGACCAAAGTCCTGTGCTTTCGTAATGTTTTTGGACACATTGGGTTTTGAGACATTATCTGGCACAGATGTTTCCCAACTGTTTTCTGGTAAATTTATTATCTGACCCTTTCCTCAGAATATTAATACCCTTCCCCAGATAGTGCTGTTTTTTTTTTTTATTCTTCTTACTGTCATATAAACCCACAAATCCAAACATATATTAAAACATATTCACAAACGCATTTATTACATTGCTATTATTACCTCTGCTATTTAATACATTTTTAAAAAGTATTACCTGTGATAAAATGCATTCCAAGTCCTCTTAATGGGCCTCATGTATCAACGTGCGTACGGCGATATTTGAGCGTATATGGGGTGTACGCCAAAACGGCTGCGCTACTTGGCATTTATCGATGTAGTCGTTGGCGTACGCTGCGTTGAAAATATACACCAGGTCGAGAGGTGGCGTAAATTATACACCAAAATGAACCAGCGCTGGAATCCACATAAAAATGAATCTGATCAACATGATAAACAGTGCCATTATACAAATCAATGCATATGTTACATAAATAACACTTTCCTGATTATACTACATAAAAAATACAAATCCCGCTTTTGCAGGATTGTTGGTCTATCGAGCACGATCCGTGGTCACAGCGCTGACCGCAGAGAAAGCGCTGCTCGCCTTTTTCTCCACAGCCTGGAGCCAGAGCAGCGCTGAGCTTATCTTTATGTGGTGTGATCGTTTTAGACAATGAAATTTATAATTACAACTGTAGTGTTGTCATTCCCTTCGCCCGTGCTGCAATCAGGTTTTGTCGTCTCCATTCGTTTGTCACAATAAAATAAATACATTTTAAGAATAAAGAAATCTGAAAAATTAGACGTGTCTTATTAATTGAGCGAGCAAATATCCACGTCAAGAATTATTGATGTGAAAAGAGAATACAGTGGTCCCTCGCTATTAACGCGGTTCACCTCGCCGTTTCGCGGAGTTTTTAGTCCAATTTTGCATGCCTTTTTTTTTTTCTTTTTTTTTACAGTGTTCTGTGTTCTGCGTGTCTGTTTATAAGAATCTTCTCGCCCAGAAGAAAAAAGAGCGCCAACAACTACTCGTAACTGTGTTTGTCACTCGGAAAGAGACACCTGCAGCGAGGTGTGAGTGGAAAAAGGCGCGGCGTCAGGATGCAGAGGCGCGATCTGTGAAATACTGGTGAGTCACTATTAATAATTTCTTATGTGTCCAACCTTGTATGTTGATCGTTAAAATTAAATTTGTTAGTTCTAAAAGCCATCATAATTATTTATAGGAAAACGTTCTATTTTTATTTCTCAAACAAATGTTTGGGCCTGAAAACAGTTTGGTCTTATTTTTCTACTAAGGTTTGAACTTTGAGAGTGTTTACACACGAGAGAAAAGTGAGAAAATGTTCATGCCTGATTGAGAAAGTGGTTTTACATGGTTTTTACAGCTTTAAAACGTCTATAATAATTGTAAAAAAAATAACACTGACTAAGTCACGGACTTCGCTTTTTGCGGACTATTTTTAGAACGTAACTCCCACGATAAACAAGGGACCACTGTAACACTTTTTTGATTAAACTACATAACAATTGATGCGACGGCCACTTTTGACACTCTATTGGCACGCGTCATGATTGGTGGAGTTCTTTTTCTTTGCCGTCTTCCTGGCTTCCATGTCGTAAAATGAGGGTGTGTCTGAAGCGGAGTCTGAATATTTATGGGCGTGTTTATTATAATTACGATTGTTTTCCCCCGCCGCATTTATCAAGGTCACGTCAGGCGTACGCCGGAAATGGGCAGGTGCGCACTGCTTGATACATGTCACGGCAACTTTGGTGTACTTCAAATTTACACCGTAAATTTACGCCACAAGTGCGCAACGTTGATATATGAGGCCCAATAGGTGGAAATCAAGGACCCTGTGCTGGTTCCTAATGCAGATATGGCTGCTACTCTACTCTGCTCAGTTGAACTTGGTTAATATTGGACTGCATTTATTTGGACTGCATTTATATAGCACTTTTCCATCTGCATCAGATGCTCAAAGTGCTTTAGAAATAATGCCTCACATTCACCCCAAATGTCAGGGTGCTGCCATACAAGGTGCTCACTTCACACCGGGAGCAATAGGGGATTAAAGACCTTGCCCAAGGGTCCTTAGTGATTTTCCAGTCAGGCCATTTGTTTTAATGCAGAGACACTAATGCTGTCCCAGATAGAGCCAACCCATTCCTGCATGCTGACATTACTCTGATTTCAGGGCTGTGCCATCGTCTTAACAAAGGAAGTTGGAGGAAATGGATGTGGGTGCATGTCAACAATTACTATTGATCCACCAAAGTTAAAACTGTTGCAAACCTAGTAGTTATTTGCACAACTAGTACTGTGCACTGCCCAAACTACTGGACCAAGAAAATATCTCACAGGAAAGGCAGGTGTTTGATACAAGGTATCGTTCAGTGGCTGTTACAGTAATATGGATCACAACACTCTTTTAGAGCCCAACGTGGACAAGCTCTCCATTACATCATCAACCTGCTGAAACCTTGTTCTTCTTCCTAGGCCCTTAGGTCATCAGGTCAGAGGTTTCTAATGGTCTGGTTTTAAAACATGTGGGGATCAATTGTTTCAAGAGTCGCACCAAAACTCTGGAATGGTCTTCCTCACACTGTGATAATAATTTGGATTCATACAATATAACAATTGTGACAAATAGTTAGGTAAGACACAGATGAGGATCAGTGAACCTAATATTCAGGGCCATGTTGGTATATTTTAATTAATGGAATAATTTGCAGTTCTTCTTGTATACGTTAGTTTAAATAAGAATGATGCCACAGTGGGAGATGAATGGACCTGTTCAGACATGCACATGTAAAGTAGTAAACCTTGTTACTAATCGTAGCATCCTGGTCGTCACTAAGGCCACGGCTGGCTGTAATAAATATCTCATTCATTTATTAAACAAAACAAAGTGGAATTACTGCTGATGTTGTTGTGTACTAATATGGGTTATTAATTTTCTTCATTTATTAGTGCTTCTCATTCATGTGTCAAGAATGCACAAAAAGCAAGGTTAGGGCTAAAAGGGAAGAGCTGTGGCGTAGAAATGGAATTCAGCCATAGTGATAGCAGCCATAGCTACAATAAATATGCCAGCAGAGGGCAGCATTGGCTCATCCTGCAGTTCAATGGTCACTGTAGTATATTTGCTTTGACCTAGAAGATGAATTCTCTTTTCTTTTTTTTTAGCTCCACGTAGTTACTTGTTGCCCTGTGCTATAAAAATGACATTTTCCTGTATGAGCATGAATTATTGCTTTGCACAGTCAGTATCTGATGGATAATTTCCTCTTTCAGACTGACGATATCAGCTGAATGCCCGATGCATCTGGAGGATTTCCCCATGGATGCTCACGCGTGTCCTCTGAAATTTGGGAGCTGTGAGTAAACACATCATGCACATGCTGCATAATGGCATTAAATAATGCAGGAAAAGGTAGAATATAAATGTTTTCTCTGACACATAGAGTCTAAAAGGTGAAGTCACCAGTCAGAGACATGGTGTGTAGGTTTGACACAGGATCCAGATGAACCTGGCTTTGTTTGACAGCACGGAGCCCCTCAGGTGTAAAGCAGGGACACTCCACTCCTGATTAAACCATTAATCATCATGTCAGGCTTGTTCAGCTGTATACTGCTTCAGCTATTTTTAAAAGGGGTACATGTGCTTGTCTGTGCTTGTACTTGCAACTTTTGCATTCAGGCACATACACTCTTTTTATGTACTTCTCAACAACCAAGAAGCAGAAATGGATCATTAGACTGTTATAATATGGTTAAAGGTCAAACCCTAAGGTCAAAGAAAACATGGTCCAAAACTCCTTTAAAAAAAATATGTCAACAACCAAAAGGTCTAGATGGATTACACTGGTCAACACGATTTTTCTTGCATGGAGTTTCTCAACAGATTTTGGGTAATCTTGGGCGCTGAATCTGAATTTGGTATTAGTTTTTGCCAATCACATCATGTTTTTGAGATATCAAAACATATTTCTTGTATCAAGCATTGAAGCAAAAGCTGCAGTCTTGCACACCTCATCAGCGCCATAAATAAATTAAAGGTTGACAGGCAGGTTGGTTAGGACACAAATGCAAGGCTCACACAAACAGCTCTGGTAGAAAAACTTTAGCGATGTGGTAAGAAATGGTCAGTATACGGGAAGGCAGTCCAAAAAAACAGCAGCAGTACAATAATCATCAGGCTTAAGCGAGGTTGGAAAAAACGGGCAGGAGGTCGAGAACAACATGAGGCAGGCAGGACTATGGAATACAAAACTGAGAGCTGGAAAGAAGGTACAGGGTGCATCAATCTGGCAAAGAGACAAAGCAAAATGAGCAGTATATATACACCCAAGTAATAAGGTACAAATTGAGAGCAAGTGAGTGTGGAAAGTACCAGAAAGAGGGCGTGACCAGGGAGGGAGAGAGAGAGAGAAACGCCCACCACCAAGACAGACAGAAAGACCCAAGCAGGAAAAAGTCCAACAAGAAAATAAACAAATGGGAAGGCAACCAACAGACAAACAGATCAAAGTAAAGAAATAAAAGCAGATCAAACACACCCCCTGACAAAGGTAAGCCAAGAATTAGAATTACTGTGATGACCGTAAGGGCCCCTTCACACAAAGTGCAGATTTGGTCGATTTGCGCATAAAGTGAGCATGAAGCAGGCATCGTGTGCAAAAGGTGTAAAATCATAGTTGCCTCCAATGCTTCGTACACCTGTTGCTACAACTATTTGCACACACCAGTGGCTGAAAGACAGAGTGTGCGCTGTGCGAGCCCAACGATCCCTGTTGTGGCAGGTGTCAGCCAAATTCCAGGTGACACGCACAAACATCTAACACTGCTTGCATGGCACTTATAAAATGTGTGGTCATTCGTACTATTAACATGACAACAGTCAGCAGATGATCATTGTCGTGCTGACAGTGAAATTTGTCTAAGTGCCCCACGACTGTGGTTTTGGTGTGTGTGCTAAACTGTGGCTGCCGACAGAAGCAGCTGTGGAGATCTGCCGTTCTGGACATCCCAGCTGTGCAACACGTACTGTGTTTGGACGGACATGAACTAACAACTGCCCAGTGTGATGCACGTGTGTCTGCTTGCTGTCATCACATGGACATAAAAAAATATATATTGCTGTGGGGATGGGCTGCAGCGAGCGCCCGTGCATGCACATTGACAGGCTACCCCCAGGTTGATTCGGACCATCAGATCATAACACGCAGTGGGTGATATGACTGTCACTTCACCCATGTGAGCTCTGTTCCACATGACATGGTGTCTGTGCTGTGGCACACCATGCTCTAGACATGCATGTCGGGCAGAACAGGTGCGGGCGCACCGGACCAGCAGATGTGGACATGAGAAGAGCGAAGTGCTTCTCATTCATGTCTTTTCATGACTGTATGTCTGTGACCATGAGTCATCTACAGAGGAACAGACGGATCATATTTGTATTGGCAGCTTCATAATTGCAGTGTTTTTATATGGTGTGTGGGTTTATTTCATTTTAAATATGTCCATCTCCTTCCTTATATCAAGCAGGTTCCTGCAGCTTTCACAGGACAGCAACTGTAGCTCAGTGGTAAAGTTTCTGACTAGCAATCAGAGTTTTTGGAAGGCGCGGGTTCGAGTCCCATGGGTGGCTTGTAATTTTTATTTTTTTTATTTTCAGCAGCTGTGTGATGTGTAACCATGTAGTGTAGCTGCTGGCAGTGTGTTCCCATGTGCATGAACCGTTGCACCGACATTGTGCACGCCTGTCCGTCGGCGTGATGTTTCGTGGTTTGATCATGCAAGCTGTTTCACTGTGAGTCGCCCTGAGTTGTACTTTATTCGCACTATGTGTGAAGGGGCCCTAAACCATTTTAAATGCACTGTGACAGTGAAAACACAGCTTACATTTGTGTATAAGCCATAAACGTTTCCATGGAACAACATTTTGTGTTAACCTGAGTTAATGCTTTGACCTAACGGGCAGCACTTAGTGATGAGCTCAAGGCTTTCAGAGCAATCCTATGCTGCTGTGCCAATCACTTCTCATGGAATGAACTCTGATATTTAAACAACCTGTGGAAATGTCAGAACATTATTCAAGATTAGATGTAGACAGTATATAGTTGTTTTGTTTTTTTCCCTATGGCGCCATTCAAACAACCTGCAGTTTTGGGAAAAATGTAATTTATAGTTAAGAGACTGTATTTGTTTTACAACGATATCTTTCTATTAGACAGTTGGACCATCAATGGCAATTTATCTTATTTTTGGTAGATTTTGAGCAGGAGATGAGGTGGAGGACACTTTTAATCAAGTGAAGTAAAATTATAAGTTTGGCAACATTTTGGTTACATATGCCGCAGAGGTCTCACACAAGCTGTGTCAGGACTAAAGGATGTTTATAGCAGGAAAATGCCTCTGAAAACACACAGAATTGTGCCATTTAGAAAATGAAATGTCTGCTCCTCCTCACACACACACACACAATATATATCTACAACAGATCTAAAATCAAGCTACAGCTATAAGAAAAATAATAAACAGTGACTTGTGTGTGTAACAGAACAAATGGAAAGCAGTCTATATTCCTCAAATTGTAGACCAACCTTAAGGGCCCCTTCACAACACGGTTGAGAACGAATGGCGCACGAAGGAGGATTCGAATGTCAATAATGAAATTTTGGAGCCGCCTCGAATGCCTCGTACAGCAGTTGCCACAACTGTTCAGCCGCAGCACATATTCACTCTACATTCACGTGTTGCTCGCACTGGAAACCCATTCGAATGGCGGTCATGATGAGGTCGCACTGCCATCTGATCATGCTCACAACATTTGCACGGCATGTCGAATGCAGGTCAGACATATCGTGCTGCGGCCGAGGGGCTGCATGAAATCGAGGCAGCCTTAAATGGACTGCATTTATATAGCGCTTATCCATCTGCATCAGACGCTCAAAGCACTTTACAATTATGCCTCACATTCACCCATTCACACAAACACACTCACACACCGATATCAGGGTGCTGCCATGCGAGGCGGTCAGTACACACCGGGAACAACTAGGGGATTAGGAACCTTGCCCAAGGGCTCTTAGTGATGTTTTTGGGTCAGGCTGGGGTTTTAACTGAGGATCCTCTGGTCTCAAGCCCAACGCTAAACCACTAGACCATCACCTCCCCAACACAACAGCAGCTGAATGATGGCGAATGCTGGGCAAGTGGCCATTCAACCCACTTTCGGCCAGAGTTGGCCGGCATCCAGGTGCCACCCATGACCAAATCTTGGGTTGACCATCACCTACGTATAAATTTTGCTTGAAACTGACCAAAGGACCCCAGGAGTAGGAGAACAAACAGACAAACATTTTACCAATGATATATTATTCAATCAATCATTTTCTACTACAACCACTTACACCAATTAAGGCCCAGGGATTGGGGGTGGGGGGGCTGTGAGTCAGGGTACACCCTGGACAGGATGTCAATCACAGGCCCGCATATAGACAGACAAAAACATTCACACTCGGACAATTTAGAGTCACCAATTCACCAAACCTGCATGTCTTTGGATGTGTGAGGAAGCCGGAGGGAACCCATGCAAACACAGGGAGAACATGCAAACTCCTCACAGAAAGGTCACAGGTGGGAAGCGACCCTACAACTTTCTTTTTGTGAGGCAACAGTGCTAACCATTAAGCCACCGTGCTGCCCATGACAACCCTATTATATATATTTTAAATGATTCATCTGAATTATCTACTGTTACGCATGGGACTCTTCAGGGGTCACTTCTTGACCCATTATTATTTTCTTTGTATTTAGTACCTTTAGGTAGATTTAAGGCACCTTGACACTTGCACAAATTTGATCCCCGCATTGGCATGTAATCATGAACTCCCATGAGTAAACCCGTCATAAACTGCTGTAAATGGTGTGTGATCTGTGTGTAGCTGTGTGCCAGTGTGCAAAGAAAATTTTCAGATGTTCAAAATTTCTGTAACGCATTAATTTCTTGCCACTTGCATGAATTAGTTGTGAACATTGGACAACCTATTTGAAAACACTACTTTTCAAAGTGTGTCATTGCACACAGGGCATCTGAATCTGAAATTAGATTATAAAGAGATGTTACATCTATAATAAACATAACTTTACAGATACTTTATCTAACTCATAAGAAGGAATGAAAATGCAACTGTTTTACCAGTCCATTACAACATATATATTATAAATAATTACTTTTGAGACAAGATTCCAAATGCATTCACCACTGCATGACGCACATGAGACAACCTGCAGCTGTAGATAATTTCTCTACTATTCTGAGAGCAATGCGAGAATGGTTTCATCAGCCAGGTTCTGAGAGCAAATGCAGCATTGGCTACGAAATGATTATTTTGTATTGCGTGGCATCAAGTGGGACACTGGTGGGATGCATTGGCACAATGAATTGCACGGTAGTGCGGGGATCATACTTGTGCAAGTGTCATGGTGCCTTGATACATACCTCTGAGGTTGATTTTTGTTGCTGTACTGTTGTAATGTTGTCTAGTACAACAGCTATTTATTCTTATCACTCCTTTAATTTATATAAGCGAGGGAGTTGCCGTTGACACATAAACATTCAGATAAAGCGGCAGTCAGCATTTTTCCTGGGTGGGGCATGCACATAGGGTGTTTTCACACATAACTTCTTTGGTCCAGCCCCTCAGAGTTTTAAGTCTGATCTGAACCAAAGCAGCAGGCGTGAATGCTACCCTTCACCATGGTCCAGACCAAAGGACCAAAATTTTGTCACATTAAGAGAGATGGGGAAACATGGTTCAGTGCATTTGCAGTGTAAACACCTTTTGGATAGTTCAGATTTTTGGACAAAATACAGGGAGTTGAGGCAGGTTATCATGTTTAGATTGATGTTTAGAAGTTTAGATAATTTTATTGTCATTACAACAAGTGCAACGAAATTTCTCCCACCCAATCACCTCAGACAAAAACACAATCCACAATTACTGTATTACAAGTTGAACGTAATAATGGCACACATCACAATTAGAACACCCATACATATACATTTGATTGTTTATGTACACGACACTTCAAGACAGTCCGTTATCCAAATTGAGGCAATGTGAATGTGTGTGGGGGGCAGGGGGGCAGCAGTGTCTTCTACGCAGCCGCGAGTTTGGGGGAGTGGGGGAGTTGGAGGGCAGAGGCAACGGGGAGGGGGCTGTAGGGATGGGGTGGGGGCGTGCATCATGTGTGCAGATGAAATGAGTTCGTATCAGTTACTGTCAGTGTGTGCATAATGTCTGGAGTTTTCATGACAACGTCAGACTGTCGTGGAGTGCAGAAGATAAGAAGGCAGCCGAATGGTTCACCAAGGCTGTAGAAAGGAAGGAAGGAAAACAGCGGGGCGTTTTGACCTTCGGAAGCTGATAAGCCTGCCATGTTTAGGGCAGAAAAAACACATTTGCTGCTCTTCTGAGCAACCAAATCCAATTTATGAGTATTTCCTGGTCTCTGACATCTTCCTTTGCAAGACGTACATTTGCTCCAAGATGTTATCCAACTTACGTCTGAGTTCAAGGGTTAATGTAGTCTGAGAATGTATCACCTTGTCCAACTCATTCATCATGACAGACAGGTGAGGGGTCGTGGTTCTGGTAGTAGCCGTCCTGCCAATTCTCCAGTAGGTTAGGGCAGCACATAAACCAATAGGTACCAGCCCTCCTATGATAAAACCAAATATAAATAAATCTTTGACGTCCTCCACAGAGAGTGGTACCAAGCACACAACACGGCACTTCTCCCAGGCATTGAGAACATAGTCTGCAGGGTAGTTTCCATCTGGGGGCATGCAGGGTCCCCCAGCCCTGATTTCCTTGTTGAAAAATTGGTGTCAATAGCGTTCAGAGACCAGTTGATCAATTCTATGATTAATCCAATATAGTTTGAAGAATTCACAGTCCGGTGAAGTAGGGACTTTGAAGGTTGGAGCAGAGATCGAGGAGAGAGAAGGACAGAGGAGGAGATGCAACCACCCTCGCCAGAGTCCCAAGCAGTTTAATCACCCATTAAACAGGAAAAGAAAAGAAACAGGCAATAATTGATTTAATTTACTTAATTAAAAATGAAATGTGTTTTGTGAGACAGGTTTTAATAGTTTAATTTTTTTTTGTTGTTGTTTTACTTTTGACATCAAGTGCCAGAGCGTGGTGCTGGT
This sequence comes from Thalassophryne amazonica, assembly GCF_902500255.1. Taxonomy (NCBI): domain Eukaryota; kingdom Metazoa; phylum Chordata; class Actinopteri; order Batrachoidiformes; family Batrachoididae; genus Thalassophryne; species Thalassophryne amazonica. The sequence continues at coordinate 101,177,936 of NC_047112.1, read as the reverse complement.
AAAAATACCTTCACAGTAATAATGTACTTGCAATCAAAGGAATCCCTTTATTCATTTTCCTCTATTCAAACGTAACTTTTTGTGTATGTTCAAATGGAACTATACGCTAAATTGATATCAGGTGCACGTACATCTACAAACCAATCAATGTCAATATGAGGACATGCGGTCTACCAGATGATGATGTCAGAATGTATGTACTTCATGAAAGCTTCTTTAGTTGGATGCCAGCATTGCGATGGGACACCAAACCAATCATACCAAACATATTGTTATGTGTCGGACGCAGCTCGGAGAACCGACCAGCGTTTGAAGGACCCAGTATGAAATAAGCAGAGCACGGTACAAAGGCTAACTGAATTTAATACATAAAAAACAAAGTGCGGTCTGGCGTGGTGCGCTCCCAGCAGCGCTAACGGTCCGGAGCCAGAAGCTGTTCGGACCCAAGGACCCCGCCGACACCCCCCAGGTGGCCGCAACAAACCGAGTCTGTGAAAGAAGGAACCATTATGTGAGTCCACACTCTACACACAGAGAGAACACTTAAAGGTGTACAAACAGCAAACACTTCCTGGCTTGATTACTAATCAGCTTCCCAACCTGCAGGCATGGAACATCCAGTTCACAAAACTCCACTGCAGTGGAAGCCGATACATGACTAACGTACAGCTCAATATAAAAAGGTGTGAGGGACACCACATTTACTGACTGTATAAATGTTAGTCACAAAATCTAACGTACCTCAGGAAGTGTGCTGACGAGCGTGAGACCTCACCCCCTCCTCTTTCACAGACCGTGCATCAAACCTGGACGTTCTCTGCATCCACTGATGATGAGATGGCTCCCGAGACGACGATCTCACCCGTCTGGTCACAAGGTCGAGTCTCTGGCAAATACACACTGTGCACTCCAGTCTTAAATGCCACCATGTTCCAATCCATGCAGATGCACCACAGCTGTGAGTCCTGATGAGCTGCAGGTGATCAGCCTCAGGTGATCAGGGTGAGGTCCTGATAAACTCAGCAACACAGCCACTCAGTTCCAAATGCAAGCCACCTGGAAGGAAAAACAAAAGACAGAAACAAAAAGGCAGCCAGGCCCCCCAGCCATACAACACATATAGAAACATGAACCTTGATTCAGATCTTGGTCTGGATTTTTATGTGTAAAAATGCCCTTATTGTTCAATTTGACATTCAAATTTGCATTTGCAATACAAGCCCATTTTAATGTCGTCAACCTACGTGTTGTAATTTTTTTTTAACTATCAGTTCTGGCACAATTTTCAAAGTATCAGTTCAGCACCAGTAGTATTGTAAAAACATAAATAAAACCTGACCCAACTGTTTATACTGTACATAATTCGGTTCTGTACACATCTATTTATTCTAAGACTGACAGAAGAAATTATCTTTTTAAAGGAAGGCAGATTGTAGCGACAGCACCAGGTTATCTGCTGATAGTGTGTGAATGGTAAATGATTGACATGATTCAAGTCGAAAGGCCCCTTCTCAGAATTTTGCTTCGGGCCCCAGAGAAGTTCAGACAGACTCTGTACGAGGGTCAGATACCTACATGATTGTGTGACTGTATCGTGCCGTACAGTTAAGAATCTTTGTATCATCTCTGTTTTGAGGTGACCAGGACAACCTTTTTGAGCTGCAAAGCACTGCACAAATTAGAACTGTTTTGACTTTGGGCAATAGTGAGGTTTAGATTCATGCTTTTGTGTTATCTAGAATTGATTACAGTAATGCTTTGTTTTCTGGCGTCTCTTGAAGGTATTCCAAGTCTTCAAATGATTCAGAATACTGCTCTTCCAGCATTGCCTGGAATTAGGAAATTTGATCATATTACTTTGGTGTTAACATATAGATATTAGGCCCTTCAGACTTTTTTTTCAGTAAAACGGTTCTTGGGAACATGAGCATGGCTAAAACCTTTCAGCTTCTGGGGGTCCCCCCAAGACCGCCCACCTTTTTAAACATTTTTCCTTATTTTACCTTTCAGCTTCTGGGGAGCTCCACCCCCCAGAGCCCCGCCCCCCTAATGGCAGCCCTCTTAACCCCCTGCCACTTTAATCTTTTTTTTTTAATGTAGATGTAAATTAATATTCAAACTTTTCAGCTAGTTGACAGCAGGGCTGTACAATATGGCCAAATTATCATATCTCAGTATTGTCATATCAATATGATATACAATATGACTATGATTTCACAGAAAGTGTGAAACATTCTTAAACAAAACAGTAATAATACCACACTCATTTTGCACTAATCATAAGGTTAGGATACAGTGCTGTCCAAAAGTATTGGAACACTTGGTATTTCACACATTTAATTTGTTTATGCCATTTCAAATACAAGAAATACAAAAAATACAAAGAATAAAAATTTCTAAAATTATCTTCTTCAAATTCAAATGCCTGCTCGTTTAAAAATCACTGGAGACAAACGCATATGTAAGGCAACCCAAATTAAAGGAATGTCACTTTTAACAACCTGGACGTCATTTCTAGCATAAAATATGGCTATTTACTCACCAATATAACTTTGGTGTCATTATTAACCCACGGTTTAAACGATGTGTTCAGTTCAAATCTGAAGCACACACTTTTCTTCTTCTATTAAGGTGGATTAGAACCTTTTGTGGTACACAGTACCAACTACTGGACAGGAGGAACCTAGCAGTCAATGTGACTCAATGATTTCAAAATGCAGCTCTTTTCAACCAGACGTGCGGTGCTGTGACATGTCAATCATCTGTGTCCAATCAGATTTCAGGGGAGTCTAGTGCAACCCTGGCCTTATTTGTATTGCCATTTGTATTTGTATGGACATTATTTGTATAGTACCAAATCATAATAATGCTGCCTCAATGTGCTTCACACGAGTAAGATCTAACCTTACCAACCACCCTGACCAAGTACACAGGCAACAGTTGTAAGGAAAAACTACTTCTGATGATATTGAGGAAGAAACCACAAGCAGACCAGACTTAGGCCATTCTAACAGCTACAAGGTTTTTACAAATTTACAAATTTTATAAACACAAGAAACGGAAAACAAAAACAGAAGATCAACAAAAAGTCTTTAATTGAAATTAAAAAGTAGTGTATTTTGGGTCTTTAATCTTAGTGCATCCAATTCCACAACACATGGGGTTTCACAGCCTCCAGTCATTAGAGCAACAGGCAGGGCATCCTGTGGTCAGTCTGGCGCCCTGGAGTTATTGAAGGCAGTGCCATCAGTGGGCCTATTCCATTGGCAATGTCCATTCCAAATGCAGACTGCAGAATGCTGCATCATGTTCAGGCATGGCATCTCATCGTCATTTCGGCACCCTGCGGTCTGTAGCCATCAATTCTGCACGTGATGCCATCTGCGTGTCGGACAGAGCGAAAACGAGCAGAATTAGTCAGTTGGAAAAACTACCCTGAAACTGTTGGACTATTTTTTCATGCAGTTTTTTCACAAAGTGGTGATCCTTGGCCCATCTTTGCTTGTGAACAGCTGAGCCTTTTGGGGATGCTCCTTTCATACCCAATCATGACACTCACCTGTTTCCAATTAACCTGTGGAATTAAGGTTAATTGGTTTGTCCTGGTCACCTCAAAACAGGTATTCATTGAGCATTCATCAACTTTCCCAGTCTTTTGTTGCCCCTGTCCCAGCTTTTTTGAAATGTGTTGCAGGCAACCCCATTTCAAAATGAGGAAATATTTGCACAAAAACAAAAAAGTATATTAGTTTGAACATTAAATATCTTGTCTTTGTGGTGTATTCAATTGAATATCAGTTGAAGAGGATTTGCAAATCGTATTCTGTGTTTATTTACATTTCACACAATGTCCCAACTTCATCAGAATTGGGGTTGTAAATTCTGGATCTGTTAGTGAAGCTTAGGGATAGTGGTCAGCAATCACCTTAGTATTTGCTTTGCTTTCCTGTTGATTTAATGCTGATGAATTATATCTTAACCCGTTTATGCCCAGATTTTTTTTTATAAGTGGAAAAAGTTGCATTAGTACCTTTGAGATTTTTTATTGTGAGTAGAAAATGACAATGACACACTTTGGCAACAGTTGTTACCAGTGGGGCAAAAGGGGTTAAGAACCATGTTTATGTTCAATTGCAAGGAATTTAGGGATTCCATCATCTACGGTCCATAATATAACCAGTTCTGCAGTTCACATGACGCCGGAGCAGCCATTGTTTTGAGGATGTGTATCGGGAAAATGATCATTTCTTGACACTGGTCGCAGTGCTGCTCCACTGCTTGAAGCAGCGAAGCAGCACTGCGATGCGCTGCTTCTCTCCTTTGCTGTTTTGCAGAAGCAGCAGATCTGCAGTTTGTTAATCCCCCCCCCCCCCCCCCCCAAAAAAAAGCCATTTAAAGATGTCAATTGAATTGACATTAAAGTCACTAACTGGAACTCTTGTCTTGTTGCAAGAAATGAGAATTGTCCTCCGTTCCACACCGGAGTTTTTATTCATTCCTCATTAACCTTTCGTGGGGCATCATGCATGATGGTTCTCTGGCATGAGCTGGACCTACTTCGCAGGTTCATAAACTGAAGTTACTGTCCCTCAGGTAAAGGAAATATTACTACTACTACTACCAACAATAATAATAATAATAATAATAATAATACCATTTGTGGGACTAACCGCATGGCTTCAAACATTGGAAGATAGATTCCGGTCAGAAATAATCACTTGAAAGCGAACTGCCGTTTCAAATCAAATGACAATTCTTTCCAAACGTTGTAATATAGACAACAAACTACAATCGGCCAAACCCGCCCCCCCACCCAAGATGATGCATCCACAGAGGCTATGGAGTTAAATTTGTCTCAGTAATACTCATTGATTCAGTGACCATGTACAGATTTTATTCATGTCCAGAGATCTAGGATCCAGTGACCATGTTCAGATTTATTTTTATTTATGTCCAGTGATCAAGGATCCAGTGACCATGTGCAGATTTTTATTTATGTCCAGAGATCTAACATCCAGTAACCAATTTCATATTTATTTACTTTAACACTCAATAAAATGTTGTTGACATTGTCAGGGTTTGGATATTTGGATTGTGTTTGTTATTTTTGTATTTAGCTTGCATTGTTTTCTCTGTGGTGAATTTTCTTGTTGGTCCTTTTTTCCTGCTTGGGGTTTTCTGTCTCTATCTCTCTTGTCTGTCTCCTGATGGTGGTGGCCATCTCTCTGTCTGACCACACCCTCATTCTGGTTCTTTCTCATACATCTGCTTCTTATTTGTAGCTCATCACCTGGGTGTATTTAAGCCTCAACTGGTGCACCTTTCCGCTGCCAGATCGATGCGCTTTGTGCCTTTGCTTCCAGCTCTGTTACTTGTGATTTCTCATCGTGCCTGCTTCCTTGTGTTTTTTTGACCATCTGCCTGTTTCATTGACCATACCTTTTTGCCTGATGAACTTGGTTTGTTTGCTGATTTTGAACTGCCTTTTTGTGTACCGGACCCTGCTGATGACCACAGTAAAGTGTCTTAACCCTAAGAGCTTGTCGTCTGAGTCTTGAAATTGTGTCCAGCCATCTCTGACTACAAAGCCTGTTAGACATAGAAAACTCGTAAAGCCTACTTTTAGTACACAGAAAATTCACAGGAGGTATTGATAAGGGAATCGATAAAGAATCGCATCGCTAACCAGAATCGATAATATCCATCCCCAGTCATACTTAGTTATCATGTTACTGGGTAACATATGTCACATGTCATAGAATCCAGTGGACGTCGAAATTGTTTGGCCTTTACTTTGCAGATCAAGCATTCAACACAAACAAAAGTATTCCATTTATGAATCACATTAGCTCAACCAATAATTTGCACCACTTTTGACCAAAATTGGAGCAACTTTATCTTTTGACCCCTGTACAAACTGAAATTGATCTTTGTCACCATTCTTGCTGTTTTTAACCCAAAACTCCACAACATTTATTCATAGATAGTCCAAACTATACCTTTTTGGAACATTTATGATCAGACAAATACAGTGATGTAGTTTTCAATATGATTAGAGCATCTTTTAATTTTGACCCCTGTGTAATTCTTCAATTGAACCTTACCTGGCTTCCTATTGAAAATTTAAGTTGCCAATCGTTTTTTTTTTTTTTTCAGAAGAGTAATGTCTGAGGAGTATTTATGACAAATTTGGTGCTTGTTTCACCATTTGAAAGATTTCTCTGTAAATATTCTGTTATCTGCTGCACTACAATTTTTTTTCATCATGGATGATTACAAACGTTTCAGGAATATGTGTGGATATTCCTGAAACCCACAGAATGGGTTAAAATGCAACCGGATATGGAAGTACATCTGACTGTAAATCTCTACAAAATGAGGCAATAATAATAACTGTCCAAAACCTACATTGATAATGATATGCAGAATGAATAATTCAGACACACAAACTGTGGTATCACAAAAACATGAAATCCTCCTTGTTGGAGCTTTTTTTTTTAAACAATCCTCTCACAGTGTGAAAAATAATACAGGAAAATAATCTGAATGTAATATGAGAGAATCAAAACATAATCTGTTCAAGCAACTGTCACGCAGTTGTCCAAACACTTGTTTGAGACAATGCACAGTGTTTTTGAAACAATAATCCACAGACTGGTTGACTGAGGTCAGTCTAAATTGATGTCAAGTCTGCTAACACCACAGTTGCTGGATTAAAGCAATGCTATTAGATTGGACCGAGAGAGTGGGGCAGGGGTAGATTTAGTGTACGTGGCCTTTGTACCATCAGGGAGTCACAGTCCTTTGTATTTTTGCACTGTGTATTTAGCTTTTTATTTAAATAAAAAGTTTTCGCTCTGTAAACGAACACAAATGTATCTTGCAACCTCTCAGAGCACACTTCACACAAAGCTTTATCAAGTCTTGGCTGGGAACGTGAGTTGGTGCCACGTGACACTGGGACTACTATGGGACCACTTTGGTTCCTAGATGGCATCCATCCAGACAGACAACATTCTACTCCCACCCATCAAAAGTAACCTTCTATCAAACTGGGTGAAATGTGGGTGTTCTCTTGCCCTTCTCCACAATCATATGAGGCACCTGTGTGTGCTGTGTCATGCTAAGAAAAATGTGCCACATGGCCAAAATGTTGTAGCTGATGGTCCTTCAGAATACAAATGGTACTCTTCATTTGAAACTCTCCAAGTAATCATTTGTTTGGCAAGTCATTATAGCAGTATCAAAGGATCTTCTGAAGAGACCTAGTACCAAAGACATCCAGTCATCACCCGTTACCATCCAGTCCTCATAACCTGATGCTGGCAGTGTTCATGGCAGTATGAAAAGCCACACATTGGCTAAAACTGCTGAATCACAAACAATTTTCAGTTATTTACATATTTACACATACAGATTTATTTGTAAAACCCACCACACGTTTCAGTAACTTGTGGCTTATACCGACCAGCCAACCATTGATGTCAGGAAACTAATATTCCCATAATGCATTGCGGCATGTGTGTCTAAATGCTAAAACCTTCAAAATTAGTGCATTACTTTAAAACACAAACATATAGCTGATATTTTCACTTTGTAAAACAACAGATGTGATGTTAATTTCAATAACTTGTCCGGAATTAGCTTGTTTAAAATTTTAACCATAAGTCAAAACTGTATGCCTGTGCATGACTCCAGTGATATGCCGGCAGGTCTGCATGGTATGAAGAAAAATGATCTTTTTTTCCCCTTTTCCTTCCTCTTCCTTTCTCCCTGGTAGTCAGCTCTCCTCTGCCTGCAGAGGATTGAGCTCTACCATCTGTCTGTCTGTCTGTCTGTCGGTCTGCTACATGCAACATGTAACAGGCAGGCACTAAAATCTTTTAGACTTAACAAATGTTTTTAACTGATAAGCTTTATTCACCATGCTGACAGAAATATGTTAGCGATCTAAAATTTATTGGAACTAAATTTATCAGAAGCTAATTGGTCAACTGATGGTTTTCACAGTTATCTGAAAAGCGAATCCGCTAATGAAAATGTTTGCTTTGATAATTAGTGGTTAGTGGATCAGCGGAACTGTGCCCATCACTGGCATCATCAAACACTTCGGTCCAGCAATGTCATGAGTCAACAACCTCTTCCCAGGCCTCTCTCAATTACAGAAGCTAAGGATCCAAAGACATGGATGTTGTTGCTGAGATAAGTGAATGTCTCCACAATTTTTTTTTGTTGTTGTTCTTCTGTAGAGCAGGTACCTCAGTAGCTGAGGAGCTGGCCTGCTAATATGAAGACCTGGGTTCAAATCCCACTTATGGCACCTGTTTATGTGCTTGGATGAGACACTATTTTTTGGCATTGTCTCATTCCACCCAGCTGTAAATAGGTACCTGTCTTGGCGAGGGAAGTAAACTGCAAATTGGACTGGTGTCCGTCCAGGGGGAGTTGCAGATTCTCATCTGCTTGATGCCACAGACTCAGAAGATAAGCACCGGCACCAACTTGCCTCAGAGCTGGTATAGGTTTTACTTCTTCTAAAAGTTCAATGCTTTCACCACATACAGATACACTTCTGATGGCCAAGTCCAGGATGTCATTCAAAACCTGTCTTTATCTTGATCAATCTTGATCCAGGACAATTGCAAACCGACACCTTTTTTTTTTTTTAAGTGTTAGACACTTTAAAACAAGTGAGCTAATTCATATGCACATTAATGAATCAGTGCCAGGTCTTTTGTGGTATCAAAGATCAGAGGAGTGTCGGAGCACTGGTGGTAAATTGAACCTGAGAACTTGGATAACAGAGAACTTCAGTCATAACTCTCATTTATTCAGCTAATCTTTACAGAAGACAAGGTAAAGTGATGGAAGGTAAATTATAATTTCTAAACATACATTGAGGGTGGAGGAGGTTTTTTAACTTCCATCTACTACTTTCTAAAGTATGTGTGACTGCATAGTGTGCACACAAATTCTGTGAACAATGTTGTGTTTTTATTTATCTGATATTAATTCATCTCTTCTTCTTTTGTGGTTAACACTTTTTGATCAATGCCAGTATGGAAATGTGGTGAGTCAGTGTGTGGAGCAGAAATGATCACTCATAGTCCCGTACTGACAGCCAAATGTGGGGGGACATGACCCAGCTTGAAGGAGATATACACAATTGCACACACCACCACCACCACACCAAGACAAGACAAGTAATGCGGTGTTTGTGTTGGTGTGTGTCTCCCTCAGAGGACTGGGAGTTGAAGGGACCTGCACAGTATCTTAGTTGTTCCTATGACTGTGCTCTTCTAAATGGAAACATCAGATCTTGCATCTGGCGTTTGCTGGAGCCATTTGGTTTGGGGGTCACAGCCCCAAGAGCTCCTGTTACCATTGGGGCCGCTGCGGCCTTTACCTTTAATATTTTTCCTCATTCTTTCTCAGGTCTGGTACATCTCAATCTTCTCATGCTCTTTCTTTCTGACATTATTATTACTTGAAATTGCCACATCTACTACAACAGCCATTTTCTGCTTCTTTTCAACCATCATTATATCTGGTTGGTTGGACAGCACTTGTTTGTCTGTTTGGAACTTTAAGTCCCACAGCACTATAGCTCTGCTGTTCTCAACCACCTTTGATTGTGTTCCCCACTTGAACTTTGGTACGTCCAGGCTGTATTTGGCACAAATGTTCCTGTACACTATGTGGGCTATTTGGTTGCACCTTTTAGTATATGCTGTCCCAACAAATTGTACAAGCCTAGATTATAAATATCTTATCTTGTAGTACAGGGAGTGATGTATCGTAAGAGTCTTGTTTCACTTTGCACATAAAAGAATGACTATAACAAATAAAAATAAATAACTCAAAGGGTCGCTGGTGTTAGAGCACCACTCTAGACCAGACATTACATAATTGCAGAGCTGAAATAATTAGTGATAAATCAATTACTTGACTGACAGAAAAACAATAGACAGATGCTTTACTAATGGTTTAGAACACTTATCAAGAAAAAAAAAACAACAGCCAAACAAATGTCGAGTAGCTGAGTCTGAATTGCTAATTTTCTGTTTTACTTGATATAAACTGATTTATGCTTAGTTTCAAACATTAATAAATCAAGAATACTTTGGATTAAATGGCTTCAAACCCAGTGTTAAAATGTTTCAAAGTGGTTCAAATCTGTCTAAACTACATATAATTTGGTTCAACTGTTCTGTGTCAAGTACAGTATTGAAACATGCGTCCAAACTCAATCAGGCTCAAGAAAAATTCAAGTCATGCACCCACACCCAACTGTGTGTTTGTGTGTGTTTGGGGTGTTGTTTGCTGGAGCAGCAAGGACAACCTAGCTGTGTTTCATCTTTACGAATGAAGAATAACAGACAACTTGATGGATTAAGTGCAGAGAGTTACCTGGCTTTAAACAGGTAAATGTCAATTTGTGTGATATTTTGGAAAGGAATTAATTTAAAACCACAAAAAGGTAACTTTTTAAACTCACGTCATCATCCTGCAGTATGTCGTTACAGATGACTTAAATTCTACTGTTATGACCACTGTGATGGTTTTCCAATGCTATTGTCAGAGTGTTCCATGATGCATATCACAAAATGGCCAACACACATCCAAAATGTCCTTGAATTTGGCACAACCATCTGATCTTTTTATAGCTGTCTAATTGATAAAACCAAAGTATTTGCATCGATTTGGATAGCATGATGGAACACCGATTTGTTGCGTGACACATCGATATACACCATTAAAGTTTTACATACTGCCTTGAACGCAACGTGAGCACGACACCCACTTATACCCGTGTACTTCACTTCACTTTGCAGCCAATCACGACAGTCTAAGGACCGCCCACATGGGGGAAGCTCTGACTCAGGAATAAAACTTAGCACAGGAAGGAAATCGTGGCTCTTTGTCCAAACCTTCCATGTGGTTTGTTCGAAGACCCCAGTGCTGCCCGATGACTTTGTTATCAGTGTAGGCACCTTTCAATACAACATCTAAACTTTGAAGTCCGTTTCCTGTCCAATTCTTTTTGAGATCACTCAACATATAAAAGAACCCTAACACTATCATCTGAATGACCACAGGTGTGTGTCCACAGTTCTGTGTAGCAATAAAGTGTAGCAGAGTTTGCTTTACTGAGGGCTTTACTGGAGCTCACGCTGTCAGTACACAGATGTAGCTTGACATCATGACCCCAAGCTAGCTGGATTCAAGCCCCATTGGCATTCAGACATGGTGAATCCCACGCAAATCCAGCTCAATCTGGCTCAACCTACCTCTCATAGAAAATAATCTGGTTTAAATTTGATTTGTGCCTTTTACACTGAGAAAAAAACCTTTCCCGCTCAGGCGGGATTGCAAATCCCAGTCTGGATCGTAGACACCTCTAAACATTGTTAACTTTTTAAAACAAGTTGAATTTGTAGCAAACTGGTTTGGAATAGTTTTTGATAACGCTTTGAATATTCTGAGCTGTAAATCCTTGACTTCTAAAATTTTATTGACTGAATTATTTATAATTTAATTATGAGACAAAAATCAACAGTGTAACCATGCATAGTGTAAAACAGTGTAGTCATTATGCTGTGTACTTGTCATTTACAATGAGCACATGCAGTTACATGTAAACAGTATTTGAACATTATGGTTTTTCCTTCTGTTTTTTGTGGACTTTTGCTCTGATTCTCTTTCTTTTGACCTAAACTCTAATTTTTAAATTAAAAACAAACCACAGTTGTGTTTTGTAACAGGGAGCTTTTTGTGGTCCTTAACTTTCACACTAATGTAAACAGTGTGTTTTCTTGCTGTTGTTGCCATAGATGCATATCCGGTCTCGGAAGTGGTCTACACGTGGACTCAGGGTGCGGCTAAGTCGGTCATGGTGGAAGAGGAAGGTTCCCGCCTCAATCAGTACCATCTGATTGGTCAGACCGCAGGGACAGAGGACATCTACACCAGCCGAGGTACAGTGACGTGACAGGACACAAACATCCCAAACAAACAACCCCAAGCCCAGGTTGTTGCTGGCTGAGAATTAATTACACATGTAGGAGTTGAAATAAAACAATGATTATGAGCAGAAAGTGAACTTTAGATTTTACTGTACATACATATTTACAGTGCATCTGGAAAGTATTCACAACGCTTCAGTTTTTCCACATTTTGTTATATTACAGCCTTATTCCAAATGGAGTAAACTTATTTTTTCTCTCAAAATTCTACTCACAACACCCCGTAGTGACAAAATGAAGATTTTTTTTTCATCTTTGCAAATTTATTAAAAAAACAAACAAACAAACAAAAAAAAAACAAAACAAAAAAACCTAAGAAATCACATGTACATATTCATAGCTTTTGCTCAGTAATTTGTTGATGCACCTTTGGCAGCAATTACAGCCTCAAGTCTTCTTGAATATGATGCCACAAGCTTGTTGCACCTATCTTTGGGCAGTTTTGTCCATTCCTCTTCGCAGCACCTCTCTAGCTCCATCAGGTTGGATTGGGAGCGTCTGTGCACAGCCATTTTCAGATCTCTCCAGAGATGTTCAATTGGATTCAGGTCTGGGCTCTGGCTGGACCACTCAAGGACATTCACAGAGTTGTCCTGAAGCCACTCCTTTGATATTTGGCTGTGTGCTTAGGGTCATTGTCCTGTTGAGAGATGAACTGTCGCCCCAGTCTGAGGTCAAGAGCACTCTGGAGCAGGTTTTCATCAAGGATGTCTCTGCACATTGCTGCATTCATCTTTCCCTCAATCCTGACTAGTCTCCCAGGTCCTGCCGCTGAAAAACATCCCCGCAGCATGATGCTGCCACCACCATGCTTCACTGTAGGGATGGTGCCTGGTTTCCTCCAAATATGACACCTGGCATTCACACCAAAGAGTTCAATCTTTGTCTCATCAGACCAGAGAATTTTGTTTTTCATGGTCTGAGAGTTCTTCAGGTGTCTTTTGGCAAACTCCAGGCGGGCTGCCATATGTCTTTTAGTAAGGAGTGGCTTCCATCTGGCCACTGTACCATATAGGCCTGATTGGTGGATTGCTGCAGAGATGGTTGTCCTTCTGGAAGGTTCTCCTCTCTCCACAGAGGAATGCTGGAGCTCTGACAGACCATCAGGTTCTTGGTCACCTCCCTGACTAAGACCCTTCTCCCCCAATCGCTTAGATTAGTCGGGTGGCCAGCTCTAGGAAGAATCCCAGTGAAGCTGAACTTCTTCCATTTACAGTTGATGGAGGCCACTGGGCTCATTTGGGACCTTCAACGCAGCAGAAATGTTTTTGTATCCTTCCCCAGATTTGTGCCTTGAGACAATCCTGTCTCAGAGGTCTACAGACAATTCCTTTGACTTCATGCTTCGTTTGCTCTGACATGCACTGTCAACTGTGGGACCTTATATGTAGACAGGTGTGTGTCTTTCCAAATCATGTCCGGTCAACTGAATTTACCCCAGTTGGACTCCAACATGTGACATGTACATGTGATTTCTTAAGTTTTTTTGTTTTGTTTTGTTACCTCCGCCAAGGAGGCTATGTTTTTGGTCGCGTTTGTTTGTTTGTCTGTCTGTTTGTCAGCAGGATAACTCAAAAAGGTTTGAAAGGATTTTGATGAGATTTTTTGGAGTGGTTGGAAATGACAAGAGGAACAACTGATTAAATTTTAGTGGTGATCCAGATCACGATCTGGATCCAGGAATATTTTAAAGGATTCTTCACCATTGTGGGATAGGGGGAATTTTGACATTCTAGTTTCTAACTCCACAAAAACAAGGCAGAAAGGCTTGAAAAAATTAGGGTGTAACATAGTCAAATGTTCTATCAAACAACAAAGTTTGATGATGATCGGATCCGGATTCCGGTTCTGGTGATCCAGAATATGTAAAAATATAGGGAAAATAGAAAATGTGTCAGTGTGAGGTGACAAATGAAGCTAGAGATGCACAACTAACACCAAATTGTAGCTGAATCTGTACTGATTTAGTAAGGTGTCATCAGATTTGATGTAGCTTCAAATGTTATGGAGCTAGATCCAGAAGAAAACCGCCATTACCGAAAAATCATTTTTATACAATAACCTTTGAACAAATAAAGACATAAAAGTGATTACAAGTTCTAGTGGTATGTTTTCATGGTCAAGGATGTCAAATATAAAGGAAAGAAAAGTGCATGTATCATAGTTTTGGTTGTAACACTGAATTGTTGAATAGATCACTGTGCCAAGAAGGGAATCTCTTTAGGGTCAGTGACCCTATGGCCTTGTTTAGAGAAGTGTTTCATAAATGTTAAAAAATTCATATATTTGCAGTTTAGTTGAATAATAAATTGAATTTTGTCTCTTATTTGTTTTTTGTATATAAGCACATGCAATATCAATATCAGTGCTCAGATGACAGTAGCTTCTGGGAAAGGTGCAAGTTGCAATAAACTGTGATGCCAAGCGCTAAGGATACATGCTATCCAATCACAGCAGATGAAACCTTTTTTTACTACTGAGCAAACATCATTGTTAGACTTTTTTAGGTTCAGTGATTCCATGGCGTGTAGATATTATGGGGTCAGTGACCCCATGGCCTTGGTGGAGGTTTGCACTCTCTGAGTGCTTCTAGTTTTTTTTATAAATTCGCAACAGTCTAAAAAAAAAGATTTTTCACATTGTTATTATGGGTTATAGTGTGCAGAGGTTTGAGGGGAAAAAAGAATTTCATCCATTTTGGAATAAGGCTGTAACACAGTAACATGGTAAAAGTGAAGCGCTGTGAATACTTTTCAGGTGCACAGTCCCTTCAAATCTAATGAACAGTGTCAGAAGTAAAGATTTTTTTTTTGTTTGTTGTTCCTCTTTTTAAGGGAACCAAATGTAATTAGACAAAGTATCGCTCAATAGATTCACAGTCAGTGTATCATACAAAAAAATAAAAAACATAACATAATTTTAAAAAAGGTAATTTCCTCCTCTACTGCTAGGTACGATATATCAGGTTCAGGTTCTACATCTTGTCATGTCTGAATACCCCCCCTGCCACTTTTGTTTTAAATCTACATAAATCACTTGGACAAGCAGGAAATCATTTTAAAGATGAAACAAGAGGAAATTTCTTCATAAGTCTAAATATGATGCTGAATGAACTGTCACTGTGAGTGACACAAGTCAATAAACTGAAAAGTCAGAGAAAGAAACTGATTTGGTACCACTTTGAAAGGAAAGAATGCACAGATCTCAAGACCAACAAACAATGTGGAGAATCACAGATTACCAGAAAAATTCCACAATAATTTGTTTCCTGTTGGGAGAAAGAAAATGATTTGCAATGCTTTGCCAAATCAAGAACACCCCTCAAGAGGTATGCAGACTCTTTGTCAAGGTCCGCAATCAACAGGTTACCACAAAACATTTCAAAATAATTAAATTAGAGGTTGACCTCAAAGCAAAACAACCCAACAACAAACTGAAACGGCACACTGTGAACAGACGAGGAACATCAGCTGCTGGTGATCTGAAGCGTTCCACCTGAATTGTGAGGGGTTTAGGGCTCAAATACTTCAAAGCTCCCTTTCAGTGCTGAAGGGCAGCCACTCAAAGAATGTGGACCTCAAGATTTTGTTTCTGTAAATTAGAGAAATGTTCTGCATTCAAGTTAATCCTGCAACCAGCATTTAATTTAAAGTTTAAGATCAAATGTCCCAAAACAAAGGCAAACTGGAGACAGCTTCCACCAAGCTGCTGACCAATGGGCTAATAAAATGTGAGAAAGGTCTTTGCATAGACTAAGGCTGATTGATGAATGCTGCTGCTGCTGCATACAGAATTACTTACTGAAGTCATTGTGCTGTGTTTAAAATAGAAATTGTGTTTTTAAATTATGACTCAGTAAATGATGAGTCAGTTTTTAGCTTCCCAGATTGCCTCACAGTGCAGGAGAAAGGCCAAAGATTCATTCATTGATTTTTTTTGCTGCTTATCCGGGTCCAGGTCACAGGAGCAGGAGACCAAGCAGCTCATTCCTGATCCTCTAACTCTTCCTGGGGGATCCTGAGGCATTCCAAGCCAGCTGGGAAATCTAACTTGTCCTGGGTCAACCCGGGTATCTGAGCTCACACTCCTTGGCAGGGTGACAAACTTGAGGAACTCTGAGTAGAGTCACTGCTTCTTTGCATCGAAAGGAGCCAACTGAGGTGGTTAGTTGTCTCCCAAGGGAGGTCTTCCAGGCACGTCCAACTGGGAGGACGTCCTGACTATAGATTAAACTTTTAGAATTTTCCAGTGGGGTAGATGGGGGCACCATATATATAACTGCTGTTATTCTGACACTATTCTCTTGATTTGTGTGTAAGTGCTTTCAAATTAAAGCTGATCACACTCATCATCAAAACAAACATTTTGCAGTAACCAGCTAAAATAAAAAAAAAAAAATTAAAAATCTGTCAATATTCAAATATCTCTGGATGTGGCTGTGTGTGACCGTCTCTTATCGTGATTAAAATTCACTCATTGCTGTACTGGTCCTTGTGATGTCACAGTGTGTGCCATCTAAAGACGCTGTGATGAGAAAATGTTTTCAAATCAAGTCGGATTGAGACGATGAATGAATGAGACGGATTTGAAAATGCCTCCCACACACGGCCAGCTGTCTGTGGTGGGGGGGGATCACTTATCTGTCGGGTCTGTAGGGTTAATCCGTGTGCAAGCCCATCAATTGTGCTTTTAGTGACGTCACGGTGTCCCGATTGGCTGCTGCCACAAGACACGTGGGGGCCAAACGCTGGCTGCATAATTCTCTTATGTAAAGAAGAGTGATCACTCATTTCTGCTGGTTTGTCGTGACTTTCCTGCTCTTGTGTCTGTCGGTCTGTTTCGTTGTCTTTGCACTGGGTGGCACTCAAAGTAAAGTCATAGTTTTTAACACAAACTCCAGGCTGCTGCATTCTGCTGTGTAACTCTGTGCACGAAGGCGCCTGCACAGCCCTGCTCATTTAAGCTGCTAAAACTCTTTAACGAGACAACTATAGCTGGGTCACATTAGAAAGGGCATGACCTTTAACCCAGCAGGTTAATTTGCACACAGCTCAGAAATGCCATCAGTGGACATGTAAGCGGAGTCACGTGATCTGCACGTTTTCTGTTTTCTACTCACCAGTTGACCAGCATTGCAGCGTTGTTCTCGGAAATGAATGGCAGTTCTCCACGTGCACGCCAAAAAACAAGCAGTAAAATCCACCAACTCTGCATTTTCAGGCCTTGGCAATTTCATCCACATCCAAGCCGGCATTCAGTCACTTCTCAGACCGGTTCACGCCGTCCTGCTGCCGTAGTGCACGCCTGCTGGCGGGTAGTCGTCGGAGCGTCTGCGACACAGGTGGCCTTCGCAAACAAGGCATGATTGTCATCCTTGTATCAACTGGAACACCCTGACGTTCCCCTCATCCCTCTCAGCCCCCCTCTGTGCACCTGCTGGTAATCAGCACTGCTCTGTTCGCGCGCCGGAGCTCAGGCGAGGACGAACGTGTGCAATCAAGTGCGGCCTCACAGGACGCACTGTGACATGTCCACAGGGAGTGACAGCGCCAGATACAGGACGCAGATTGTGACAAGGGATTAGTGAGACAGAAAAATACGATTTTGCCAGCAAAAAGCAGCAGTCATCAGTGGATTTTCTATAGTTTATCAGCCCGCAAGGGATTTTTGGGGAATGAAGAAATGCCTCAAATGCAATCTTCATCCAGTTAACAGGATGTGGTGATTTCATCACAAATATTTTTATTCAATCAAATACTTTAGCTCTTCTTTCACATTTGTGAATGTCATCTGTCCTGGAGGCTGTTTCATGACAAAGTACATAATTCCTCCAACACAAACAGCAAACAAAGGACAACACAAAGAATCAACAAGATGGGCACTCATAGAGTGCAACCTCAACCGAGACCAGTGCGTTCAACGGATAGACTCATAATTCATGGTTTATCCCAAAGAGGTACTCGGTGTACTCTACATTACCTGCAGCAGTGGTCCTGGTGGCCACCAGACGTAGGCTTTGGAAATGAAAGAAAACTACAGTCATGCTCATTTCAAGGTACATGTAACTACAGGCACAACTGCTCCTAATTTTCATCACGCATGTCATGATAACATTATTTATAAGCCCAAACTCTGGTGCTTAGAAATTAAGCCAATGTGGAGTAGCAAAACTTGCAGTTCCTTGAATGGCCTCTTGAAGGAGTCACTGCCCACAGACCTTCAAGTTAAAATGTCCAACTGTAGAAGCAGAAATAAACATTTTGACAGCCTGGTAGAGAAAATGCATTTGGTTCGAACAAGTAGTTTCCCGTTTCAAGACACCTGTATGAGGGGTGAATAATATTAATAATAATAATTCAGCCATTCATTTTCTGCTTATTATCGGGTGTGTGGTGTCAGTAGAGTAAGCAGTTCATGCTACACTTCCCTATCTTCAGCTAAGTCCTGTAACTCTTCCCAGGAGATCCTGAGGTGTTCCCAAAGCAGCTAAGGAAATATAATCCCTACATTGTGTCCTGGGTCTTCCTGGGGCTTCCTCTCAATTGGACTTGCCTAGACGACCTCCCTCAAGAAACGACTGGGGACATTCTCACCAGATGCCCAAACCACCTCAGGTGGGTCCTTTCAGTTTTGAAGTAGCTTTGACTCTACTTCGAGTAGAGTCCTGGACAGTTGAGCTTCTCAAACAGTCCAGGAGTGTCCAGATACCCAACGGAGGAATCTCATTTCTGCAGCTTGTATCCATGACCTTATTCTTTCGGTCATTACCCAAAGTTCATGACCATAAGCGATGATAGGAGCATAAATCGACTGGTAAATTGACAACCTCACCTTGTGGCTCAGCTCCTTCTTTACCACGAAGATCCAGTACAGCATCTGTAAAACATCAGACACCACCCCAATCCATCTATTGATCTTATGCTCCAACTTACCCCCACTTGTGAATGAGACCCCGAGATACTTAAACTCCTCCACCCAGGGCAATATCTCTCCTCTGACCCAGAGGGAATAATCCACCCTTTTCTAAAAGAGCACCATGGGCTCACATTTGGAGGTGCTGATGCTCATCACAGTTGCTTCACACTTTGCCTCAAACCTTCTCAGTGCACATTGGAGGTCACTGCCTGATGAAGCCAACAGAACCACATTAGCTACAAAAAAGAGATGCAACTCTGAGGTCACCAAACTGGACACCCTCCAGTCCCTGGCTGTGCCTTGAAATCCCATCCATGAACATCACAAACAGGATTGATGAAAAGGGGCAACGCTGGTGAAGTCCAACACCCACCGGGAACAGGTCTGATGTAATGCCAAGAATGCGGACACAGCTCCCACTTTGGTCACTTTGAGACCAACTCGCATGTTGGAGAGGTTCCAGTACCCCATACTGCCACAGTGCCCCCCACAGGCCATCTCGACAGACCCGGACGTACTCTTTTTTCCAAGTCTACAAAACACATGTAGGTTGGTCCTACACCTAAGACCCTTCTAATGCCCTAAAGCGCTGATCCACCTTTCCACAACCAGACGCAAACCATATTGCTCCTCCTGAATCTGAGGTTTGACTAACGGTCTAAGTTTCCTTTCTAGTATCCTGGCATAGGCATTTCCTAGGGAGGCTGAGAAGTGTAATTCCTCTATAACTGGAACACACTATCTGGTCCCCTTTTTAAAGATGGGGGCCACCACCCCAGTTTGCAATCCAATGGTACTGTCCCCAACTTTCATGCAATATTGTATTAATGTATCAGCCATGACAGCCCAACAACATCCAGAGACCTCACCATCTGAGGACAACTTTTTCCCAACCCCGGCAACTTGCCATAGAGGACTTTTTTGAACACCACTGTGACGTCCGCCTGGATGATGGTACCAAATCTGCCTGAGGCTGCCATCTCTGCCTCCTCAATGGAGGGCATGTCAGTAGGGTTGAGGAGATCCTTCCTTTCCACCACCTGATGATATCCTCAGTCCAGATTAGTAGCTCTCCACCTTTACTGAACATAGCCTAGGTTAAGAATTGCCTCCCTTTCCTGAGTCATTTGACCATTTGCTAGAACCACTTTGAGGCTGACTGAAGTCATTCTCCATGGCCTCTCCAAACTCCTCTCTCATTCAAATTATTGCCTCAGCCACCCTGAGGCTGCAGTCCTTCTGGCCTGCCAAAGGACTGCAGCCTCATAATCATAATAATAATAATAATAACAACCACCATTGTTGCCTATGTCCTTGCTCAGGGGTGTTGGTAAGGTTAGACCTTACCCTTATGAAGCACCTTAAATGGTGACTTATGTTGTGATTTGTCCCTATATAAATAAACAGAATTGAAATTGAATTATTTTTATTATTGTGAATATTATTTTTTTTAACTCATCAGTTTAAGATGTTTGAAACCAGAAAGTTATACATAATTAGGGCTGTGGTCGCGTTCAGTGACTGGTAATGTGTGCTTGTAAGCTGTTCTAGGGCCTTGCTAAGAGAAACCACAAACAGTAGGGAGTCAGTGTCAGCACTGCCCACTTAGCGATATCCAGTGTCGCCCCATCTGAGCCTCAAAACTGCTTTCCAGGAAACCTATGGGTGAAATCGTGGAGGGTTTGCACAATAAATATACAGTCTATGATTATTCCCTGCAACATATGTTGATATATCCAGTAGGTGGAGGACAGATGTATGGAATATTAGAAAACAAATGAGGGGAGCCTTTGTTGTTTTTGAGTATCATGTTTTTGAGTATCACTAGATAGGGTGGACTCATTCATCTGTCTCTCAATGCATTTTACAGGGTACATACCTAAGCTTTTCTAAGGAAAAGCAGCTGATAAACATAATGTTCACCTTACTTCTGACTACCAGGCATTTGATTCAAATCAGATCTGGACCATATATGCCAGTAGCCCAAATCTGAAATGAAGCAAAAGCAAATGTGGCACGTTCAAAAGACTGAGAACGATCAGATCTTGGCTGGTGGGCTGGTAGTTTGAACGTGCTGTCAGACTTGGCAGGATCATTTAGCTTCAGATCCTGCACTCCTAAACTACTTTTTGGATTCCTTTTGTGGTTTGTAGCAACACATTGAGAGTCTACTTCCACTGTTACTCAGTATTCTCAATGATGTGACACCGACTGGAGTCTCCTCCTGTCCTCTGTGTCACAGGTCAATACACTGTGATGATGGCTCACTTTTACCTGAAGAGGAAGATCGGCTACTTTGTCATCCAGACCTACATGCCTTGCTTTATGACTGTGATCCTGTCGCAGGTCTCCTTTTGGCTCAACCGAGAGTCTGTGCCAGCACGGACTGTGTTTGGTCAGTTTGGAACTCATTAGCTAAGAAATGACTGTCATGCCTGAAGCCATAAGTATACAATTAATGAATGCTTATGAGTTCAGTGTTACGAATATTTCATGAGATGAATGCTGGAACATACCATTGAACGATGGTATGTTCCAGCGTTCACCTTATGAAATATTCGTACCATTGAATGAATGTAAAAACATTCATTATTTGTTTTATATACTGGCTAAAATAGATCCTTGTCATTTGATTCTTTCATTTTTAATTAACAAACAGAAAAGGGATTTACATTGTGGTGTTCCACTGCTGCTTAACAGTCCAACACGAACTTTAAATAGGAGTCCAAATTGTGATGATGTAGTCTGTCTTGTTGTGCACTGACTTTGTGTACTAAAAAAAAAGACTTCGTGTAGTTCCTCAGTCAAACAAAAAATCACATCAGCTTTTCATCATAACAGCTCTTCATGCCTCCAGATGACTTACAGCGGAGTGGATTTGTTTTTTGTGTGTGTGTGTTAAAAAAATTAGCACCACCAATTAGCTCCTTTAAATCATCATCCATCAGCAAAAAAAACGCCGTCATGTTTAGCGAAACACCACCCCCGATACTGTGAACATGCACAGTGGTCAGGGCGTAAATAGCAGATTTCAAAGAAAAAAAATTGCACGCTAAAAAAGAACTATTGCACAGTCAATGAAACACAATGACAAATGGTATGAATAATCCATGATATGTGACATACAACCCACCAATCAAATGACAAGGATCCACTCAGCCGTTATATAAACTCAGTTAATACATGGCGGTTGTGTGGAATTTTTGCAAGTTCATATGTGTCTGAATTTATGTTAATACTGCACCTAAAATATATGAAATACATATTTATTTTGCCCAAAATTAGGTGTGACCACAGTGCTGACCATGACCACACTGAGCATTAGTGCTCGAAACTCCCTGCCAAAAGTGGCATATGCTACGGCCATGGACTGGTTCATTGCAGTGTGCTATGCTTTTGTCTTCTCTGCCCTCATCGAGTTCGCCACAGTTAACTACTTCACTAAGAGGAGCTGGGCCTGGGATGGAAAGAAGGCAATGGAGGCCCAACAGACCAAGGTAAGTGTTTGAATGTTTCTTTAAAACATTGTTAGTATACCAACATGGTCACATTGGCAAGTCTGGAAACTTGCCTTCTATCAAGCTGATGTTTGGTCGGGATGTGATGTAGCAGTGGCCTTAAACTCTTTCCATGAAGGGCCACTTGGAGTAGATTCTTGCTGGTCATAAGGAATTTTGGCCTTGTTTTTTTTTTTTGTTTGTTTGTTTTTTTAAGTCAGACATAACTTTTTAAAGTCGCAGTCAACTTTGTGTGTGTGTGTGTGTGTGTGTGTGTGGTGGTGGTGGGGGGTCCCCTAAATGTAGCCACATATGTTGA
Organism: Thalassophryne amazonica; assembly: GCF_902500255.1. Taxonomy (NCBI): domain Eukaryota; kingdom Metazoa; phylum Chordata; class Actinopteri; order Batrachoidiformes; family Batrachoididae; genus Thalassophryne; species Thalassophryne amazonica. Next base: position 101,155,179 of record NC_047112.1, on the reverse strand, counting down.
CCTTGATCTCGACCTCCAAATAGCAATGTCCACACTTGATCTAAGTTGTCAAATATCTCACACACTCTATTAACACAATTGTTGCAAAAGATATTGTTTAAGGTATGTGTGTGTGTGTGTGTGTGTGTGTGTATGTGTGTAGCTGCCTTAGGAAGGGCATCCACATAAAACCTGTGCCAAGTCAGCATGCACATCCATATCAGATTTCTTGTGGTGACTGAGCAAAAAGAGAAAAGCTGGTTAGAACTGATTTTTATTGTGGTCAATCGGTATTCCAGGTCTATTTTTTTTTTTTTTTTTTGGAAGAAGTTGATCCACATGAAGATGGCTTCAGGCGTGTCCACAAATGTTTGTATTGTATTGGCGTTTCGGTTACACGGAGCCAATGTTTTGTTGGCCGACAACACTACTTTTTCAAAACTGGTCCCAGGGAGACTAAATCTGTAAATGCTGCATTCATGTGGACAAGCAATGTGGAGCTTTTCTGAAATGATGATGTCACAGCCCCTCCTCTCTAACCTCAGTCGCTCATAATGGAAGACATGTTGCAGTTGTTAACAGAGTAATTTAATTTATTTTTTTGTCTTGGTAGATCCTTAAACTCCCTGTCCACATGCATCCTGTTAGATTGCAGTTGGCTTCTCGATAGAAAAAAATGTAAAACAGCAAACTCACGGGATAATCACCAACACCGGTGGTAAATGGTAAATGGACTGCATTTATATAGCGCTTTTCCATCTGCATCAGACGCTCAAAGCGCTTTTACAATTATGCCTCACATTCACCCCGATGTCAGGGTGCTGCAATAGGGGATTAAAGGCCTTGCCCAAGGGCCCTTAGTGATTTTCCAGTCAGACGGGGATTTGAACCCATGATCTTATGGACTCAAGCCCAACACCTTAACCACTAGACCATCACGGTCTCCCCTAAAAATCGGTCAGTACCCCTGCCTTCACTGCGCATGCATAATTTCGGAGTGTCAGCAGTAATTCACAGATTATCGCCTCGTTCCTGCTTAAAACTGCACAACAGTCATCATCTATCTCAGCGACAGATATTTGAAGCTTTTGTACAACAATCATTTCCACATAATTCAGCATTATTTCATAATATAAAAGACAGGGGGCTGATCAGAGCACCATAGCAGCACGTCTGAGACTGACTCTGTGAGTCTGACTTTCTACACCCAAAGCGATCAAAGGGAGTAATGTGATTATTAACCATCACATGACAAAGTAAAACATCTTAAATCATTCTAAAGTCAGTTTTAAGCAGAAATAAGGTGATAATCAGTGAACTGCTGCTGACGCTCCGAAATGACATATGCGCAACAGTATGTCAGACTTTAATCTAACCCATGCAAATATGCAAACTCCACACAGAAAAAACCCCAAATGGGAATTGAATCCACAACCTTCTTGCTGTGAGGCAACAGTGCTAATCACTAAGGCACTGTGCTGCCCATAAGCAAATTCATTATTAAGGGCAATTTCAGGCTCAACTGTCATTCACATTTCATGTTTGGTGGAAATTTGCCAAAGAATCTGGTTGGAGTAAGAAAACACACAGACAGATAAATGCAAATTTTGACCTTTACAAAAAACAAACAAACAAACAAAAAAAAAACCCCCAAAAACAAACAATCAAAAAAAAAAAAAAAAAACCCTGAACTGCAATTCTGGTGTCAACCTAAATTCACCAAGAAAATCTGGTGGAAATTGGCCCAGACACCTTGGAGGAGTACTCGAGCAAACACACACCAACAAACAAATATTTCTCAAATTAAAATAACGTGAAAGTTTTCTTAAAGTCATTCTCTTTTCACTGCGATGTCTGATGTGTTCTTGTGTCACCGCGGTATAGACTTTACCAAAATCCTGAGGCATCACACATTTGAACACCCGCAGACAGGTGCATTTCTTTATTTTTAGGAATCACTTTTCTAGGTTTTTCCTCAATGATCCAAAAGCATCTGCACCATTTTTTGTTAAGAAATGAAATGGTGCAGTTTGTTTCGAGTGTCAGTTATGATGGAGCTGCTTCATAACATCACCTTCTTTTCTACTCTGTCTGCCCTTGAGGAGTTTCTTCCATGTAATAGAAGAGAGGTGGCAGATGGTAGGTGAGGAGGAGTGAAATAATCTGTCACAAATAATAAGAGATGCGTTAGCTGAGGTGTTGAACCCCTTCTTGTCTCATGTTTGATGATGTCACAGTATCATTTGTGTCCAGAATACATTTATTGCCAAAGATGTTGTTTTTCTCTGCAGAAAAAGGACCTGTTGGCTCTCTCCAAAAAGCCAAAGAACACTTGCTCAGCCGGTGTCAGTTACACAACCAACATGTCAAAGGACACATCCATCTCCACCATTTCAAACAGCACTACTGTCCAGCTCAAACCCCCTGAATCCAAGGCATCAGACCCAAAAAACACTTACAACAGCGTCAGCAAGATTGACAAGATGTCCAGGATAGTGTTCCCGTTGCTGTTTGGGACCTTCAACCTGGTCTACTGGGCTACATATCTGAACAGAGAACCGGTCATCAAAGGAGCCGTGTAGCAGATGAGACTTATTCATCTGCCTGATAAAACTACTTCAGGAACCCAATCACAAGGAACCAACCATTTAGTCCTTGTGTCTGTTTTTGCATGCATTTTATTGCATGTCAGTCACTGCAGCAGACTGATGCCATATTTGCCTTGTTTGCAGTGGAACACACACAGCTTTCTTTGTAGTCTATATCATTCATTTTGTTTTCATTGAAAGCTTCCAGAGAAGTACTGGATTTCAGCATGTGGAGTGTTCTGCTATTTATAGCTACTGGACATTGTTGTCTTGATATGGTGTGTTTCACAATTGACGGAGATGCTACAAATTAAAATTAGCATGTGCTAATCACATACAGTGTATCCGGAAAGTATTCACAGAGCATCACTTTTTCCAGTGGACGACGACCCTAAGAACACAGCTGAGATATCAAAGGAGTGGCTTCAAGACAACTCTGTAAATGTCCTTTAATGATCCAGCCAGAGCCCAGACCTGAATCTGATTGAACATCTCTGGAGAGATCTGAAAATTTGCTGTTTCACAGTTGTGAATCTCACGCCGTCTCGCTTTCTGTGACTCACGCGAGAGGTCAGTTTCAGCAGAGTTCCAGTTTAGGGCACAGTGTAAACACACCTTGTGAAGTCTGGACAACAAGACAACATCGGCGCACGGCAGAAGTCCATCACAGATGCTACACCTCCTCTAGATAACCCTCTCAACTTGGGAGAACGTGTCATCCTCACAAACGCTCGTGAACTCGCTGAATCGGTGCCATCCACATCCTCGCTAGCCACTGTTCAAATGGCTTTGAAATGCCGGAACTCTGCTGGCACCGTGGTGCATTCTGGGAAGTGCAGGGGGATTATGGGAAATGCTAAAATACTGAATGGCTGTGCACCGACGCTCCCCGTCCAACCTGATGGAGCTTGAGAGGTGCTGCAAAGAGGAATGAGCAAAACTGTCCAAAGATAGGTGCACCAAGCTTGAGGCATCATATTCAAGAAGACTTGATGCTGTAATTGCTGTTAAAGGTGCATCAACAAAATATTAAGCAAAGGGTGTAATTTTTAATAAATTTGCAAAAAAAAAAAAAAAAAAAAGTTTTTCATGTTTTTCATGTTGACACTAGAATTTTCAGGGGAAAATGAATTTACTCCATTTTGGAATAAGGCTGTAACATAACAAAATGTGGAAAAAGTGAAGTCCTGTGAATAGATTCCGGATCCGCTGTATGCTGACTGTGGTTCATGCTACAGCCCCTTTCACACTGGGCTCACTTCGAGTTGCGTCATGCGGCATCATGACGACGCCACGTGGATGCAACCTAGTGCTGAGACGATGTAGCTCAATGCCACAACACCGCAATGGATGCAAAGGACGATGCGAATCGGATGCCAAAATTTAAATGTCTAATTTTTTCTGCATCGAGCACAGGACGCAGAAAGGAAGTGGTTTCAACACAAGTCAGAACAAACCAACGGTACTCAACATGACTGGAAGCCACACCCTCACAATACAATGTTACCCAATGCCAATGTATGATTCCTGCTGTGTTCCATTGTTCCTGAAGTATAAATCATGCAGGATTGTTTTTATACCATGTATACAATGCAGTAAAACTACATGCTCAAAAAGAGCACAGAAAAAGATGCTGATTGCAGCCTGACTGCTGCTGCAGCTCCTCACTCTTACAAATGTGTTTAAATAAAGTACATAAAAGTCCTGCTCACAGACTGATTGCCAGAGACAGGACATGTCCACATCAATTATAACTCCAGACATCTCCACATTTACTCACAGTTTGTTTGCGCACGCACGCGCAGCTCACGGTTGAAGGAAGAAAGACAAACTATGACAGAACTCAGACCTGCAGCTCAGCACAAGAAATACAAACTAGAAGAGAAATCAGAGCGCACACAGACTGGCTGCAGCTGAGTCTGCCTGCAGATCCTCCTCTGTGTCCTCACCTCCTCTCTGCTCCCTTGCTGTGCGCACCTGACGCAGACATTCCTACGTCGTCATGATGCCACACAACACAACTCGAAGTGGGCCCGGTGTGAAAAGGGCTTAACACTACAACATTCAATGTTTTCTGTAATAGGATCCAATTGTCTTAGGTCTATTTCAACATAACAATATTTGGTGTAAATGGTAAATGGTCACTGAAAGCATGTGTCATGTTGAGGTGTCACAATAAATGGACTGCATTTATATAGCGCTTGTATCAGATGCTCAAAGTGCTTTACAATTATGCCTCACATTCACCCATTCACACATCCACACTCACACACCGATGTCAGGGTGCTGCCATGCAAGGTGCTCACGACACACTGGGAGCAACTTGGGGATTAAGGACCTTGCCCAAGGGCTCTTAGTGATTTTCCGGTCAGGCTGGGATTTGAACCGAGGATCCTCTGGTCTGAACTAGATCATCACCTCCCCACGATCACACGTCTGACACATTGCACTTGTCGCTAAACAGCTGCTAAACTAATCTGCGCCCCGATTACTGTTACTGCAACAACCAGCAGCTAATAGTACTAACTAACAAACAAGCTAACACCATGACGGACTAAATGAGGTAAATATTACATGAATCTATACAGTGTGCATTCATTAGCAGCTGTTTAGAGACAAGTGCAAGTCCAGTGCATCTAATGTGACGCGTCAATGTGACACATGCCAGTCACCCCAAGTTCCAAAACCTCATTTCATGGAGATGCTTATCGATTCCCCCCCCCCCCCCCCCCCCAGGCCACCCAACCCCACCATGCCCCATACATACACACTTAAGGCCAACAACTTTTCAACAGCTTTTTATTAATCTGACACCTGAATTCTGTTTTGATATGACGCACCAAACTGAATGCTGTCTCCACATCACAATTGGAATTGGGCAGAACCACCAACAACAACAGCTTCATTAGTTGGCAGAACTCTTTGAATCTGACCTGACCTGTGCTAACTGATTTGACTTTTGATAGCTTCCCCCAGAACTCATCAATTGACAAATTCCTGTAATTTGGAATTACTTTCTCCAAATTGGTTGAGGTATAATCCAGCACCTCTAAGTGCAGCTGTTCCTTCGCATCTGCTTTCACAACATTGGGGAATCTCTCTGCCAAAGTCAAAATCTGCTCTGGTGTCACATCATCTTGGCCCTCTGGATTAACAACTGACATATTTGTCAAGATTTGGTCTCTCACTGGGAACTTTTCCTTTACTTTTTGAAGCTCCTGACATAGAATGATCTTGCATCTTTGAAGAATTGCTTTGTCTTATCAGAAGGGATTTCTTCCTCGCTTACTAAGTGTCTCCTTGTCAAGAACCCAACAAATAGGTTTTCATCTGCACAGTGTATGTCAGGGTTGCGCACATCTATCTCCAGCACATTCTGCTCTCTCAACACCTTTGGCACTATGAATCTGCTTCCGATGTCATGCAGGAGCTCTTCAACGCTGTCATTTAATTTGAAGAGAACGGGTGCCTTGTTTTGAAAAATCTAATTAAATTTATCAAAAGACTGTGTGGCATTGTGGAGAAAGCAAGTGTAGATTTTCATCATGGGGTCTGTCAGCCTCTTCTCAATATCACAGGACTTCTGATTTTCACTGTGTGATTCAAAGTAAGAACTAAAAGCAGGCCATTGGTTTAGCAGATGGTCCAAGCTTTTCCCCAAAGAAAGCCATCGTGTAGGGCAGTGCTTCTGTACTCTCTGCTGGGCTACATTACAGAACTCCTGAAACTCTTTCAGTTCCTCTCTTCTTTTTGAACTTTTCTCAAAGTAGTAGTAAATGTCAATTATCAATTCTTCGGGTGACATTGAGAGCTCTTTTGCAGCAGTTTTGGCACATATGTTAACCAAGTGACTAGGACAGCCAACACTGTATATGTGAGGGGCCTGTGCTTTCACTCTTGACAAGACAGAGTTGTTTTTGCCAATCATGACATTGCAATTGTCACTGCTGAATCCTATGCAGTTGGACCATTCAATGCCCTTCTCTTCCATGGATGATGCGATGCAGTTGAATATATTTTCAGCTTTGGCATCATTGCATACTGGCATATCAATAAATCCAACTGCCACCTTATCCTGTGCTTCACTGTAGTACCTGGCTAAAATAGCACATTCTTTCTCACACATGATGTCATTGCTTTTGTCAACCAAAATACTGTATGGCTTTTTTTCTGTGCGAAATAGTTTGTACATATCCTCTGAGCATTGAGTTTCCAGGGCCACATTCATTCTGGCTGTTGCTTTGGTGGAGGAGCAGGCATAATGTTTAGCTATTTCTGAATCTGGAAACATCTTCCTGAACAACTTGCCAGTGTGCCTACAGACACTGAATGGCACATTGTGTTCGACAACAAATGATGTGAAATACACCTCAGCTGCAGTGACCTTCTCAGTGAGACTTTGCTTTTCTGCAGAAAAGAACTGAGATATATTGGAGCAGCCTTCCCTGCGCTTAGCCTCCCTAATATGGTGTGGTCCCTAAAGAATAAAGCAGATAATTAGGCCTATCATTTCTACATATTTTCTACAATTAATTTACCCTTAGCCTACATTGATCAACATATTAAACTGGGGATTTTTTAAATGCTTAGACAGGCTGGATATAGATAGTTAGATAGCTGGCTAGTTAGATATAGGCAGGGCTCTAAATTAACACCGGCCAAATGCTGGTGAAAATTTAGTTTGGCTGGTAGAAAAGAATATTTGCTAGCCACTTTAACCCATTAGTAAGTGTGTGTTTGGCTAGTAGATTAACATCTACTAGCTATTTTGGCTGGTGATGAAAAAAGTTAATTTAGAGCCCTGTAGGCCTATAGTAACTACATATGCATTAATACTTAAAAGAAGTCTTTAATACGTTTTTCTTAATTTTATAACAGCATTTAACCTACAGAAATAAAATGCAGGTGATCTGGCGTGTTAAACTTTGCCTACCTCGACATGTCTTTTACAATCATTGAGTCCGCCGTGGGTAATACTGAAGTCACTGTTGCATACAGTGCACCTCACCACGGTGTCATCATTCTTCACCTTAACTAGACAGGGATATACTTTAGTATATTCTGCTGTAAAATGAGTCTTATATTTTCGTTTTTTTACTGGAGGATTCACCCTCTGCCATCTCGCAACGTGCACTGACTTGAGTGTTAACTAGGTGACGGTCGGAGAGAGTAAACCAAAGCCCTCCCACACCGAAACGTATTGGCTTATTTTGCTGACTAAACCAATCAGCGCGCTCTCTGGCAAGCAGTCGCCCTGAATGCTCGCTGAACGAATCACTCGCTTTGGACAGACATGCATGCACACAGGTACCAAGCAACCTCTCCCCCCCCCCCCCCCCCCTCCATCTCTCGTGCCCGCGCAATCGAAGTAATCCGCGCATGATGCACGAGTTATTGTATTGCCTGCATGCTCTCACTCGCATTGAAGGGAAAAAAACACTCCCTCGCATAGTCTAAAATCCAGGATATTTCATCCGACTCGCGGGCATCCGTGAGCCACTATCAATATCAGGGAGACTCCCGGAACTTCCGGGAGACTTGGGATGTCTGACATGCTTTCAGCGATAGCTGTTAAGCTCTGAGTCATGTAGTCTGAGGATTTTGCATGGAGCAGCTCAAGATCTACCCACTGGCCAGACTATACCTGGGGTTGAGGTGGGACAGCCTGTTTTAACTCCATGTTATTATTATTTAGGTTACACCCCCCTGCCACCGCCAACACACACACACTCACCGTAGTCACACAATGCACTTTTATATTTATGTTACCAGGTGCAGAGGTTAAACTGTGCAGAAGTTAAACTGTGCCCAAAACAGCATGCAGTGTCATATTGCCAGCCCACTGTGACGCATTTTTTCATGCTCCAATCATGAAATGAGTCACATTTTCATGTTTTTTTTTGTATTATTATTATTATTATTATTATTATTATTATTATTATTATTATTATTATTTTGTTTTACTATTTCTAACCCTACCCCTACCCCTAACCATAACCCCCAGCATCACTCTCGTCATACCTTCACGAAACAAATTCATGCTCCTCCTTTTCATGACGGTATCACAAACTAATACACTCAACAAAAATATAAATGCAACACTTTTGGTTTTGCTCCCATTTTGTATGAGATGAACTCAAAGATCTAAAACTTTTTCCACATACACAATATCACCATTTCCCTCAAATATTGTTCACAAACCAGTCTAAATCTGTGATAATGAGCACTTCTCCTTTGCTGAGATAATCCATCCCACCTCACAGGTGTGCCATACCAAGATGCTGATTAGACACCATGATTAGTGCACAGGTGTGCCTTAGACTGTCCACAATAAAAGGCCACTCTGAAAGGTGCAGTTTTGTTTTATTGGGGGGGGGGGATACCAGTCAGTATCTGGTGTGACCACCATTTGCCTCATGCAGTGCAACACATCTCCTTCGCATAGAGTTGATCAGGTTGTCAACTGTGGCCTGTGGAATGTTGGTCCACTCCTCTTCAATGGCTGTGCGAAGTTGCTGGATATTGGCAGGAACTGGTACACGCTGTCGTATATGCCGGTCCAGAGCATCCAAACATGCTCAATGGGTGACATGTCCGGTGAGTATGCCGGCCATGCAAGAACTGGGACATTTTCAGCTTCCAAGAATTGTGTACAGATCCTTGGAACATGGGGCCGTGCATTATCCTGCTGCAACATGAGGTGATGTTTTTGGATGTATGGCACAACAATGGGCCTCAGGATCTCCTCACGGTATCTCTGTGCATTCAAAATGCCATCAATAAAATGCACCTGTGTTCTTCGTCCATAACAGACGCCTGCCCATACCATAACCCCACCGCCACCATGGGCCACTTGGACTGCATTTTTATATAGCGCTTTTCCATCTGCATCAGACGCTCAAAGTGCTTTACAATTATGCCTCACATTCACCCCAATGTCAGGGTGCTGCCATACAAGGCGCTCACTACACACCGGGAGCAATAGGGGATTAAAGGCCTTGCCCAAGGGCCCTTAGTGATTTTTCCAGTCAGGTGGGGATTTGAACCAAGGATCTTCTGGACTCAAGCCCAACACCTTAACCACTAGACCATCACCCCCCCCTCATCCCCCCCCCATGGCCACTCGATCCACAACATTGACATCAGAAAACCGCTCACCCACACGACGCCACACACGCTGTCTGCCATCTGCCCTGAACAGTGTGAACCGGGATTCATCTGTGAAGAGAACACCTCTCCAACGTGCCAAACGCCAGCGAATGTGAGCATTTGCCCACTCAAGTCGGTTACGATGACGAACTGGAGTCAGGTCGAGACCCCGACGAGGACGACGAGCATGCAGATGAGCTTCCCTGAGATGGTTTCTGACAGTTTGTGCAGAAATTCTTTGGTTATGCAAACCGATTGTTCCAGCAGCTGTCCGAGTGGCTGGTCTCAGACGATCTTGGAGGTGAACATGCTGGATGTGGAGGTCCTGGGCTGGTGTGGTTACACGTGGTCTGCGGTTGTGAGGCTGGTTGGATGTACTGCCAAATTCTCTGAAACGCCTTTGGAGACGGCTTATGGTAGAGAAATGAACATTCAATACACGAGCAACAGCTCTGGTTGACATTCCTGCTGTCAGCATTCAAATTGCACGCTCCCTCAAATCTTGCGACATCTGTGGCATTGTGCTGTGTGATAAAACTGCACCTTTCAGAGTGGCCTTTTATTGTGGACAGTCTAAGGCACACCTGTGCACTAATCATGGTGTCTAATCAGCATCTTGATATGGCACACCTGTGAGGTGGGATGGATTATCTCAGCAAAGGAGAAGTGCTCACTATCACAGATTTAGACTGGTTTGTGAACAATATTTGAGGGAAATGGTGATATTGTGGATGTGGAAAAAGTTTTAGATCTTTGAGTTCATCTCATACAAAATGGGAGCAAAACCAAAAGTGTTGCATTTATATTTTTGTTGAGTGTAGATTAATTTGCTTTTTGTGATGCCATCATAAAATAGCGTGAGTTTGGGTTGCGTATTGCGTGTATCCGAAAGTGACTTTGTATTGTTAATTATGTTGATTCTCTATGTTACAATCATTTTTGTTTTTAATTAAGACAAAAAAAAAATCCCTGAACATTGAAATATGAACTTATTTAGGAAAAAACATAAGAAGGAATAATCTGGACTACAGTGATATTTTCTGTTTTAGCTATAAAAAAAAATACCCCCTCTGGTATATCTTGGGCTTGGTCAGACTATCCTTGGACACAGTTTGGTGGGCGGTTAATCTGGCCTGCTACACTGGAAAACCTTCACTATGTTTAAAACTTCATTCATTGATCAGTGTCTATAAAATACTGGCATTTAAAAAGATTTATATTCTGTCTTCAAGTCTATGTTGTTGGTGTGAGAAGTTGAGTGAAGCCCAAATGCTATGCAAAATGACATTTTTACTGTATTATTACTCAGAACTGGCTTGTACTCTTTGTAATTCTTACTTTGTATTATTGGACCGGGGATCCGCCTGAGGGCACAAGCGCGTTGAACTTTGCTTCTTTGTTAAAAGTAGTCAGATAGCCATGCAAAATGTGTTGCCTTCAGAGCGCAATAACTCAATGAATACATTAAAATCTCCTGCTATTAGCTTTGTCAGTATATACTAATTTCTTTAAATTTTAAAAATGCTTTTCAACCAGCATAATAACCTGTTGATCTTGGCATTAAGTGTTTATGAGGAGGTTTACGATGAAACAGATTTCTGTCTGACAGACAGCGGTGGCTTCTTTCCAGGTTCCCACATTAAGAATCCTGCATGTACAATTGCAGTTGTAAAGTCATGTATATGCATAAATATGCCGCGCTTTTAGGAAAAAAAAAAACACTATAAATCTTGTAAGGTTAGTTTCAGTGTAACATATACAAAGTATCACAAGGTTGCTCTTCTGCTTAATTACATGGATATTGACAAATTAACCAAATAGTTTGAGCTTTGGCAGTTTTAGTGGTACAAATAATGCTTTTTAATTTTGAAATTTTTATTTATTTATGTTGACAAAGTTTGTTGTTTCAGTAATATTCAATGAAAACTTGCTAATATACAGGGTCAGTATTTGGATACTTTGAGTAGGATTCATTTGATTGTTATTATTATCATTAATAGTTGTATCTGAAATAGTCTGAAGTGCAAAAAGGCCATGTGATTGAATTTTGAATGTTACCAATTTAAAATCACATTTCTTTTTAGGTTTCAAAACTACTGTATCAAATAACATTTTGAATGTTCTATAATAACTGGAATGTAAGTATCTTTAAAAGCTGATGACTAAATGAGTGCACAAAGACAACATTTTTAAAGGGTCACATCAGCCATGATGCACATTTGAACCATGTATGTCTAATGTGAATAAATGTTACACTGCTGGCAACAGTTTTCTCATTACGCCACATTCTGCCTGCTTTCAAGCAGACCAGGCTGTGGAAATGAAATAAAGTGACAAGCAAATTTTAAGTTACACCTAAATTCAAATCCACAAAACAAAATCCTTCCATCACTTGTTGTCGATTGTAACCACTGTTAATCATTTGTACATGATTATCTATCTACCTATCTATCTTTCATTTGTATATTATCATTATTATTATTATTATGAAGTCTAATGTGACCATTTTATTGTTATTTCACTCTTATAGAGAGACTTGCAGATGAGCAGCAGATTGTCACATTCAGTTGCACTGTAATTTTGCTGGGAAGTTGAACACAGAAGGAAAAAACAGTCCTTCTGCATGACTTTGTTTTATTTAAGAACCCATGTTGAATGATTATTTTTCATTTCTGTGGTGAACATCTGAATGTGATGCTCCTGTTTGTTCTTCACTGCAGCAGTGAATGCACCATGAGGAAACAGGACAGCTGACTCAGCAATTCAGTGCACTAAACACTCTAAACTTGCATTTTTCTTTATTTATTTCCAACAGACACAATATACAAATAATGAATGTTTATGAGTTCAGTGGTACGAATATTTCATGAGGTGAAATATTCACCAAATTAAATATTTGTTCCATTGAAAGGATGTAAAAACATTAATTATTTGTTTTATATATGGCTAAAATAGATCCTTGTCATTTGATATTTTGTTAATTTATGAACAACAGAAAAGGGACTTACATTTTGGTGTTCCACTGTTGCTAAAGTCCAAATTGTGACGTGTAGTCCAGTGATGCTCTGCACTGACTTCGGACTTCCATAAAAAAAAGTGTTTGTGTAGTTCCTCGGTCCAGCCAAAAATCACATCAGCTTTTCAGCTGAACAGTTCTTCATGCATCAAGAGAGCTTACAGCGGAGTGGATTGTGTGTGTGTGTGTGTGTGTGTGTGTGTGTGTGTGTGTGTGTGTGTGTGTGTGTGTGTGTGTGTGTGTGTGTGTGTGTGTGTGTGTGTGTGTGTGTGTGTGTGACTTAGCTCAATCAAATCATTGTCTCGGTAGAGCCGCTGTCCCTCGCGTGCACACACACGCAACCAGGTCGGCACTTGTACGTGGGTGTACTACCAAAAAAAGACTGTGTACATCCTCAGTGCAGCGGAAAAAAAAAAAATCACATCAGAAATTAGTCCAGCTTTTCATTCTTTCATTCTCAAGACAGCGCAGTGGATTTGTCTTGTGTGTGTGTGTGTGTGTGTGTGCGCGCACGCATGCATCTGCGTGCACGTGCACACTCACATGCATGGGCATGTGTGCGCGTGCATGTGTACGTATGTGTGCATGTGTGTGCATGCATGCGTGTGTGTGTGTGTGTGCGTGTGCAATGGTACCAAATGTATGGAACCAAACTGCGCTCTAAATGTAATGCAACACAAATGGGACGAATTAATCCTTGTCATGTGACATACAAAGCACCAATCAAATAACAAGGATCCACTCAGCCATTATATAAATATAAATAATGAATGTTTATGGGTTCAACAGTAAGAATAATGGAAATAATAGTAAGAATATCTGTCTATTGCAATAATGAAAAAAAAAATCATTATTTGTTTTATATAATGCCTGACAATCCTGATGATATAGTCCATACCTGATGTCATGTACTGACTTCTTTGTGTACAGACTGGTGTCTCCTTTCCTCTGTCCAGTGAAAAATCACAACCGAAATTTGTTTAGCTCTTAATCTGACGGTGCTTGTACTTCAGGTAGCTACATCCCACCAAATACTGCAAATGCCTCCAGATGGCTTACAGTGTACTGGATTTTTATTTTTTTGTTACAAGAATGAGCACCGTTAAACCAATCACCTCCATGTATATTTTTAAGCTAAGCGCCATGCAGCATGCAGTGGTGGCACTGTGCAGTGGTACAAAACATATAGAATCAAAATTGCACAGTAAATGAAACCAAATTTGCATGGTCAATGGAACACAATGGCAAATAGGACAAACGATCCATATCACATGACATATACAAACAACCAATCAAATAACAAGGATTTATATAGGTGTTATTTAAATACACACTTACAGTATATACACCTAAACACATACATATATACATAGGGATGGGTATCGAGAACCGGTTCCTTTCGGGTATCGTTAAGAAATGACTCGATCCACCGACATCAATAAGCTTTGTGCTTAACGATTCTGTTATCGGTCCTTCGGAGTGGCCGTTGTTTTGGCGGGTGTTTGTCAGGAAAATGATAATTTCCCTACATTGATTACAGACCCTGCAGCGGGTCCTTAATCAACTTTTCTGCAGCGCGGCTTTGCTTTGAACCTTGAACCAATCGAAGCAGTGGTTCGCAGATTGAAGCAATGCTTCGATCGATTGCTTTGTTTATTTCTTTCTTTCGCTTAATTTCCCCCCGCTAAAACCCTAAAGAGCATACGTCTGTGAGTATTATTTACCTTTTCTATGTTAAACCGACCAGTTATGGTCTTCTGAAACAGTTGATAGATGTATTTTATAACTTAAAACGGGAGTGATGCTAATGCGTTAGCATGTCTATGGCATTTTCAATGTTAAAAGTTAGCATTTAGCAATTGCAGCTGTCATCACGTTCGGGTGCATTTGTTTTCAAATTGTAATATTCCTTAAATTTATTTTTGCTTATATATTAATAATCTAATGATTATTATATACAATTTTAGAGAAAGAGACAAAAAGAACCTGAATAGAAACACAACAGAAAATATATAATATCAAGTAACAATGAACATAAATAAATACATACAGAAATAAATGTTTCTTGTGAACACCTAGTGACTATTACGCCTCCATTTCATCCCTGTCTTATTTAAGTTTAATGACAGTTTGTTTCGGTCAAACCATATTTTCAGTTTGTTAATTTCTTCAGTGATTTCCTCCAGAACTATCTGCCAAACTAGAAAACTGCTGCATCCTAGTAAGAGCAGAATACTACTGGAATGAATCTGAATGAGGAAAGTTGTATTTTTTTTTTTCTCACCTAAATGGATGCTGCACTCACTGCAGTTTATTGTCTGGAATAGTCCCAGATTGCATTTCAGAGCTTCTAGAATTCAAACATTTTCGTGCAGGTGGTGTTGGGGGGTAATTTTGGGTTTCAGCTTTTTTTGTTTTTCACCACTTTCATCTCTGAATATGAGTTGTGATTCACTTTTGTGTGGATTAAAGTTACTAACTGGGACTCCTGTCTTGTTGCGAGAAAGAAACGAGAATCGTCCTCCGTTCTGTTCACACAGCTCCAAACGTTGTGCGGCTCTCTGACAAGTCAAGATAGAACGATAGAATCCAGTCTGAATTAATAACTTCAAAGCGAAACACCTTTTTTGTTTATTTTTATTTATGTCCAGAGATCAAGGATACAGTGACTAATTTCATATTTATTTACTTTAAGACTCAAGGAAATACATAGAAAACCTGTAAAGCCTACTTTTAGTACAAAATTCACGAGGTATCAATAAGGGAATCGATAAGGAATCGGATCGATACGCAGAATCGATAATGGCATCGATATCGATTAAAATCTTATCAATACCCATCCCTATATATACACATATACATCCTCAATTCTATAAAACACCTTACGTACATATGCAGTTGTGCTAAAAAGTTTACATAACCTGGCAGAATGTATTATTTTCTGGCCATTTTTCAGAGATTATGAATGATAATACAAAAACTTTTTTTCACTCATGGTTAGTGGTTGTGTGAAGCCATTTATTGTCAAACAGCTGTGTTTACTCTTTAACCTTCTGGGGTCCGAGGGCATTTTTTGGACAGTTCATTCGCCTGGCATAAATGTTTTATTATTGCTGTTAACAGCTCTCCCTTCATCCCACAATCAAGTTTTATGTTTCTTTTTCCAGGACAACCTGTGCTTTCATAATATATATGCTTTTGTTGTGTTTATAAGTGTAATAAAGGTTTACAAACAAAAATAAGAAAGAAAAAAGTAAAGCGGGAAATAATTTTCAATACACATTAATCAAAACACACAGCAAACTATAATAAACAACTGTTTTGACACTTTATAAAGGTAATTTGAGGTCTTGTGTGAAAGACTGTACAACAAAAAGGTTCAAACAATAAACACAAATGCACATTTTGAACAATATATACAAAATGGTCTATGCGTTTTGTTGTATTCATCTCAAAGCAATTTCTGTCTGTTATTACACAAAGGTTACAACACTTCTACTTCACTTCAAACTTCTACTTCTACTGAGTTTTGGACTGTTCTGTGCTGCTCCTAAAGCAGCTTTCATTCACTTTAGCCCACTTTGGCTCCTTACAATCTGAGGAGCAGCCCTCCCCCTCACTCCATTCATATGGTAAACAAGTGCTTTATGCAGAGAAAGCAACAGAGTTATCCAGTAACATTCACATGCAAACTAGTGGAGCAATCCTGATAGTTACACACTCTTTGTTTCAGCACATGAGATTGTCATCAGAGGCTCTCCGTCTGCTCCTGCTTTCACTGATCGCTGGCGTAATGGCGCAGGGCGCACTGAGTATGCATTAATAGTATGTACTCATTGGAGCACCCAGGGGGCTATTCAAACGGGCCAACTATAACATATGACTCCTGAAAACGATCTTTGGCTTTTCACATGAGGTAAATCTACCCTATGATTGGATTTTGGAAAACCATGTGACGGTGACTCAATTCCAATTGGACACTCACATTGCGCATGTCATCACACAGCTTCTATGAGGAGTACAAAGATGGCCGATGGCTGGCTCGAAAGTCTGCGGAGTTAACTTTTCAGAAAAAAAATAAAGTAAGTTTCTATCTCATATCATTAAAAAGTTATTTATAATTTAGTAAAGCTTGGTCTTACCAGCCAGTCTGCTCTGTGTCAGCCTGATTCCGTCAGATCTCAGAAGCTAAGCAGAGCAGGATCTGGTTAGTACTTGGATGGGAGACCTCTTTGGAACACCAGTGGCTGTGTGTGTTTCTGCAGGTAAAACTGGAGTTGCGTCAGGAAGGGCATCCAGCGTAAAACTTGTGCCAGTTACTGGTTTTATCCGCTGTGGCGACCCCGAACAAAAAAAACCGCGAGCAGCCAAATGAACAAAAGTAGTAAAGCTTGGTCTTAGCCGTCGTATACGACGGTGTCGGCCCCAGAGGGTTAAATCATAATGACAACAGAAACTAATCAAATGACCCTGATCAGTGGTTTACATGCCCTGGTGATTTTGGCCTGATAACATACACACAAGTTGACACAAACAGGTTTGAATAGCTACAAAAAGGTAACTATCCTCACCTGTGATCTGTTTGCTTGTAATCAGTGTGTGTATAAAAGGTCAGTGAGTTTTTGGCTCCTGACAGACCCTTGCATCTTTCATCTAGTGCTGCTCTGACATTTCTGGTTTCTGAGTCATGGGGAAAGCAAACAAATTGTCAAAGGAAAGGTATTTTTTTAGTAGTTTCCATCCACAGTGATGCTTTACACACACACACACACACACACACACACACACACACACACACACACACACACACACACACACACACACACACACACACACACACACACACGGAGACCAGGAGACACCAGGAGCAACTTGTGGATCAAAGACCCTGATCAAGGGACCTTAATGCGTCTCCTGTCTGATGGGGACTCAAACTGAGGATCCTCTGGTCACAAACCCTTGTACGTAGAATGGTTAGCAGCATTGTAACCCATGTAAATTCTGGTGTGGTTCTTTAAGGTTGCATGAATGAAACACACTCATTTCTTTAAAGTTAGGGTTTTTTTGGCTTCAAGGTTCTTGCTCAATTTTAAATGTCCCAGATTGAACCTGTTGTCTCTGGCAAATGGGTTCTGACCTTTATGTCTAAACGTGTGTCCTGTTAGCATTTATTAATTGTTTGTGGTGCATTACTTTGAAACATGATTTTGGGTACAGTGTGTCCTGAAACAATAAGTAATTCTTGAACAAATAATGGCTTTTTAGGTTATGGTCATTTGACCTTCTTATTAATAATGTCCTTTCATCCAAGTGACTTGTTAAGTTGTTCTTTTGAAATAGTCCTTTTTGATACATGAGTGCACTCTGATTAATTTCACTTTTGCCCTTTTTGGAAGGACAGTGCTTTATGGCTTTTGCCTTGATTTTATTTATTTATTTTTAATCTTTGGATGCAGCCTGTGCAGAAGATCACTGTGGAGTCTCAGCTGCAGTTACATATCTTTTCTTACTTATTATGCATTCCTGGTTCCAAATAAAGCATCATCTCATCCTCTTGTCGACTGTTTAAATACCCCAACAATGTGTAGGGAAGTAAAGCTTTTGTCATCCCCCACCTTCTCCCCCAGAAAACCCCCAGCATCACTGAAATTTGAAAAGCTTTTATCTGTGTCCGTTGTGTGTGACATTTATGACAAATCATCAGGTCATAGCGACAGTGAGCAGTCTTGCATTTATGCATTGTAATGCTGCAGAAAGACGGCTCTGAATAGTAAGTAGATACACTGTATGAATCTACACTAAAGTATCGGGTCTGGGATTATGTGCTGGTGCCGGGTGATACAGCATACGCAAGAACTCTCCAATGACACCTATGACCAGAGACATCTAGTCACCACCTTTGGTCACTGATTAGCATCCAAGTTGTTGTGGAATTTCTGTGATCATGTCAGCATAAAATGGGACAGGTGACAAAGGAGCATTCAGGAGTCAGACTGATGCAGAGAGATTTATTTTTGGTGGAAGCAGGAACAGATGCACCTGGAGAAGTTTCAAAAGGTACCACATATCATGCTGTGAGGGTGCCTGGCACCCGAAGAGGATGGACCCTCTAGGTAGACTCCTAGACCAGGTGTAGGTGTAAAAGAAATTGTCTTTATTCCAGGCTCAGGTACAGTACATACGTTATCAATCAGTGGAGCGGAGGTACAAACAGGGCTAGGCAAAAAGACGGTCATGGTCAAGCAGGGTTCAGAGGCACGAGCAAACACTGACATCAGGGTTGAGGCCAAAGGTGCAGTCAAAAACAGCAGGATTCGGAAACAGGGCTAGGCAAAAACAGGAATAAATACAAGAGCTGGAATGTGTACAAAGATGACAAACTGGCAAAGGTGTAAGTGGCTGGGAGGAGTTTAAATAGGCTGGTGTTAACAAGGTGCACATTCAGGTGAACAATCTAGAAAGGGGGTGTGGTTGGAGGACAAAGACTGTGCCTGGTGCCAGATAGTGAGGAAGGACTATACAGAGTGGAGTGATGAAAGAGACAAAGACACGTGAACAGGTGCAAGAGCGTGAGTGGATGAAAACACAAAGCAGAATAGAGTCATAGTGAGAGATGAAGACCCAAGGGCTATTGCAGGGGCAAGGAGTGACAACATAATCAGATGGGAGTAAGGAAAACAGAAAACAAAGATCAAACAGAAATCCAGGACAGAATATAATACTACTATGAACAGGAACTGAACAGAGCATGAACGTGAGAACTGAAAAGTGAACCATACAGAGGAAAAACTATATAGGAACTGATAAGAGAATAATAAGAAAATAAATACTAAGACAAAACTAAACTGGAACTGACTAAGAAAACAAAGTGGCTAAACAAACTATAAGTAAAACAAAGACTACATGATAACAGAAAACAAAACAAGATACTAAAGCATAACAAACAATATCACAAATGAGAAGAACAAAATAAACAAGTGAAAAACTAATGATAAACAATGAAAGCACAAACTGGCTGAACAAAACAAGAACGGAACTGAACTATGATCCAGGTATGAAAAGTAACAAAGAAACAAAGTGGCAAAGCAAAACAGAACAGAGAATAAACACGTGACAAAAATAAAACAAATAATAAATTAAAACCTGGGCGGACAGTTGGTAAGAGAAAGAAGGAAAAATTAAATCAAAACCCTGGTCAGGGCCAAAACCTGACACTGCATGCAAATGTACCCATAGAGCCTTCTGTCCTTCCTCCCTTAGAGAGCCGTGCTAAGGACCTCTGCCATAATGAAAACAAAATCATAATACAAACATAGCCTTTAGCTAGTTAGGGCGATTCTTAGATGTTTAGTCGTAAAATTGGAGAAACACAACAGGCTACTGTATATCAACATGGAGGGGACCCTGAGCTGGTACACCCTGACCTGACAACATGAGGAAATTTTTCCTTTACACAAGTCTCATAACTGGTGGTGGCCAAGTGGTTAATGCACTTGGTTTCAGTTCAGAAGGTTCCGGGTTCAAATCCTACCCCTGCCACATTTCTCCATGTAATGTGGAGTTGCGTCAGGAAGGGCATCCGGTGTAAAACCTGTGCCAATTAAACATGCAGATCCACCTTGGATTTGCTGTGGCGACCCTGAGTGCAAACAAGGGAGCAGCCGAAGGGGCTTACTTTACAAGTCTCATAAGGATGGGTAATGAAAACCAGTTCCTGTTAAGAATTGATAAGAAATAATTCAATCCATCAACATGAATAGCCTTTTTGCTTAACGACTCCCTTGTCGGTTCTTAAATTCACATTACCCCAGAGCGGCCATCATTTTTGAGGGTGTGTATCAGGAAAAAGACATATTTCTACACTGATTGCTGGTCCGCTGTTTCTGAGAAGCTGCGAAGCAGCAGGTCACAGCGCATGCTGCGAAGCAGTCTCAGAAGCATTTCAAAGCAGCGAAAATTGGTGCGGAAGCAATCAGGAAAAAAACATAGGCGCTGAGCGTGGAGGGTCAAACAGGAAGACGTGGGGAAACACCAAAATAGCAGGCTCTATCTCAGAGAATAGAGGCCAGGTTTACCTCAGAAGGAATCCTGAGTTTCTGGTGACGATGAGCTGAAACACCAGGGTTTATGTACACAGCTGATGATGAGGTGCAGGTGTGGTTCAGGGTTCTCAGCTCTGCTTGCATGCCACCTGGAGAGAAACAGACAGACAATACACAGCAGGAACAGACAAGGCAGGGAACAAGGCAGATGGGCAAACAGACCTGAGGGAATGAAGGGAAACTGCAGAGTGCTAAACAGTGGCGACTTGCACAACATGTGATAACCAGAGAACAGGAAATGGGCTGATAAACGAGCAGACAGGCAAGCAGGACTTCGATACAGGGCATATAGACTGGCAGGCAGGACAGTTCATATACGAGGTCTGTCCAAAAAGTATCGGACCTTTTTATTTTTTGCAAAAACCATATGGATTTGAATCACGTGTGATTGCCCCAGCCAAGCTTGAACCTTCGTGCGCATGCGTGAGTTTTTTCACGCCTGTCGGTTGCATCATTCACCTGTGAGCAGGCTTTGTGTGAGCAGTGGTCCACCCCTCTCGTCGGATTTTTATTGCAAATAAATGTCTGAACGATTTGGAGCTTTGCTGCATCAAATTTTTCCAGAAACTGTGAGAGACCTCCAGCTGGACACCATTCGGAAAATTTAGATGGCTTTCAGCCACGGCGTCTGAGAGTCTGAGAGCGTGGTGTGCTCTGAGCACCGATCGTCAGGCTCAAACACTGCTCAAACAACCAGATCATTTCCAATGGTGAAGGCTTTGTTGATCCGGGACGTTGTCTAACTTTCACAAAAAAGGCAGAAGGCATGGACATCAGCACTTTTTCGGCACATTCTACTGTTACAGGAGTTTTTTTCATGGAAAGAAAAGCGGAGGATTGCGCCACCATGCCGCTCATGGCGTGGGACAAAACCACCTCCGTGTTGGTCTCACAGGACGGCTTTCAGGTGGCTTTCAGACAGCTTCCGGTTGCTTTTCAGTCGTGTGAGTATCCAAGAAACTGTGCATGAGCTGGACATGCCCCAACATGTCCTGTGAGGCTTCATCACGGCGGTGCTTTGCGCCATGTGGCTCTGCTGCGAGTTCCTCCGCACGTCTGTCTCAATGTGCCGAAAAAGTGCTGATGTCCACGTCTTCTGCAATACCGAATCAAGACAGCGTCCAGTTTAGAAATGAACGGCACATTCCACTGTTACAGGAGTTTTTGTCATGGAAAGAGGAGCGGAGGAACTCCGCGCGTCGCGGTGGAGCCGCATGGTGCAAAGCAACGCCGTGATGAAGCCTCACAGGACATGTTGGGGCATGTCCAGCTCATGCACAATTTCTCAGATACTCACACGACTGAAAAGCAACCAGAAGCCGTCTGAGCCATCTGAAAGCCGTCCTGTGAGACCAACACGGAGGTGGTTTTGTCCCGCGCCATGAGCGGCATGGTGGCGCAATCCTTCGCTTCTCTTTCCATGAAAAAAACTCAGGTAACAGTAGAAGATGCCGAAAAAGTGCCGATGTCCATGCCTTCTGCCTTTTTTATGAAAGTTAGACGATGTCCCGGATCAACAAAGCCTTCACGTTGGAAATTATCTGGTTGATTGAGCGGGGTTTGAGCCTGTCAATTGGCCCTCGGAGCGCGCTGCGCTCTCAGACGCTGTGGGCGGTCTTTAAACCGGCTAGAGCACTCCTCAATCTGTGTAATCCCCATAAAATCGTCGCTGAAAGCCATCTAAATTTTCCGAATGGTGTCCAGCTGGAGGTCTCTCACAGTTTCTGGAAAAATTTGATGCAGCAAAGCTCCAAATCGTTCAGACATTTATTCGCAATAAAAATCCGACGAGAGGGGTGGACCACTGCTCACACAAAGCATGCTCACAGGCGAATGACGCAACCGACAGGCGTGAAAAAATTCACGCATGCGCACGAAGGTTCAAGCTTGGCTGATGCAATCACACATGATTCAAATCCATATGGTTTTTGCAAAAAATAAAAAGGTTCAATACTTTTTGGACAGACCTTGTATTTATATGAAGCCCGACTGATAAATCATCAAGCCGATATAATCAACCGTTATGAGCTATTTGTAGATAAATCACTACTGCCATTTATAATGGATGATAAATCACAAAATGAAACTGAAAGACACAAGATTAAAATGTGATGCAGTGATGCATACTTCAACATGGTCTATGTCACTGCCACATTACAAAAAAAGCATCAAAAGCTCACAGAAATGATAACTTACCTTTTTAATTCCAGAATATTAATGCAAAAACATACGAAACACCTTTGCATTAAAGTGCTGTTGGCATATTCAACAGCAGGACAAGCTAATTACAAAAGTTGACATTTTTATGTACGCTGTCTATGATGATTTTAAATCTGAACAGAGCGATGTTTTGTGGGAAGCTGCAGTGGTGGGCACAGCTAACCAAAAAGTTAGCTTCGATAACAGATAATCAGCTAACTGAAAAGTTATCTTTTATTAAGGTATTACAAGATACCATAAAGCAAACACTGAAACATTTAAAACAGGCTCTGAGTCTTTATTACTGTGAGTAAAGCACAGAGTGCAAACCAAAAAAAACTCCATCACGTCTCTCCAGCTGTTATAGGCTGTGGGCTAAATATGGGTCATGTGTGTCCACGTGACCCATATATACACACACACACACACCCCTTGAACATGAATTGGGGGGAGGGAGATGATATCCCAGCAGAGGCCAACGGTGTAACCCACAGCAGGCTGGGAAGGTACACTAGTGTAAATGCATGACATGAGTTCTGGATCAGAGGATGTGAACTGTCGGAAAAGAGCATCCAGTTTGCTGTTCTTGGTTCCAGGCCTATAAGTCAATGAAAAGTTAAATCGTCCAAAAAACAATGACCATCTGGCCTGTCGAGAGTTAAGGTGTTTAGCTGACTGAATATATGCAAGGTTCTTGTGATCACTCCAGTTTTGTTTTATTGGGGGGGGGGGGATACCAGTCAGTATCTGTTGTGACCACCATTTGCCTCATGCAGTGCAACACATCTCCTTCGCATCATCCGTGAAGAGAACACCTCTCCAACGTGCCAAACGCCAGCGAATGTGAGCATTTGCCCACTCAAGTCGGTTACGACGACGAACTGGAGTCAGGTCGAGACCCCGATGAGGACGACGAGCATGCAGATGAGCTTACCTGAGACGGTTTCTGACAGTTTGTGCAGAAATTCTTTGGTTATGCAAACCGATTGTTTCAGCAGCTGTCCGACTGGCTGGTCTCAGACGATCTTGGAGGTGAACATGCTGGATGTGGAGGTCCTGGGCTGGTGTGGTTACATGTGGTCTGCGGTTGTGAGGCTGGTTGGATGTACTGCCAAATTCTCTGAAACGCCTTTGGAGACGGCTTATGGTAGAGAAATGAACATTCAATACACGAGCAACAGCTCTGGTTGACATTCCTGCTGTCAGCATGCCAATTGCACGCTCCCTCAAATCTTGCGACATCTGTGGCATTGTGCTGTGTGATAAAACTGCACCTTTCAGAGTGGCCTTTTATTGTGGGCAGTCTAAGGCACACCTGTGCACTAATCATGGTGTCTAATCAGTATCTTGATATGGCACACCTGTGAGGTGGGATGGATTATCTCAGCAAAGGAGAAGTGTTCACTATCACAGATTTAGACTGGTTTGTGAACAATATTTGAGGGAAATGGTGATATTGTGTATGTGGAAAAAGTTTTAGATCTTTGAGTTCATCTCATACAAAATGGGAGCAAAACCAAAAGTGTTGCGTTTATATTTTTGTTGAGTATACTTCCGGTTTTCCTCTGCGCTTGGGGTGGGACTGGGTTAGTTTTTTCCTGTTTTCTCCCCCGGCTCAGTAGTCCTGTGCCGTTCGCCACGATGTATCTGTCGATTGGCTCTGGGGGTGTTCCGGGGTCTTTTGGGGTGCTGGGGGGGGGCAGCGGGATTTCCCAGTTGTTTTATTTGCCCCCGGGGTTGTTATTGGTGTCCGCGGGGGGTGTGGGGTGTTTATGTTATTTGTGTTACCTCCCAGGTTCCACTTCCAGGGTTGATGGGACGGTCCTCTGGGGGGGGAAATGGACTGTGGGGCCGACTAGCCGTATGTGGCTGGGGCTGGGGTTTCTGGGTCATGGGGGTGTCTCCTGGGGTTGATGGGACGGTCCTCTGGGGGGCGCTGTAGCTCCCGTGTATACCTGGGGATCTCAGGTGGAGCCGGTCTCGGTTATTACTCCTAGAGCTGGCGGCAATGTCCTCTAGGGGGTGTTGTGCTCCACTTGTCGTCTGAGGGGGGTGCTTGTTATTTTCTTTGTGCATGTTGTGTTATATTGTGTTATATGGGGCTCTGTTGGGTTTTTTGGGTTTGGGATTTGCTCCCTGGGGTTTGATGGGACGGTCCCCTGGGGAGGGTTTTGGGGTGGTCATGTGTTTTTATTTTGTGTTATTCCCCAGCTTGCTTCCCTGGGGTTGTAGTTGTGCTGTACTCTGGGGGGGGTGTGTTGGGGTTTTACTGTGTGCTTTGTGTTTTATGTTGTACTGTGTTGTGGGACTTTTTTGGGGTGTTTGGGATTGTTTATGTTTTATTGCCAGCTGGCCTCCCTGCCACATTGTCTTGCCCTCGCTGCCATATCCTGTTCCTGCTGTGGACCCTGGGGTTTCGCACCGCCTGTTCCTGCCGTGGACCGCGGCGGGGGAGCTGTTTTCTGGCCAGGTCTGTGTGGTCGCCGGGAGGCTTCCCGTTGAGGGGGGGTGGGTGGGGGGGGGTACTGTTGTGTGTTGGGGGGGGGTTTGGCTGGCCAAGATATTGTTTGTGTGTTTTGTGTATACTTCGGGTGGTTTGTGGGGGGCGTGTCTGAGGCTGTGGTGATGGATGAAGCATCTTTCACCCTCCACTGTCATCATGCCAACCCCATGCACCTGATGAGCAGTTCATGTGCAGATCTAGAGGACTACCAGCTGAAGTGGATGCACCTGATGAGCAGTTCACGTGCAGAGCTAAAAGACTACCAGCTGAAGTGGATATCCTGATCAGCAGTTCACGTGCAGTTCCAAAGGACTTCCAGCTGAAGTAGATATCCTAATGATGTACTACATTTAAGCCATGACTGCTCTGTGTAAGGTGCTGGGGACTCAACCTTGTTACTTCTGTGTGACGACCGTTTGTCCAACACTGTGACGCCGAGGATCGCTTCAGGTTTGACGCACCGTGCCTGTTAAGGAGAAGGGTGAGGGACACGCTCCATCAGCAAACCTCAGAGGTAACTAAAGCTTAAATGACTTTGAGTAATTAACAGTAGTAATTTGGCGTCTTGCACGCAGCAACATTTGAGCTACTCTGATAATTGTGTAAATTCGCTCTTCACAGCCGTGGCGTGCGGATTGATGGTCCTCCACAGGCTGTGAGAGCTGTCTCTTTAATTTGAGTCTGAAGTAGAACCTGAATGTGTTTGCTGATGGTGTGAATCCTAAACAGTATTTGTGTGAACAGTGACTTACCTCACCTCTCGTCCTTAACAGGCGCTGTCCGATTCATTAACCACCTGGGGGGTGCCGGCGGGAATTTCTGGGTCCAGAACTGTCGGGCTCCAATCCCTTGGGCGCTAGGAAGAGCGCATCGTCCTCCACCCCGCTAGGCCGTTAATTCACCTTTTGTTTATATATAAAATAAATCTGTTTTCTGGAACCGCTCTCTGTTTATTTAGCGCTGGGTCCTTGTCAGACGCTGGTTCGCTCCTCAACCCGCGTCCAAACATAACAAGGAATGAGAATCCAGCCCTTACATACATGTGGCAACAGGTAGATAATTCAAATGATTATATAAAGAGCTGTTCTGGAAGGCAGAATTCACGTTGTTGATCAGCTGCAGCTGGTGGAATAACTGCACATGGGCAGTCAGTGCGCGGTGTTCACATGGACTGATCAGTTTACTGCTCCGATGTATTTAATCATCTTTACAATTATATTTATTCCCCTTTTGACAGTTTTCTGCTATAAATCAATATATATATAGCTTAGAACATAATACAGTGATACAGCAGTGACCACGGCACATCAGAGGCTTTTTTTTTAATTGGAGCAAGACATGGTGCGCAGTGTGTCATCAGACAGTGAGGATTCTGATGATAAGGAGATGATCCCTCTTTTGTTCTGGATGAGGAACCAGAGCAGGTGGGTCCACTAACGTGTGCACACATCTCCACAGCTTCTATTTGCAGTTTCTCCAGGACTCAGGCACTATGAGCTCTGTCCCAGCGCTGAGTCCTAACTCAGAGATGCAGACACTCACTGCTCCAGCAGTGGCTCCAGGCACGTTTCATTTAAAACGTTGAGGTCATTAGCTTCAGTTTTATTTAGTTCCTCTTTCATCCCTTTTGTGCTCTTGCTTCACAGGCTATTCATTGATAAAGCTCTTTCGTCCACCTTTTCTGAACAAATTGTGACTATTTTTACTTTTTTCACTTCGTTCAGGAATCGTTGTGTGCCGTGTGACTGGGCCATAACCACAACTTTCATTGTTTTTGCACATTGTCTCTGAAAGTTCTTTAATTTTTACACACAACAACACAAAGACGATGGCGGGTGTCATCAAACACCCAACACTCTACACTTATGGTGCTTTCAGCATGACACAACCACACTATTTGAATACATTTGCATATTCACATAGAGGCATGGCCAGGGAGGAGTTTGGTGTGTGTGCGAAATTCCATGTTCAGTGGGATGTACAAACCAAATGTACGTGGATTCATGCCTATGAGCCACCTGGAGCACCAGGGGAGCTATGTGAGGATGCTCTTCCTGGACTTCAGCTCAGCCTTCAACCATATCATCCCGGAGATCCTGGTCCAGAAACTGACACATCTGGGCATCTCCACCCCCATCTGATAGTGGATCAAGGACTTCCTCACAAACTGCCCACAGTCTGTGAAACTTGGCCCCCACCTTTCCTCTACCATCACACTTGGCACCGGTTCCCCTCAAGGCTGTGTACTGAGCCCCCTCCTGTTCACCCTTTACACGCACGACTGCTCTCACCCATCCCACAAACACCATTATAAAGTTTGCGGATGATACCTGGACTTCAGGAAGAACAGGGCTAACCCAGCCCCGCTCTACATCCAAGGGGACTGTATGGAAAGGGTCAGCTCCATCAGGTTCCTGGGAGTGCAGCTCTCTGACAGCCTCTCCTTTACTGCCAACACCACAGTGGTGGTGAAGAAAGCCCAGCAGCGACTCCACTTCCAGAGGTGCTCAGGAGAAACAATCTGGAGGAGAATCTGCTGGTGTTGTTCTACAGAGCCACCACCGAGAGCATCCTGACGTACTGCATCACAGTGTGGTACGGGGGTGCTCAGCAGCAGACAGGAGAGCGCTGCAGAGGGTGATCAAAACGGCCCAGGGGATCACTGTTTGCTCTCTCCCCAGCTTGGAAGACATTGCCAGCTCTCGCTACCTCAGCAGAGCTGCCAGCATCTGCAAAGACACATCCCACCCCAGCAACCACCTGTTTGACCTACTACCCTCCGGCTGATGGTATAGGTCAATCAAAACTAGGACAAACAGACTCAGGGACAGCTTTCTCCCCAGAGCGATCACTGCTCTGAACAACAACAAATCACTCTAATCTGCACCTTCAAGTTTCTTGTGCAATATCTGTAAACGATGTGCAATTTTCCCGTGCAATATGATTCCACAGTTGTATATAATTCTTGTTTTACATTTTACTTGGTCCACATTTTATTTTATTTTATTTCACCTTATGTTTATAGTAGTTGTGCATATACTCTGAATAATTTACCGTTAAATTTCACTATCTTTTATTTGGCTAAAAATTACTCGCACCACGGAAAGTATCTTTTTGGAGTTGCACTCAAATCTCGTTGTAATGCAAATTACAATGACAATAAAGGCGATTCTGATTCTGATTCTATGCACACTTTGATACATCTGAATATATTTGTGCTTATGCCTGATTCAGGGTTTTGGTGTACGCCAACTTTTAGTAAAAAGTCAATGCAAGTCTTTGTACATGAGGCCCTAGATGTCCCCATTCTCTGGGGACAGGCCCTATTTTTGGACATCTGTCCCCAGATGACTGGGCAGCAGACAGTACACATCTTGTCTTGTACTTGTTCTGGCCAACAGAGGAGGCTGGTTTCCCCCTACATACCTTTTCTTTTTACTACTACTTGTTCACCTACCAGTCTTGAGCATCCCACTCGTCTGATAACAGTCCACTAAAAAGAGGGGTTGGATATTAATTTATTAAGAGAAGAAGTAAGTCCGTTATAGGTCCTAACTCCATTGGTGCTTGTGTTTCTCTCTGGATTCCACAGTGTGAAGCAGATTAGAGTCTATTCCCCTCAACCAGAAGTTGCAGATCTTGAAGTATTCACCCAGAATCATGGAATCAGATTTTCCCCATTCATCAGCAGCTCTCAACCAATAGGAACCACACACATTTCTTAAAATGTCAATGTTCACACTCTCCTCTGTTTACAGATTGCAGACAAGATGATCAAACCCACCACCACCAGTTGGTCCCTGTCCATGGCCTGGGGCTAGGCTCCTCCTCTGCCTTTTCCAATGGCAGGATTTGTAATCATCTCAACTCTAATCTCCACCATGATGGGGACATGCACAAAGTCTATTACTCCAAAGAGTATTATAACATTGTGATCAGCTCATCCCCAAATCACACTTGATATGATAATATATACACCCACTTCACAAAGCTTATTATTATTTATTTATTTTTATTTTATTGTTTTGTCTCTGTGAAGAAAAAGATTCATAAACACCAAAAAGTGTTTATGAAAAACAGTGTGACATTTCATATGGACATTAGAGAAGGGCTTAAAAATGTATTTACTTTACTATGTCACAAATGTTAATGTGAGGAAAATCAAACTGTTTTCTATTGTTGATTTATGTGAACATTAAAAATCCTCCGTGCTGATTCTAATGTGCATTGGTCTCATGATCCAGCAGAGGGAGACAGCAGAGAGCTACAACATCACCAATAAAAGGTGGATCAGTTTCACAGGGTCAGACTACTAATTCCACAACATGCACACACTGTTAATTACACAAAATATATACATGCTATTATATATACAACTTGTATACGTACACTATTATATACAACATATACACACTGTTACTTACGCAACATGTACACATTTATACAAAATATACACACACAATATATATATATATATATATATATATATATATATATACACACACACACACACACACTTAACTACACAACATGTACACACATATTTACTTATTTACACAACTTCTGCACACAATAGTTATACAATCACAACTCAGAAAAAGTTGGAATATGGATAAAAACAAATAAAAAAAAAAACAAGAACAGCAGTGAACCTATCTTTGAATTCTGTTTCAGTGTAGACAGTATCAGCTTAAGATATTTCATGCTTTGTATGGTCAACTTCATTTCATTATACAAATAATGAATGTTTTTGAGTTCAGTGGTATGAATATTTCATGAAGTGAAAGATGGAAGGGTAAGTTCCAGCTTTCACCAAATTAAATATTTGTTCCATTGAAGGAATGTAAAAACATTCATTATTTGTCATTTGATAGTTTATGAATTTATAAACAACAAAAAAGGGGCTTACATTTCGGTGTTCGGTGCTTTGAGGTCAACAGTCCAACATGAACTTCAAATAGGCGCCTAAAAATTCATTCTGATAATGTAGCCCAAGATGCCATGCACTGACTTTGTGTACTTCAAAAAAAAAAAAAAAAGAAGAAGAAGAATCACGACTAAAATTGTGTGCGCACAAAGAAATGTGAGCATCCTTTTCAGCAGAATTATGAAAGTGTATGTATGCAGTTCTTCTTTACAACATTGAATGACTTAAATCATAGTATTTTAGAGTACAAGCAGCACTGGCCTTGGTGACCATCAGATCTAGGCTTTTGATATCAAAGTGGGAACAAAACAAACATTTTAAGTTACATAACTTCAACCACAGTTGTTCCTAATTCCCATCATGCATATGATGAGAAGACTGATCCCTGCAACAAGCCCAGACATGTCCAGTAAGTGGCAGACAGGTACAGTACACCTGCACTTTTTCCACATTTTGTTTTTACAGTCTTATTCCAAAATGGAGTAAATAAAATTTTTCCCCTCAAACTTCTAGACACAATACCCCATAATGACAATGTGAAAAATGTTTTTTTTTTAAAGATTTCTGCCAATTTATTAAACGCAAAAAAACAAACAAAAAACAAACAAACAAAGAAATCACATGTACATAAGTATTCACAACCTTTACGATGAAGCTCAAAATTTACCTCAGGTGCATCCTGTTTCCACTTGTCATCCTTGAGATGTTTCTACAGCTTAATTGGAGTCCACCTGGGATAACCTCAGTTGATTGGACATGATTTGGAAAGACAGACACCTGTCTACATACAACCCCAATTCCAATGAAGTTGGGACATTGTGTAAAATGTAAATAAAAACAGAATCCAATGATTTGCAAATCCTCTTCAACCTATATTCAACTGAATACACCACAAAGACAAAATAATGTTCAAACTGATAAACTTTATTGTTTTTGTGCAAATATTCGCTCATTTTGAAGTGGATGCATGCAACACATTTCAAAAAAGCTGGTGGTATGTATGGACGGTGGTATGTTTACCACTGTGTTACATCACCTATATGCTATACGTGCAAAACAGTCTTGCTCTATGGATTGATGTGGTGCATCAAACTTCACAAATGTTCAATCAGCTTATCCTCGTGATTGTGTTGTTTTTGTGTAATCATTTGTTCTATCAGGCAATTAAAAAATATAATTAATTACAAGGTTTGCAATTAAGCAATCTAAATTAATTGCATTTAACTGCCTGTGTGTGTGTGTGTATATATATATATATATATATATATATATATATATATATATATATATATATATATATATATATATATATTTGAAAATATCACCCTTCAAATTGCAAAACATACACAGGCTCTCGGAAACACAAAAACAATGAAGAAACTCACTCTTTTTAATGTATAATAAACTGTGCACTCTGTGAACTTTGCAAAAATGGGCCATCATGAACATACTGAACAGGATTTATTGCTGTACTACAAAATGTATTTTAAAAGTGGTGGAGTGATGGAGTGATTTTTACTTTGCATATCAGGGTTTTCATTTTTATAATTTTGGAATACAGCTGTAATCCTGTGCTACTGGGAAAGTGTGTGTATGTGTGTGTCTACTTGAGGGGAGGGGGCTTTGAATAATCTTCAGTTCTGATGGGATGGGCTATCTCTGTGACATATGTCTGAATTCCATGGAGTTATGGGGTACAAACAGCAAAAATGGTGACAAAGGTCAGTTTCAGTTTGTACAGGGGTCAAAAGTTAAAGGTGCTCCAACTTTTGTAAAAAATTATGCAAATTATTGGTTGAGTTAATAGCATTTCAAAAAGAATAGTTTGCACCATCTGTCATGCTCAGTTATCATGTTACGGGGTAACATATGTCATACGTCATAGAATCCAATGGATGTTGACGTTTGACCTTTACTTTGGAGACCAAACATTCAGCACAGTCAAACTATTCCATTTATTAATCCTTTATTTCAACCAATAATTTGCATCATTTTTTTTACCCAAATTGGAGCAACTTTAACTTTTGACCCCTGTACAAAATGAAACTGAACTTTGTCACCAGTTTTGCCATTTTTACCCCATAACTCCAGAACATTCAGTCATAGATAGTCCAAACTATAACTTTCTGTAATTGTTATGATCAGACAAATAATGTGGTGTAGTTTTCAACATGATTGGAGAATTTTTAAATTTTGACCCTGTGTAATTCTTTCTGGATCCCTGTAGCTTAATAGAGGTCAGTTCCAGAATAGCTCCATATCTGAAAATAAACATTAATTTAGAATATGATGTGTGCCAAATTCCATGCTTTTATCCATGCTATGCCACCCCACTACATTTGATTTGAGATGTAACAATGACAGTTATTAAAGCAAGTTACTTGGTATGAAAAATATTTAATAAGTATTTCATCTATGTGTGTTGCTGACCAGGAGGAAACATTATGCTCTTTAATTCCTCATGTCGGAGAACAACATAGAGTTAATCTGTGCCCTGTGGATGTGCTGACAGCCTTATTTTTTCTTGGTGCTATAAAAAAGCACTTCTGGTCTGGTGCTGTTGATTAAACCATGCAAAAAAGTTCCCAAAGGCCTTTGGAAACTTTTCTCAGAAACATTGTTTATTTAAACCACCTTTGCTCCAGCCCCCCCATGATCCTTAATTGGAGTAAGCGGTACAGGGTGAGGTTCCTTGTGCTTCCTTTGAGTGTTCACCAAATGTGTGAGGACGCAGTTGAAAACTCAAGGGAGGCACAAGAGATGCCCAGGTCATTCAGGGGACACTCAGTGGAAGCAGAGAGAATGTGATCGTCACTGAAAATTATTGAGCATGTTCAAAACTAAAGCTCAGCGGATGAACCCCCCCCCCAAAGGGTGAGGGATGTTCAAAGAAGGCACAGCGGAGGCACAAGAGAGGCATGGGGAATGCCTAGGTCATTTGGGGATTGCTCATGGACACTCAATGTATGAACAATGATTTGGGCTGTTTGTTGTAATTTTCATGCACCATTTGATTGCCTATGATCACCGATGGAAGCACGGAGGAAGAAGAGAGGACATATAGGTCACTCATAGAAAACCAAAAAAAGACCCAAAATTCCGTTTTAGAACATAGAAACAATCAAAACAACCAAAGGCATTTACACGGAAGCATGTTTTTCACCCATTCTATGTCCTTTATGCATCTTGGCCATTTTTAGGATGCACAAGGGGCGCTTAATGGACGCCATCCTGTGAAAGGGGGCTTAACAGAGCAAGTCAGTGACATCGAAACAAAACTGATGAAAGTGTAATTAATTGAGATTTTAAAATTTAACACGTTAAAACGTGCAGCGATTAATTAATCTAAATGAATGTGTTATTTTGCCAGCCATGACAGGGATGGTGGCCAAGTGGTTAAGTCTGTTTTTTCCCGTTTGGAAGATCCTTGTTCTGGCGATTTTGAGTGAAAACAAGGAGCAGCCAAAGGGACTTACTTTTATTTTGACAGACATAGTGATCCTGCTAAACTAAAAGAGATGGACTAATTTCTGGATTTATTTACTCACTGCATTTTACAGAGTATATGCCAAAGGTTTTCCAAAGCCTAGGACTAGGTGTGTGAGTGAACATATGTAAAGTTCTATATAGGACTTGGCAGTAGCATGTATCGGCTGAGCAACTGTGGCTGGACAGCAGTCTGATCCAGGTGACTACTCCAGACAAGGCCAGTGTGACGAGTTGCTGTGCATATGGTAGTCAATAGGCAAACTGCTAACAATGACGTGATGCCATAGACAATTAAACAGTGGTATGATAATGAGCAGACACTTTTTGGTGTGATGCTGTGATGTTTCTACAATTTCCAAAATTTCAGTTATTTTGGTGTCCTTCCTAATTTATTAATATATTTTTATCCCCTTGTCTGATGTGCTGATGAGGCATAATGTTGCAACCATCTGCCTAATACTGTGTAGCCCCCATCTTTTTGCCACAAAAGCAACCCTGACTAATAGATGCTTGGACTCCACTTGATCACTGAAGGTGTCGTACCAGCTACCACGATATAAGAAGGAGATCCATCTGTTGGATCAGATCAGACAGGCCAGCTTTCACTCCCCAAACTCAAAAGGGGGACAGTAAAACAAAACCAAAAGCACACTGAGTAAGCATTAATTTTACATAGTAAGTCCCTTCGGCTGCTCCCTTGTTTGCACTCGGGGTCGCCACAGCAAATCCAAGGTGGATCTGCATGTTGAAATGGCACAGGTTTTACGCCGGATGCCCTTCCTGACGCAACTCCACATTACATGGAGAAATTTGGCAGGGGTGGGATTTGAACCCAGAACCTTCTGAACTGAAACCAAGTGCACTAACCACTTGGCCACCACCCCCTAAACTAAGCATTAATTTTAAATGCCTCTTAAAAAAATTTGAACTTCATGAAAAAGGTTGATGGCTTAGTGGTTAACACTGTTGCCTCACAGCAATAAGGTCCTGGGATCACTGGTGTCCTTTTTGTGTGGAGTTTGCATGTTCTCCCCATGTTTGCATGGGTTTCCTTTGGATGCTCTGGCTCCTCCCACTTCCAAAGATGTGCATATTACCGTAGGTGAATTAGTTTCTCAAAATTGACCGTAGGTGTGAATGTGTTTGTCTGTCAATATGTGGCATTGTGATAGACTGATAGCTTGCCCAGAGTGTAACTGCCTCTTGCCCAAAGACCACTAGGATAGGCTCCAGCTCCCCCATGAGCCTAAAAGGGCATAAAAAATAAAATTAACAAAAAACGTCAATATTTTCTGTCACATATTTCAGCGTGAAAATATTATATATTCTAGACTCATTACATATAAAATAAAATGTTTCAAGCATTTTTTATTTACACTATTTTTCATTTTTACCCATGGCCATCAAATATGGCCATCGGGTATTGTGAAGGCTTTTTGTCCGTCCGTCCGTCCTTCTGTGCATAAGTCCAGTCCTATTACTGCCAAACTCTTGAAATTCACAGAGACACAGACCTTGGACAAGTTCAAAGATGGCTAACCATGTATTTTAAGAGTGTAAAAAGTCACATTCTCATACAATCTGATCCATTTAGTTTTTGACCAATGTGGGTGACAGCCAATCAGAGTAGAGCTGCACCATGGCGTCAGTCGCTGGTTTCTTCAAAACTGCTTTGTTTTGTGTGTTTATACACATTTCTCATATATTATTTAAAAGCTAACGAGAAATAAACACTTCTAAAACTGAAGACGATGTTTTTGAAACCTAATAGCACCGCTGAACTTATTTACAAGACATTTCGCAGAGGTTAGCAAGTCAAAGTCAAAGTGTCTTTATTTGTCTCCCTAAGGAGAAATTTGCCTTGGACAGAGTCTGCTACACAACAACACATCCAATACATAGCACCCATACATTAAAAACAACACAGTAAGTCAAAGGATAAAATATAAATACACAACATTATTAACATCCTTGTGCAAATTCTGCAATTCATACCCTTAAGCTATCTTCCCTGAACTATCTGCAGATTTATGAGCTTCACTGATAATGGAATAAATTAATATTTATATCGATTATATTTACAAAGAGGAACCCTGTACCTCCTTCCTGAGTTAAGTAAAGTATATTCAGAGTGCAGAACATGAGACTCATCTGTTAAAATATTGTCAGCACATCTGAGAACTGCCTGTTCAAACAACTCTTGGGGAGTTACAGGTACCACCATACCCATGATTTTGCCAGCTATCTTAATCAGATTTAATATTTGAGTTTTTGATTTAACCGTTAAATTACAAAACCAGCTAGTAATACCATACCGTAACACGGACTCAATCGTTGCTCTGTAGAAAATCAGCATAATATTCCTACATACACCAAACAGTCGGAGTCGACGGAGAAAGTGCAAATGCTGGTGGAAGGTGACGTCACTTCCTGGTGTAGCCATTTGCTAAAACCATTTCTGGGATATTATGTAAGAGCTACCAAGAAATAAACACTTCTAAAACTGAAAACCCTGTTTTTGTAACCAGATAACACCTCTGGAGTCATTTCCAAGACATTTTGCGGACGTTAGCTTGCACGCTAAATTTTGCTAAATCAAAGCTAACTTCCTATGGAGTTAAATTTGTCTCATTAACATGTGCAAAGGGTGATCTACAAATATTCCTTGATTTGCACAATATGAACAAATGATGATTTGATTTGAACATGTACAAATTGTACGTAAGACAATAGGATCTTAATAATTAATTAAATAACTCCAAATAATAAAGAACACAGTCCTCATACGACTGAGGGCATTTTAACATTGTGTTATACTTATATTTATAATTACAGCTTACAGCTCCAAAAACAGAAAAAAGGTATCTTAAAATATTAGAATATTTCATAACAAGTTTGAGCAGCTCACTATGCAGTATAAATACCATGAATCTCTTAGTCTGGTTCAGTACACACAACCACTATCATGGGGAAGACTCCTGACTTGACAGTTGTCCAGAAGACACAGAAGGAGGGTAAACCACAGAAGGTCATGGCTGAAAAGGCTGTTCACAGAGTGCTGTCTCAAAGAATATTCATGAAAGGTTGACTTGAACGTAGAGGGGGACTATAAATGCCCTTTTGGAGGAAAAACACCTGGTAATGAGTTTAAATTAGCTTGTACAAAAATAACCTATCTAAACATTACTTTTTCTGTCATTTTGCTTCTTGTGGCTACTGACATTTTATGAAATACCATGATTATGCTCAAAATCCTTATATTCCAGAGAACTTTCAATACAACTTAACTTCAGTCTTTATATACTCAACAAAAATATAAATGCAACACTTTTGGTTTTGCTCCCATTTTGTATGAGATGAACTCAAAGATCTAAAACTCTTTCCACATACACAATATCACCATTTCCCTCAAATATTGTTCACAAACCAGTCTAAATCTGTGATAGTGAGCACTTCTCCTTTGCTGAGATAATCCATCCCACCTCACAGGTGTGCCATATCAAGATGCTGATTAGACACCATGATTAGTGCACAACCCGCGTCCAAACATAACAAGGAATGAGAATCCAGCCCTTACATACATGTGGCAACAGGTAGATAATTCAAATGATTATATAAAGAGCTGTTCTGGAAGGCAGAATTCACGTTGTTGATCAGCTGCAGCTGGTGGAATAACTGCACATGGGCAGTCAGTGCGCGGTGTTCACATGGACTGATCAGTGTACTGCTCCGATGTATTTAATCATCTTTACAATTATATTTATTCCCCTTTTGACAGTTTTCTGCTATAAATCAATATATATATAGCTTAGAACATAATACAGTGATACAGCAGTGACCACGGCACATCAGAGGCTTTTTTTTTAATTGGAGCAAGACATGGTGCGCAGTGTGTCATCAGACAGTGAGGATTCTGATGATAAGGAGATGATCCCTCTTTTGTTCTGGATGAGGAACCAGAGCAGGTGGGTCCACTAACGTGTGCACACATCTCCACAGCTTCTATTTGCAGTTTCTCCAGGACTCAGGCACTATGAGCTCTGTCCCAGCGCTGAGTCCTAACTCAGAGATGCAGACACTCACTGCTCCAGCAGTGGCTCCAGGCACGTTTCATTTAAAACGTTGAGGTCATTAGCTTCAGTTTTATTTAGTTCCTCTTTCATCCCTTTTGTGCTCTTGCTTCACAGGCTATTCATTGATAAAGCTCTTTCGTCCACCTTTTCTGAACAAATTGTGACTATTTTTACTTTTTTCACTTCGTTCAGGAATCGTTGTGTGCCGTGTGACTGGGCCATAACCACAACTTTCATTGTTTTTGCACATTGTCTCTGAAAGTTCTTTAATTTTTACACACAACAACACAAAGACGATGGCGGGTGTCATCAAACACCCAACACTCTACACTTATGGTGCTTTCAGCATGACACAACCACACTATTTGAATACATTTGCATATTCACATAGAGGCATGGCCAGGGAGGAGTTTGGTGTGTGTGCGAAATTCCATGTTCAGTGGGATGTACAAACCAAATGTACGTGGATTCATGCCTATGAGCCACCTGGAGCACCAGGGGAGCTATGTGAGGATGCTCTTCCTGGACTTCAGCTCAGCCTTCAACCATATCATCCCGGAGATCCTGGTCCAGAAACTGACACATCTGGGCATCTCCACCCCCATCTGATAGTGGATCAAGGACTTCCTCACAAACTGCCCACAGTCTGTGAAACTTGGCCCCCACCTTTCCTCTACCATCACACTTGGCACCGGTTCCCCTCAAGGCTGTGTACTGAGCCCCCTCCTGTTCACCCTTTACACGCACGACTGCTCTCACCCATCCCACAAACACCATTATAAAGTTTGCGGATGATACCTGGACTTCAGGAAGAACAGGGCTAACCCAGCCCCGCTCTACATCCAAGGGGACTGTATGGAAAGGGTCAGCTCCATCAGGTTCCTGGGAGTGCAGCTCTCTGACAGCCTCTCCTTTACTGCCAACACCACAGTGGTGGTGAAGAAAGCCCAGCAGCGACTCCACTTCCAGAGGTGCTCAGGAGAAACAATCTGGAGGAGAATCTGCTGGTGTTGTTCTACAGAGCCACCACCGAGAGCATCCTGACGTACTGCATCACAGTGTGGTACGGGGGTGCTCAGCAGCAGACAGGAGAGCGCTGCAGAGGGTGATCAAAACGGCCCAGGGGATCACTGTTTGCTCTCTCCCCAGCTTGGAAGACATTGCCAGCTCTCGCTACCTCAGCAGAGCTGCCAGCATCTGCAAAGACACATCCCACCCCAGCAACCACCTGTTTGACCTACTACCCTCCGGCTGATGGTATAGGTCAATCAAAACTAGGACAAACAGACTCAGGGACAGCTTTCTCCCCAGAGCGATCACTGCTCTGAACAACAACAAATCACTCTAATCTGCACCTTCAAGTTTCTTGTGCAATATCTGTAAACGATGTGCAATTTTCCCGTGCAATATGATTCCACAGTTGTATATAATTCTTGTTTTACATTTTACTTGGTCCACATTTTATTTTATTTTATTTCACCTTATGTTTATAGTAGTTGTGCATATACTCTGAATAATTTACCGTTAAATTTCACTATCTTTTATTTGGCTAAAAATTACTCGCACCACGGAAAGTATCTTTTTGGAGTTGCACTCAAATCTCGTTGTAATGCAAATTACAATGACAATAAAGGCGATTCTGATTCTGATTCTATGCACACTTTGATACATCTGAATATATTTGTGCTTATGCCTGATTCAGGGTTTTGGTGTACGCCAACTTTTAGTAAAAAGTCAATGCAAGTCTTTGTACATGAGGCCCTAGATGTCCCCATTCTCTGGGGACAGGCCCTATTTTTGGACATCTGTCCCCAGATGACTGGGCAGCAGACAGTACACATCTTGTCTTGTACTTGTTCTGGCCAACAGAGGAGGCTGGTTTCCCCCTACATACCTTTTCTTTTTACTACTACTTGTTCACCTACCAGTCTTGAGCATCCCACTCGTCTGATAACAGTCCACTAAAAAGAGGGGTTGGATATTAATTTATTAAGAGAAGAAGTAAGTCCGTTATAGGTCCTAACTCCATTGGTGCTTGTGTTTCTCTCTGGATTCCACAGTGTGAAGCAGATTAGAGTCTATTCCCCTCAACCAGAAGTTGCAGATCTTGAAGTATTCACCCAGAATCATGGAATCAGATTTTCCCCATTCATCAGCAGCTCTCAACCAATAGGAACCACACACATTTCTTAAAATGTCAATGTTCACACTCTCCTCTGTTTACAGATTGCAGACAAGATGATCAAACCCACCACCACCAGTTGGTCCCTGTCCATGGCCTGGGGCTAGGCTCCTCCTCTGCCTTTTCCAATGGCAGGATTTGTAATCATCTCAACTCTAATCTCCACCATGATGGGGACATGCACAAAGTCTATTACTCCAAAGAGTATTATAACATTGTGATCAGCTCATCCCCAAATCACACTTGATATGATAATATATACACCCACTTCACAAAGCTTATTATTATTTATTTATTTTTATTTTATTGTTTTGTCTCTGTGAAGAAAAAGATTCATAAACACCAAAAAGTGTTTATGAAAAACAGTGTGACATTTCATATGGACATTAGAGAAGGGCTTAAAAAATGTATTTACTTTACTATGTCACAAATGTTAATGTGAGGAAAATCAAACTGTTTTCTATTGTTGATTTATGTGAACATTAAAAATCCTCCGTGCTGATTCTAATGTGCATTGGTCTCATGATCCAGCAGAGGGAGACAGCAGAGAGCTACAACATCACCAATAAAAGGTGGATCAGTTTCACAGGGTCAGACTACTAATTCCACAACATGCACACACTGTTAATTACACAAAATATATACATGCTATTATATATACAACTTGTATACGTACACTATTATATACAACATATACACACTGTTACTTACGCAACATGTACACATTTATACAAAATATACACACACAATATATATATATATATATATATATATATATATATATATATATATATATATATATACACACACACACACACACACTTAACTACACAACATGTACACACATATTTACTTATTTACACAACTTCTGCACACAATAGTTATACAATCACAACTCAGAAAAAGTTGGAATATGGATAAAAACAAATAAAAAAAAAAAACAAGAACAGCAGTGAACCTATCTTTGAATTCTGTTTCAGTGTAGACAGTATCAGCTTAAGATATTTCATGCTTTGTATGGTCAACTTCATTTCATTATACAAATAATGAATGTTTTTGAGTTCAGTGGTATGAATATTTCATGAAGTGAAAGATGGAAGGGTAAGTTCCAGCTTTCACCAAATTAAATATTTGTTCCATTGAAGGAATGTAAAAACATTCATTATTTGTCATTTGATAGTTTATGAATTTATAAACAACAAAAAAGGGGCTTACATTTCGGTGTTCGGTGCTTTGAGGTCAACAGTCCAACATGAACTTCAAATAGGCGCCTAAAAATTCATTCTGACAATGTAGCCCAAGATGCCATGCACTGACTTTGTGTACTTCAAAAAAACAAAAAAACAAAGAAGAAGAAGAATCACGACTAAAATTGTGTGCGCACAAAGAAATGTGAGCATCCTTTTCAGCAGAATTATGAAAGTGTATGTATGCAGTTCTTCTTTACAACATTGAATGACTTAAATCATAGTATTTTAGAGTACAAGCAGCACTGGCCTTGGTGACCATCAGATCTAGGCTTTTGATATCAAAGTGGGAACAAAACAAACATTTTAAGTTACATAACTTCAACCACAGTTGTTCCTAATTCCCATCATGCATATGATGAGAAGACTGATCCCTGCAACAAGCCCAGACATGTCCAGTAAGTGGCAGACAGGTACAGTACACCTGCACTTTTTCCACATTTTGTTTTTACAGTCTTATTCCAAAATGGAGTAAATAAAATTTTTCCCCTCAAACTTCTAGACACAATACCCCATAATGACAATGTGAAAAATGTTTTTTTTTAAAGATTTCTGCCAATTTATTAAACGCAAAAAAACAAACAAAAAACAAACAAACAAAGAAATCACATGTACATAAGTATTCACAACCTTTACGATGAAGCTCAAAATTTACCTCAGGTGCATCCTGTTTCCACTTGTCATCCTTGAGATGTTTCTACAGCTTAATTGGAGTCCACCTGGGATAACCTCAGTTGATTGGACATGATTTGGAAAGACAGACACCTGTCTACATACAACCCCAATTCCAATGAAGTTGGGACATTGTGTAAAATGTAAATAAAAACAGAATCCAATGATTTGCAAATCCTCTTCAACCTATATTCAACTGAATACACCACAAAGACAAAATATTTAATGTTCAAACTGATAAACTTTATTGTTTTTGTGCAAATATTCGCTCATTTTGAAGTGGATGCATGCAACACATTTCAAAAAAGCTGGTGGTATGTATGGACGGTGGTATGTTTACCACTGTGTTACATCACCTATATGCTATACGTGCAAAACAGTCTTGCTCTATGGATTGATGTGGTGCATCAAACTTCACAAATGTTCAATCAGCTTATCCTCGTGATTGTGTTGTTTTTGTGTAATCATTTGTTCTATCAGGCAATTAAAAAATATAATTAATTACAAGGTTTGCAATTAAGCAATCTAAATTAATTGCATTTAACTGCCTGTGTGTGTGTGTGTATATATATATATATATATATATATATATATATATATATATATATATATATATATATATATATATATATATATATATTTGAAAATATCACCCTTCAAATTGCAAAACATACACAGGCTCTCGGAAACACAAAAACAATGAAGAAACTCACTCTTTTTAATGTATAATAAACTGTGCACTCTGTGAACTTTGCAAAAATGGGCCATCATGAACATACTGAACAGGATTTATTGCTGTACTACAAAATGTATTTTAAAAGTGGTGGAGTGATGGAGTGATTTTTACTTTGCATATCAGGGTTTTCATTTTTATAATTTTGGAATACAGCTGTAATCCTGTGCTACTGGGAAAGTGTGTGTATGTGTGTGTCTACTTGAGGGGAGGGGGCTTTGAATAATCTTCAGTTCTGATGGGATGGGCTATCTCTGTGACATATGTCTGAATTCCATGGAGTTATGGGGTACAAACAGCAAAAATGGTGACAAAGGTCAGTTTCAGTTTGTACAGGGGTCAAAAGTTAAAGGTGCTCCAACTTTTGTAAAAAATTATGCAAATTATTGGTTGAGTTAATAGCATTTCAAAAAGAATAGTTTGCACCATCTGTCATGCTCAGTTATCATGTTACGGGGTAACATATGTCATACGTCATAGAATCCAATGGATGTTGACGTTTGACCTTTACTTTGGAG
The DNA here is from genome assembly GCF_902500255.1 of Thalassophryne amazonica. NCBI lineage: Eukaryota > Metazoa > Chordata > Actinopteri > Batrachoidiformes > Batrachoididae > Thalassophryne > Thalassophryne amazonica. Next base: position 101,111,802 of record NC_047112.1, on the reverse strand, counting down.
ACCAAACATTCAGCACAGTCAAACTATTCCATTTATTAATCCTTTTATTTCAACCAATAATTTGCATCATTTTTTTTACCCAAATTGGAGCAACTTTAACTTTTGACCCCTGTACAAAATGAAACTGAACTTTGTCACCAGTTTTGCCATTTTTACCCCATAACTCCAGAACATTCAGTCATAGATAGTCCAAACTATAACTTTCTGTAATTGTTATGATCAGACAAATAATGTGGTGTAGTTTTCAACATGATTGGAGAATTTTTAAATTTTGACCCTGTGTAATTCTTTCTGGATCCCTGTAGCTTAATAGAGGTCAGTTCCAGAATAGCTCCATATCTGAAAATAAACATTAATTTAGAATATGATGTGTGCCAAATTCCATGCTTTTATCCATGCTATGCCACCCCACTACATTTGATTTGAGATGTAACAATGACAGTTATTAAAGCAAGTTACTTGGTATGAAAAATATTTAATAAGTATTTCATCTATGTGTGTTGCTGACCAGGAGGAAACATTATGCTCTTTAATTCCTCATGTCGGAGAACAACATAGAGTTAATCTGTGCCCTGTGGATGTGCTGACAGCCTTATTTTTTCTTGGTGCTATAAAAAAGCACTTCTGGTCTGGTGCTGTTGATTAAACCATGCAAAAAAGTTCCCAAAGGCCTTTGGAAACTTTTCTCAGAAACATTGTTTATTTAAACCACCTTTGCTCCAGCCCCCCATGATCCTTAATTGGAGTAAGCGGTACAGGGTGAGGTTCCTTGTGCTTCCTTTGAGTGTTCACCAAATGTGTGAGGACGCAGTTGAAAACTCAAGGGAGGCACAAGAGATGCCCAGGTCATTCAGGGGACACTCAGTGGAAGCAGAGAGAATGTGATCGTCACTGAAAATTATTGAGCATGTTCAAAACTAAAGCTCAGCGGATGAACCCCCCCCCCCCAAAGGGTGAGGGATGTTCAAAGAAGGCACAGCGGAGGCACAAGAGAGGCATGGGGAATGCCTAGGTCATTTGGGGATTGCTCATGGACACTCAATGTATGAACAATGATTTGGGCTGTTTGTTGTAATTTTCATGCACCATTTGATTGCCTATGATCACCGATGGAAGCACGGAGGAAGAAGAGAGGACATATAGGTCACTCATAGAAAACCAAAAAAAGACCCAAAATTCCGTTTTAGAACATAGAAACAATCAAAACAACCAAAGGCATTTACACGGAAGCATGTTTTTCACCCATTCTATGTCCTTTATGCATCTTGGCCATTTTTAGGATGCACAAGGGGCGCTTAATGGACGCCATCCTGTGAAAGGGGGCTTAACAGAGCAAGTCAGTGACATCGAAACAAAACTGATGAAAGTGTAATTAATTGAGATTTTAAAATTTAACACGTTAAAACGTGCAGCGATTAATTAATCTAAATGAATGTGTTATTTTGCCAGCCATGACAGGGATGGTGGCCAAGTGGTTAAGTCTGTTTTTTCCCGTTTGGAAGATCCTTGTTCTGGCGATTTTGAGTGAAAACAAGGAGCAGCCAAAGGGACTTACTTTTATTTTGACAGACATAGTGATCCTGCTAAACTAAAAGAGATGGACTAATTTCTGGATTTATTTACTCACTGCATTTTACAGAGTATATGCCAAAGGTTTTCCAAAGCCTAGGACTAGGTGTGTGAGTGAACATATGTAAAGTTCTATATAGGACTTGGCAGTAGCATGTATCGGCTGAGCAACTGTGGCTGGACAGCAGTCTGATCCAGGTGACTACTCCAGACAAGGCCAGTGTGACGAGTTGCTGTGCATATGGTAGTCAATAGGCAAACTGCTAACAATGACGTGATGCCATAGACAATTAAACAGTGGTATGATAATGAGCAGACACTTTTTGGTGTGATGCTGTGATGTTTCTACAATTTCCAAAATTTCAGTTATTTTGGTGTCCTTCCTAATTTATTAATATATTTTTATCCCCTTGTCTGATGTGCTGATGAGGCATAATGTTGCAACCATCTGCCTAATACTGTGTAGCCCCCATCTTTTTGCCACAAAAGCAACCCTGACTAATAGATGCTTGGACTCCACTTGATCACTGAAGGTGTCGTACCAGCTACCACGATATAAGAAGGAGATCCATCTGTTGGATCAGATCAGACAGGCCAGCTTTCACTCCCCAAACTCAAAAGGGGGACAGTAAAACAAAACCAAAAGCACACTGAGTAAGCATTAATTTTACATAGTAAGTCCCTTCGGCTGCTCCCTTGTTTGCACTCGGGGTCGCCACAGCAAATCCAAGGTGGATCTGCATGTTGAAATGGCACAGGTTTTACGCCGGATGCCCTTCCTGACGCAACTCCACATTACATGGAGAAATTTGGCAGGGGTGGGATTTGAACCCAGAACCTTCTGAACTGAAACCAAGTGCACTAACCACTTGGCCACCACCCCCTAAACTAAGCATTAATTTTAAATGCCTCTTAAAAAAATTTGAACTTCATGAAAAAGGTTGATGGCTTAGTGGTTAACACTGTTGCCTCACAGCAATAAGGTCCTGGGATCACTGGTGTCCTTTTTGTGTGGAGTTTGCATGTTCTCCCCGTGTTTGCATGGGTTTCCTTTGGATGCTCTGGCTCCTCCCACTTCCAAAGATGTGCATATTACCGTAGGTGAATTAGTTTCTCAAAATTGACCGTAGGTGTGAATGTGTTTGTCTGTCAATATGTGGCATTGTGATAGACTGATAGCTTGCCCAGAGTGTAACTGCCTCTTGCCCAAAGACCACTAGGATAGGCTCCAGCTCCCCCATGAGCCTAAAAGGGCATAAAAAATAAAATTAACAAAAAACGTCAATATTTTCTGTCACATATTTCAGCGTGAAAATATTATATATTCTAGACTCATTACATATAAAATAAAATGTTTCAAGCATTTTTTATTTACACTATTTTTCATTTTTACCCATGGCCATCAAATATGGCCATCGGGTATTGTGAAGGCTTTTTGTCCGTCCGTCCGTCCTTCTGTGCATAAGTCCAGTCCTATTACTGCCAAACTCTTGAAATTCACAGAGACACAGACCTTGGACAAGTTCAAAGATGGCTAACCATGTATTTTAAGAGTGTAAAAAGTCACATTCTCATACAATCTGATCCATTTAGTTTTTGACCAATGTGGGTGACAGCCAATCAGAGTAGAGCTGCACCATGGCGTCAGTCGCTGGTTTCTTCAAAACTGCTTTGTTTTGTGTGTTTATACACATTTCTCATATATTATTTAAAAGCTAACGAGAAATAAACACTTCTAAAACTGAAGACGATGTTTTTGAAACCTAATAGCACCGCTGAACTTATTTACAAGACATTTCGCAGAGGTTAGCAAGTCAAAGTCAAAGTGTCTTTATTTGTCTCCCTAAGGAGAAATTTGCCTTGGACAGAGTCTGCTACACAACAACACATCCAATACATAGCACCCATACATTAAAAACAACACAGTAAGTCAAAGGATAAAATATAAATACACAACATTATTAACATCCTTGTGCAAATTCTGCAATTCATACCCTTAAGCTATCTTCCCTGAACTATCTGCAGATTTATGAGCTTCACTGATAATGGAATAAATTAATATTTATATCGATTATATTTACAAAGAGGAACCCTGTACCTCCTTCCTGAGTTAAGTAAAGTATATTCAGAGTGCAGAACATGAGACTCATCTGTTAAAATATTGTCAGCACATCTGAGAACTGCCTGTTCAAACAACTCTTGGGGAGTTACAGGTACCACCATACCCATGATTTTGCCAGCTATCTTAATCAGATTTAATATTTGAGTTTTTGATTTAACCGTTAAATTACAAAACCAGCTAGTAATACCATACCGTAACACGGACTCAATCGTTGCTCTGTAGAAAATCAGCATAATATTCCTACATACACCAAACAGTCGGAGTCGACGGAGAAAGTGCAAATGCTGGTGGAAGGTGACGTCACTTCCTGGTGTAGCCATTTGCTAAAACCATTTCTGGGATATTATGTAAGAGCTACCAAGAAATAAACACTTCTAAAACTGAAAACCCTGTTTTTGTAACCAGATAACACCTCTGGAGTCATTTCCAAGACATTTTGCGGACGTTAGCTTGCACGCTAAATTTTGCTAAATCAAAGCTAACTTCCTATGGAGTTAAATTTGTCTCATTAACATGTGCAAAGGGTGATCTACAAATATTCCTTGATTTGCACAATATGAACAAATGATGATTTGATTTGAACATGTACAAATTGTACGTAAGACAATAGGATCTTAATAATTAATTAAATAACTCCAAATAATAAAGAACACAGTCCTCATACGACTGAGGGCATTTTAACATTGTGTTATACTTATATTTATAATTACAGCTTACAGCTCCAAAAACAGGAAAAAAGGTATCTTAAAATATTAGAATATTTCATAACAAGTTTGAGCAGCTCACTATGCAGTATAAATACCATGAATCTCTTAGTCTGGTTCAGTACACACAACCACTATCATGGGGAAGACTCCTGACTTGACAGTTGTCCAGAAGACACAGAAGGAGGGTAAACCACAGAAGGTCATGGCTGAAAAGGCTGTTCACAGAGTGCTGTCTCAAAGAATATTCATGAAAGGTTGACTTGAACGTAGAGGGGGACTATAAATGCCCTTTTGGAGGAAAAACACCTGGTAATGAGTTTAAATTAGCTTGTACAAAAATAACCTATCTAAACATTACTTTTTCTGTCATTTTGCTTCTTGTGGCTACTGACATTTTATGAAATACCATGATTATGCTCAAAATCCTTATATTCCAGAGAACTTTCAATACAACTTAACTTCAGTCTTTATATACTCAACAAAAATATAAATGCAACACTTTTGGTTTTGCTCCCATTTTGTATGAGATGAACTCAAAGATCTAAAACTTTTTCCACATACACAATATCACCATTTCCCTCAAATATTGTTCACAAACCAGTCTAAATCTGTGATAGTGAGCACTTCTCCTTTGCTGAGATAATCCATCCCACCTCACAGGTGTGCCATATCAAGATGCTGATTAGACACCATGATTAGTGCACAGGTGTGCCTTAGACTGCCCACAATAAAAGGCCACTCTGAAAGGTGCAGTTTTATCACACAGCACAATGCCACAGATGTCGCAAGATTTGAGGGAGCATGCAATTGGCATGCTGACAGCAGGAATGTCAACCAGAGCTGTTGCTCGCGTATTGAATGTTCATTTCTCTACCATAAGCCGTCTCCAAAGGCGTTTCAGAGAATTTGGCAGTACATCCAACCAGCCTCACAACCGCAGACCACGTGTAACCACACCAGCCCAGGACCTCCACATCCAGCATGTTCACCTCCAAGATCGTCTGAGACCAGCCACTCGGACAGCTGCTGAAACAATCGGTTTGCATAACCAAAGAATTTCTGCACAAACTGTCAGAAACCGTCTCAGGGAAGCTCATCTGCATGCTCGTCGTCCTCATCGGGGTCTCGACCTAACTCCAGTTCATCGTCGTAACCGACTTGAGTGGGCAAATGCTCACATTCGCTGGTGTTTGGCACGTTGGAGAGGTGTTCTCTTCACGGATGATGTGAAGGAGATGTGTTGCACTGCATGAGGCAAATGGTGGTCACACCAGATACTGACTGGTATCCCCCCCCAATAAAACAAAACTGCACCTTTCAGAGTGGCCTTTTATTGTGGGCAGTCTAAGGCACACCTGTGCACTAATCATGGTGTCTAATCAACATCTTGATATGGCACACCTGTGAGGTGGGATGGATTATCTCAGCAAAGGGGAAGTGCTCACTATCACAGATTTAGACTGGTTTGTGAACAATATTTGAGGGAAATGGTGATATTGTGTATGTGGAAAAAGTTTTAGATCTTTGAGTTCATCTCATACAAAATGGGAGCAAAACCAAAAGTGTTGCGTTTATATTTTTGTTGAGTATATGTCTGACACAAAAGGCTATTCTCATTCAGCTGTTAGATAATATAAGGGAAGTTGTTCCATTCCCCCTGTTGAGGTTTTAAATCTCGCAAAATCTCGTAAAACTTCGAAGAGTTTGCCGTTCTACGAGATGTCATTAACACTGAGAACTGCATTGAAACACTCTGATAAGGCTGCACTTTAACCGCTGCACGTGGACAACAGCATAAACACTGCAACATAAACATAAATTGTATATTGTGCTTAAAACTCTTGTGAATATATTATCTGGGTTTTTAGATGTTATTGTGTTTGTTTTATGTAATCATGCTAAAAGCTCAGGTTGTTCCTCTGTTATTTTCAACGGTGCGCTATGAGACCCCATCGTACCCTCTCGTGGCAGGTGTCAGCCAAATTCCAGCTGACACACACGAACATCTAACACTGCTCGCTTTGTGACCATTTGCACTATTAGCACGACAACAGTCAGCAGATGATCACTGTCGAGCTGGATGTGAAATTTGTCTAAATGCCCCCCAGAGTGTGGCTTTGCAAACAGACACAGTGACACATTGGTGTGTGTGCTAAACTGACAGAAGGTGTGGCCGCCGACAGGAGCAGCTGTTGAGATCTCTGGTTCTGGACGTCATGGCTGGGGAACTGCCCACTGTGATGCGCATGTGTCTGCTTGTGGTCGTCACGTGGGCATACATAAAAACATATATACATAAAAACATATATGCTGCAAAGCTAGTATGATGTTGTGTGATCTGCCTGGAGACAAAAAATATGGTATCTTGTTTATGGTATTTACAAAATGTTAAGAAAATCTATATATTAAAAGTGAAGTGGCCTCTGTGTACGTGCGTATGTGCATACATGCATGCAACTTTGATCACAGAGAAACTGGGGAGAGTTGATATTTGCCATTTGGTATGCTTATGTATTTTGTGCCAATGATGAACACAGCAAAAACAGAAAGTTGATAGGATTAATATTTTTGGAGAAATTAGACATATTAGGTAAAACACAGTGAACAATGGACATTGATGTCACCGTTAATCAGTCCCTGGTAACCAGACAAGCTCTGAACAAAGAAAATAGCTCATCCTTGCGAGTTGTAAAACACAACATCAACTAAATGTACCAGATAATAACTACAGTTATTCATACAACTTGCTCATTTTAATTTCTTGCACATTCATTGAAAGTCATCATAGAAACTTTGCATAATTGATTACAACCCTTGAAATATGTCAGCTACCTATTTTATAGACACTACCCAATGTAGAACCTGTGGTTGGAAAAGATGCACAAACAACAGTAATGACTTCCTTGAGAAGATTGTCGAACAAAGCCTATTCAAGAACTTGGGGGAGCTTCACAAGGAGTCAACTGAAGGTGGAGTCAGTGCATCAAGAGCAACCACAGACAGAAGTGTCCAGGAAATGAGCTACAGATGTCACAATCCTTTCATAAAGCAGTCTAATCTTGTTTAGTGGAATAAACTCATGTAGTTGACTCACCTTTGGACGTTAGTTGTTGCATAAAGCACTTAGTTGGTTAAAGTTTTGCGTTACCCGACTAAAGGTTTTAGGCTGGTACAGAGAAGGCTAATCTTATGTTAGCCCACAAAACTTCAGTGTCTTACCTCAAAAAAGGCAGCTATCATGTACCACCACTTCATAGAGGAGGAATGAAGGAGAGACTTATGGCCGGAGCGCATGTTCCGGGACCACAATAATCCATTGATGTTTATGGACGCCAAGGCCATGAGCATTTCTCTTCTGCTACAGAAGACTCTGCCATGTTTGTAGCAAACGGACGAACCAAACTGGAAGTAAGCAAAACTGTCATGCATTGGATGCGTTTCTTGGCAACGGCACTCGTGAGGCTGCTATGAGTGAAAATGATTGACTAACATAAAATGATGTTGATGTGAAACAGAACTTAGATGGATAATGTTGGGTGACTAACTTTAGTCGACTAATTAAGCAGAGTAGACTAAAAGATTAGGCTGCTTTATCCTCAATGGATACTACGATACTTTCTCCCGGTTCTTTATGTAACATACTGCCTCTTACAAAGAACAAAATCGTTATATTCCTCAGTCTGAATTTATTGAAAGTCACGTTGAAAATCAGGCCTGGGTCTCCACAGACGGACTCCATCTCGTGGAAGACGACGAACATGGCTGACACAGTACCTTTATACAAGACAATGTGGGCGTTACAGTGGGCGTAGTTTAGTCTCATAATCGCAATCTTACTGGTTCTCCACAGACAGGGGGAGCCCTCCCTTTATCTGAAACTTGCGCATGCATGATGGAACAAATACTTGACAACTAACATAAAATAAGGAATTAGCACAGATATGTATGGAGTGGCTATACACCCAACCGTTGGTTCAATAAAGTAAATACACAAGCATATATACGACCAACCACAAACGATCAATGAGAGCGCTTGTAAGTTCACTTCTGGTTTCAATGTGGGGGGGAGGAAAAAAGGCGGATATTTTCTCACTGGCTGCGGGAGGGTTCGCAGCCCATGGAGGGGCTGTGATCTAAAGCGGTTCTGTTTGGCTCATCACACCCAGGGAACTGTGTCAAACTAACACCATCTTACAGCCAACAAGCAGCAATTTGTTCATAAAAACTGTTTTGTCATCATTAACAGGCTTCCGTTCAAAATGCTTATGAAGTTTGTCTGCTTTCATCCATTGTGGTGTTTTTTTCACAGTAATTAAAGATGGCGCTGTTAAATGTGTCAAACATACCCCGCTTTTCACGCCGCAATAGAGCCTTAAAAAATGGTGTAAAAAACGTAGTTTAGATGCACAAAACGTGTCTAATTCACGATCAGGGTTGGGTGAATAAGGTAAGACATTATATTTATCTGCCCAACGGTTGGGCGAATAGCCTTTGCCTGCTATCGAACACTACCATTAATTATCACAACAAACCAATAAGACGCAGCCACATCCTTTAAGCTTGAACGTCTCACTCATCTCTTTTCAGTTATCCACTTGATGTGCCCTCTGCTACTCCACCGCCACCAGCTAGTCGCTTGTCTGCCACGGGTGGACGGGCTCCCCCTACCCCCTACCTCCTCCATCGGCAGGATTCCAGATCCTCCCGGCTAATCCATCAGTCGTGACAGGGACTGAGCCCAAACTAAATCTGCAACTTTGTATTCAATTCTGTAATACATTATTTTATTAACCCAGTGAGTCTTCTGGTAGAACTGGTCAAGGTGTTCTGTTCTTGGCGGTTCTGTGGACAGCCAGTGTACACATGAGAATGTGTTACTTTCGGGATTCCAGAATTCTTCTATACTTTCTTGTGACATTGTAAAACAACCAGTTTTTGTTTTTTGGACATTCTTGTTTTGTCTTTATTGTCTAAAACAGACAATACTTAAAGCTTTCCCATCTTGTTCATGTCTGAATGAAGCTCTCAGACTGACAGCATGTTTGAGACATTCTGCTTTTTTTTTTTTTTTTTTGCACTCTCTCCATCAGTCGCCTTTGTGGTGTGACACCCGTGTCCGTGGACACTCTGCAGCCTGCAGGGCTTTTTGAGGCGGAGTGACGCGGACCCGTCCAGCACTCGCACGGAGCGTGTGCGCACTCGCGCACGGACCGCGCGGCTGCGCGTAATCGAGGATCCACAGAAGCTCCTGTGTGACATCCTGAAAGCAGCTGCTCCACAGCCTCACCATGAGTGGGAAAAGCCCGCTGGATCCCACGGCGTGACGGGCTCCGCGTGCACTGAGCAGCGCGGCCATCGGGCCCGCCCACTCTCACGACAACATGTCAATCAAATTACTGCCTTTACTTCTGTTGGCTCTTCGCACATGGTGAGCGGAAAGTGCACAAATGTGCTTTTTAACTTTAACCGAAGCACAGTAAGCTGGTTGACTGGACGTATTTGATTGTTTATCAGATGTTTTTTTGTTTTTGTTTTTGTCCAGCTGTCAGGAGTATGAGGAGGACTACGAGGACGTCACTGTCAATCAAATGCTGGCTCCCAAATCCCAGCAAACAGACGCCACGGAAATACTCAACAATCTGCTGAAAGAATACGACAAGAAACTGCGCCCGGACATTGGAGGTAAATCACTTTTTGTCCACTCAATGCACTTAATTCGTGCTTGGACAGAGACGTGACGGACAGTGAGTCACCTGTCGATGACGTATAGTTGATGAATTCCACGTGTGTCTCGGCCCACACTCATCACTCACTTCAGTATTTTGCTGTCATCGTTAGTTATTTGTAGCTTTGTCGAAATTATTTCGTTCTCAGTAGTAAAATTACTCCAGTACATGAATATGAATGTACATAAAAAAAAAAAGGGGGAGAGTGGGGCAAATGTTACTCTTGTTTCTTAAAGGGGGATTCTGGAATTTTGCAAACTGAGCTCTGTTTTAAATGTTTTTGGGTCCTTATATTGGCGGTGAATATATATGTTGGTAAGTTATTATGGCGGTGTTGTGATAGCCTGAACCTTAACCCTACAACCCAAATAACCCAAATCTTCCACACATGCATGAACTGAAAGAATTTGTGCAGCAGTCAACAGAATATTTGCAGAGGAATCCTTCAAGTCTGGTTACAAGCACCAGAGTTTGACTGTGTATACCTTTTGGTACATATTTTAGAAAAATAACGTTAGCCATTTGAATTTTCAACAGGGGGCCAAGTAGGGGTCAATTGAAGAACTGCATAGTAAGTCCCTTCAGCTGCTCCCTTGTTTGCACTCGGGGTCGCCACAGAAAATCCAAGGTGGATCTGTATGTTGAATTGGCACAAGTTTTACGCCGGTTGCCCTTCCTGACGCAACTCCACATTACATGGAGAAATGTGGCAGGGGAGGGATTTGAACCTTCTGCACTGAAACCAAGCGCATTAACCATAACTGCAGGGTAAAGAAAAAAAAAATGTTCCAATCATATTGAAAGCTATACCACATTATGTGTCTGATCACAAAGATTCCAAAAAGATATAGTTTGGACTATCTGTGACTGAATGTTCTATAGTTATGGGGTAAAAACAGCAAGCATGGCGACAAAGGTCACTTTCAGTTTGTACAGGGGTCAAAAGTTATAGCTGCTCCAATTATGGTAAAACATGATGCAAATTATTGGTTGAGTTAGTCGGACTTTAAAAAGGAATAGTCTGCACCATGTGTCATGCTTAGTTATCATGTTACGGGGTAACGTATGTCACAAGTCATATGGACATCGACATTGTTTGACCTTTAATTTGAAGACCAAACATTCAACACGGTCAGAACCATTCCATTTATTAATCCTATTAGTTCAACCAATAATTTGCACCACGTTTTACCAAAACTGGAGCAACTTTAACTTTTGACCCCTGTACAAACTGAAACTGACCTTTGTCATCATTCTTGCTGTTTTTACCTCATAACTCCAGAACATTCAGTTATAGATAGTCCAAACTATACCTTTTTGGAATCATTGTCATCAGATACATAATGTGGTATCACTTTCAGTATGATTGGAACATTTTTTAATTTTGACCCTGTGCAATTCTTCAATTGACCCCTACTTGGCCCCCTATTGAAAATTCAAATGGCTAATGTTATTTTTCTACAATATGTACCAAATTTTGGTGCTTGTAAGCGTATTTGAACGATTCTTACAGTTATCTGCTGTACTATACAAGAAATGTTGGTTGATATGAAGGGAGTGAAAAAAAACAAAAAAGTCTTGTTCTCCCCATCAGAGAAGTGAATCCTGATCTCCTGCATGGCAGGCTGGAATATTTGCCACCATACTAAGTAGAGCACCACGCTAGTAGAGTGCAAACCTCCTCCCAACACTACTTTCTAATAGCGGCACTTCCCATGACGTCATGAATCTGGTCACGTGGGTTTGTTGATGGATTTGGAAGCCTAGAAAGACCTTTGTTGTAGGTTAGCTTAGAGAAATACTTTTGTGATACTATCTAGGTTTCAAACGTATTCAGAGACCACCGAATCACTTCCTAAACTGAAAGACGCCATGTTTCTTCACTTTCGTTGTATTAGTTTACATGCATTCTTGCCAACTACAACAGTGTGCATTCTTGCAATGTTTATTTCACTAAATTTTACCTTGAAAACATTTTCAAGGTCAGAGTCCTGTTAGAAGTGGCTTTTCATAGGCTAAATTTGATGTGATCAAATGTCAGGAGTATATTTTTAGTTCATGCACTTGAATCGGGTTCTTTGTGGTGGTGTCAGGTTTTTTTTTTTTTTTTACTTTTTCAGGTTCTGAATTCTTTTTCAGATCATTTTCACAGAACATTGGTTATCTCTGCTATGCACAATTTGTCATTGCTTGGCACTTGGTTTCCGACTGATAACTGGAAGACAGACAAACAGGCATAAAACTGGAACTTCCATCTAATTTTGGTGGTGTAGGTAAATCAGTAACAGAAAACTGAGAGTGACTGAGGGACGTTTGATGTAAATATAATGCAGAATGTACACCAAATGGGCTTTTCAATATTAAATTAAAATGTCCACAATCCAGATCAGATCCGGATCAAACTTTCAGTCGGTTAAAGGATACATCCTACATAATGCTCTCAAATATGAAATAAATTTGATCTTCTTTCACAGTTATGATTTTTTGAAAATTCTTTCAATGTTAAATATAGGGATTTTTCTCATTTTCTAAGACTTCTTTCCTGACTTTGACCTATGACCTTGCAAGCAGCTATGAGAACTGCTACAAAGTCCACAAAATTGTGATTTAATCAGCATTTGAACAGAGGTTAGCCTGTTAGCTTAGCTGGTTCAGACTCAAAGATAGGGTGTTCTAGCGCCTTTCATCACATGGCGGAGCCGCCTGTGCTCCACTTCTTTGTCCATTTATGGGTTTGTCATGATGAAGCCAAAGTCAGCGCTCCCACTGCTGCCAACATGGATATGTACAGTGAGGAAAATAAGTATTTGATCCACTGTTGTTTTTGCAAGTTTTCCCACCTATGAAGAATGGAGAGGTCTGTAATTTTTACATATCACAGGTGCACTTCAACTGTGGGAGACAGAATCTAAAAAAAAATTAGAAAATTTCATTGTATGTTTTTTTTTTTAATGATTAATTGGCATTTTATTGCATGTAATAACTATTTGATACAATAGAAAAACAGACCATAATATTTGGTACAGAAACATTTGTTTGCAATTACAGAGGTCAGATGTTTCCTGTAGTTCTTGACCACGTTTGCACACTGCAGCAGGGATTTTGGTCCACTCCTCCATACAGATCTTCTCCAGATCTTTCAGTTTTCAAGGTTCAGCTCCCTCCAAAGATTTTCTATTGAGTTCAGGTCTGGAGACTGGCTAGGACACTGCAGGACCTTGAAATGCTTCTTACAGAGCCACTACTTAGTTGTCCTGGCTGTGGACACTTTTAAAGGCAGATTGAAGATGCATTTGTTCTCCATTTCATTTAATTAGCATAATTGCTACTATGCTTTTTATTGTTGTTATTATGTTTTTATTTCTTTTAATATTCATATTTCTTTTACTCTTTTAATTGTGCTTTTAATTTATTTTAATTTGTTTTTGGGTTGTTTGTGTGATGCGCCTTGGGGCGACGCTGTTGGGAGTTGGTCCTCTACAAACTGAATAAATTGAATTGTGATTGGGGTCATTGTCATGCTGGAAGACCCAGCCATGACCCATCTTCAATGCTCATACTGACCCCATCCATCCTCCCTTCAGTATGGTGCAGTCCTCCTGTCCCCTTTGCAGAAAAGCACCCCATAAATGATGTTTCCACCCCCATGCTTCACGGTCGGGATGGTGTTCTTGGGGTTGTTCTCATCCGACAAACACGGCGAGGGGAATTGATTCCAAAAAGCTCTATTTTGGTCTCATCTGACGACATGACCTTCTCCCATGCCTCCTCTGGATCATCCAGATGGTCACTGGTGAACTTCAAACAGCCCTGGACATGTGCTGGCTTGAGCAGGGGGACCTTGCTGCCCTGCAGGATTTTAAACCATGACAGCATCATGTGTTACTAATGTAATCTTTGTGACTGTGGTCCCAGCTCTCTTCAGGTCATTGACCAGGTCCTCCTGTGTAGTTCTGAGCTTTCTCAGAATCATCCTTACCCCACATATTGAGATCTTGCATGGAATCCCAGACCGAGGGAGGATGACAGTCATCTTGTGTTTCTTCCACTTTCTAATAAATAATCATAACAGTTGTTGTCTTCTACCAAGCTGCTTGCCTGTTGTCCTGTAGTCCATCCCAGCCTTGTGCAGGTCTACAGTTTTGTCCCTGGTGTCCTCAGAGAGCTCTTTGGTCTTGGTCATAGTGAATAGGTTAATTATTGCAGGTAATGAGTGCAGAATAGGAGGGCTTCTTATAGAAAATCTCAGATCTGTGAAAGCCAGAATTGTTGCTGGTTGGTAGCTGATCAAATACTTATTTGATGCAATAAAATGCAAATGAATTATTTAAAAATCATATAATGTGACTTTAGTTTCTGTCTCTCACAGTTGAAGTGTACCTACGATAAAAATTACAGACCTCTCCATTCTTTGTAGGCGGGAAAACTTGCAAAATCGACAGTATATCAAATACTTATCACAAGATCAAATATAATCACGAGACACAGACTGACCAATCAGAAGTATTATGTATGAATAGAGTTCATTATAATTTTTACAGCTGTGGATAAATAACTACTGCCTGGACAATTTCATGGTTCCGTAATAAAGTGCATGTGTGGTGTGTTTCTGGTCTCAGCCTGCATTCACTTAGACCCCCGTTACACAGGGCTGAGTCCTCTCCACATCCCTTGTGGGAGCAGGAACTCGTGGAGGATGCCATAGAAATGCACAGCGTATGCCAGGACCTGACAAGGCACGTTTGGTAGTTGCACACTACACACCATGGTCTCCATGGTTGCCATGAAGTATGGAGCTGCACCTGAGAAATACTCAAGAGTCTCCAGGGTTGGAGGACGCACAAACACTGTGCAGATCACATCACGACTGCCTAAAATGTACACAATGGTTGTGGCAGAGAGCTTTGTCATACTTTTCCTGTGCCTGATGGTTCATTCTGGGTTCCTGAAAGCTCTCAAATCAGTTCAGCACAAGCAGACGTGCAGCTCTGCCGTCACTGAAAGCACACGTCACATCAGACAAGTAATCTGCACCCTGGTTACTGTTCTGATGATGTGTAGCATTAACGAACTAAAAACCTGTCACCATGGAAGACAAAGAGAGCTAAATATTATATGAATCTTTTTTTCTACATTTCAATCAATCAATCAATCAATCAGTTTTTTATATAGCGCCAAATCACAACAAACAGTTGCCCCAAGGCGCTTTATATTGTAAGGCAAGGCCATACAATAATTATGTAAAACCCCAACGGTCAAAACGACCCCCTGTGAGCAAGCACTTGGCTACAGTGGGAAGGAAAAACTCCCTTTTAACAGGAAGAAACCTCCAGCAGAACCAGGCTCAGGGAGGGGCAGTCTTCTGCTGGGACTGGTTGGGGCTGAGGGAGAGAACCAGGAAAAAGACATGCTGTGGAGGGGAGCAGAGATCGATCACTAATGATTAAATGCAGAGTGGTGCATATAGAGCAAAAAGAGAAAGAAACAGTGCATCATGGGAACCCCCCAGCAGTCTACGTCTATAGCAGCATAACTAAGGGATGGTTCAGGGTCACCTGATCCAGCCCTAACTATAAGCTTTAGCAAAAAGGAAAGTTTTAAGCCTAATCTTAAAAGTAGAGAGGGTGTCTGTCTCCCTGATCTGAATTGGGAGCTGGTTCCACAGGAGAGGAGCCTGAAAGCTGAAGGCTCTGCCTCCCATTCTACTCTTACAAACCCTAGGAACTACAAGTAAGCCTGCAGTCTGAGAGCGAAGCGCTCTATTGGGGTGATATGGTACTACGAGGTCCCTAAGATAAGATGGGACCTGATTATTCAAAACCTTATAAGTAAGAAGAAGAATTTTAAATTCTATTCTAGAATTAACAGGAAGCCAATGAAGAGAGGCCAATATGGGTGAGATATGCTCTCTCCTTCTAGTCCCCGTCAGTACTCTAGCTGCAGCATTTTGAATTAACTGAAGGCTTTTTAGGGAACTTTTAGGACAACCTGATAATAATGAATTACAATAGTCCAGCCTAGAGGAAATAAATGCATGAATTAGTTTTTCAGCATCACTCTGAGACAAGACCTTTCTGATTTTAGAGATATTGCGTAAATGCAAAAAAGCAGTCCTACATATTTGTTTAATATGGGCTTTGAATGACATATCCTGATCAAAAATGACTCCAAGATTTCTTGTTGTGTGTGGGCCGCTGAGGAGGAGGTACTGCTGGCCCATCACCACCAGAGGGCGCCCTGCCTGGAGTGCGGGCTCCAGGCACCAGAGGGCGCCGCCGCCTGATGAGAGCAGCCAGGGTGACAGCTGTCACCCATTACTGGACACAGCTGACTTCACTCAGTACGGAGGTATATCAGCAGGACAGCGTCTCCACCTCAGTGCCGAGATATCACCTTGAGTTTCAGGTAATCACCTCTGCAACATATATCTGTGTTCAGATAAGTACTCACCTTTCCTGCTTCAGTGTGACAAGAGGTGGAGGCGGCTTTGCCCCTCTCATCTACCGGGTGCGGTCGCATCCCACCCTGTGTGTTTGTGTTCTTTCCCGCCAGCAGTACCGGATCCGACGAGCGGAGGCAGTGGCCACCTGGGAATTCGGGACTTGGCGGTTCCAGTACTTCTGGGTTTCGGTGGCAGAGGAGATCTGGGTGGTTCCGGTTCAACTAGGACGGACGTCTCCTACCTTCGGGCCTGCCCACAAGACACCAGCAGATTTCGGCTTACATCTCCAAATTGCTAATTGTTGTATCAGTTGTGCTATTTTCACAACAGTAAAACTTGTTCTTACTTTTCTCCATTGTCCGTTCATTGCGCCCCCTGTTGTGGGTCCGTGTACCTACACTTTCACAACATTTCTCACAGTATTACTAGAGGTCAGGGTAATGCCATCCATAGTAAGGATCTGGTTAGACACCATGTTTCTAAGATTTGTGGGGCCAAGTACAATAACTTCAGTTTTATCTGAGTTTAAAAGCAGAAAATTAGAGGTCATCCATGTCTTTATGTCTGTAAGACAATCCTGCAGTTTAGCTAATTGGTGTGTGTCCTCTGGCTTCATGGATAGATAAAGCTGGGTATCATCTGCGTAACAATGAAAATTTAAGCAATACCGTCTAATAATACTGCCTAAGGGAAGCATGTATAAAGTGAATAAAATTGGTCCTAGCACAGAACCTTGTGGAACTCCATAATTAACTTTAGTCTGTGAAGAAGATTCCCCATTTACATGAACAAATTGTAATCTATTAGACAAATATGATTCAAACCACCGCAGCGCAGTGCCTTTAATACCTATGGCATGCTCTAATCTCTGTAATAAAATTTTATGGTCAACAGTATCAAAAGCAGCACTGCGGTCTAACAGAACAAGCACAGAGATGAGTCCACTGTCCGAGGCCATAAGAAGATCATTTGTAACCTTCACTAATGCTGTTTCTGTACTATGATGAATTCTAAAACCTGACTGAAACTCTTCAAATAGACCATTCCTCTGCAGATGATCAGTTAGCTGTTTTACAACTACCCTTTCAAGAATTTTTGAGAGAAAAGGAAGGTTGGAGATTGGCCTATAATTAGCTAAGATAGCTGGGTCAAGTGATGGCTTTTTAAGTAATGGTTTAATTACTGCCACCTTAAAAGCCTGTGGTACATAGCCAACTAACAAAGATAGATTTATCATATTTAAGATCGAAGCATTAAATAATGGTAGGGCTTCCTTGAGCAGCCTGGTAGGAATGGGGTCTAATAAACATGTTGATGGTTTGGATGAAGTAACTAATGAAAATAACTCAGACAGAACAATCGGAGAGAAAGAGTCTAACCAAATACCGGCATCACTGAAAGCAGCCAAAGATAACGATACGTCTTTGGGATGGTTATGAGTAATTTTTTCTCTAATAGTTAAAATTTTGTTAGCAAAGAAAGTCATGGGGTTGTTCTTATTTTCTTCAATTAGTGATGAGTAGAAAGATGTCCTAGGTTTACGGAGGGCTTTTTTATAGAGCAACAGACTCTTTTTCCAGGCTAAGTGAAGATCTTCTAAATTAGTGAGACGCCATTTCCTCTCCAACTTACGGGTTATCTGCTTTAAGCTACGAGTTTGTGAGTTATACCACGGAGTCAGGCACTTCTGATTTAAAGCTCTCTTTTTTAGAGGAGCTACAGCATCCAAAGTTGTCTTCAATGAGGATGTAAAACTATTGACGAGATACTCTATCTCACTTACAGAGTTTAGGTAGCTACTCTGCACTGTGTTGGTATATGGCATTAGAGAACATAAAGAAGGAATAATATCCATATAATTTATGTACAGTGCACATTCAATTTAGATTCTGTGTGCGTGTGCACCCCCACCCCCATGCGCCTGACAGCACCTACATGAAAACACCTCACGTGAAACGTTTTAATATATATACTCAACAAAAATATAAATGCAACACTTTTGGTTTTGCTCCCATTTTGTATGAGATGAACTCAAAGATCTAAAACTTTTTCCACATACACAATATCACCATTTCCCTCAAATATTGTTCACAAACCAGTCTAAATCTGTGATTGTGAGCACTTCTCCTTTGCTGAGATAATCCATCCCACCTCACAGGTGTGCCATATCAAGATGCTGATTAGACACCATGATTAGTGCACAGGTGTGCCTTAGACTGCCCACAATAAAAGGCCACTCTGAAAGGTGCAGTTTTGTTTTATTGGGGGGGATACCAGTCAGTAGCTGGTGTGACCACCATTTGCCTCATGCAGTGCAACACATCTCCTTCGCATAGAGTTGATCAGGTTGTCAATTGTGGCCTGTGGAATGTTGGTCCACTCCTCTTCAATGGCTGTGCGAAGTTGCGACGACGAACTGGAGTCAGGTCGAGACCCCGATGAGGACGACGAGCATGCAGATGAGCTTCCCTGAGATGGTTTCTGACAGTTTGTGCAGAAATTCTTTGGTTATGCAAACCGATTGTTTCAGCAGCTGTCCGAGTGGCTGGTCTCAGACGATCTTGGAGGTGAACATGCTGGATATGGAGGTCCTGGGCTGGTGTGGTTACACGTGGTCTGCGGTTGTGAGGCTGGTTGGATGTACTGCCAAATTCTCTGAAACGCCTTTGGAGACGGCTTATGGTAGAGAAATGAACATTCAATACACGAGCAACAGCTCTGGTTGACATTCCTGCTGTCAGCATGCCAATTGCACGCTCCCTCAAATCTTGCGACATCTGTGGCATTGTGCTGTGTGATAAAACTGCACCTTTCAGAGTGGCCTTTTATTGTGGGCAGTCTAAGGCACACCTGTGCACTAATCATGGTGTCTAATCAGCATCTTGATATGGCACACCTGTGAGGTGGGATGGATTATCTCAACAAAGGAGAAGTGCTCACTATCACAGATTTAGACTGGTTTGTGAACAATATTTGAGGGAAATGGTGATATTGTGTATGTGGAAAAAGTTTTAGATCTTTGAATTCATCTCGTACAAAATGGGAGCAAAACCAAAAGTGTTGCGTTTATATTTTTGTTGAGTGTAGATAGGTACATCAGGTTCATTGTAGACTCACCATCAGCTTTGTCTTTTCCATGATTTCTGTAATCCAGAGTGTTTAATCACAGAGGTCTAGGTAGCGCTCAGGTCAGAAGAAGACAAAGTGAGTTTTCTGAAGACAACAACGGTCATGTGACTTGTTTAAATCACTGCAGTGGTTTTTAAAAGTTTCTATTTTTCATGGCTGTCAGTTGTTTTCTGTGACTGTAAAATGCAGCAACTTTTTTATGTGTGTGCTACAATATTACCATCTCTGTGCCACAGAGATGCGCAATGAAGGTGGAGAGAAAAAAAAACAGATTGTGAAGAGGAGGGCATGAAAATAAAACACAAACTGCTCAAGTGCTGAAATTTGGAAAGTGGTACTTGTGAAGGGCATCAAACATACAAACACAGACTTATTAGGGTTATTTATTTTTAATATACAGAAGAATTTTTAGTCTTGCGAGCCGTGAACTCACCTGCTCACCAGCATTTTTGCAAACACTTGCAAAAATGCAAGTGAGCCAAAGGCACAAAGTGTGTTTATTAAAAGCATCTTTGTATGCGCTTCCATGTCAGGTCATAAACAGCGGAAAACTCTTTTGACACAGACACTTGTGTTTACACAACATTAATATAACCTGAGCTCATTTTACATAAAGTAAAAGGCTTATACAGCCTGTGTCACCCAAATAATGTTTGCAATGAGGGATTTATCAATTTATTATACTGCACTCATGATAATAAGAGGAAATTTTTTGTGCATTTGATGTTTTGGTGAACACAATTTCAGCATTTCCCTTCCTGCAAACATCCAAAATCTGCTAATGCACCCCCCAGTAGCACCTGTGTTAATGGTAGTTAACACAGTCACTACTGAGACGGAAGCGCAATGCATCAGTAAGGTGAGAAACCAGACAGATTTTTAATGTGGCATTTACATATCGGCTGTCACTGCGGCAGCTGCGCACCGCAACACCTGTTGGCATTAAAAATTGTAAATTTTTGCTGGGTTACTGCAGCGACAAGGACAGACAGGATGTTGTTTTGTCCGCTACTGTGAGCCCGCCCATGTCATGATGAGCCCGCTGCGACACCGTACTGTACGCCATTTCACACCTTCCACCGAGCTCCATTGTTCTTCTTGAGCTCTAAATACTGCAAGATCATTGCTTCACTTTATCATACTGGACTCATTATATGAGGACTGTTCACCATGTCGCAAAGCTGACTGTTGTCGTTGTCGTCGTGTCTCTCTCTCTCTCTCTCTCTCTCTCTGTGTGTGTCTGGTCAGACTTGTGACTTTAAAATAAAAGCGATATCTCTCTGTCTGTGTCTAATCAGACCTGTGACTCTTTAAAATAAAAGCGCACTCGCTGCATGTCGGTGCGATCATCAGACGACCTGATCGATCAGGTCTGATCAAATCAGCGGACCTGATCGGAGCAACCGGAGGTTTAAAAGTTTGAGTTGCAACGTTTCGTTCAGGGCAGCCTTTACCATAGCCAGACTCAGCAGCATCTGGGCACAATGAAAGTGATCCACCAAGACAAAAATAATAATAATAATAATGTTAAATGACTGTTTTTGAGCCGCACCACACCTGCAGTAGAGAACAGAGCGCACTTCTACAGAAGCAGAAAATAACAGTGAACTGGTTTAATAGCGACATGGTACACGTGACTGTGTGCACACATTAAAATGCGAACACACGCAGCTGCAAGTATGAAACGAACACTGAGAAGCTGAATACACGCGTATTTTGGGCATATTTAAATGAAACACAACGCCGCAATGAGCAGCTCTACAAATACGCCAATGTGAAAGGGGCTTAAGTAGTAAGTAAATTATTGTCCATCATTAGCATCACAAATGGCCTACAATCACTGCTGCAAACGACAGTTAATCTGCTATGACAACCAGGTTTTTTGTTTTTTTTGTCATTGACACATGAATTCAGCATAACTCAACTGTTACTCAATGAAATGTAGGTTGTATTTTCCAATTAGTACATAAGTCCCTTCAGAGTCTCCCTTGTTTTTCACTAGGCATTGGCACAGTAGAGCTGAGGTGGATCTGCATGCTGTTTTGGCATAAGTTTGAAATTAAACAGTGGTGTCCCTGACATTTGGTCAGTGCTCCTGTGTTGTTTGCACTGAGACTTAATGTGCACATCTCAGTACCTCAGACACACTCTGTCAATTAAGAAGCTTAATATAAAACATAATTTTAGTCAGCAAATGGTGAACCTGCAGGAAACTGCATACATCTTTAATTTAGTTTTCCGTGCCTGGTCAAAAACACCTCTACATGTTGGACCAGAACCGCACCATCTGCCTGGCTCTGGCCACGAGTCAGAGGGCTCACCCTAATCAAACAAACCAGGTGTTGTGAATATCGTGTGCTTGGCGCAGTCCAGATCATTGCGTGCATTTATGAGACAGATATGTTGGGGTGCATCATGGAAAAACTGCATCAGGTGTGTTTGGGTTAGTTGTCCAGTGTGTCCTAATACATGCATGGCTGTAGGAAACATGTTGCCCCAGACATACATGTCTTGCAGCAGATGCATCCTCCTTTCTCTTTGAGGAAAAAGTACATCGGTTCAGCACCACAGACAGCTCCCATGCGAGTGATGGGGAAAAAGAATAACGCTCAAGACGTAAATCACGCTTTCAACATGACGAGGACTGCCTTTGATGGAAGTCAGATGTGCCCAGCAAATTCACTTTGAATTAAACCAGCAGTTAGCTTTTGGAATTGCTTCTAAGCCAATTCTTAGCACAGTGTATGTGTTTCAAAATACAGTGCATCCAGAGAGTATTCACAGCGCTTCACTTTTTCCACATTTTTTTTTAGATTACAGCCTTATTCTAAAAAGGAGTAAATTCATTTTCCCCCTCAAGATTCTCCATAATGACAAAATGAAAGGGTGATTTTTTTTTTTTTTTTTTTTTTGCAAAATTATTAAAAAAAACAACTAAGAAATCACATGGACATAAGTATTCACACCCTTTGCTCAATACTTTGTTGATGCACCTTTGGCAGCAATTACAGGCTCAAGTCTTCTTGAATATGAGGCCACAAGCTTGGTGCACCTATCTCTGGGCAGTTTTGTCCATTCCTCTTTTCAGCACCTCTCAAGCTCCATCAGGTTGAATGGGGAGCATTGGTGCACAGCAATTTTCAGATCTATCCAGAGATGTTCAATCTGATTCAGGTCTGGGCTCTGGCTGGGACATTCCAGAACATTCACAGAGTTGTCCTGAAGCCACTCCTTTGTTATCTTGGCTGTGTGTTTAGGGTCATTGTCCTGCTGAAAGATGAACCGTCAGCCCCAGTCTGAGATAGCATGATGCTGCCACCACCATTCTTCACTGTAGGGATGGTACCTGGTTTCCTCCAAATATGATGTCCAGCATTCATGCCAAAGAGTTCAGTCTTTGTCTCATCAAACCAGAGACTTGTGTTTCTCATGGTCTGAGAGTCCTTCAGATGCCGTTTGGCAAACTCCAAGCAGGCTGCCATGTGCCTTTTACTCAGGAGTGGCTTCCGTCTGTTCACTCTACCATACAGGCCTGATTGGTGGATTGCTGCAGAGATGGTTGTCCTTCTGGGAGGTTCTCCTCTCTCCACAGAGGAATTCTGGAGCTCTGATAGAGTGACCATCCGGTTCTTGGTCACCTCCATGATTAAGGCCCTTCTCCCCCAGTCACTTAGTTTAGTCGGGCAGCCAGGTCTAGAAAGACTCCTGGGCCCAGTTTCATAAAGCAGTCTAATCTTGCTTAGTTGAATAAACTCACTTAGTTGATTAATTTTTTTTTTTACTTTAGTCATTGCACAAAGCGCTTAGTCAGTAAAAGTTTTGCATTACCTGACTAAAGTTCTTAGCCTGGTACAGCGGAGGCTAATCGTATTTTAGTTAACAAAACTTCAGTGTCTTACCTCAAAAAATGGCCACTTGATGGAACACTCAAGAGCATCACTATGTTGCTTGTATTCCTTCAAAAGGAGAGCTTCCTCTGCTTTAGTCCATGGTTGCAGCAGACGATGACTGTCATGATCTGTTTGTGACAGTTCTCACATTATCCACCAGGCAGTGTTGTGTGTACAAGAAGAGGAACTGCTAGGCTAATTGTTAAGCACATCGTTCTGCAGTTCGTATGTGTACGTAAATGTCAATAAAGCCAGTTAACGAAACAAAGGCTGGATAGTTGATGACATCTGTCTCTTGGCAGCAGCATGCGCGAGGCCGTTATGCCCGTGAAAACCAACAACTTAATGTAAAACACCCAATCTACAAGTTTTAGCCATCAATGGGAAATGGCGACTAGATGGGAAATGTTGGACGTCTAACCGTAGTTGCCTCAGTAAGTTTATAAGACTGAAAGATTAGACTGCTTTATGAATCCGGGCCCTTTTGGATCTGAACTGCTTCCATTTAGGAATGATGGAGGCCACTGTGCTCATTGGGACCTACAAAGCAGCAGAAATGTTTCTGTAACCTTCCCCACATTTGTGCCTCAAGACATTCCTGTCTCGGGGGTCTACAGACAATTCCTTTGACTTCATGCTTGATTTGTGCTCTGACATGCACAGTCAACTGTGGGACCTTTTATATGTAGACATGTGATAGCCCGACAACCTGCCCTGAACTAGGCCAGATACTGGCCTCTATCTCCTAGCCCAGTGGTGTCCAAGTTCAGTCCTCGAGATCTACCTTCATGACACTCTAAGTTGTCTCCCTGCTCCAACACACCTGAATCCAATGAAAGCAGGGAGACAACTAAGAGTGTCATGAAGGTAGATCTCGAGGACTGAACTTGGACACCCCTGTTCTAGCCTGTGATTGGTTGGCAAGATGCTGACATCAGCCTCACTTTGATATGGTGCAAGCGCTGCTCTATTGGTCGTTTAGGAGTGGGAATTCCCACTCCAAAATGGAGGCCAGTACCTGGCCCAGTTCAGGGCCGGTTGTTGGGCTAGACAGGTGTGTGCTTTCCCATTTCATGTCCAATCAACTGAATTTATGCCAGGTGGACTCAAATTTTAAGCTGTAGAAACAGCTCAAGGATGATCAGTGGAAACAGGATCCACCTGAGCTCAATTTTGAGCTTCATGGCAAAGGCTGTGAATACTTATGTATATCTTATTTCTTTTTTTATGTGTAATAAATTTGCAAAAATCTTAAAAAAAAAATTTGTCATTATGGGGTATTATGTGTAGAACTTTGAGAAAAATTAATTTCATCCATTTTAGAATAAGGCTGTAACATAAAATTTGGAAAAAGTGAAGCGCTGTGAATACTTTTCAGATGCACTGTAAGCATCTAAACACAGCAGTCCATCTTTTTGTGAACACATACGTTACAAAAAGTGGAAATGGGAAGCAGTGGTCTGGTAAACAACAAAAGATTTAAATAAGTTTTTGCTTAAATAAATAAAATTTCAATAATTAAGTTCTTTTGAATGTGGAACAAGACATTTTAATGTAGGTAAAAATGTCAAACAGCTTTAATCTGGAAAAGATGCAGTTATTCACCCTGTCTGCTATTTTTTTTTTTTTTTCTGTTTTGGAGCCAGCAGTTTTAAATACTGGAGCATGCAGTAATTTAAACTTGTGTCCGGAGGAGCAGTAATTTAAGTGGGAAAAAACACACGATAATCCTCTCACCAAAGGCCTTAGAATGAATGTACATGCTTTAACTGATAAGTACTAAGTGCTTCATTCACTCATACATTAAAATTTTGTGGCTTTTTGTTTCATTCTGGGGGGTGGGGGTGAAGTAAATACATCTCATTAAGTTTTATCTTGTGACAGTCAAAAATAGATAATGGCTAATATTAAATTGTTTCACACGGTGCTTCAGAATGATGTAGCAGATGTAAGTTAAAACAATATTTAATTAAATCTGAAATTTAATTAAATACCTCAAATCGGGCACCACCTGCTTAGAAGCAGGAAATTATGTTAAGTTTCATCTCATTTTTATCAAGATGGCGCTGTTGTATGTGGCCTGCCGTCGGCACTCACTTCTTTTAGTGTCGTTTTTATTGTTTTTGCACTTTGTTGCATGGAATGTGTCACCGCTCCTGGTGTATGATCGACAGACTCTTATCAGCGTTCGGGCTTCGCTGGAGAATTTCGCTGTTCCTGGCTCGGGCGGATGGCCAGGGACGCGGCTGCCCCCGTCGCCTGTCTTACCGTCTGTACCGGACTTTCTACGCCGGCCGCTTGGCGTGTTGCCTCGGCATCTGCGCCGCAGAGGAGGCGGGAAGAGAGGAGGAGTCTGTGTTCGGCTCAGAGTGTGCCTGGCTGTTTCCTGCAAACATGTTCCATGACAATTCATAGCCGGATTCTTCACACCATATGACGGCTACGACGTGCGGCGTTCCCTCTGACTTTTCACTATCGGTGGCTCCGGCCGGTTGTCCGGGGTGCCGGGTCTCCACTTCCGCGTCGCCGTCCTGTGAGGAGCTGCAGTCGTGGCTGCGTGCAGGAGAACCTGCGCCCGCTCAGTCATGTCTCCCAGCAGACTGACGTGCGCTCAGTCCGTGTGGCGCTCGTCAACACAAGGTCACTCACAAGTAAGACTTTCATTTTGAATGACTTTTTCTCCAGTCGTGATCTGGACTTTCTCCTGTTAACGGAGACCTGGTTGAAACCAGGTGAAAATAGCGCCTTTTCTGAGCTCCTCCCCCCCGGCTGCTCATTTTTCAGCTCCCCGCGAGCATCAGGTCGAGGCGGTGGTGTGGCCACGGATTTTAAAGTTTTTAAATTTTTATCTTCTAATGCCTACTCCACTTTTGAACTTCAGTTGTTTGTGATGGAGTTCGACTGTCCTGTGCTCTGTGCTGTTGTTTATCGTCCACCAAAATTTAATAAGGATTTTATTCAGGAGTTTTCTGAGTTTCTGGCAGATTTTATCCCAAAATATGATAAACTTTTGGTCTGTGGTGATTTTAATATTCATATCTGTTGTCCTTCTAATCAGCTGGCTGATGATTTTAAAAGCCTCCTGAACTCTTTTGGTCTAACACAAGTTGTGGATGGACCAACACATAATCTTGGACACACCTTGGACCTGGTTATTTCTTTTGGGCTCTCAGTTTCACTTAAGGACATATCAGACATTGCTATTTCAGATCACTTTCCTGTTATTTTTGAATTTATTGCTCCTCCATCTGCTAGTAAGCCACTTGTTCCTGTCTCTCGCCGCCGTTTGGTTACCTCCTCGACAGCGAGGGACTTTGCTGCTGCCTTCATGGACTCTCAGTTTTATGCCATGAATGGACTGGTTTCTCCATTACTCTCAGATAACATCCTCTCTTCTTTCCACTCTACATGCACAGTAATTTTGGACTCTGTTGCACCGATGCGCTGCAAATCCAGGAAATCAAAATCCAACCCCTGGTTAAATGCCACGACCCGTGCCCTCAGGCAACGCTGCAGACGGGCGGAGAGAAAATGGAAAAAGGACAAACTACAGGTGTCTCTGGGTTTTCTGAGGGACAGTCTGACTGACTATCAGAAGGCTGTGAAGGAGGCAAAAGCACAATATCGGTCTCATATTATTTCGAGCAGTTGTCATCGTCCCAGTGTGTTATTTCAGACTATAAACTCAGTTGTAAATCCACACACCTCTGTTTTGTTGGACGCTACAACCACAACCTGTGAGTTTCTTCAGTTTTTTATTGATAAGGTTTCATCAGTCAGACAGAACGCTGATCAGAGCTGTAATGTTGAGTTGTCTGCTCCTCGTGCACATTCTGCTGTGCTCGAACAGTTTGAGCCCATTTCTTTTGCATCTCTCGCTGATGTTGTAAAACACATAAAATCTACAAGTTGTCCTTCAGATGTTGTTCCAGCTAAGGTGCTGAAGGAGGCTTTTAATACTGTTGGGGCGGGTCTCCTAACTTTTATCAATGCTTGTCTTAGATCAGGGTCTGTTCCAGCTGCTTTTAAACATGCTGTGGTTCAACCTCTTCTTAAAAAACCTCTCCTGGACTCATCAGTTTTATCCAATTTTAGACCTGTGTCTCATCTGCCATTTCTATCTAAGGTTTTAGAAAAGGTTGTCTTTTTACAGTTACAATCATTTTTAGAAGACAACCTCATCCTTGAAAAATTCCAATCTGGGTTTAGATCGTGACACAGCACTGAGTCAGCACTTTTAAAAGTTCATAATGACATCACTTTGTCGGTGGATGCAGGGAATCCTGCTGTGCTGGTTCTGTTGGACCTCACAGCAGCCTTTGATACTGTGGATCACACACTACTTTTCCCGGTTGGAACATTTTATTGGCATTCATGGTACTGCACTTAAGTGGGTTAGATCATATTTGGCTGAAAGGAGCTTTTCTGTCATGATTGGGGACCTCTCCTCATCAACTGCTCCTCTGTGCTGTGGAGTGCCGCAGGGATCTGTCCTTGGGCCGATTCTATTTTCTTTGTACATTCTGCCATTGGGGTCAATTATAACCCAGCACAACCTGTCCTTTCATTGTTATGCAGATGATCTGCAAATCTATCTGCCTGTGAGGACTAATGGGAGTGATGCTTTGTCATCATTATTTAATTGTATTCGTGATGTAAAGCAGTGGCTGTCCCAAAACTTCTTTACCTGAATGATGGTAAAACTGAGATCATGGTGTTTGAGCGCTCTGGCATACCAAATGTGGTAACACCAAATTTTGGTACTTTGGCTAACTATGTAAAACCAGCTGTCAAGAATTTGGGAGTGATATTTGACAGCTGTTTGACGTTCGATCAACAGATAAATTCTGTTGTCAAAGCTAGTTTTTTCCAACTTCGCCTTTTGGCTAAAATAAAGCACTTTCTCAGTAGACGTGATCTTCAGACAGCCATTCATGCTTTCATCAGCTCCAGACTTGATTATTGTAATGCACTTTATTCGGGCATTAATCAGTCATCTCTTGCACGTCTCCAGTTGGTGCAGAATGCTGCTGCTCGTCTTTTAACAAACACTTTTAGACGTGCACATATTACACCCATCCTGTACTCACTCCACTGGCTTCCAGTTCGTTTTAAAATTTTAATGTTTGTTTTAAAGCTATTTATGGCCTTGCACCTCCCTACTTGTCTGAAATTTCAACTTTGCGCACCTATAGTAGGACATTAAGGGCATCTGGCCAGCTTTACTTAGATGTTCCAAGGTCAAGATATAAACGCTGGGGTGATCATGCTTTCGCGGTAGCTGGCCCGAGACTGTGGAATGAGCTACCTCTTGAGTTACGTACTATTCCTGACCTAGCACTTTTTAAATCTAAGTTAAAGACTTATTTATTTAAACTGGCTTTTAACACTTAGTGGGGAGGTGACATGTTCTGTTATTTTTATGTTCTTTTTTTATGTGTTGTTTTAAAATTTTATTTTATATGTGTTTTATTTTTGTAAATTTGTGTTTTTAATGTTAAGCACTCTGGACACCAGTCGGTGCTGTAAAGCGCTTTATATATAAATGTTGAATGTTGTTGAATTAATCAGTCTTTGAGCTGGAAGTCATAAATTCTGGATACGACTGATTAAACAGCTATCTTCAGCTGGACACAAGACAACACAACCGGCGTTACATGTGTACAGGTACAAAGGCAGGTGACTGAGAAATGGAGAATATGAAGAATGATTCATATTTTATTACTGAGATGATATGTTGATGATGAGATATAAAGGGCAAGAAAAAAGAAGAGGACGAGGCACTAAAGATAGAAATTAACAAGAATAATCCTCGTTGGAATTATTAAAAAAATTTACCAAACAAAACCCCTTTGCTTCAGTGACAGCAAAGATGATCAGAATAATTGAAGGTTTACTTGTTTGGGTCCTTTGGATTGATTGAAGAAGTTTGCTAAGGTCTGGTTTCCATATCAGCCATTTCTGGCCTTTAACCCTTTGGGGTCGACGCCGTCGTATACAACGGCTAAGACCAAGCTTTACTAAATTATAAATAACTTTTGAATGATATGAGATAGAAATTTATTTATTTATTTTTTTTTTGCTGAAAAGTTAACTCTGTGGGCGGCCATCTTTGTACTCCTCATAGAAACTGTGTGATGATGTGCGCAATGTAAGTGTCCAATCAGAATTGGTTCTCCGTCACATGGTTTTCCAAAATCCAATCGTAGGGCAGATTTACCTCACGTGAAAAGCCAAAAGATCGTTTTCAGGAGTGATATGTTACTAGTTGGCCCATTTGAACAGCTCCAATCAGTACATACTATTAGTACATACTCAGTGCGCCCTGCACCATTATGCACAGCGATCAGTGAAAGCAGGAGCAGACGGAGAACCTCTGATGACAATCTCACATGCTCAAACAAAGAGTGTGTAACTATCAGGATTGCTCCACTAGTTTGCATGTGAATGTTACTGGATAACTCTGTTGCTTTCTCTGCGTAAAGCACTGTTTACCATATCAATGGACAACAAAACGCATAGACCATTTTGTATATATTGTTCAAAATGTGCATTTGTGTTTATTGTTTGAACCTTTTTGTTGTACAGACATTCACACAAGACCTCAATTACCTTTATAAAGTGTCAAAACAGTTGTTTATTATAGTTTGCTGTGTGTTTTGAATAAATGTGTGTGGAAAATTATTTTTCACTTTATTTTTTCCTTGCTTATTTTTGATTGTAAACCTTTATTACACTTATAAAACACAACAAAAACACATATATTCTGAAAGCACAGGTTGTCCTGAAAAAAAAAGAGACATAAAACTTGATTGTGGTATGCAGGGAGAGCTGTTAACAGCAATAATAAAACATTTATGCCAGGTGAGTGAACTGTCCAAAAAATGTCCTCGGACCCCAGAGGGTTAATCGACCTGCATCTAGGTGAACCCACTGGGTCATCCTAAATGACTGCAGGCATGTGGACTGTTTGGTTGGTTTTCAGTGAGACTGACTGTGACTGTTCTGCCTTTCTGTAGAAATTGGGTTCACTGACATTTTGGTTTGGATTTTGGTGTTTGCTGTCAAAATGCTCTGGCAATTTTCCGAACTTGTGGAAGATCAGTTTAAAGTCTTTGTAAAAATTTAGAATAAAGTTCAAGGTTTTGCAAAGAAAGGTTTTTTTTTCTTCTACTGTAAGTTTAAAAAAATTAAAAGTGGTCTTGTGGCTATCACTGAAAGCATGTGTCGGGTACGTCCGATGTGCTGGACTTACACTTTTGACTAAACGGTGTGCGTGTGTGAAGAGATCGGACAATGAAAGAGTCGAATATGAACACTTTACTGTTGTGAAAGAGCACAACAAAAACACAGAGGATTACAGAATTTGAGCAAACAGTCAATCCACAAAGGTGACGTGTGGGCAGGCTCGAGGATAGAAGACGTCTGTCCTGAGAAGAACCGGAACCACGCGATTTCCTCCGCCACCGAACCCAGAGAATACTGGAGCCGCCAAGTTCCGAGTCCCCAGGTGGCCACTGTCTCCGAGTGTCGGATCTGGTACTGCTGGCGAGGAGCAAAAACAGTCAGATGTGGGTGCGTGCACACCCAGTAACAACAATGGTGGGAATTCCACCTCCACCTCTAATACACACTTGTGCAGCTCCTGTCTAACCACTTATCTGGTTGGGGTGTGAAGCGAAGCTGTCGCTGATCACACCAAACGCCAATCTCTCAGATAAGGAACACCACAGGAAAATGGCTGCAAAAAGAGTTCAGACTAAGACACAGTTTAGTGTTACGGCTGAGAATATTACCTTCACAGGTAGATGATATCTCGGCAACAAGGTGGAGATGACGTCCGGTTTTTATGGAGTGGAATGATGAAGTGTAGATGGGTGACAGCTGTCACCCCCGGCTGTGTCCGTGGCGGCAGCACCCTCTCGTGCCTGAAGCCTGCACTTCAGGCAGGGCGCCCTCTGGTGGTGGGCCAGCAGTACTTCCTCTTCTGGCAGCCCACACAACACTATATGTGACACACCACAGAAGAAGAAGCACGGAAGATAAAACATTTCTGTGCACCTTATCATGACGCATGGGCATGTACACACTGGCAGTGCTTCACTCACACACTTTGTTCTTGTGTCAGAATAAGGAACACAGGAATAGGTGTAGTGATAATGGCAGCACTTCATTGCGCTGATGTTGTGCTGCAGAATTCATAGCACACA
Organism: Thalassophryne amazonica; assembly: GCF_902500255.1. Taxonomy (NCBI): domain Eukaryota; kingdom Metazoa; phylum Chordata; class Actinopteri; order Batrachoidiformes; family Batrachoididae; genus Thalassophryne; species Thalassophryne amazonica. The sequence continues at coordinate 101,080,007 of NC_047112.1, read as the reverse complement.
TTGTCTGTTCTCATTTTTTGCACATGCATTTTTTTTCCTCAAAGATTTGCACTTGGTCAGTACCCCTTTGCATCAACATGTGATGAATTGGGTAGAAAAAATGACCACTAGTAGTCCAGACTCAGGGTCCTCTCAGAGAGCTCACAACCTAACCTAAAGATTCCTACAAAGGAATCTTAATCTAAGAGTGATCCAGGAAGTTTCTGAGAACAAATCTGAGCAAGACGTGGACAGAAATGAGGCAACTCTGTGATTTGGCGCTATATAAATGAAATAAAATGTTTATTTTTGTGAAGAGGCAGGGCTGACCCTGTTGCTAGGTATGACACAGTCTTCTAAAAGCTGTGATTGGTTGTCACAAAAAGAGAGAGGGGAAAAAAAACAAATGGGGTTCACACTCCTAATTATGAATGGACAGTAAAATCAATGGTTAATGTGGGACACAGATATCAGCTGTCAGCAATTCCTGTGATTGCTGTCATCCTTATAAAAAGCAGTTTGATTTGGCCGAGAGACCAAGATAACTAAATGGGTAAAAAAGAATTAGAAAGCCCAACTGGACAGAAGAGCAGTGTCTGCTGTTGGCACAGCACGTGGAGGAGAATAAAAGTGTTTTAGGAGGGAAATTGGATCCTGGGATCACGGCACAAGGTAAGAGGCAGACTTGGAAGTGCATTGCCCAACAAATTAATGCATCGCTCCCTCTCCTTGTGCGCACCAGCGACGAGTGTTAAAAGTATGTGCTGCACTCCAAAGTGAGAGCAGAGATTGCAGCACACAAGTGAAATTCTTCTCAAACAGGTGATCTTAGGCTTTGGCTGCTGGCATCACTTACTTTGATATTAATAATTGTATGAATGTTATAGAATTTACATTTTTCCTGTAGCTAGGTGTTGCAATGTTGTGATGACCTTCATCTCAGGTGTTAATACGTTACTATGCTGGGTGGGAAAAGTAAGTTCATTCCTGATGAAGTCAACCACAAACATCATCCCTGCACCATTAAGCCGGTAGGTAGCGTGTTACTGAATCACTGCCGTTCAACATACGGAGAATGTTTCTCCTCCCTTACCAAAAAGTAGTACTGATAAGTATATAAAAAGTAAACTGGAAGTATACTTGAAACATACTTGCATGTACTACTTTTTGGTAAGGGCTTCCTCTCTGTCTTTCTGCCATCTTGTCTGTTTAAGACACTCTTAGGATTCTTAAAAGTCCTTCTCCCTCCTCTTAACAGTTTTGCTCCTTAGCAGCTCTCTTAAGACCTAAGATGCTTTGTGAATAATCTTTCTTTGAATTCTCCCTTGTAAGATAAATGTCTAAGAATATGAGGAATTCTAAGATTTTTCTTAGAATGATGTCACTAAGGGCTACTTTTAGACTTGGGATGCTTCATGCATATGGGCCCAGATCAGTATGTGACACATTGAGACTGTCCTTCCACAAAAACTACCCCATAGGTCATTGTTTTAAATTTGACCAACCTCTAGCAAACAAGTCAATGACAGCAATCTCAGCTCGGTGACTATAACTTAACAGCCAATCACAGCAGACTGTCCCTGCCATTGTTAACCAGTGTAACAACCAGTCTCAGCAATGTCTGGGGTGTATGATGTTTCACTTTTCAAAAACTGGGAGAGTTTAAATGCACATAATTGTAAACACTGTTTTCAATGTAATGGTCCTTGTAATTTTTCAGAATGGTTCTACAACAAAATATGTTCAGTTAGCTGTCACAAAAAGGACAGTAAGATCAGCTAAATTTAATGTGACGTAGTGGCTATAATGTCCACACTTTGAACATCCACCATCTTTTGCCAACATCATTAATAGTCCAGGGCTCTCCCTACTTTGCAATGACACAATGTCGCTGCACCAAAGTCTTGACTTTTTGCTGAAATGGCGATGGGATGTGGCTTTCTGTTTTGTTTTTTAACCATTTTTAAGTTTTTTGTTTTTTGTTTTTTTTTTGAAGATTTTTTTTTTAAAGGTTGGTGGATTGGGTCCCGCTGTGATTCTTTTTTTCTTAAATCTCTTTTCTCTGCGATTCAGCAGATGCATGTTCTGTTCAACCTCCAGCTGAAATGTAAGTCTCGAAGTTTGTTTATTTTTTTTATTTAAGTTACAGTGTTTGTGAAGCATTGTGTGTTGCCCAAAAAAGCGAAAATATGAAAAGCGAAACATGCCGTGCCAGTCTGAGCAAAACACAGAAGAAAGAGTGGACTTTTGCTGAGAGGATCTTTCAGAGACTGTTTGTCAGTGTAGCCAGGGATGGAGCTGTGACTCGCCCGGTGTGAGAGGAGTGCTGAGAGCCGCTCACACTGGACCAAGAGAGACAGCAGCCGGCCGCCGGGCAAATAGCTACTCCCCACGTTGTGCAGACTGTGTGTTTTGTAAAAACAGACAAACACACTGCTTCGCTTTAAATGCGCAGTAAGCTAGTTCAGATGATCAGCGTGGAACATCTTTCTCTTAAAAGGCTTTATTTTTTACTCTGTGTCGCATTGGAAAGCTGTAGCCTTTCTCGCTAAATTCATAAGCGTTTAACACGGCATATGCGCATCTCTGTTTTTTTTTTCTGGGGATGTTACAGCACCACACACAGGCCTAGCATATGTACTACAATGTTAAATGAAGCTTTGAGGCACAGAATTTGCCTCAAACATTTTTTGTAATTGAATTATTCGAGTTACTCCACTAATCATTTCAGCCCTACATACCTGTGATGTAAAACAAGTTGATAAACTCCCATAATGTGTTAGGGCTGCATCCAACAATTATTTCAAAAATTGATTAATCGAAAAAATAATCAACCAATTTATCAGTTGGTGGTTTTGTTCATGAAATGTCAGAAAATGATGAAAAATATTGATCAGTGGCTTCCAGAGCCCAAGATGATGGCTTCAAATGTTTTGCTTTTTTTCACAACCCAGAGACATTCAGTGCCAGGTAGGCATAAAAACACTCGTAAAATAAACCCATATTAATGTTTAAAAAGCAGAAATCAGAGAATTTTTAAAACAATGTCTCAAAATGATTAATCCACAGTGAATCATCTTTCAAAATCATAGCATGGGCTGAGGGCCCCTCAGTGCCTGAAGTAGTGGGCCATTTTTTTTCCCATATGATGCCAGGTCTGTGAAATAAAAATTATGAAATCTGAGGAAAATTTGCAAGGGGTCTGGGGGGTGCAGATGCAGTTCGCTTTTCCCATTTCTTTAATCTTTCTGATGTGTTCATGGAGATGACTTTAAATTCAAGCCAGCGCCAATTCCACAGATTCTTGATTTATCACAATTTTTGACAGTCTTGTCATCTTCTCTTTGTCCAACGTTGCTTTGTGACACAGACATGTCACAAAATTCTTCTTTTAAAAACTTGATAGTTCTAAAAGTATGCAATGTCCACATGCTATGTTTAGCTTAAGAACAGCATCTTGTAGCAGGCACACAGTGTCAACGTAGCAACCAATCAGTCCTGCTTTGCGACAACTTTCGTAACAGCCACGCTTTGACTGGCATTTTTCTCCACGGAACTCCACGGATTTGTAAAACTTACACGATGTTGTAAAAAAAAGAGAGTGCTTTGCGATAGGCATTTTACAAACTCGTGATGATCAAGATTACAGAGTAAAATACTAACACTGCTGCCGCCACCCCCCCCACCGATGACATCTGTGGCTCTGCGCAGTTTTCATAGCCCTGGATGCGCCCTTCTCAGACATCAATGGGCCTATGCAAAGCAGAATTAAAGAAATATTTCAAGATATGTACAGTAGTGTTCAGAATAATAGTAGTGCTATGTGACTAAAAAGATTAATCCAGGTTTTGAGTATATTTCTTATTGTTACATGGGAAACAAGGTACCAGTAGTTTTAGTAGATTCTCACAAATCCAATGAGACCAAGCATTCATGGTATGCACACTCTTAAGGCTATGAAATTGGGCTATTAGTAGAAAAGGGGGTGTTCACAATAATAGTAGTGTGGCATTCAGTCGGTGAATTCATCAATTTTGTGGAACAAACAGGTGTGAATCAGGCGTCCCCTATTTAAGGATGAAGCCAGCACCTGTCAAACATGCTTTTCTCTTTGAAAGCCTGAGGAAAATGGGATGTTCAAGACATTGTTCAGAAGAACAGTGTAGTTTGATTAAAAAGTTGATTGGAGAGGGGAAACCTTATACGCAGGCGCAGCTGTTCATCTACAATGATCTCCAATGCTTTAAAATGGGCAAAAAAAAAACCAGAGACGCGTGGAAGAAAACAGAAAACAACCATCAAAATGGATAGAAGATTAACCAGAATGGCAAAGGCTCACCCACTGATCAGCTCCAGGATGTTCAAAGACAGTCTGGAGTTACCTGTAAGTGCTGTGACAGTTAGACGCCTGTGTGAAGCTAATTTATTTGCAAGAATCCCCCGCAGAGTCCCTCTGTTAAATAAAAGACGTGCAGAAGAGGTTACACTTTGCCAAAGAACACATCAACTGGCCTAAAGAGAAATGGAGGAATATTTTGTGGACTGATGAGAGTAAAATTGTTCTTTTTGGGGCCAAGGGCCACAGACAGTTTGTGAGATGACCCCCAAACTCTGAATTCAAGCCACTGTTCACAGTGAAGACAGTGAAGCATGGTGGTGCAAGCATCATGATATGGGCATGTTTCTTCTACTATGGTGTTGGGCCTATATATCGCATACCAGGTATCATGGAAGGTTTGGATATGTCAAAATACTTGAAGAGGTCATGTTGCCTTATGCTGAAGAGGACATGCCCTTGAAATGTGTTTCAACAAGACAGTGACCCCAAGCACACTAGTAAACGAGCAAAATCTTGGTTCCAAACCAACAAAATTAATGTCTCGCAGATGTAAAGAAATCATGAAAAACTGTGGTTATACAACTAAATACTAGTTTAGTGATTCACAGGATTGCTAAAAAAAAAGCAGTTTGAACATAATAGTTTTGAGTTTGTAGCATCAACTGCAGATGCTACTATTATTGTGAACACCCCCTTTTCTACTTTTTTTTTACTAATAGCCCAATTTCATATCCTTAAGAGTGTGCATATCATGAATGCTTGGTCTTGTTGGATTTGTGAGAATCTACTGAATCTGCTGGTACCTTGTTTCCCATGTAACAATACGAAATATACTCAAAACCTGGATTAATCTTTTTAGTCACATAGCACTACTATTATTCTGAACACTATTGTAGATTCTGTTATCTATGTTTCAGGTGCATGGGTGTTATATGTGGTTGTTTAATGGGGTGACCATCTTTTAATGTTCTGAGCTAAAATTAAAGCATGTTTGTTCCATATGACATAGAGGTCTTAAGTTGTTTCATACCCAAATAATGATTATAGCAGGAGAATTTCTGTAAAAACACTTCAACTCTGGGACTTAGGAAATATTTATTATTAAACCTCAAATGCATGAAAATGTAAATGACAGATTTAAAGAAAAACCTGTTTTCCCACAGTATAACCTCTTTAATACTTATCTTTTTGTGAGCATGGCTTAAATCTGAATCTTAATTTTCAAATCTGCTTCTTGCATGTTAAAATCTGAATGGGAAAAAAAGTCTAACACACAGGTTTTGTTTTATTTTCTGCAGGTTGCTCTCTGGTAAACCAGAACATAATGCACTATAATGATGCATTCTTGAGGAAACAAAGGCATAAATCAATTCAGCATTCACCATTGACAGGATGGATCAAATCTTTACAACTGGTCTCCCACTGCTGATTTCTGTCACCCCGTTGTGTTCATTTTGGCACAAAAATATTTTTTGAATACCCAATTGGGGCATGGTGGATAGTCAGTCGTGTGGACACTGATGTCTATGTGCCACTCATTCTTATTTTATATGGTCTCTTAGATGGCTGTGAAGTCCCAGTTTTGAGCCGCATAATAATCCACAGTGAAGGCAGGCAAGCTGTCCAGGTAGACCAAGCACGGCCCTTATGTTGATTCTCTGACTGAATCTGTAGTTTTTGTCAAAAGCATTTACTTTCAGACATTAATGGCATAACTGTCACTCCATACCGCTGAGCTCAGCCGGCTGCACTGCACGTCAGGATGTAATTAATACGCAGGACGTCTCATTTTGAGAGGAAAAAATGTTTTGGTCAATTGTAGTTTATTGTCGTGTTACAATGTTTGGAAAGAGGTGTCATTTGATTTAAAACAGTGATTCATTTTGAAGTTATTAATTCTGGCTGGACTCTAACTTGACTCGGCAGAGAGCCGTTTGGAGCTGTGCGAACAGAATGGAGGACGATTCTCATTTCTTTCCTGCAATAAGACAAGAGTCCCAGTTAGTGACTTTAATCCACACAAACGTAACTCATGACTGACATCTTTAAATGGCTTTGAGAAGGGTTAAGAAGCAGACTTGCTGCTTCTGAAAAGAATCGGAGAATCAATGAAACAGCGGATTGGAGCACTGCTTCGTTGGTTCAAGCTTCAAAGTGAAGCCGCATTAGAGAAGTGGTTGAGCCACTGCAGGGTCTGCAATCAACGTAGAGAAATGATCATTTTCCCGACAAACACCCTCAAAAACAATGGCCTCTCTGAAGGACCGATAAGGGAATTGTTAAGCAAAAACTATTGATATCCGTGGATTGAATCATTTCTTAACGACTCTCGAAAAGAACCGGTTCTTGATACCCAATCCTAGTCCTGTCCAGGATCTTGGGGTGTGTGGTCTTGTTCTGCTGAGGATGTGCTCCAGCAGTCTGATTTGTCTATGATACAAAAGGTCCAGGTCTTGCAACCATACAGACCGCAAGGGATAATAACAACCTTGTACACTTTCACTTTGGTTGACAGTTGGATTCTGTACTGCTAAGTACTCAAGATCACAGTCTACTGAGTGCTTGGCTTGCTTTGTAGATCCTGACAATGATCTCCTTGTTGAGGAAACATTCACTGGAGATTGTACTACCGAGGTATGGGAACTCCTACTGTCTTCAGTTCTGTTTTTCCTCAGCAGAAATGGAGGAAACAGATAATCAACTTTATGCCTTTATTGTTATATTGTTTTGCTTTTGGGATGGAAAAAAATCACCTGTATCTTACAACATTGATTATGTCTGAGCACTGCTAGCATAATTAGCAGACCAGGTTTGTGAGAAATAAATTGGAAAAAATAAACATGATGGATTCATTCATTTTCTTTTTAGAGTCAATGGCCATGGTGGAGCAAGGGCCTATCCTAGCAGTCATAAGATGAGAGGTGGGGTACACACTGGGCAGGCCACCAATCTACAGTGTCCTCCAAAAGTATTGGGCCCCTTGGTATTTCACACATTTTAATTTGTTTATGCTATTTCAAGTACCAAAAGTAAATCAGGCTTGTCAATATAAAGAAAACTTCCTTAAACTCAAACTCTAAGCAAATTTCTACAACCTGATATAAATTAATTAAAAATATAAAGGCCAAGATAATGTGTAATAAGTAATGAGTCCCTTTTGCATAATACCTGCAAATAATCCATTTTATTGCCAGTTATCTTCAGACAAATCAAGGGATGGATACATGAACATCTCCAAGTCACTGAATATGTCTTGGACTTTGTTTACATCAGTTATGAAGAAATACAAACACTATGGCACTCTATGGTAAATCTGTGTGGCGTAGACAGTTCTCAAAAACTAAGTGACTGTGCAAGAAGGAGAAGAGTGAGGAAAGCCACCAAGACACCCAGAAAACCCATAACTAGTTATAGTAGGCTGGTGTAGTTGTGATTGGATTAATTGTGCACAGATCAAACTAAACAGAGCTCTGGAGGAAGCGAAAGTCATGATGGTAAGAGTTTTCTGAACAGGATAACTTTGACTGCTCCCTCAGGAGGAAAATGCTCTTAAATGACTACACTGAGTGACATTACTTTTCTTAGTTTTCTTGTCATGGGACCAACTCTGAGTCATCACCCTTCAGGTTCATATCATGCAATCAGACTTCATCCAGCTGTATTTCTCTGCCTGTGGATTATAATTATTATATGACGTCAACTGACTCTATTCAACTTACCTCTGCACTGGAGCTCAATTGGAAAACTTTTGACTACAGTGAACATAGATCTCATAACAATGAATATAATGTTGACCCGGATTGCTTTTTTTCTCAACATTATTAATCATTGCAAATATTTCACTGCTGAACAATTTAAGGATTACTCTATGACCAATGGGATATTTTCAATTATACGCTTTAATAGTAGGAGTCTGTCTATGAACAGCCCGAAAATTAAGGGCTGTTTAAAAAATATCCAACAAACATTTTTCATCTATTGCAATTTCCGAGACATGGTTAAAAGATGGCCAAGAGGATGTTGCCTAGCTTGAGAGACATGATTGTTTTTTTTCCTTTCTATAAACAGGATGACATGGGGCATTGCGTTTTATGTTAACTCAGTTAATCAATGTGAAATTGTCAAAAATATGTCCTTTCCTGAGAAAATATTCTGAAATATATCATAGCTGAAATTAAATGTGAAAAATCAAAAAATATAAGCTTTATTTATAGAGCTCTTGGTTCAAACATTAAGATTTTTGAGGATAAATTGACAGAAAACTGTAATGCAATCAAAAGCAATAAGCTTCGATTTGTTTGTGGAGATGTCAATATAGATTTTTTTTAAAATCTATGTAGTCAATCACAAATAACAGAATTCAATAACTCTGCGTTTTGGATGGCACTGTAGCCAACAATTACACATCCAAGCAGGGTAACTACAAACACAGCACACTTATTGATAATATATGAACAAACGTTATTGCTCCTTCACACATAACACAAAGATGGGCGACAGAAGCAGAAACCAGCTGAAAATCCGTGAACAAAAAACGAAATGGGGAACCACGAAACATTCCACCTGCTGTCGGGAGGGACACGCGCTTGGACAGACATGCATGATACCACGGCGACTGCTTCGTGCACGTTCATGTTCGTCCACACGAACACAGTGCGAGCATGTGAAAAGTTGCACAGAGAGCAGTGGAGCAATTAGATGCTGGACATATGTACATAAACGAACGAAGATGTGTAACACAAAATAATCAGAGCACAGATTCAAACATTATAGGAACAATGAATGTACTGTTTAAATGTAAGACAATCACGTTACTGGTCATGAATCTGTTCTCACTGTAAAATCAATAAATAAAAAAAAACCCACACCAAAAAAAAACCACACCACAATTTATAATACTTAATTCCTGTTATAAAGAGTGGACTTAGCCTCCGCCTAAATGTACACCAGGAAGTACTGAAATGTGGATTACTGTTCTTCCTTTTATGTTTTACATGAATTATCTGATGTGCTCGTCTCATGAAGACATCGGCCTGTGTCATAGACCGAATGCCCCCCCCCCCCAAAAACAAATCACCCGATTCGCCCTGCCTTCACTGCACGTGCATCATTTGGGACCACAGCACTACGTCTGAATCTGACTCTCTACACCCAAAGCAATCAAAGGGTATAATGTGATTATTAACCATCAGATGACAAAGTAAAAGCTCAAATTATTCTAAAGTCAGTTTTAAGCAGAAACGAAGCAATAATCGGAGAGTCGCAACTGGCGTTCTGAAATGACGCAGGCAGCATGTCAGAGTCAGATGTGGCGCTGTGATCGCTTGAATTTACGAGGTCTGTTAGAAAAGTATCGGACCTTTTTATTTTTTGCAAAAACCTGATGGATTTGAATCACGTGTGCTTGCATGAGCAAACCTTGAACCTTCGTGTGCATGCGTGAATTTTTTCATGCCTGTCGATTGCATCATTTCCTGGTAAGCAGCCTTTGTGTGAGGACATGTGTTGTGCGCTCTGCGGATTTTCATTTCAAGGAAAAAGATGGAACGACTGGAGCAGCGCCGTATCAAATTTTGCCAGAAACTGGGTGACAGCCAGGTGGAAACCATTCGGAAGATTCAGACAGCTTTCGGTGACGATGCTATGGGCATCACACAGATTAAGGAGCGGTACAACCGGTTTAAAGACGTCCGCACAACGGTGGAGAGCGAGCCACGCTCTGGGCGGCCATCAACATGCTGAAATGAACAGATCATTTCCAAAGTGAATGCTGTGGTGATGCGGGACCGTCGTGTGACTGTCTGAGAAATTGCGGAAGAGGTGGACATCGGCACTTTTTTTGGTACATTCCACTGTGACAGAAGATTTGGCCATGAAAAGAGTGGCGGTGAAATTCATGCTGCTGCTAATGGCGGAGAAAAAGTGCCTCCTTGTTGAAGTCTCACAGGACATGCTGTGACATGCCCACCTCTTCCACAATTTGTCGGATAGTCACACGACTGAAAAGTCACCGAAAGCTGTCTGAATCATCCGAATGGTTTCCACCTGGCTGTCGCCCAGTTTCTGGCTAAATTTGATGCGGCGCTGCTCCAGTCGTTCCGTCTTTTTCCTTGAAATGAAAATCTGCCGAGTGCACAACACATGTCCTCACACAAAGGCTGCTTACCAGAAAATGATGCAATCGACAGGCATGAAAAAGTTCACGCATGCGCATGAAGGTTCAAGGTTGGCTCATGCAAGCACACGTGATTCAAATCCATCAGGTTTTTGCAAAAAATAAAAAGGTCCGATACTTTTCTAACAAACCTCGTATGTGGAAATGATTTTTGTACAAAAGCTTCAGATATGTGTTGGTGAGATAGATGATGACCGGAGTGCAATTTTAAGCAGAAACAAGGTGAGCTCCAAAATGACGCATGCACAGTGAAGGCAGTGTGGATTGGCCTTTAGGGGGGACTGATTGGTCGGCGACACAGGGCTCTCATCTCATGAAGAGCTGGCACTCATGCCATGAAGATATCAGCCGGCATGGCGTGTCCAGTGAGCAGTGATCCGCTGGTGACTGCATTGCAAATGTGATATGTGTTTTAATTATTACAATGTGGGGAAATTCCACAGATACACGCGCCTTGCAGTGGCATCCCGTTAGGTGATTTTCTGCATGGCATGAGACTCGCCAGCTTTGCGGTGCACTGATGTGGCAGTCAGCTGACAGGTGATATGTGTTTTAATTTATTTCCACGTGAGGACAGCATTCTGACACCCACGCCTCACAGTAAAGTTATGTGAGGTCATATTCAACAGTCCACTACAGGTGTTCTCCAGCTGTGACTTGCGAGCACAGATATCTGAACAGCTGCAGGTCGCAGGGACACGCTCACCTTTGTCTGCAGACCTCATCAGCTCACAGAAAAAAGGCTCACTCTCTGTTCCTTTGTTCTGTGATTTTTATTTTGTGTATGTAGTTATTGTTGTATGTATTATTTTTTTTTTTTGTCCTGCATCTGTCTGATGTCTGTGTTTTTAATTTAACACCTTGCGTGCACGGTCGGGTCCACCTGACAGTCGGCAGTCAGCTGACAGGCGCTGTATTTCCACACTTTGATGTGGACATACGGTGGACATCATATTCACACATAAATGACTTCATGCCTTTACACTTATTTGTTTTATTTTATTTCCAATCTTTCTGTCTGTCATGTAAACTACTTTACATGGTGGAAGTGACAGCCTGCCCGGTGGGCTCATTCATTTCACACCGTGCCATGCGCTCAGAGGCTGGCCGGTCCTCATGTGATCGTGTCTGTATGTAATAATCAGCATGTTATGCAAGTGTGCTCCCCCCCCCCCACGGCACGTGTGTTGCTGGGGTGCCACACACTCGCACGCCACGTGTTGGGGGGAGGCACACTTGCATGGCATATGTGGTGCTTGGTAATGGTACACTCATGGGGCAGTGTGCTGTACATTTGTGCAGCACAGCTTGAATGTGGTCAGCTGCCCTCTACAGTTGTGACGGCTGCACGAATAGCCCCGCCTTTTCTAAGTGCTCCATGAGTGGTATTGGATGTTTGTGGGTGGCACCTGGAGGCTTTCCTGGTACCACCTACTGTACCTACCGACTCCTACTTAGAGGGGGTCGAATAGGCACTTGCTGTTGGGAAAGTGTAGGGACATGGACCCACAACAGGGGGCGTAAATGAACAGGACGATGGATGAGCCAAAAAATAACAATTTACTGTTGTAAATGTGCACAATGGAATACAGACAGAAACAGAATTTAGATTACAGTCAATTACACGAAGGTGGCGTGTGGGCAGGCTCGAGGGAAGGAGAGGACCATCCGGAGAAGAGCCGGGCCCCACACGATTTTCACCGCCACCAGATCTGGAAACACAGAGGAGACGCCAAGTCCTGATCTCCCCAGGTGGCCACCGTCTCCATCTATCGGATCTGGTACTGCTGGCAGGAAACAAAACAGAAAAAGAGGTGAGTGGAGACACTCAGTAACTCCTCGGAATAGTCCAGTTCATGCAGGTGGGAAACAACACCTCCACCTCCGCAAATATGAACACAGTCTTTTACAGAACCTGAACAGTCACTTGTCTCACTGATCGTGAATGGTGCGATCCGTCACCCTGCCGTCACCGACCAGCTCAGCCTCCAGCTGACGCAAGTAACCAGGTACTCCTGTAACAGACAGACAAACAGTTGGAGTGCGATACGGCACAGATATGGCTGAGGATTATTACCTCGATTTACAGGCGATATCTCGACAGTGAGGTAGAGATGCTGCCCGGCTTTTGTGGTGATGGCTGATGAGTGACAGCTGGCAGGGGTGATGAGTGACATCTGTCACTCCCGGTTGGATCTGTAATGTGGCAGCGCCCTCTCATGCCCGAAGCCCGCACTTCGGGCAGGGCGCCCTCTGGTGGTGCTGGGCCAGCAGTAACTCCTCTACAGCGGCCCACACAACACTTGCTGTCTTTCGGCCACTGGTGTGAAGGCTGCCTCATGTCATTCCACCACGGTGTGACATGGGCAATAATTTTGTTCAGCATATCGTACCGTGGCATGATATGTCGGACCTGACAATGCAACCTCATCTTGCTGGCTGCTGGAATTGGTTACAGGCACGAGCAGTACGCGGATGTAGAGTGCATGTGCTGTGCGCGAATGGCTGTGGCGACAGCTGTACTAGGCATTTGAGGCGGCTCTCATTTTCCTGAGTGGCATGCACTTCCTACGTCCTGCGCCAGTCGGCTTAAATCATGTTATGTGCGAAGGGGCCCTTACTGAAGGGAACGTATCTGGTGGATTACTTATAAGTGATGTCAGTGATTATTTAACTGTTTTTGCTGCTTTTGAATCATCTGTTGGTAAAAATGATCATCATGAAACTAATAATTTAATAATGAACACAACAGTTGTAACTATTGAAAATCTTAAAATAATTTCCGGACAATAAGTTGCTACTTTTTCCACATGCTTTGAACACTGCAGCTTAAACAATGATGCAGCTAATTTATGGATTTTTAAAGGCTTCTGAAAGCCCCGTTTCAACTGAGTGGTTCAGGTCGGTGCTATTATATGTGTCAGAAGGGTTAAGTCTGGCTTGGATGGCGTTTCCACTGCAGACAGAACCCTTTTGATTGGCAGGTAGTGTTATGTGTCGGACGCAGCTCAGAGAACTGACCAGCGTTTGAAGGACCCAGTATGAAATAAGCAGAGCACGGTACAAAGGCTAACTGAATTTAATACATAACAGTGATAATATAATAACAAAAAGGTGCGGCCTGGCGTGGTGCGCTCCCAGCAGCGCTAACGGTCCGGAGCCAGAAGCTGTTTCGGACCCAAGGACCCCGCCGACACCCCCCAGGTGGCCGCAACAACCGAGTCTGTGAAAGAAGGAACCATTATGTGAGTCCACACTCTACACACAGAACACTTAAAGGTGTACAAACAGCAAACACTTCCTGGCTTGATTACTGATCAGCTTCCCAACCTGCAGGCATGGAACATCCAGTTCACAAAACTCCACTGCAGTGGAAGCTGATACATGACTAACAAACAGCTCAATACAATAAGGTGTGAGGGACACCACATTTACTGACTGTATAACTGTTAGTCACAAAATCTAACGTACCTCAGGAAGTGTGCTGACGAGCGTGAAACCTCACCCCCTCCTCTTTCACAGACTGTGCATCAAACCTGGACGTTCTCAGCATCTGCTGCTGATGAGATGGCTCCCGAGACGACGATCTCACCCGTCTGGTCACAAGGTCGAGTCTCTGGCAAATACACACTGTGCACTCCAGCCTTAAATGCCAACATGTTCCAATCCATCCAGATGCACCACAGCTGTGAGTCCTGACGAGTCGCAGGTGATCAGGGTGAGGTCCTGACAGCCTCAGCAACACAGCCACTCAGTCCCAAACGCACGCCACCTGGGAGGAAAACCAAAAGACAGAAACAAACCGGCAGCCAGGCCCCCCCAGCCATATAACAGGTAGAACAGTTAAAGATTGATGAGCATGTCGGCAAAACTGAGTATTTTTCACATTATTTATTTTTTTTTTCCTTTGTGGATCATGGAATAATTTCATCACATGCAGACAATCCCTGTAGTAACTGAGACATTAATGAATGAGGTGCTGTGACTCTTTCAACTTGTGGCACAAAGGAGGGAAAGGAGACTACGCTAACAGCAGAGACTCGAACCAACACCCACAGACACCCAATCAACAGATTACACCTGTAGAAGACCGTACCAGTCCCGCTGTCGCCAACCAAACAGTCCCCCTTAAAATCGGTCCCCCCTGGTGACGCGATTCATGGATTAACACCTTGTTTCTGCTTAGGCACAGTGAAGGCAGTGCAGACCCATTTTTAGGGTGACCGTTCGGTCTATGACACCAGCACAGAAACCATCATCTGGCGGAGCCAACTGTGATGCAAAGTGCCAGTGTCACAGAGGGACTTTTCTTCAGCCAGGACAAGTAATTAAAGTATTTTCAGACATTTTTTCCAAAATCAGGCTGTGTGGATAAGTTTCCGTCAGACTATGATGATGAATCCCTTTGAAATGAACATGTAAGCCATTATATTTACTGTGTGTGAATGGTTTTAATATTTCTGACAGTCTGTTCGCATGAGGACCGCAGCTTTCAGCCAATTAATGCACAGCAGTAATGGACGTATTCTGATTTATGATCAATCACTTTTTCTGGTCTGCTGTACTGGTATTTTTTAGTTTTTTAATCAGCCATGTTACAGGCACTGCTTGCGAGGGAAAAAAGCTTTTACAGTACGGGTGTTTTTTTTTTTTTTGTCATGGTCTGAGAGGCTTTGACATCAAACGGCTGCCGCCATTTATGCAGGTCAGGCTGGTGACGTCACTTGTGGAAGATGAGCCTCGTTCTGAGATTCCCTGCCAGAGGCACCAACAAAGAAGATATATATGACTACTAGAGTCCACACTCCCAATGCTGCTCACAAAACACGAACGTCCCTTCATGGACAGCGACGTGACACCTCCTGACGAATATTGACAAAGTTCCCGGATGTTAATGCATTTTCAATGGGGATTCGTGACTGAACACACATAGAAAAACATTCACAAAATATGTGTTAAAATGCCATTCTGACCTGGATATCGAGCCAGTAAAATTAATTAACATTAAATCATGTCAGAGTAATTTGAATACTTTCCTGACATTCATACATTCTGAAATATTAGTGTTGAAAGTTACACAGATCTCCGCTGTTAAGCTGAGCTGCTGCTGTTTTCAGCATAGCACAGCTCCTAAAACCATTCCGAAACATTAACACACACACACACACATATATATAATTTTTATTTATTTTTTTTACACAATTATCCTTTACTGACTGAGTTTCATTCATGAAGTCAGTGGTGTGTGTCCACATCTCTGTGTGTGAGTGGTGTGTGTAAGTGTCATCCGTGTCACCCTCTTTGTGGTGTTCGTATAGCCTTTTTTGTAACGGCTGCTTAGTCTCACCTATGTAGTGTTAACCATATGTTTGAGGACAAGGACGTTAAAATCTTAGCCAGAGAAAAGAAGTGGTTTGAGAGGGGAATGAAAGAAGCATTGTATATGAAACACTTGAAACCCAGCCTTAACTGGGGAGGGGTCTGAAACACAGTTTGTCCCCTGTTTACAATGGGGTACGCAGGTCAAAGCAGTTTCAGTCTTTTGTTCATGGTAATGAGTCATTCATGTCGTCAGGAGAGGCATCAGTTCCATCATTAGGAGGGACAGCTGCCCTGTCATTAGGAGGGTGCTAACAAGAGCACAATAGGTGCTAATTAGATGCATTGTTAGTCACTAGCCAATATCAGTCTGCCTCTCGGTAGGAGGGGTCTGGTTAGGTTTAAAACTTCAGCTTTTGCTGGCTTCTGTTGTTCTTCTCTACAAGAGTCAAGACAGAAGTCAGACTACCAGAGCAAGAATTTTAGCTGAGGAAGCTGCATTTAGAAGCGAAACGTCCTCATGTAAAGCAACCCAGTCCAGTTGAAGATTCAAGCTTCTCTACTATGGAAACCACCTGACAACTGAGGGCCTTCACAGAAACATAATCCTTTAAAGCATATATAAAGTGAAATCTTGATCAATAATCCAGATTGGGATCCGGATCACTTCCAAAATTTAATGGAGTCTTCCATGGCCTAATATGTATGCGTGGTGAAAATTTGGTGAGAATCCGTGAAGTATTTTTGACATGATCCTTCAAAGACTACAACCCCTGGCAAAAATTATGGAATCACCGGCCTCGGAGGATGTTCATTCAGTTGTTTAATTTTGTAGAAAAAAAGCAGATCACAGACATGACACAAAACTAAAGTCATTTCAAATGGCAACTTTCTGGCTTTAAGAAACACTATAAGAAATCAAGAAAAAAAATTGTGGCAGTCTGTAACGGTTACTTTTTTAGACCAAGCAGAGGGAAAAAAATATGGACTCACTCAATTCTGAGGAATAAATTATGGAATCACCCTGTAAATTTTCATCCCCAAAACTAACACCTGCATCAAATCAGATCGCTCGTTAGTCTGCATCCAAAAAGGAGTGATCACACCTTGGAGAGCTGTTGCACAAAGTGGACTGACATGAATCATGGCTCCAACACGAGAGATGTCAATTGAAACAAAGGAGAGGATTATCAAACTCTTAAAAGAGGGTAAATCATCACGCAATGTTGCAAAAGATGTTGGTTGTTCACAGTCAGCTGTGTCTAAACTCTGGACCAAATACAAACAACATGGGAAGGTTGTTAAAGGCAAACATACTGGTAGACCAAGGAAGACATCAAATTGTCAAGACAGAAAACTTAAAGCAATATGTCTCAAAAATCGAAAATGCACAACAAAACAAATGAGGAACGAATGGGAGGAAATTGGAGTCAACGTCTGTGACCGAACTGTAAAGCTGCGTTCACACCAGGTGCGACACGAGCGACTGCAGCCACAGGTTGCCATGTAATCCCTATGTAAGGATGCGTTTTGGCGCCAAACCGCGCAGCGCGACGCGATGGACGCGAGTGAAGCGGTTTTGAGCATTGTGTGTTTGTGGCGCGATATTGCGTCACATCGCGTTGCCCTCCTCCCCAAGTTCAAACATCTGAACTTTTTCGTCTTGTCACGCCACAGTGACAAATCAGGGACTGAATATGTAGTGACGTGTAGATGTCTGGAGTTTGAAGATGTGAACATGTCCTGTATCTGGTAGCAGCCTGTGAGCAGGACTTATGTCTCTTTTGTCCTTTATTTCACAATTATGACAGAGTTTTTGGAGCAAACAGCAGCACCACAGCAGCGGTGAGCGGAGTTTCTTTTTATTTTTATTTTTTACATGCGCACGCGAATCGTCCTGGAGATTATTTTACTTATTAACTACACAGATGTATAATAAAGCAAATGGTGACTGGTTTCTAAACACAATTATGACAGAGTTTTTGGAGCGAGCAGCAGCCCTACTTGCAGCAGCAGGAGCGGAGCTTTTTCCTTTTTTCTTTTACGTGCGCGCGAGCGAATCGTCTGTAGAGAATATTTTATTAACTACACAGATGTATAATAAAACAAATGGTGACTGGTTTCTAAACACAATTATGACAGTTTTTTTGAGGGAAGAGCGAGCTGCAGCAAGCAGCGGAGTTTCTTTTTTTTTTTTTTTTTTTAATTGTTTACATGTGCGCGCATCAACGGGACAGTTGATCCTCAAACTGGGTCCCGCAGAGGTGGAAGGACCACTGAAAGCGGCCGTCACCCAGACACAGCTCCTGCAGCAAATAATGATACTCTCTGTATTGGGAGCTTTCCACAGCAACTCGCTCCGTGTGATCAAGGTCCGTCATGTTAGCTTGACTGACAACCGGAGCCGGCGAGCGGAATGGAAGCTCCTTCTATTTGATGACGCACCGTGGCGAATTTTCGCAGTGAAAGTCCACCCAAGCAGAGCGACACACTGGGCGAAGGAGGCGCGTCCGTTGCCTGGCGACCCACGCGAATTTGTAGCGTCTGATCGCGCCCGGTGTGAATGCGGCTTAAGAAACCGCCAAAACGAAATGGGATTTACATACAGAAAAGCTAAACGAAAGCCATCATTAACACCTAAACAGAAAAAAAAAGGTTACAATGGGCTAAGGAAAAGCAGTCATGGACTGTGGATGACTGGATGAAAGTCATATTCAGTGATGAATCTCGAATCTGCATTGGGCAAGGTGATGATGCTGGAACTTTTGTTTGGTGCCGTTCCAATGAGATTTATAAAGATGACTGCCTGAAGAGAACATGTAAATTTCCACAGTCATTGATGATATGGGGCTGCATGTCAGGTAAAGGCACTGGGGAGATGGCTGTCATTACATCATCAATAAATGCACAAGTTTACATTGATATTTTGGACACTTTTCTTATCCCATCAATTGAAAGGATGTTTGGGCATGATGAAATCATTTTTCAAGATAATAATGCATCTTGCCATAGAGCAAAAACTGTGAAAACATCTTAATCAAATTGAAAATATTTGGTGGAAGTTGAAGAAAATGGTCCATGACAAGGCTCCAACCTGCAAAGCTGATCTGGCAACAGCCATCAGAGAAAGTTGGAACCAGATTGGTAAAGAGTACTGTTTGTCACTCATTAAGTCCATGCCTCAGAGACTGCAAGCTGTTATAAAAGCCAGAGGTGGTGCAACAAAATACTAGTGATGTGTTGGAGCGTTCTTTTGTTTTTCATGATTCCATCATTTTTTCCTCAGAATTGAGTGATTCCATATTTTTTCCCTCTGCTTGGTCTAAAAAAGTAACCGTTACTGACTGCCACAAATTTTTTTTCTTGATTTCTTATAGTGTTTCTTAAATCCAGAAAGTTGCCATTTGAAATGACTTTAGTTTTGTGTCATGTCTGTGATCTGCTTTTTTTCTACAAAATTAAACAACTGAATGAACATCCTCCGAGGCCGGTGATTCCATCATTTTTGCCAGGGGTTGTATATAAAGTGAAACTTGATCCAGGATCTGGATCCCGATCCAGATCACCTGCAAAATTTAATGTAGTCTTCCATGGCCTAAAACGTATCTGTATTTTAAAAATTTCGTCAAAATCTGTGAAGTAGTTTTGACATAATCCTTGTAACAGTAATCCTTCAAAGTGCATATAAAGTGAAACTTGATCCAGAATCTGGATCCAGAACTCCAAAATGTAATGCTTTTTTCCATGGCCTTATATCTACTGTATCTGTGGTGAAAATTTCATCAAAATCTGTGCAGTAGTTTTGACGTAAATAAACGCAGATCATTTTATTATGTCCTTGGTGGATGTAATAAGCCCTGGAATTCAAGTAGAAACTTAATAATACATAATATTTAAATTGTAACTGAAACCAAATTTGAGTTATTATTGATGATAAATTAATATGGAAAACACACATAAATTATGTTAAATCCATTGCAGTTCTGTATAAAGCCCAATATTTAATCTCTCAATATTCACTAACCACTTTACATTATTCATTAATAGCTCCATATATGACACATTGCATTGAGGTTTGGGGAAACGCATATAAAACAAACTCGAATTCAATATTTTATTGCAAAAGAAAGCCATAAAAATTATTAGCAATAAACCTTACCGTGAGCCAAACGACTGACTTAATCAATCTGAAATTCAAGGACTTAGTTGATTACATTACAATACAAACCATGTACAAATAAAAAACAAAAACAAACTTCTATCTCATCATGCCCAAAATCTGTTTAAAATGATGGAGTGCTGGTATAAATTGAGAGTAACATTATTTGATAAACCAAAGACTCAAACTAACACTGTGTCTCTGTAAAAGAAACATTTGGAACAACTGTCCCAAAAATATTAAATTATGCTGTACTTTAGTTGGCTTTAAAAAGTCTGGTCTGCTTGAGGTTTCTTCCTCAGAGGGAGTTTTTCCTTACCACTGTTGCTTTGGGGGTTAGTAAGGTTAGACCTACTTGTGTGAAGCGCCTTGAGGCAGCTCTGTTGTGATTTGGAGCTATATAACTGAAAATGAATTGAAAAATTTAAATTGAATTGAAACTTTAAAAGACTTCATAAACACAATATAATTTATCCTTAAAGTATGGAAAATTAAGTTTACTGATTTTGTATTATTAATTTTAGGTTATGCGCTGTGCGCTCTTACTTATTCTGTTGTTAAGAGAAATTTAAATTCACTGATTAATTTCAAATGTCTGTGTTTTGCTCTTTTTATATTTGTTGTGATGAGTATAATTTATTAAGGTAAAGGGGTCGGTGTATATAAGATTTTGCTTCAATCTACAACCTTTCTGTTACGTAGGCTGAGAAATCACTTTGTTTTTTTGTTTTTTTTTTGTACCAAAATAGTCATTCATTCATTCATTCAAGGTTAATGGAGTTTCTTTGTGTGTTTGGATCCAGAACTGTGTTGAGCCTGTTGTCAATGATAAAAATGATAAAGCACGAGGCTGTAACAGGCTGCGTGAGTTTAGATCTACAGTGGGAGTTAGTTTTGTTGTTTAATAGGTGGTGTGAGCACGAAGCATCTGCATTTCCTCCACTTAGACTGTGATTTCACCACAACTGCATCAAAATAATAATGATATATAAAATAATCACTTTAAAATCAATTAACGCATGTAAACTTTGCAATTAAGCTGTGGTTCATATGCCAAACTTGGGGGGTGGGGTGTAGTGTAGGAATGTACAGTGAGGCAGGATGGTATGTGGTATTGCAGCGTGTATGGAGTATCTGCATTACAAATGTATGTTAATGAGTTCAGACCACGACGCAGCAGGTGAAGCATGTTCAAAACTTTAACAACGTGACTTCTGCCATAATTCCTTTATGATATAATGCACATCGTGCAGCAAATTAAGGTGTCAGCACTCATGGAGCCACAGTGATCATAGAGAAGACAAGAGGAAAGAAGTGTAGCAGCTGAAAGCCTATTTTGTGTGTGTGTGTGTGTGTGTGTGTGTGTGTGTGTGTGTGTGTGTGTGTGTGTGTGTGTGTGTGTGTGTGTGTGTGTGTGTGTGTGTGTGTGTGTGTGTGTGAGACAAATGATTCATATCCACAGTTTGATTCATTCGTGTGCAGAAGATAAATAGTTATATACTTTTGGCCGTACGTGCACCTGACATTGCAGCCACGCCATTGGAAAAGGCGAGGTGCTGGCTGACATGCACCGTTCTCGCCGAGTGTCGTTTTCTAGTCATAATAGTTGATTACGACTAGCTAACATCCGACTAGTCTACTTTTTTTTTAATTAGTCGACTAGCCGAAACCCATTTATTAAGTTCAGTTAGCCCTTTAAAGAATAGACCTGCTGGAGCTGCCACCACTCCCTTCACTCAGTGAAGAAAGTGCGTGAACCTTGGCAGGTGAATTGGGCACCGCGGTCTCATTTGGGGACCAACCACGGTATTTTCGATGGGTTTTTGGGCAAATTACACACAAAGTGAAAATGCAAAGAAAAAGTGAGGATGCGGTGGAAAGTGGACATGTGTTGCGGTTTGTTTATGACCTGGAGCTCAAATATGTCGAGGCAGTTTTGCAGGCAAGAGAACACCACTACTTTGGCTTGCTATATAAGATAACACTTACCGACAGGACATCTCCCACTCACTTTGTCTTCCCTTCTCCACTGCGAACCGAAAAAAAAAAAATTTTGCGACCACTTCAGTGATTGCAGCCAAAAGCAAAACAGTACACCATTTATCCGTGTGAAGTTATGCTGTGTATATTTGCACAGTGGCAACGGAGGTCCTGTGAGTGGTCAAATCCTGCGAAATCGCGCAGGGTTCAAACGAAACTGCAGTGCCCTATGACTCGGCTCAAACAGGTAGTCTGTGCTTAGTAAATGAATGCAGGTATTGCCTTCATGCTTATACTGTTTTTTTGTATTTGTGATTTTGTGTTTGTATTTGTTATAAAACGTTACATTTAAGTTTCACCATGAAGATTTGAAATTGGCATAATTCATTCAATGTCAGATTTAGTTATGACTACTAGGCATGGGTATTGATAAGATTTTATCTATTGATGCCATTATTGATTCCACTTATCGATACGATTGCTTATCGATTCCCTTATCGATACCTCTTGTGAATTTTCTGTGTACTAAAAGTAAGCTTTACAGGTTTTCTATGTCAACAACATTTTATTGAGTCTTGATGTAAATAAATATGAAATTGGTCACTGGATCCTTGATCTCTGGACATAATTAAAAATAAACATCTGTAGTTTTTGTCAAAAGCATTTCCTTTAAGACATTTTGGCATGAATGTCTCTCTCTGAGCTCAGCCGGCGGCTGCTGCTGCACGTCAGCGCAGGACGTCTCATTTTGAGAGGGAAAAAAAAAAGTTTTGGTCGATTGCAGTTTGTTTGTATTACAACAGTTGGAAAGAGGTGTCAATTGATTTAAACGGTGTTTCACTTTGAATTCATTAATTCCGACTGGACTCTATCGTTCTAACTTGACTCGGCAGAGAGCCGCGCAACGTTTGGAGCTGTGTGAACAGAACGGAGGACAATTCTTGTTTCTTTCTTGCAACACGACAGGAGTCCCAGTTAGTAACTTTAATCCTCACAAAAGTGACTCACAGTTGACATATTCAGGGATGAAAGTGGTGAAACAAAAAAAAAAAAGGTGTAACCCAAAATTACCTCTAACACCACCCACATGAAAATGTTTGAATTCTAGAAGCTCTGAAATGTAATCTGGGACTATTCCAGACAATAAACTGCAGCGAGTGCAGCATCCATTTTGGTGAGAAAAAACCCCAACTTTCCTTATTCAAATTCATTCCAGTAGTATTCTGCTCTTACTGGGATGTAGCAGTTTTCTAACTTGGCAGATAGTTCTGGAGGAAATCACTGAAGAAATTAACAAAGGAGCCTGTCATTAAACTTAAATAAAACAGGGATGAAGTGGAGGTGTAAGAGTCACTAGGTGTTCACAGGAAACATTTATTTCTACATTTATTTATTTATTTATGTTCATTGTTAGTTGGTTTTATATTTTCTGTTGCGTTTTTAATCAGGTTCTTTTTGTCTTTCTCTAAAATTGTATTGTAGCATTATTAGTTATTATTACTATTATTGTTGTTGCTATTATTATTATTATTACTATTATTATTATTATTATTATTTATTAATATATAGACAAAATAAATTAAAAACATACAATTTGTAATACATTTGACTCTTTTACGACAGCAAACGCTGAGCCATTAATTATTATACAGAAAACAAATGCACACAAATGCTTAATGCTAACTTTAACATTGAAAATGCCATAGACATGCTAACACGTTAGCATCGGTTATGAAATACATCTATCAACTGTTTCGTAAGACCATAACAGGTCGGTTTAACATAAAAAAGGTAAATATAATTCACACACGTACACACACATACATAATTCACACACATAATTTATAGACATATGCTGTTTCGGGTTTTATCAGGGAAAAATTAAGATAAAGCGAAATACAACAAAGAACCAACAAAACAGCGGGCCGGATCAATGCTTCAAGCTTCAAATAAGAGCCGCACTGCAGAAATGGTTGATTACAGACCCTGCAGGGGTTCTGTAATCAACGTACACATGAACATTTTCCCGACAAACACCCCCAAAAACAACGGCCACTCTGAAGGACCGATAAGGGAACCGTTAAGCAAAATGGCTGTTGATGTTGATGGATCGAATAGTTTCTTAACAATACCCGAAAAGAACTGGTTCCCGATACCCAACCCTAATGACTACTCGATGACTAATCATACCCGACTAGTCGACTACTGATTTTTAAGTCATGGCCCTGTTATTTTCCATCTCATTTCTCTGCGTGCAACTCTCTGTGGTAACTTAGCACAGCACAAATGCTTATCATGTACCCACAAACTAATCACACATGGGAAACAATTGTGTTGTATGCACACAGTACTGTATTAAGTACTCAATGAAATTTAGTTTTGTACCATACTTTATATCTCTGCACTCAGGAGATATGCATTAACCACCGATGGGCAACTTATGCAGTGCTGCACAACTCCCCCTTGTCCTTCACTGCACTGATAGAGGTACTCACACTGATGTGAACACTGCATTCTGCAGATCTTCTACAATACACTTCTGTATGATGTTGATGAGGCATTGTGTTTGATAGCACAGTCATATCATCATATAGTGTATTGTAGTGCCGGTTTAAAGAAATGTGGCATAAGGCAATAAGAAAAATGGCTTTTTGAAAGTAAATGTTTCGAACAGTCCCACTTTACCACGAAAAATGACTGAAACTGTTGTTTAGATCATCATTTGGTAACTAAACTGCTCATAACAGATGCAAGATCAGACTCAACTCTGCAGATGACAGTGATTGATTGAGCTGTTTCACACATCAACCATTTGTCCCATGGCAGTTCATTAGCATCACATCAGTGTCAGACAGTAAAAGCTATAAAGCTGTCTGAGTTCTTAAATGTTTTAATATTTGATGGTTTCATTCTGACCTCAGGAACTCTGTGAAAATTTTGTTGACAATAAAAAATATATATATTTAACTGATCTCTATTTCTTTGAAAGTACAACCAATAGCACTGAACAGCTTTTTGTAGTACAGAAAGTAGACAAAATGTCTCTGTTCATTAGAGAAACGTGTAATTGGGTGACTCACCAACTGTGGTCTAATGACCCTCAGCCTGCTTATACAGTAATCAAAGCACTTCCTTCCTCCAGACCTACACATCCATGCGGTGTACATGTCCGCTCCAATCAGCCAGTGTTTGTACTTTTTTGAAGGCTGGTGGTCCATGGGATAGACAAAAGTATCGTCCAGTAAATTTTATAGGGCAAATATTGAATCTGTTATTTATCTCATTACTACATGGTTTGGTAACTTGTCATACCCGGAACTGGGCATGCACCAATCCCAATACCATATTGGGTATTGGCCAGATACCATATTCATTTACTTGTACTTGTAATCATAAAACTTCCCTGACACTACGACACCTGATACCCCTTTACAGCCGCGTGATGTCAGCCTCTCAATGGGGGATTTTCATGCAGATGCTCCGTAATTTCCTGACTATAAGATACTACTTTTTTCATATGTTTTGAACACTGACGTTTAAACAGTGATGCAGCTAACTTATGGATTTTTACAGGCTTTCATGCAATTTACTCATAAATCGAAATACATCCATCAATGCTGCCTACTGATTGGCTGAAAGCTGCGGTCCTCGTGCGGAGTAAATTCACACACGGAGTAAATATAAAGTTTTACCTGTTTGTTTCAGTGGAATCCATCACATTCATCCCTGACGAAAAATTATCCACATACAGCCTCCTGAGTTTGGAAAACAACATCTGACAATACGTTAATTCTTTGTCATGGCTGGAAAAAAGTTCCTCTGTGACTTCTGCACTTTGCACCACAGTTGCTCTGTCCGATCACGATTTCAGCGGCAGAGGTTGTCCATCAGGTGGCTGTTTCAGCCCCTGGTGTGGCTGTCCAGGCCGATGGGAGACCGGCTCGGTCCACTACAGGTGTATTCTGTTTGTTGGATGTCTGTGACGCAGTCAGCGGAACCTCTTCGTCCCCCCCATCGGGCCACTCTTTCTGCCACAAGTTGAAAGAGTCCGTGTGTCTCATTAATGTCTCATCTACAACAGGCATCAGGCGATTCTGTGTGCACGCGATGAAATTATCCTGTGATCCAGAAAAGAAAAAAAAAAATGTTAATATTACTCCATTTTTTTTCCTCTGTATGAAGTGGAAACACCGCGCAACACCGTGTGTGCATGTGCACGACGCTGTGCTCATCAATATTATGTGTTCCACCTTAGGTGAAAAAAAACATTTACGGTATGTATTTGTGTATGTTACAGGTACGTATTAAATTAAAACATAAAAAAAATAGTGTGGAGAGTGAAAGGCTGTTTAGCTCAGTGTCACACATTGTACAACCCCTGGCAAAAATTATGGAATCACCGGCCTCGGAGGATGTTCATTCAGTTGTTTAATTTTGTAGAAAAAAAGCAGATCACAGACATGACACAAAACTAAAGTCATTTCAAATGGCAACTTTCTGGCTTTAAGAAACACTATAAGAAATTAAGAAAAAAAAGATTGTGGCAGTCAGTAACGGTTACTTTTTTAGACCAAGCAGAGGAAAAAAATATGGAATCACTCAATTCTGAGGAAAAAATTATGGAATCACCCTGTAAATTTTCATCCCCAAAACTAACACCTGCATCATTTCAGATCTGCTCGTTAGTCTGCATCTAAAAAGGAGTGAACACACCTTGGAGAGCTGTTGCACCAAGTGGACTGACATGAATCATGGCTCCAACACGAGAGATGTCAATTGAAACAAAGGAGAGGATTATCAAACTCTTAAAAGAGAGTAAATCATCACGCAATGTTGCAAAAGATGTTGGTTGTTCACAGTCAGCTGTGTCTAAACTCTGGACCAAATACAAACAACATGGGAAGGTTGTTAAAGGTAAACATACTGGTAGACCAAGGAAGACATCAAAGCGTCAAGACAGAAAACTTAAAGCAATATGTCTCAAAAATCGAAAAATGCACAACAAAACAAATGAGGAACGAATGGGAGGAAACTGGAGTCAACGTCTGTGACCGAACTGTAAGAAACCACCTAAAGGAAATGGGATTTACATACAGAAAAGCTAAAGGAAAGGCATCATTAACACCTAAACAGAAAAAAACAAGGTTACAGTGGGCTAAGGAAAAGCAATTGTGGACTGTGGATGACTGGATGAAAGTCATATTCAGTGATGAATCTCGAATCTGCATTGGGCAAGGTGATGATGCTGGAACTTTTGGTGCCTTTCCAATGAGATTTATAAAGATGACTTCCTGAAGAGAACATGTATATTTCCACAGTCATTGATGATATGTGGCTGCATGTCAGGTAAAGGCAATGGGGAGATGGCTGTCATTACATCATCAATAAATGCACAAGTTTATGTTGATATTTTGGACAATTGAAAGGATGTTTGGGGATGATGAAATCATTTTTCAAGATGATAATGCATCTTGCCATAGAGCAAAAACTGCAAAAACATTCCTTGCAAAAAGACACATAGGGTCAATGTCAATGAGCAGATCTGATTTGATGCAGGTGTTAATTTGGGGGATGAAAATTTACAGGGTGATTCCATAATTTTTTCCTCAGAATTGAGTGATTCCATATTTTTTTCCTCTGCTTGGTCTAAAAAAGTAACCGTTACTGACTGCCACAATCTTTTTTTCTTGATTTCTTATAGTGTTTCTTAAAGCCAGAAAGTTGCCATTTGAAATGACTTTAGTTTTGTGTCATGTCTGTGATCTGCTTTTTTTCTACAAAATTAAACGACTGAATGAACATCCTCTGAGGCCGGTGATTCCATAATTTTTGCCAGGGGTTGTAGATAGAAACAGAAACAGGCTCACAGCTGATAACACAGAGAAGCTTCTTTTCATCAAAATGAATCTGCCCTCACATTTTCAAAAAAGGCTTTTAGTCCTCACAGACTTAAGTAAAGTTAGTGTTTCAATTTCAGTTCTGTTCCTGGTGTTGTACATTTTGTAGTGCTGAAGTCCACAGGTTACATTTCAGTGAGATGTCTGGCAGCGTCATGTTTGTTAAGAAACACACAATTAATGTTAAAGGACAATTTGTTGTAGATAAAAAAAAAAAATGTTGCTACATGATTTAAGTCAAATTTTTGTAAATAAAAACAAAGCTAATGATATTGGTAGCAGTTATAGTCAAAAAGTAAGGAACAACTGATGAATAAAACATGTTTTCAAAGTCATCATAAAACTGTAATGGCATCATTAAGTATTCGTATTGGTACTCTGTATCGAGTACCCAAATGTATGTACTCGTACTTGTACTTAGTCTGGAAAAAAGTGGTATTGGTGCATCCCTACCAGGAACATAATTGGCATGCTGTCCCTTTTTTCTCTCCAGTAGATATTTGAAGAGACAGTGATAAAGCACTGTCTGAAAATCACTGGTGATATGCAAATCACATCCTTCACAAAGAGTATGACTTGATGCCTTCAGGCTGAAAATACAGGGTAGCAAACTGTAAGTTAAACAGGTGTAAATTCTCTTGAGTGCCACTACCAGTAACAGGTGAATTTGTATATGCTGCAGAGATATTCATGTTAGTTTTTTTTTTGCAAGCTCAAATGAAGCCTCAAATCTTTTGTCACGAATCCAAGTCATGTCTCAAGTCTCTGGCCATCTGGTCTGACCCTAACACTGCGTTGTTGAATCTTATTCAAATTCTGAATTCAAAGCTCTACCCCTGTGCGTCCTCCTAGGGGGTCCGGGGGCATGCCTCACCCACACCCCCCCTGTAAAGTTTTGTAAAAAACTGAGGTGAAATGGTCCAATCTGGTGCAATCTGACATGTTATTTGGATATTTTTTTTTTGTGATTGTGCATGATCTATTTTTCAGAAAATGTTTTTTGAACCTGAACATGACTAGTAAAACCTCTACCATCAATATTGTCCTCATCATAACCTTCATAATCTATTGTTGAAGTGAATTTAGATCGTTATTATAACTTGATCTAAATTTAGCTTAAATATGTTGTATTCATCAGTCATATGAGAAATAATTTTATGCCACAGCAACTTTAATAGCTATGTTTTACACAAAATGTGACCTTATATCAAACTTTGTAAGGTGATCCTTTCTTCTGGTGTCCTTTATATTAATGAGTTATACATTATTTTCATGCAACTAGAGTCTGTTACTTCAATTTTATTCAAAGTTAGATGATTCCTTTGGAATGTCCTTTAACATCACAAGCTAATCTGAAAAAAAAAAGTGTTAAATCTTGACATTTTCTCTTTCTGAGAACTGATCCGAGAGCTGCCCACCAGCTCGTTTTTCATGCCGGAGTTTTCTTCACGGCACATTCTGACTGGTTGTTGGTTTCTTCTGTTTCAGTTCTGCTCCCACAATCGGCTCCCATTTATCGCTTATACATCTGGATTAGATCTTAATTACATGTTCTAAAATATCCTCTGCGTCACTGGGCTGGACGGCACTGGAATGAAAGAAGCCTCTTCATGAAAACGATGCGTTAAAGCTGCCTCCCCACACCCAGGAGCATTATGCTCTAAATTAATCCATGTAGTGTAACCAAACAGAGGAGACAATACATGATGAAACATTTAACAGCTTTATGGCTTCGACACTTAAATGAAACTGATATCACACCACTTTGACTTTTCTCTTCTCAATTTTGTGCTACAGAGGATGGACTTGACTGAGAGCAATTATAACTGGATGGAAATCAATCTGTAAACTGAGATCTTGAACCCATAAATCTTATGTGGAGCTGTTTTTTAATCTTGGGGTCCGCCATTATTGTTGCAGATGCTTATGGAACTCCGTGTAATTACATGAAATAAAGGTTCTTTACAAGATTCAAACTTTGACTCCCAAGCCTTTGAGATCAAGTCTCAAGTCACAGTTTGTGTGACTTAAGTGCAACTTGAGTCCAGGTGTCAAACTTGAGTCCCTATCTCTAGCATGCTGTTATTGAACATGTGTGCAACTTGTGCAGTTGGAATAGTGTGTGGAATACTAACTCATCTAGGGCCGAAGGTCAGAATCATCCGAATGGTTTCCACCTGGCTGTCGCCCAGTTTCTGGCAAAATTTGATGCGGCGCTCTAGTCGTTCCGTCTTTTTCCTTGAAATGAAAATCCGCCGAGAGCACAACACACGTCCCACACAAAGGCTGCTTACCAGAAAATTATGCAATCGACAGGCGTGAAAAAGTTCACGCATGGGCACGAAGGTTCAAGGTTGGCTCATGCAAGCACACGTGATTCAAATCCATCAGGTTTTTGCAAAAAATGAGAAGGTCCAATACTTTTCTAACAAACCTCGTATTAAAACAGAAAACTCTGGCTCTAATGGAAGCTTTAAAAAGTTCCTACGTGTTTAAATCCAGGCAACTCTGCACTTAATTCATCTGTTTGTTGCTGTCCGAACAAAGCTAGCCGTATTGTCACAAAACACTTCCTGTTTCTTGCACAAGAGTGTTTCACAATAAGGACCGACACAGGACCAATGCATGATGAGGAAAAATATTGTGAAAACTCAGTTTTTTGCTTTTTACAGTATGCTGCAACTCACGGAATTAAATTTTTTTCAGTGGGCGTTTAATAACCAGCTTGGAACTCCAGCGAGGGCGGTCGCATCTCCTCCTCTCTCCTCTATCTCTGCTCCAACCTTCAACGTCCCTCCTTCACCAGGCTGTGAATTCTTCAAATTATATTGGATTAATCATGGAATTGATCAGCTGGTCTCTAAACGCTATTGACACCATTTTTTTCTACAAGATCAGGGCTGGGGGACACTGCGTGCCCGGATGGAACTTACCCTGCGGGCTATGTTCTCAACGCCTGGGAGACTTGGCGGGTCACATGCTTTCTGCCTTCCTCTGTGGAGGACGTTGAGGATTTATTCAAATTTGGATTCATAGTAGGAGGGCTGGTACTTATTGGCTTATGTGCTGCCCTGACCTACCGGAAGATTGGCAAGACGGCTGCCACCAAAACCACGACCCCTCGCTTGTCCATCATGATTAATGAGTTTGGCAAGGCGATGCATTCTCAGACTGCGTTAACCCTTGAAATCAGACGCAAATTGGATAACATCTCAGAGCAAATGCGCACCTAGCAGGAGAAGGTGAAGATTTCAGAGGCCGGGGAATTTTTCATAATTGGGTTTTGGTTTGTTCATGTGAAGCTGGAAAAGTGTTTTTCAATGCTCAACCACAAACACGGCAGGCTTATCAGCCTGTCAAGGATAAAATGCCCATTGTTTTTCCTCCAGAAGAATTTTTATGGCCTTGGGAAGATTGGCTGCCTCCTTATCTTTCTTACTCCAGTACACAAGGACAGACAAACTCGCACATGGACAAAGACTGAAGCATGCTCCACTTTCCCTTCTACTTCACCTCCTGTCCCCCATCACACACACCATCACGGCCACCGCTCACGCCACCCCTTTCCCCTCTGGGGGCTGCACGGTTTTAGCTGCGGCAGGTCCCCAGTTGCGACTCCAGTTGCAGTGGCTACCGCACACTCACATCGCCTCAATTTGGAAAACGGACTGTTTCAAGTTTAGTGCACATAAACAATGTCAAATGTATATATGTTGTCTTAATTCTGATGTGTGCCATTATTATGGTAAACAAGTAATAATTGTGGATTAATTGCTGTTTGTCTGTGGTAATGTGAGTGTGGACGTAATCTCGTTGTTCTTGCACTTGTAATGACAATGACAATAAATCTCATTCCTCCATCCATCCATAAGCTTTAATTAAAAAAAAATTAATTTCGGGTGGGTGTTTAAGCAACTTTCTGCTTGACTCTTTTTTTTTTTTAATCTCTGCAGCAAAAAAAAACCCAATAGTGACGTGCACACAGATAATTTACTTCACTGAAACATTTTGCACAGCATTGTATTGAAACAGAAAACTCTGGCTCTCATGGAAGATTAATAAATACCTCCTACCTTTTAAATCCAGGCATTTTCAGTTAAATAATCTGTTTGTTGCTGTTAGTGATTCCTGCTCTTTAAGATTAAAAAAAAAATCCATAATTTTCCCGTCAGCCTCTGGAACGTCCAGACCGTCGCTGTTGAGTGTGCTCTGTGTCTCACTCTCAAAATGGCAAACAAGCATCCAGGCAGCAGGAAAGATCCTTCTGAACTCCCCTCAAAGTTCTGAACCTACACAAAACTTAATGATCAACTTTGCGGACATCAGCTGACAAACTCATTTTGATGGCTGGAACTTTTGTCTGACAAAAGCAAACACAGAGTACCTCCTTCACTGTGTGACTGTGGCAAAGCTAGCCACATTGCCATACAACACTTCCTGTTTCCTTGCACAAAATGTTTTCAAATTAAGAGCACTGGACAAACAGATGACACCATCACAAGTCTGACACAGAAAAGGAGAAAAACATCAGGGAAACTCATTTTTTTGCTTTTTACAATATGCTAGGGGATAGGGGAGATCATGAAATTTATTTTAGGTGTTTTAGGTTACACACAATTCTAATCCAATTATATTTTTTTCATGCAAATCTGATTAGTTAATCATGTGAGATTTCAGGGGTAACAGTGGCAAAATATTCAACCTTTTCACATTTGGATGTATTACTCTATGCCCTGACTGGTGTTCTGATGAGATGTCATTCCTGTCGACAGGCCAGCCTGCCGCGCAACTGTGCATGTGCAATATTGTTGTGACATGGAACTGTCGATTTATGTGACGAGACACACAATTCGACAGAACACCAGCTGCGCATGCTGCTACACAGATGCCATAATGGTGCTGTT
Organism: Thalassophryne amazonica; assembly: GCF_902500255.1. Classification (NCBI taxonomy): domain Eukaryota; kingdom Metazoa; phylum Chordata; class Actinopteri; order Batrachoidiformes; family Batrachoididae; genus Thalassophryne; species Thalassophryne amazonica. Next base: position 101,047,255 of record NC_047112.1, on the reverse strand, counting down.
AACTGAGAGCAAGAGAAAGTCACGTACTGCCACTGCCACAGCCGAAATGGATGAATTTAAGCTACCATACAAAGGTATTGATGTGGATTCTGACACAGAATTACCGTTTCACATTTGATGGATTACTCCGCACCCTGACTGCTATTGGAGCAACGCTGCCTCATGTTAAGCCTCACCGACTGAATTACCTACAGAAAAATAAACCGTGCAAATGGTGGAATTGGATTAGAATGGGAATAACCCACTTGCGTCTAATGATTTGCGGATGTTCATGCTGTTATACGGTCGCAAATATCCATTTCGCCGGCTCTGTTGACGCGTCACCGGTAAACGCGTCACCGGTAAAGCTCAGTTTGCAACCATATAACCAGCATGAGCGTCTGCAAATTATCAGACACAACAGGGTTATTCCCTAATTGAACAGGTGTACCTAAGAAAGTGGCCAGTGATTGTGTATGTATACATATCTCCAATGAAGTGAAATATTTTGTATAAACTCTGTTCTATAGTCTTTATAGTGCTCCAAGATAGACATTTTTATCACTTAAGTGTTTTTTAACCCTGCCATCATGTGCAGTAAACACAACACAACATAAAAATATAAGAACTGCAGCAAATAAACATCTTTGGTCTATAAACTTGGCATAAACATATTTCATCTATGAAGCATGCAGCACCGAGAAGAAGTGTACATGACATATTGTCTGGGTAACGTGACAGGATTTGATCTTGGAATGCAGGTCAGAATGTGGAGACAGAAATAAGCTTTCTGGGACGTCCCTTGGTGGGTTTGGGCTTTAGGCTCTCACAGAAGGCTGCTTTGTGTCAGTCCCTCAGGGGTTGCTGCTTGGCCAGAGAAGTTCATCTTTCCTCTCTGGCTGTCTGTCTGTCTGTTGTGGTTATATTATTGGTAAGCTTGTTCATTAAAGAGCTTTCTTTAAGATTTATGCTCCATCCTTTTTCAAATATGATCGGCTGTGGTGCAGTTGGCCAGAGGCAAGTCATCTGTTCAGCTTCTTGAATATTTCAGAGCCCCTAGCAGTTATTTTAGCAATGAGCCTGTGTAGCGCCTCGTACTCTCTCTGCATCTGTGTTGTGTTTTGACTCCTCCAACTCACCCCACTGGGACGCGAACACATGATCTCCGGCATGTGAGGCGGACGCTCTGTCCAATCGGCTAAAACGCGGGCTCTGGTCCGAGTGGCTGGAGTGAGCCCTGTTGCCAACCACTTGTACAGCGTCTCCTGCTGGCCTCCATCACACCAGAACAGTGAGAAACGGTGTGTCAGAGTGTGCAGACACCAGTTTGGAATAGACGGCAACTCTCACACGTCTAATTATGTGATCAGGAGTTTCTGCTGGCTGATGTGATTGACTGAATTGTTCATGATGTTCCCAAAAAAAGGAAAAAAAAGGAGGAGGGTGGTGGGGGGGAAGTATCGAGAATGAAGCTGTTAAGGTACCTGAGGAAATGCAAACACAGCAGCAGGACATAACCAGAGTCATGCAGGTGAAGGTAACTTATTTTCTCTGTCAGTACAGGGACAGCGTAGTAACAGTTCACAGACAGAGGGAAGACTGACGGACAGATGTGTTCTACATAAGTGGAGCAGACAGATTGGTGGACAGACCTGAGCTGGGCCTTTGGACAGACCCAACAGGACCGTGCACTAATATGGACACAAAGTGGACAAGACTGTTTGAAAACTGGGACTAATGTAGTGATGGTATAGCAAGTGAATTACTGAATGATCTATAGCACCTGAACCTAACTGAACAGAACTCCAGAGAAAATAGAAAACCAAAGAACAATAAACTAAATCGACAATAAATGAAGTAACAACTAGGGATGAGCGAGTACACTACTATCTGTATCTCATGTTTTTGATCACAAAAGTAAGAGAACTATTTACAGAACAAGTTTTTATGAACTCAGAACATTTCTGTGTAGGCTCTCAGTTGCCCAGGTGGTTTCCATAGTAGAGAAGCTTGAATCTTCGACTGGACTGGGTTGCTTGACGTGAGGATGTTTCGCTTCAAATCGCAGAAGCTTCCTCAGCTAAAATTCTTGCTCTGGTAGTCTGACTTCTGTCTTGACTCTTGTAGAGAAGAAAAACAGAAGCCACAAAAACTGGAGTTTTAAACTTAACCAGACCCCTCCTACCGAGAGGCCGACTGCTATAGGCTAGTGACTAAACAATTGCTTTAATTAGCACCTATTGTGCTGTAGTTAGCACCCTCCTAATGACAGGGTAGCTGTCCCTCCTAATGATGGGACTGACGTCTCTCGTAACGGCTCTCCTGATGATGTGAATGACTCATTACCATGAACAAAAGACTGAAAATGCTTTGACCTGAGTACCCCATTGTAAACAGGGGACAAAGCACGTCTCAGACCCCCTCCCCGGTTAAGGCTGGGTTTCAACTGTTTCACATAGAATGCCTCCTTGACCCCTCTCTCAAACCATTTCTTCTCTCTGGCTAAGATTTTAACTTCCTTGTCCTCAAACGTGTGGTTAGTGTCTTTCAGGTGGAGATGAACTGCAGATTGAGGTCCATTTGCGCCTTCTCTGCGGTGCTGGTATAGGCGTTTGTGTAAAAGTTGCTTAGTCTCACCTATGTAGTGTTCGTTGCAGTTTTCCTGACATCTGATAGAATACACTACATTGCTCTGTTTGTAACTAGGGATCCTGTCCTTAGGGTGAACTAATTTCTGTCTCAAGGTGTTAACCGGTTTAAAGTAAACTTGGATTTTGTGCTGTCTGAAGATCCTCTGTAGTTTTTCCCCTACTCCTGCTAAATAAGGGAGAGACACTCCACTTCTTCTTGTCTCCGTCTCCTGTCTATCTGGTCTCTTTGTTTTCTGGGACTTCTGCACTTTATCCAGGGACCATCGTGGCTACCCACATACTGTGAGGGCTTTCCGTACATGTTGTTCTTTAGCCCTTCCCTCTGTAGTTGTGGGCACCTGTAGGGCTCTGTGTTGAAGAGTCCTGATCACCCCGAGCTTGTGTTCAAGGGGGTAGTTTGAGTCAAAGAACAGATAATGGTTGCGTCAACCATTACTACTCTACTGGTGGTTGTCTCTCACTGCGGTATTGTATCACTTCCTGTTCCGGAGCACAGCGGTGTTTTTCTGTATCTGTTAGCTTTTTAATCTGCGCAGTTAGATTGATCTAGTTATCTAGATTACGATTTGTTTCCCAGTGTAATCTTTACGTGCCTTAACTAAAGCACTCCTTCTGCTGAATCACCTCTAAATTATTTACACATTATTCACTTTGCGTGTTTTTAGGAATCCGCTAGCTTAGCGTAGCTACTAGCTCTTAGCCGATTTAGCATGGCGGCTTCTCCTGTCTCTCCCACACTTTTCTGCTCTGGGTGTGAAATGTTTAGTTATTCCTCGGCCTCCTTTAGCCGTAATGGTACTTGTAATAAGTGTAGCTTATTCGTAGCTTTGGAGGCCAGGCTGGGCGAATTGGAGACTCGGCTCCGCACCGTGGAAAATTCTACAGCTAGCCAGGCCCCTGTAGTCGGTGCGGACCAAGGTAGCTTAGCCGCCGTTAGTTACCCCCTGGCAGATCCCGAGCAGCCGGGAAAGCAGGCCGACTGGGTGACTGTGAGGAGGAAGCGTAGTTCTAAACAGAAGCCCCGTGTACACCGCCAACCCGTTCACAATTCTAACCGTTTTTCCCCACTCGACGACACACCCGCCGAGGATCAAACTCTGGTTATTGGCGACTCTGTTTTGAGAAATGTGAAGTTAGCGACACCAGCAACCATAGTCAATTGTCTTCCGGGGGCCAGAGCAGGAGACATTGAAGGAAATTTGAAACTGCTGGCTAAGGCTAAGCGTAAATTTGGTAAGATTGTAATTCACGTCGGCAGTAATGACACCCGGTTACGCCAATCGGAGGTCACTAAAATTAACATTAAATCGGTGTGTAACTTTGCAAAAACAATGTCGGACTCTGTAGTTTTCTCTGGGCCCCTCCCCAATCAGACCGGGAGTGACATGTTTAGCCGCATGTTCTCCCTGAATTGCTGGCTGTCTGAGTGGTGCCCAAAAAATGAGGTGGGCTTCATAGATAATTGGCAAAGCTTCTGGGGAAAACCTGGTCTTGTTAGGAGAGACGGCATCCATCCCACTTTGGATGGAGCAGCTCTCATTTCTAGAAATCTGGCCAATTTTCTTAAATCCTCCAAACCGTGACTATCCAGGGTTGGGACCAGGAAGCAGAGTTGTAGTCTTACACACCTCTCTGCAGCTTCTCTCCCCCTGCCATCCCCTCATTACCCCATCCCCGTAGAGACGGTGTCTGCTCCCAGACTACCAATAACCAGTAAAAATCAATTTAAGCATAAAAATTCAAAAAGAAAAAATAATATAGCACCTTCAACTGCACCACAGACTAAAACAGTTAAATGTGGTCTATTAAACATTAGGTCTCTCTCTTCTAAGTCCCTGTTAGTAAATGATATAATAATTGATCAACATATTGATTTATTCTGCCTTACAGAAACCTGGTTACAGCAGGATGAATATGTTAGTTTAAATGAGTCAACACCCCCGAGTCACACTAACTGTCAGAATGCTCGTAGCACGGGCCGGGGCGGAGGATTAGCAGCAATCTTCCATTCCAGCTTATTAATTAATCAAAAACCCAGACAGAGCTTTAATTCATTTGAAAGCTTGACTCTTAGTCTTGTCCATCCAAATTGGAAGTCCCAAAAACCAGTTTTATTTGTTATTATCTATCGTCCACCTGGTCGTTACTGTGAGTTTCTCTGTGAATTTTCAGACCTTTTGTCTGACTTAGTGCTTAGCTCAGATAAGATAATTATAGTGGGCGATTTTAACATCCACACAGATGCTGAGAATGACAGCCTCAACACTGCATTTAATCTATTATTAGACTCTATTGGCTTTGCTCAAAAAGTAAATGAGTCCACCCACCACTTTAATCATATCTTAGATCTTGTTCTGACTTATGGTATGGAAATAGAAGACTTAACAGTATTCCCTGAAAACTCCCTTCTGTCTGATCATTTCTTAATAACATTTACATTTACTCTGATGGACTACCCAGCAGTGGGGAATAAGTTTCATTACACTAGAAGTCTTTCAGAAAGCGCCGTAACTAGGTTTAAGGATATGATTCCTTCTTTATGTTCTCTAATGCCATATACCAACACAGTGCAGAGTAGCTACCTAAACTCTGTAAGTGAGATAGAGTATCTCGTCAATAGTTTTACATCCTCATTGAAGACAACTTTGGATGCTGTAGCTACTCTAAAAAAGAGAGCTTTAAATCAGAAGTGCCTGACTCTGTGGTATAACTCACAAACTCGTAGCTTAAAGCAGATAACCCGTAAGTTGGAGAGGAAATGGCGTCTCACTAATTTAGAAGATCTTCACTTAGCCTGGAAAAAGAGTCTGTTGCTCTATAAAAAAGCCCTCCGTAAAGCTAGGACATCTTTCTACTCATCACTAATTGAAGAAAATAAGAACAACCCCAGGTTTCTTTTCAGCACTGTAGCCAGGCTGACAAAGAGTCAGAGCTCTATTGAGCTGAGTATTCCATTAACTTTAACTAGTAATGACTTCATGACTTTCTTTGCTAACAAAATTTTAACTATTAGAGAAAAAAATACTCATAACCATCCCAAAGACGTATCGTTATCTTTGGCTGCTTTCAGTGATGCCGGTATTTGGTTAGACTCTTTCTCTCCGATTGTTCTGAGTTATTTTCATTAGTTACTTCATCCAAACCATCAACATGTTTATTAGACCCCATTCCTACCAGGCTGCTCAAGGAAGCCCTACCATTATTTAATGCTTCGATCTTAAATATGATCAATCTATCTTTGTTAGTTGGCTATGTACCACAGGCTTTTAAGGTGGCAGTAATTAAATCATTACTTAAAAAGCCATCACTTGACCCAGCTATCTTAGCTAATTATAGGCCAATCTCCAACCTTCCTTTTCTCTCAAAAATTCTTGAAAGGGTAGTTGTAAAACAGCTAACTGATCATCTGCAGAGGAATGGTCTATTTGAAGAGTTTCAGTCAGGTTTTAGAATTCATCATAGTACAGAAACAGCATTAGTGAAGGTTACAAATGATCTTCTTATGGCCTCAGACAGTGGACTCATCTCTGTGCTTGTTCTGTTAGACCTCAGTGCTGCTTTTGATACTGTTGACCATAAAATTTTATTACAGAGATTAGAGCATGCCATAGGTATTCAAGGCACTGCGCTGCGGTGGTTTGAATCATATTTGTCTAATAGATTACAATTTGTTCATGTAAATGGGGAATCTTCTTCACAGACTAAAGTTAATTATGGAGTTCCACAAGGTTCTGTGCTAGGACCAATTTTATTCACTTTATACATGCTTCCCTTAGGCAGTATTATTAGACGGTATTGCTTAAATTTTCATTGTTACGCAGATGATACCCAGCTTTATCTATCCATCAATCAATCAATTTTTTTATATAGCGCCAAATCACAACAAACAGTTGCCCCAAGGTGCTTTATATTGTAAGGCAAGGCCATACAATAATTATGTAAAACCCCAACGGTCAAAACGACCCCCTGTGAGCAAGCACTTGGCTACAGTGGGAAGGAAAAACTCCCTTTTAACAGGAAGAAACCTCCAGCAGAACCAGGCTCAGGGAGGGGCAGTCTTCTGCTGGGACTGGTTGGGGCTGAGGGAGAGAACCAGGAAAAAGACATGCTGTGGAGGGGAGCAGAGATCGATCACTAATGATTAAATGCACAGTGGTGCATACAGAGCAAAAAGAGAAAGAAACAGTGCATCATGGGAACCCCCCAGCAGTCTACGTCTATAGCAGCATAACTAAGGGATGGTTCAGGGTCACCTGATCCAGCCCTAACTATAAGCTTTAGCAAAAAGAAAAGTTTTAAGCCTAAGCTTAAAAGTAGAGAGGGTGTCTGTCTCCCTGATCTGAATTGGGAGCTGGTTCCACAGGAGAGGAGCCTGAAAGCTGAAGGCTCTGCCTCCCATTCTACTCTTACAAACCCTAGGAACTACAAGTAAGCCTGCAGTCTGAGAGCGAAGTGCTCTATTGGGGTGATATGGTACTACGAGGTCCCTAAGATAAGATGGGGCAACTGTTTGTTGTGATTTGGCGCTATATAAAAAAATTGATTGATTGATTGATATTGGTCAGTGTGCGTGGGTTTTCTGTAAACCCCTGTCTGGAGCTGCCTGTTCTCTCCAATCGTAACATCACAGTCCAAGAAGGCTAAACACGAAGATGCATGAATGAGACAGGGGGCGGGACCACCCACACGCAATAACAGCAAATATTAACAGATGAAAACCCCAAGAAGAAACAACTTAAAAACAAGGCCAAATGGGCCAGTGGGCGGAACCGCCACAAGTTTGAGCGCATTAACACAGAGACTCTGTTGTTTGAGAAAACTCTCTTTCTGTTGTGGTGTTCTTACTGTGTGGAACATTTCCCAAAGTGCGCTGGAGCAGCGCACAATAACAGATGTCCACTTACTTAGTTGTTTGTGTCATTAGTTGTTTGATAAAGATATTTATTGATACTTGCTTGAACTGAGCTTGACTGCTGGTTGTGTTTCATCTCTTGAACCTGATGAATCCCAAAGATATGAAGAAAAGCTCAAAGTAGCGAAGCCATCATGAGAGCTCGTATAACAAACAAGCCAAGTCTGGTGCTGCACTTTTCTGCATCCACAACAACACGGAACCGCTTTGGATCCTGGATGGCAACCACTTAGGCAGACACAGGTCCATTCCCAGATCTCTAAAATAACCATCTGTCTGCCAGAGACAGATGAAACGTGGACATTCCCTTACCCTTCTTCAGCTACTGGGGTCCCCAGCACTCGGCACCTGTGTGCTGGATGATGCACAGAGAAACGGGCCACATGGCCACAATTTTGTAGCTGATGCTCCCTCACAGTGCAAGTGATACTCCACATCCTAGTCTGTCTTACTAACCTCTCATTTGATACAAAGTCATTCCAGTGGTCCCCAAGGATCCTCCAAAAAGACCTAAAGAAGGCCAGTCATCACCTCAGGTCTCTGGTTAGTGTCCAAGTCTCACCACCATACAGGAAAAAGCAGGATTAGGACCCTAAAGACTCGGCCCTCTGTTCCCATACAAAGATACTGACATCACCAAACACCAAACACCTCTGTGCCATGACCTCATGACCAGTGATGCCGGTAACGCGTTACTCAATCGAACCACTTTTTTTTAGTAACGAGTAATCTAACGCGTTAATCTTTCCAAATCAGTAATCAGATTAAAGTTACTTCTCCAAGTCACTGCGTTACTATTATTTTTGCATTGTGGGTCGATAGCAGCATTAAACTTGGTCTGTGGGCAGAAGGTCGGGTTTCGAACTGCCCACTTTAAGCGACCTGTGAGCTTTTCATCTGCGGTTTTCTCGTCCTCACCTTTTAAAGCGCGGTGACAACAGCACACCTGCACTGAGCTTTACAAAGACATTTTTATGCTTTTTTGCATTTATTTAGAATTCTGAGCTGAGCTGCTCCGTATCTGCTGCTAAAAACAGCTGATCCTCTGCGACGCGTCAACAACTAACACTATTTTCCACTCAAATGCACCTAAACTCTCTTTCTGAGGACCACATGATGTGAAAACGCAATAAAACTTTCTTACCTGTAAATCTGGTCATGTTTTCTGCATAAATAAATGTTATCCATTCTTTGTGCTCAAACCCAAAGCAGGGGCGAATCCAGATGGGATGGGGGCGTGGGGCAGGGATGTGCCCCCCACACAACACCCCTAGATTAAAGGTCCAGTTTTGAAGCCTTTTTTGTTTACTACAACTACTAATACTACTTATAATAATAATTTGGACAAGTAAAATGTTTAGAGAGAATTTAAATGTTAGAAAAATGTTAGAAAGAATTCAATAGTTACATTTATAAACAATGTAGGTTAGAAATGGCAAGTTTTACTGTTACAGTGCTGTCAACAGTTAAATATGAGGTCAAGAAAGAGGTCTTTATTTTACGTTTTATAAAACAAGTATTTATTTTCATTGAAGTCAAGAAAGGGTGACTATAAAGTGAGTTTTGGCAAAACAGGTATCATTGTCATGTTGAGGTAGCAGAGGGTTGTTGTCAGCAGCTGGGGAAAGTAACTAAAAAAGTAACTAGTAATCTAATTTACTTTTTCAAGGAGTAATCAGTAATTTTTCAAAGTAACTGTGGCAACACTGCTCATGACTCCACAAGCTCTTCCCAAGCGAATCTCAGTCTCAAAGGCCGAGGACACAGAGACATGTATGTCACTGCTGAGATGAGTTGAACTATTTCATCACATACTGGACAGATACACTTCTGATGGCTGAATCCGGGAAGTTGAACACTGTTTTTAACGCAGGCTAAAAGTAATTGAGCCCTGCTACTTTCCACCTCTTTATCTTGTTTATTTGAAACAAAAAATGCAGTTTAATGTTGTTTGTTGTGGGTGTGCCCTGTCAGGGATGTCCATGCTTGTATTCGGTCGTGTGTGTGAGACTGTCTCTGTCCCACGCTCCTTATGCGCATGGGCGTGTCTCTGTACCTGTGTGAGTTTTTGTGCTTCGTCTCTGTGCTTTGTGTGCTTGTCTGTGTGTGCTTGTTGCCACGCCCCTGTGATTCTGTGACGCACCTGTCGTTCATGTGTTCGGTCTCGTCCTACGTGTTCGTGTCTTTTCAAGTGTGTCTTGTGTCAGTGTGTGTGGATGTGGGCGTGTCCCCCGCTGTCTCCTTCATGTTTTGTCCGCTGTCTGTACCTCTTCGCACTCATCGGTTCCTGGTCCATCATGTCTGTGTGTATTGTCCTCCTGTTGTGTCTCGGTCTCCTTCGTCCTTGTTTCTTCTGGTCTCTGTTGTTTAGGTTCTTTTGTATTTTTCATGATTTGTGCTGTGATTTGTCACCTGTTCACTGTTCTGTATTTTATGATTTGCATTTTACCCTTTCAGTAGCCTTATGATTCTTGTCTGAGTGCTTTTCATTTATCATGCGGGTTTCTAGGCCATTGGGTTTTTGTATTTTGATGTTCTTTTTGTCCTCACATATACTTGCCACTTCTGTTGTTAATTTCCACCTGTGGTTTATTTGTTTTGTATTTAAGCGACTCCTGTTTTGTGTTTCATTGCACGTCAGTTAACGATTGTTGCGTTTTGGTGTTTTTGCTCCCGCTCTCTCTGTATTATAGATTTGTAAGTACCCTGTTGGTTTGATCACACTAATAATTGTTAGCTCTTCTTATCTCCTCACCGTCACACCTCATCTCCCTCAGTCCTGTGTTCAGTGTGGACTTTGTATTTTTGTTGTGACCCCCTCTCCACCTGTGTACAGTGGTCCCTCGTTTATCGCGGGAGTTACGTCCTAAAAATAACCCGCAATAGGCGAAATCCGCGAAGTAGTCAGCGTTATTTTTTGCAATTATTATAGACATTTTAAGGCTGTAAAACCCCTCACTACACACTTTATACACTTTCGCAAACAGGCATTAACATTTTCTCACTTTTCTCTCATGTGTAAACACTCTCAAAGTTCAAACCTTAGTAGAAAAATAAGACCAACCTGTTTTCAGGCCCAAACATTTGTTTGAGAAATAAAAATGGAACGTTTTCCTACAAATAATTATGATGGCTTTTAGAACTAACAAATTTCATTTTAACAATTAGGGCTGAAAGATTTTGGAAAATAATCTAATTGCGATTTTTCTCCTCAATATTGCGATTGCAATTTAATATGTGATTATTTTTCCCCTTCTTATGCATTAAAAAACCACACACGCACACACAACAGAATCAATGAATCCGTTTCATAATAAACAATATATTTTTTTAAAGTGCAAACAACACAATGCAACACAACAACAATGCAAACAAACTGACTTTACTTGTTCAACTTTAGTTTTATGTAAGCCTATGTAGGTCTACTCTTTTTAAACACTGAACTTTAAACACTGAACCTTATAGATTTATAACAATCTATAAATAAATACAATTACAGGTATAAAACAAATAAAGCTTACTGATCTCAACATGGTGTTGCCTCGTGAGGTAGCAACTGTAGCAAGGCAGGTTCTGCACAATACCTGACACTGCGCTGCATCTTCATTTTTAAAGCCAAAATAATTCCACACAACTGACGTACTGCCCCTCTTTGGTTCCAAACTTTGAGCTGTGTCCGCTTCTGTCGAGCCTGAAGCCATTGTACAACAGGTTAGCGCAGTGCTATTGTTAACTACACCTTGTGGCTGCTTTCTGTGCTCGGCTTGCACTCAAATCTCATGCGTTACGAGATCATGTATCAAATCGCGTCCTTTGCAATTAGGAAATCTCGTTCTATGATATCGCAATATTATCGTAAATGCGATTAATCGTTCAGCCCTATTAACAATCAACCTACGAGGTTGGACACATAAGAAATTATTAATAGTGACTCACCAGTATTTCACAGTTCCTCTGATCGCGCCTCTGCGTCCTGGCGCCGCTCCACTGTCGCGCCTTTTTCCACTGAGTCACACCTCACTGCAGGTGTCTTTTTCCAAGTGAAGAACACAGTTATGGGTTGTTGTTGGCGCTCTTTTTTTCTTCTGGGCGAGAAGATTCTTATAAACAGACAGGCAGAACACAATGCGCATACTCTCCCTTCACGGTGCCACTACCGGCCTGCTTGATGAGGATGCAGAACACAATGCGCTGTTTAAAAAAATAAATAAATAAAAAAAGCATGCAAAATTGGACTAAAAAAATCCGCGAAACTGCAAGGCCGCGAAAGGCGAACCACGTTATAGCGAGGGACCACTGTATTCTGTTTTACTTACTGTTTGGATTATTAAAGCACTTTGGATTTTTGTACACTCAGCACTTTGTGTCCTGGCTGCTCTGCATTTTGGGGTCCTATTTAGTCTCATCTCCAGCAAACTGTAACAGTGGTTCTTGTTTTCTGTGTCATGAAAACATACAGAATGATGACTTTTCAAGATACAAGTCACACCTGCTCTCTTAAACTAGTAACAATGACTTATATTCTGGAAAAAAAATGTCATGTACAAATGGTGAAGAATGTGAATCTGTTCTGTGAACCACTGATATTTGTGTGGAAACATGCCTAGCAACCATTAATGCCCAGTGCATCCGGAAAGTATTCAGAGCACTACACTTTTTCCACATTTTATGTTACAGCCTTATTCCAAAATGGATGACATTCATTCTTTTTCCGCAAACGTCTACAAACAATACCCCATAATGACAATGTGAAAAGTTAATTTGAAATTTTTGCAAATGAATTAAAAATAAAAAAAAAAACTAAGAAATCACGTGTACATACGTATTCCCAGCATTAAAGACATGAAGTTCAAAATTGAGCTTAGGTGCATCCTGTTTCAGGTGCATCCTTGAGATGTTTCTGCAGCTTAATTGGAGTCCACCTGGGGTAAATTCAGTTGATTGGACATGACACCTGTCTACATATAAGGTCACAGTGCATGTCAGAGCACAAACCAAGCATGAAGTCAAAGGAATTGTCTGCAGACCTCTGACACAGGATTGTCTCGAGGCACAAATCTGGGGAAGGGTACAGAAACATTTCTGCTGCTTTGAAAGTCCCAGTGAGCACAGTAGCCTCCATTATCCTAGAGCAGGCCACCTGCCAAAACTGAACGACTGGGGGAGAAGAACCTTAGTCATGGAGGTGACCAAGAACCCGATGGTCACTCTATCAGAGCTACAGCATTTCTCTGCGTAGAGAGGAGAACCTTCCAGAAGGACAACCATCTCTGCAGCAATCCACCAATCAGGCCTGTATGGTAGATTGGCCAGACAGAAGCCAATCCTTAGTAAAAGGCACATGGCAGCCCACCTGGAGTTTGCCAAAAGACACCTGAAGGACTCTCAGACCATGAGAAACAAAAGTCTCTGGTCTGATGAGACAAAGATTGAACTCTTTGGCATGAATACCAGGTGTCATGCTTGAAGGAAACCAGGCACCATGCCTACAGTGAAGCATGGTGGTGGCAGCATCATGCTGTGGGGATGTGTGTCAGTGGCAGGAACTGGGAGACTAGTCAGGATTGAAGGAAAGATGAATACAGCAATGTACAAAGACACCCTGGATGAAAACCTGCTCCAGAGTGCTCTTGATTTCAGACTGGGGTGACGGTTCATCTTTCAACAGAACAATGACTCTAAGCACACAGCCAAGATATTTCAAAGGAGTGGCTTCAGGACAAGTCTGTGAATGTCTTTGAGTGGCCCAGCCAGAGCCCAGACCTGAATCTGATCTAATATATTTGGAGAGATCTGAAAATGGCTATGCACTGATGGTCCCCATCAAACCTGATGGAGTTTGGGAGGTGCTACAAAGAGGAATGGGCAAAACTGCCCAACAATAGATGCACCAAGTGTGGCATAATATTCAAAAAGACATGAGGCTGTAGTTGCTGCCAAAGGCACATCAACAAAGTATTAAGCAAAGGGTGTGAATACTTACGTACGGGTTATTTCTTAGTTTTTTAAATTTTTTTAATAAATTTGTAATTTCTAAAAAAAAACTTTTTTCATGTTGTCATTATGGGGTGTTGTAAGTAGAATTTTGAGTGGGAAAACAATGATCACTGTTATCATGTTCTTGATAAAATCATTTTTTAAAATTTATGAAGTAATCAGACTTTCCTTGACTTGCTGGACCTGATGTACCTGTATTTGCTGAAAGTGTTGAATTTGTAGAGACATTAACTTGTCTCGGGAGTGACATTCATGTCTCCACGTCCTCAGGCTTTTTGAGATTGAATGGCATTTTGAAAGGTCTTCAAAGAACATCAGTGAAATCACCTGCTGAGGTGATTGGTAGAAAGGGATACTTGCAGTGCCTTGGCCATTCATGGCACATGATTGCCCACCCCTGGTCTAACCTTACCAACTCCCAGAGCAAGCACACAGGCAACAGCAAATGCAATTATTTTAAGAGAAAGATCCACATTCATCCAACATGGTCAGACACATATATACGCACATAGAGATATAGGACAGAATAAACAGTTACCATAACATAAACACCATATGGACGTGAATACAGTAGTTATTGTTGAAATGTGTGGATTGATATGTGAGCCACATGTGAGCGTACGACTTGCATTTTAATATTTTTGGTAGAAATAATATAAATTTTGATCCAGTACAAACATTCAAAAGCCACTTAAAGATATTTGATCGACATGTGGAGCTGATAATAAGCAGTTTTAATGTCAGTTGGGTCTATGTTTTGATTGATATGTTACATTATTATTTGAATATAATGTTTTCAGAAATCAGTTCAGACTTGAACTCAGCAAATATTAAAAGATTATTAACCAAGCAAGTGAGGTTAATAATTTGTTTATTATATGGCTGTGTTTTCATCTTGCTGGTCTTTATTTTGCATGTCCACTTCGAGCTCGTTTGCTGTTAATTCCTACAATTCAAAGGCATGGACTCCGGCAAGGACGGTTGCATTCCTCCCCTCTCCTCTCCTCCTTTCTGCTCTCTATCTCTGCTCTGACCTTCAAAGTCCCAGCTTCACCAGACTGTGAATTCTTCAAATTATGATTTGGATTAACTATGGAATTGATCAGCTGGTCTCTCAACGCTATTGACAGCATTTGTTTTAGACAAGGAGATCAGGGTTTGGGGACCCTGCGTGCCCTGATGGAACCTACCCAGCGGGCTTTGCTCTCGACGCCTGAGAGAATGGAGTGTGACATGTGACTCCACTGTCTGTGGAAGACTTTGAGGATTCATTCGTATTCGCTTTTATGATGGGAGGTTTGGTGCTGATTGGTTTGTGCGCTGCCCTGACCCACAGGAATATTAGCAAGACGGCTGCTTCCAGAATTTTGTCCCCTCATCAGTCCGTCATAATTAATGAGTTGGGCAATGCTGTGTAATCTCAGACTGCGTGAACTCTTGAACTCAAACGCAAAATGGATTCAATCTTGGAGCAAATCACTGCATTGCAAAGGAATGAGGACCAGAGAATATTCTTCATAAATTTGGACTCTCGACGGTCAGTGGTGCAGTAAATAGAATTCTGTATCTCTCCGCCAAACATCAACATGGCAGCCTTATCGGCTCCTGAAGGCCAAATTCCCTGCTCTTCCCCCAGAAGGATCTACAGCCTTGGTGAAGGAATTCGGCTCCCCCTTCTCATCTACCCCCCCCCCCCCCCCCCCCGCCTGCTGTTGCCTAGCAACACTTTACACACACACGGACAGAAACTGTCAGACTTTACACACACATGGACAGAAGTTGACAGAAATTTAACTCATCTGCACACGACGCATATCTCCCTCCCTCCATCCCTATTACCCCCCCCCCCGTGTCTCTCCACTCCCCCCACCCTGGCTTCCTCCTTGCCCCTCAAAGGCAGCCCGGTTTTTACTGCTGCAGCCTTCAACCCCCAGGCTGGGCGGCGCGGGCACCTCCTGCTGCAGCCTTCACCCACTTTGCCTCAATTTGGAAGATGGACTACTTCAAGTTTAGTGCACATAAACAATGTCAAATGTATATGTGTTGTCTTTAATTTTGATATGTGCCATTATTACAGTAAACAAGTAATAATTGTGGATTAATTGCTGTATCTTGTCTGAGGTAATTGGAGTGTAAAGGTAATTGCCCTTTTTTGGGATCAATAAAGTTGTCTGAAGTCTGAAGTCAGTGTAATAATATTCACTCGGACAGTGGTCTTCTTTGTTACTCATAATTTCTTTGTTTGCTTTTTGTTTTGTTTTATTTTGCGCCATGAAAATTGTAAACAAAGATGCAAATCTTATCCGCGATCTGGACTGATTGTCATGTTAACTGTCTGATATCAGACCGGAAATCAGCCAATCAGAGCACGTGTACCGTCATAGCCATATAAGATTTTATTCAGCTTATGTACTTAATGAAACTTTGTAGAAATTGTGAGAAATTCGTCATTTTTAGCAAAAAAAAAATGTACATCGCCAATTCCAGTGAAGTTGGGACGTTGTGTAAAATGTAAATAAAAACAGAATACAATGTTTTGCAAATCCTCTTCAACCTATATTCAATTGAATACACCACAAAGACAAGATATTTAATGTTCAATCTGATAGACTTTATAGTTTTTGTGCAAATATGTGCTCATTTTGAAATGGATGCCTGCAACACGTTTCAAAAAAGCTGGGACAGTGGTATGTTTACCGCTGTGTTACATCACCTTTCCTTCTAACAACACTCAATAAGCATTTGGGAACTGAGGACACTAATTGTGAGTGTCATGATTGGGTATAAAAGGAGCATCCCCAAAAGTCTCGGCCGTTCACAATCAAAGATTGGGCGAGGATCACCACTTTGTGAACAACTGCATGAAAAAAAAATAGTCCAACAGTTTAAGAACAATGTTTCTCTACGTTCAATTGCAAGGAATTTAGGGATTTCATCATCTACAGTCCATAATATAATCAAAATATTCAGAGAATCTGGAGAACTTTCTTCATGTAATCGGCAAGACCGAAAACCAAAATTGAATGCCCGTGACCTTAGATCCTTCAGGAGGCACTGCATTAAAAACCAACATCATTGTGTAAAGGATCTTACCACATGGGCTCACGAACACTTCAGAAAACCATTGTCAGTTAACACAGTTTGTCGCTACATCTACTATTGCAAGTTAAAACTCTACCATGCAAATCGAAAGCCATACATCAACAACATCCAGAAATGCCGCCACCTTCTCTGGGCCTGAGCTTATCTGAAATGGACAGATGCAAAGTGGAAAAATGACCATCCAGATTGTTACCAGTGCAAAGTTCAAAAGCCAGCATCTGTGATGGTATGGGGGTGTGTTAGTGCTCATGGCAGCATCTGTGATGGCACCATCAAAGCTGAAAGGTACATCCAGGTTTGGAGCAACACATGCTGCCATCCAAGCAGCATCTTTTTCATGGACGTCCCTGCTTTTTTCAGCAAGGCAATGCCAAGCCACATTCTGCACATGTTAGAACAGCGTGTCTTCACAGTAAAAGAGGGCAGGTAATAGACAAGGCCATTGAAAATGTGTGGCGCATTATGAAGCTCAAAATACGACAACGGAGACACTGGACTGTTGAACAACTCGTCTTACATCAAGCAAGAATGGGAAGGAATTCCACCTACAAAGCTTCAACAATTAGTGTCCTCAGTTCCCAAATGCTTATTGAGTGTTGTTAGAAGGAAAGGTGATGTAACATAGTGGTAAACATACCACTGTCCCAACTTTTTTGAAACGTGTTGCAGGCATCCATTTTAAAATGCTCAAATATTTGCACAAAAACTATAAAGTTTGTCAGTTTGAACAGTAAATATCTTGTCTTTGTGGTGTATTCAGTTGAATATAGGTTGAAGAGGATTTGCAAATCATTGGATTCTGTTTTTATTTACATTTTACATAACGTCCCAACTTCATTGGAATTGGGGTTGTATTTTAGCCATCTCCTCATTGTTGTCAAGTTGAACTCAGTCACAAGGAACACTGACAGCATGCCTTTCACAGTAAAAGTATTTGCTGGGATGCTGGTATTAATGCTGGTGAGCAACATGAACTATCTGATGTTGTTTAACTTTGCTACCAGTAACATCAGTGAGCCACACTTGATATTACAAGTATTTGCAAACAAAAGTGAATAGAACACATTTAACTGACTGCTGTTCTCAAATGTCATTTTCCTCCAGTGTGTCTATTTTCTCACTTTACCCTGACTTTGAAGTTGCAGCTCTTGGTCAGAGTTAGCTTACAGTCATGAGATGCCATGGGGGCGCCATCAGTGTTACAGTGTTAAAGAAAATAAAGGTTTCAAAATAAAGGTTTTGAAAATTAATCCCCAAATTTTTCATAATAAAGGATGCACATCATTGTGCCTTGTGGAAGCCATATCCTAAAGCTGAAGTTGATCTGACAAACAGAGAGATATGCGAGCCACATACCCACACACACAGATGCTTCTTGCTTTATAGAAAGATGCCTGGAAATAAACGTACTTATTTGCAAAGATTTCTATTTTGAACTGTTGTACTAAACATACTCGCACACCATCTTGTACTATAAGCCTATATTTTAATTACTTCTAGCATGTAAACTTGCTATTTACCTAGCTGGGTTCATGGCAGTGAGTGCGCATTCCATGGTAAGAGGCTTTGTCTGAGCTGACTCAGGCCCTCACAACAATAAAATATAGAACGTCAATGCTAAAGTACCCTTGGCAGTATGAGCATAAAAATAGGAAACGCAACATATAGTTTCACTTCGCCAACTCATGCAGTTGCGCCAATATATTGTCCTGGTGGACAAAGCCCAACATAAAATGTAACCTTTTGATCCTGTAAGTAGGCCAAGGTCGGCTATCTTCAATGTCCTGCACATTCACTATCCTGAGATTACATCCTGGAATGTTGCGACAGCAGAGAGAATGGATGTAATGAATGAAAGAGTGCATAGAAAGAATGTGACCTTTTGACCCCTTAAATTTGGTCAAGGTTGGCTATCTTTGAACTTGTCTGTCTGTGTCGCAAGAATGCTCCCTGTGAATTTGAAGACCCTGGAAGTAGTAATAGGGATGGACAGAATGCTGAGCAGAGAGGGCTGGTCGGACGCAAAGTCTTTGCAGTACCCAATTGCCATATTTTGGCCTTGATTTGTTTCCTATTTGCCTCCACTTGTCACTATCAAGGGTATGGTGCCTAATGCCATAAAGCAGCAACAAGATTTAGGAAGTACATTTTCATAGAAATTTCAGTTAGATTACAAGATCGCCCGGAGAATCGGCAACATTGAGATTCATGGCATTATAACAATGATGTAGCTCTGTGTTCAGAGGTGTGGTCCTCTCACCATTTTCAAGGGGAACACAGGGATCACTCAAGCTGGACCCTATTTTTAGTCCATTTTGGGTTTGTCTTTTCACTAGCAACAAAAACGAAAATAAAGTTGAACACAGTTATTAAGGGTTAACCAACTATATACTATATGGCCATGGGACACTCTAATAACATCAAGATAAACCACTTATTTTCACCACTAAATTGGTAAGAATGTCAGAAGTGTCTAATAACATGTAGGGGATCCCTACCGGGGTCAAGGTACATGTTAACAATAGGTTAACAATAGGTATTGTTCCTATTGTTAACCAAGGAAGCAGATGTTGTGAATATATATATTTTTTTCATACATATAGGGATTAAAGTTCTCCATCACTACGACGGATGTCCGTCAATGAGGCTGCCAAAAGGCATGGTTTGCGCTGCACCATCCTGATGCAAAATCGAGGCTAAATGCAAGATATTAAATATACTGCATCCCCAGGGCACGTGCACCATGTTCAGAAAGTTCAGAAATAACACAATGCTAAAATACCCACGGTGTTGTATGCTGTATGAGCATCGTGTTGTTTATAATTTACAGTTGTTTGATTAATTATTAAGAGCGACAGGTTGCCATGTAATCCCTATGGAATGACGCGTTTTGGCACCAAGTCACGCAGCGCGACGCGATGGACGTGAATGAAGCGATGCAAGTGAAGCGATTTTGAGCGATTGCCATGTTTGTGGCGCGATGTTGCGTCGCATCACGTCGTGTTGCCCTCCTCCCCAAGTTGAAAAATTGGAACTTTTTCGTCTCGTCGCACCGCGATGACCAATCAGGGACTGAATATGTAGTGACGTGGAGATGTCTGGAGTTTGACTGAAGATGTGAACATGTGCTGTATCTGGTAGCAGCCTGTGAGCAGGACTTATGTCTCTTTTGTCCTTTATTTCACAATTATGACAGAGTTTTTGGAGCGAGCAGCAGTGGGAGTGGAGTTTCTTTTTCTTTTTATTTTACGTGCATGCGCGACCGAATCGCCTATGGAGATTATTTTACTTATTAACTACACAGATGTATAATAAAACAAATGGTGACTGGTTTCTAAACACAATTATGACAGAGTTTTTGGGGGAAGAGCGAGGAGCAGCCCCGCAGCAAGCAGCGGAGGTTTTTTTTTTTTTTTTTACGTGCACGTGTGAGCCAATCGTCTGTGGAGAATATTTTATTAATTAACTACACAGATGTATAATAAAACAAATGGTGACTGGTTTCTAAACACAATTATGACAGTTTTTGGGGGAAGAGCGAGCAGCAGCCCCACAGCAAGCAGCGGAATGTTTTTTTTTTTGTTTTGTTTTTTACGTGCGCGCGCGAGCCAATCGTCTGTGGAGAATATTTTATTAATTAACTACACAGATGTATAATAAAACAAATGGTGACTGGTTTCTAAACACAGTTATGACAGTTTTTGTGGGAAGAGCGAGCAGCAGCCCCACAGCAGGCAGCAGAGTTTTTCTTTATTGTTTACATGTGCGTGCGTGAACGGGACAGGAGGTCCTCAAACTGGGTCCTGCAGAGGCAGAAGGACTGCTGAAAGCGGCTGTCATCCAGACGCAGCTCCTGTAGTAAATAATGATACTCCCTGAATTGGGAACGTCTCATGACGTTTGTCAGCTTTCCCCAAAACTAGCTCCGTGTGATCAAGGTCCGTCATGTTAACTTGACTGACAACCGGAGCCGGCAAGCGGAATGGAAGCTCCTCCTATTTGATGACGCACCGGGGCAGAGCGACACACTGGCCGATGGTGGCGAGTCCGTCGCCACGCGACCCCCGTGAATTTGTAGTGTCTGATCGCGCCCTGTGTAAACGCGGCATTACACACAATTTGTACATTTTCCATAAATCCCCTTTATCAATCAATCAAGCATGAACAATATTTACATTTTAATGGCATCTGCAGGAGGCTTTGCATGTGTGTTTACATGAGCTTTTGACAAGAGCGGAAGTTGTGCAAATCAGACAATTTGTACATCACCCTCTGTGCATTTGCAGGTACTAATAACACAAATTTAACCCATAGCGAGTTAGCAGACGTTAGCATTAGTGGACATTAGCGTGTATTGTAACATCCACTAAATGTATTATAATTCACTCCAGATGTATTATGGTTCCAAAAACATAAACATTGTTTTCAGTTTTAGTAGAGTTTATTTCTCACTTTTACATAATATATGACAAAGAGGTTACATTACAAAGCACAGTTTTCACCTAGCTAGCAGCCTATGACATCACCATGCTAACATCTGCTAAATAGTTTTCTTTCAGTGGTGCTAATAGGTTACAAAAACTGTTTTCAGTTTTAGAAGCATTTATCGCTTGCCTTTACATAAAATATGAGAAACATGTATGAACATATAAAATGAAGCGGTTTTGAAGAGGCCAGTGTCTGATGTCACAGTGTAGCTCTCCTCTGATTGGCTGCTACCCGTGTCACTCAAACACAAAACGTATCAGAATGAAACATAATGCGTTTTTTTTTTTTAATCTTAAAATACAACAAATCTTTGAACTTGTCCAAGGTCTGTATCCCAAGATTCTTTCCAGTCAATTTCAAGAGTCTGACAGTAATAGGATTGGACCTATGCTGAACACAGACGGATGAAAAGCCTTCGCGATACTCAATAGCCATATTTGATGGCCTCGTGTAAAAATCGATTTTTAGAATGTCTTTTTTTGTTGATGATGATGATGTTGGTTTTTTTTTTGTTTTTTTCACAGCGAGTGCACGTGTGTGTGTTCCTCTGTGTGCACTCCGCTGTAGGGAAGAGGAGATGGGAGGGTCACCCTGCTGTGTGTTTGTGTCACAGCGCTGTGACAGTGAACAACAGTGAGCAGAGTGCAGAGTTTTACAAACATGTTTTTTTTTTTTTTACTTTTCTTTCAATTCAGTTTATTTAAATTTATTTAATTCAGTTTGGCGCCAGTTCATAGCGCCAAATCACAACAAAGTTGCCTCAAGGCACTTCACACAAGTAAGGTCTAACCTTACCAACCCCTAGAGCAAGCACACAGGTGACAGTGTTAAGGAAAAACTCCCTCTGATATTGAGGAAGAAACCTCAAGCAGACCAGACTCAAAGGGGTGACCCACTGCTTAGGCCATTCTACCAAAAAGGTTTACAATACAGAACACAACGCAACAACAATTGACGAGAGTCCATGCAGGCAGGAAGTCTGCACCGAGTGTCTCTGTGCGTATCCTTGCTGTTGTTAAACTAAAAACACAGCTGCAGACCTGTGATGCATTAACAACAAACATTAACACTTTTTTTTCCCAAAATACACCTAAAATCTCTTCCTGAGGATGGCATGATGTAAAATGCGCTCATGAATCCTTCTTACTTCTCAATCAGGTTGTGCGTTCCACATAATTGCATAAATTCTTGATTGTTTCTGATCAGAGATTGCAAACTAGGGGTGAATCAAATGGAAAGAGGGTGTTGTGGGGGTGACATACCCCAAATGGCAATATGGGCATTTGAGCATCATATTTATATTTTTACCATGTATTCTTGCATATCTCAAGATGATGTGTAGCAAATGTGGCGTTGAGTCTAAGTTTCTTTACAGCCCTAGGAAATTTTAGTGAATGTTTCATATTTTGCCAAAAAAAAAAAAAAAAAAAGTTTTTTAACCAACTATAGACATTAATAACTCATTCACATATTCACACATGTCAAACTGCTGATTTTGGGGTAGGTTTTGTTGTATAGTGGGAACATTGAGTCAGTTTTGCTCTATCAAGTGTGATCTGCCTTCCATAAACACAATTTTTGCAAAATATGAAAAATTCATTAACATTTCCTAGGGCTGTAAGGAAACATAAATTCAACACTAGGGATGAGCGAGTACACCACTATCTGTTTCTGTTCAACCATCTAAATGATCTGTATCCGTATCTGTACTTGTTGTGGGCGGGGCCTAAACCAGAAGTGGGTGTAGTTTAACCCGAAATGGCTGGGGCTTAAATCAGTACATTATTTTAAGTCTGAAATTGATATGGATTGATCAGAAGTTGCTGTATTTATTGTTTATTTGAAAACTATTTACAGAACAACCTCAAAATTGAGATTCAAATCAATGTTTTTGATCACAAAAGTAAGAACTATTTACAGACCAAGTTTTTTTATGAACTCAGAACATGAATATTCTTAAGTGTATTAATGAATATCTACAGAACAGCCTCAGAATTGAGATTCAATGTTTTTGATCACAATAGCAAAGGAACTATTTATAGAACAAGTTTTTTATGAACTCAGAACATGAATATTCTTAAGTGTATGAATGAATAACAGAACAGCCTCAGAATTGACATTCAGTGTAGTAGGAAATTATGAACTACAAAGTATGCATGAACAAGAATTGTCACACTCAACACAACTTTCTTTTTTTTATTTTTTTTTATTTTGTTTTATTTTTTTATTTTTTTTTTCAATTATTTATTTTTACTACCTAACGTTATTGCCATTTTTTCCACACAAAGTTAAATGCTATTGTTGGGGTGTGTGTGTGTGTGTGTGTGTGTGTGTGTGTGTGTGTGTGTGTGTGTGTGTGTGTGTGTGTGTGTGTGTGTGTATCTTACAAGAATTAGCAATGTCAGTTAGCTCAAATTACGTCTCAGGAGCGTCGTGTCCCCCGCGCGCACACACACGTAACCTGGTCGGCGCTTGTGCGTGCGTGAACAACAAAAATAAGATCGTATACATCCTCAGTGCAGCAAACAAATAAATAAATAAAAAAGTCACGTCAAAAATGAGTCCAGCTTTTTTTTCTCTTCTTGCTAACAACCTCCAGGCAGCACAGTGGATTGGTTTCGTGTGTGTGCGTGCACGAGCATGCGTGGGCGCGCATGTACTCGTGCGTGAGCGCGCGTGTTTTTGCGACGTGCGTGTGCACAAGTATACATACTCGTGTGCACTTGTGTATGCGTGGTTACATGTGCGCGTGTGCATGAGGCCGTGCGTGTGCATGTGAGAGTGCAATGGTACCAAACGTATGGAACCAAATTTGCACTCTAAATGGAACCAAGCTGCACTCTGAATGCAATTCAACACAAATGGAATGAATTAATCCATGTCATGTGACATACAAACCACCAATCAAATGACAAGGATCCACTCATATGTGAATATGAATGCGATGCTCAAATACCCACATTGCCATCCCGGGTGCAGAAATTGGGCATATTTTGAAGCTCATTCAAAATTAGCAGGTTTATCATGAGTATAATTTTTGCTCCTGACAACCTGATTTATGGTTTGATTATATAGAGATGCTCTAACACATCATAAACACAAACAATGAGACTGACATAGTTAGTGTATTTCTTTGATTTTTGAGCAGTCAGAAATATGAATGGCAAGTCAAATTTTGGGCTTCCTACCATTTTCAGGCCTTTGTGGAAGCCGGATCATACAACATAGACCAGAACTTGCTCAATCTTCCCTCATTACATCAAAAGGTAGGCCAGGATGAGCAGTTTCACACCTGTGAAGCTAACAGCAAGCTGGTTATTAACATCTAAAGTTAGTACAAGCACCATTTTCACAAAATGTGAAAAGTTCACCAAAATTTCCTGGGGTTGAAATTTCAAAACGTTTCAAGATACAGAATATTTGGCATTTCATCCAAACTTTATAAATGTGAGTGACATCAAATTGACATAACAGGGCTGAGGAGTGACCTGGGAAGTATTTTTATAACTGGATGATTTGACATGGAATTGACAGGCGGGTTGGTCAAGAATGTTTGGACACAAATGCGAGGCTCACAGAACCAGCTCTCGTTGGTAAAAGGCTTTAGCGAGGAGGATAGCAGAGGTCAGTACACAAAAAGCAGTCCAAAATACACAGCAGAAGTACAAAAAACATCAGGCATTGGCGAGGTGGGGGAAACAAGCAGGAGGTCGAGAAAACACAGAGGCAGGAGTGAGGCACTGAGGCATCAATCTGGTGAGGAACAACAGAACCCAGTGAGTTCATATAACCCCAATTCCAATGAAGTTGGGACAAACAGAATACAATGATTTGCAAATCCTCTTCAACCTATATTCAATTGAATACACCACAAAAACAAGATACAACACTCAATAAGCATTTGGGAACTGAGGACACTAACTGTTGAAGCTTTGTAGGTGGAATTCTTTCCCAGTCTTGCTTGATCTACGACTTAAGTTGTTCAAAAGTCCGGGGTCTCCGTTGTTATAGTGCTTCATAATGTGACACACTGGACTGCAGGCAGGCCAGTCTAGTACCCGCACTCTTTTACTACAAAGCCACGCTGTTGTAACATGTGCAGAATGTGTCTTGGCATTGTCTTGCAGAAATAAGCAGGGACGTCCCTGAAAAAGACGTTGCTTGGATGGCAGCATGTGTTGCTCCAAAACCTGGATGTACCTTTCAGCATTGATGGTGCCATCACAGATGTGTAAGTCACCCATGCCATGGGCACTAACACACCCCCATACCATCACAGATGCTGGCTTTTGAACTTTGCGCTGGTAACAATCTGGATGGTCATTTTCCTCTTTTGTCCGGAAGACATGACATCCATGATTTCCAAAAACAATTTGAAATGTGGACTCATCAGACCACAGCACACTTTTCCACTTTGCATCTGTCCATTTCAAATGAGCTCGAGCCCAGAGAAGGTGGTGGCATTTCTGGATGTTGTTGTGTATGGCTTTCGGTTTGCATGGTAGAGCTTTAACTTGCGCAACGAACCTGGTTAACTGACAATGGTTTTCTGAAGTGCTCCTGAGCCCACGCGGTAAGATTCTTTACACAATGATGTTGGTTTTTAATGCAGTGCCACCTGAGGGATTAAAGGTCACGGGCATTCAATGCCGCTTACGTGTAGAAAGTTCCCCTAGATTCTCTGAATCTTGTGATTATATCACGGACTGTAGATGATGGAATCCCTAAATTCCTTGCAATTGAATGTTGAGAAACATTGTTCTTAAACTGTTGGACTATTTTATTTTTTTCACGCAGTTATTCACAAAGTGGTGACCCTCACCCCATCTTTGCTTGTGAATGGCTGAGCTTTTTGGGGATGCTTGTTTTATACCCAATCATGACACTCACCTGTTTCCAGTTAGGTGTTCTTTGAGCATTCATCAACTTTCCCAGTCTTTTGTTGCCCCGTCCCAACTTTTTTTGAAACGTGTTGCAGGCATCCATTTGCAAATGAGCAAATATTTGCACAAAAACAACATAGTTTATCAGTTTGAACATCAAATATCTTGTCTTTGTGGTGTATTCAATTGAATATAGGTTGAAGACGATTTGCAAATCATTGTATTCTGTTTTTATTTACATTTTACACAATGTCCCAACTTCACTGGAACTGGGGTTGTATAACCCCTTGGAACTGGGGTTGAACTAACCCCAGTTAGATCTAACCCTAGCAGCTGACTCAGAATTGGTGCAGACCAGGGGAATCCGACTGTGCAGACCAAATGGAACCGGTGTGCATGGAAAGCACCAGAATAAGGGCATGGCCACAGAAACACCCACCACCAAGAACCCAGGGACAGACAAGACAGATAGAAACAGACAGACCTAAGCAGAAAACCCAGCAAGAGAATAAACACACAGAAAACCAATGAATCAAATAAAATAACAAAACAGACTAAATGAAAATAAATCAGACAAGCAATCAAAATCTCAAACCCTGACAGGAATAACCCATTACTCTTCTGAAGACACCGACTGGCCACTTGAATTTTCAGTAGGCACTCAATTGAAGAATTACACGGGGTCAAAATTTTAAAATGTAAAATTATATTGAAAACTATAACATAAAGATTTTTAAAAGGCATAGTTTGGACTGTCTATTACTAAATATTATGAAGTAAAAACAGCAACAATGCACAACTGTTTTTTTTTTTTTTTTGCACAGTAATTCTGTCATACTGCTTGTTGCAACTGTGTTCTTTCTATGTTATTTCCTTGCTCTTTTTTATTTATATTTCCTAGTCACGTTTTCCTTTATTACCCCCCGGGACCTTTTAAAACCTAATTTTGTATCATGTCATGTGGAAGCATATATGGAATGACAATAAAGAATCCTTGAATAGTATATCCCTTTGGTAACTCCTTTTTTTCACTCTGGATTGCCACAGCATGTGCAAGGTACGTATGTCTGCATGTTGATTTGGCACACGTTTTACGTTGGATGCCCTTCCTGACGCAACTCTACATTATATGAAGAAATATGGCAGGAGCGGGGTCTAAACTGAAAACCAGCCACGCTGAAACCAAGCGCACTATCCACTGGGCCACCGCCCCTGCCCAATAAACAATCCTTGAACACAGGGATCAAAAGTTAAAGTTTCTCCATTTTTGGTTAAAAAAAAAAAGTGGTGCAATTTATTGATTGAGCTAATAGGATTAATACATGAAGAAAGTTTTGACTGTGTTGAATGTTTGGTCTCCAGTGGCGGCTGGTGAAAAACAGTCTTGGTGGGGCTGCTGTGCCAATAGATTCCCTTGTCTTGTCCAGTACAGGCATTCAAGTGAACGGTCGGAAAATTACTACAATTCCACATTAATCATTTCATGTCCTCAAAATCAACAGTTTTACAGATAAAGTTAACCATTTACAGCTATATTAGGCCCCATTTCTACTTTGGAAAGGAACAGTATCAAATACAACACTCAAATTCTTGAGCAAAGAACATTTCACCATTTGACACCAATTACACACATAGTACACCAAACTGTACTGCACTGCCATTATCTTCAGACAAACAGATCCTGGGGTTCACAATGACACCCCCTTAACAAAATAGAAAATATCACCAAATTTACACTCTTTCAAAATATGGACAAATTCTTCAATTGACAATGAGCTAATACTGCCTGACTAGGACAGTTCTAATTTTATCACAAAAAGCCAAATATCCACTCGGGTCACATGTTTGTGTTTGCCGTAAATACAGCTGTCAGGATGCATCAAAGTGAGAGGCGAGTCTGCTGCATGTCTCCACTCTTCACTTTCAGCTAATGTCATGTAATTCATCAGACAGGGCTGATTCTACGACAAACCTGGAGACAGATTTATATCAGGTCTCTGTGGACCTCATCATCACTATCTGCTCACCGTAATGGCAAACCTCACGAGGTTATGGCTTCACTCCCCTCTCAGTTGGGAGATTATATAAATGCCTCAAACGACTCACTTACCATATATTTTTATGTTGATGTTCATGACTGAGTTCATACTGTGATATTATTGCAATCAAAACACCTTCACACAGCGTACTTGTATCTATATTGTAATAGCCAAGCAGCCTCTGTGTGAGACGTGTATTCATGCATGCGTGCACGTGTATGGCTTTGATCATGGAGAAACTGGGGAGAGCTGACATTTATCATTTGTATGGTAATGTATTTTGGGTCAAGGATGAATGCTGCGAAAATGGAAAGTTGATGGGATTAATATTTTTTGAGGAATTGGCGGTATTAGCTAACAGTGAACAATGGACGTTATGCGGCAATGCGCTGTGGGAGTTTGGGATTTTAAATGCTGTTATTGTGGTTCATGTTATTTTAAGTGTTGTGTTATTGACTTGTGTTTTTGTCATCCATTTGGTTTAGTCAGTTTAGTTAAGTGTCATGTTGACATCACCATGAGTGAGTTAACCCGTTTATGACCAGATTTTTTTTTTTTTTATAAGTGGTAAAAGTTGCATTAAGCTGGGTAGACACTGTACGATATTTTCACTCTTTTTACTCAGCTCCAGCTCAAACTGTACAACAAAACTGCACGGTGTAAAAGTTCAGAGCACACAATTTATGTTCTCACACTATACGGCCCGATGCTCTGATGTGATCTGACTGCTCACATTGTACGTTCAAAAACCACACATCGGACTTGTGTTTCCAGAAGCAAAACGTAAACAGAAGCTTTTATTTTCAAACTTTATTTACATTTATTATTTTTACAAAAACTCTTGATGGGAGACATCAGAGTTAAAAAAAAAATAAAAAAATAAAAATACACGACTTTACATGAGTTGGGGGGGGGGGGGGGACAGAAGCTGCTCTCCCAAAGAGATGATCACTGTTTATGTTCTCTCCAATTACGCATCGGTGTTTGCACATGCACAGTGCGAGAGGTTGGACGCTTGTGGCCCTTCAGCAGCGGGATACCCTCATGACGGCCGACCAGAATATCAAACAGGTTTGATTTTCATCCGACCATATGATTGCCAATCGGGAGGTGGTCGTGAGAGGTTAAACGCAGCTCATTACTCCATGTATACACGATGCAGGACGCGCGATTAATCTGAAACTCCGCGCGATGCCAAAAAATCTCGCACGAGTGAAAAATCCCAGCTTTAGTGCCTTTGAGATTTTTTTATGGTGATTTGAAAATGACAGTGATACACTTCGGCAACAATTGTTGCCATTGGGGCAAAACGGGTTAAGTGTCATATTTTCGTTATCATGAGTGAGAAGGGTAGTGTTTTTGATGTATTCTGCCACAGTCTCTGTTTGTGGGTGTGTAAAAATAAAAGCACCTTTTTGCAGCAAAATCCAGAGAAGACTGTTTCAAATATTAATAAATCTGCTGCCCTTCTTCAGACAAGTGCCCGAAACGTCACTACTGCTATTCTGTATCTAAATAAAGCTTTTTGCATGGGAGAGTTCAGGTTGTGCAGATTTTTTGTTTTGATATTTGTTTCAAATATTAAACTATTCACACACGTAGTAAATATAAAGTCTTACCTGTTCATGTCAACATCACAGTCTGACGAAAAAGTATATCCACATAAAGCCTCCTTGGAAAATGACTTCTGAAAATACTTTAATTCCTTGTCATGGCTGAAGAAATGTCCATCTGTAACACTGGCCCTTTGCATCACAAGCTCCATTAGATCATGGTTTCGACACCAGTACAGTTTCGGCAGTGACGCTTTGTGCGCATGGCTCCATCAGATTATGGCTTCAACAGTGACGCTTTGCGCACTTGGCTCCATCAGATTATCATTTCATCAGTGACACTTTGTGTACTTGGCTCCATCAGATTATCATTTTGACATCGACACTTTGTGCACTTGGCTCCATCAGATTATGGTTTTGACAGTGACACTTTGTCTGCTGCAGCTGCTACAGGTGAATCCGTTGCTGTCTGCTATCAGCGGCGTCTCCTCTACCCCCAATGGGCCTGTCTTTGCTCCACAAGAAGAAGTTCAAAGTCACAGCACCTCATTCATTAAAGGCGTCAGTCAATTCTGTCTGCACGCGATGAACTTAAAAACCCATGATCCACAAAAAATAAATAAATTAAAAATAATGTTCAAATTACTTATTTTGCCTCGGTGTGGTACGGCGATGCCTCGCAACACCGTGCACACGCTCGATGACATGCTTGTCAATATTTAAGTGTTCCACCTGCCAAACAAAGGGTTCTCACATTGGTGGAAACACAAACCAAGCCTGGCTTAACCGTTCTGACACGTATAATACCATGTAGCACCGACCGGAACAACTCTGTGGAAACGGGGCTGTCAGTGTACGCTTAAGCTGTCAAGGTGTAACAGCTGAATTAACTTATTAGACGTACACCCACGTATGCCAGCGTTTTTAATACGGTCGGCATATGCAGGCTAAGTCGTCAAGGTGTGACAGGGCCTTAACATCAATGCCAGCTTGGAGTCTTTTGTGGTGGTTGTGGACGAGGCTCTCTGATGGTGAAGCTGCCACTGAATATATCTTGGACTTTATTTACATCAATTACAAAGAAATACAAACAGTATGGTACTCTATGGTAAATCTGCATGGAGCAGACAGTTCTCAAAAACTGAGTGACTGTGCAAGAAGAAGAGTGAGGAAAGCCACCAAGACACCCAGAAAACTCAGAAGAAGTTATAGGCTTATGTGGCTGTGATTGGAGAAATTGTGCACAGTGCAAGCTTTGCATTTTGTATCACCAGGTATCCAGCTTCATGATGAAGTGGTATAGAGGAGGATTTTCTTAAAAAGAAGACCTGAAAGTTTAGCTACAAATTGCCAGAAGGTACATCTGAGATGGAAGCCTAGATTTGATCAGTTTTGGTGAAAGAAAATCCTTCTCCGCTTGACTCCACTATGACACCAAGAGTGTAGCTTCATAGTGTGTATATAAACTGTGTATATATGTATGTATGTATATGTGTGTGTATATATAATAGTGTGATTGTGTATGTACACAATCTCGCCACCATTTACATGATTTGGATTTGGAAAATGTTAAATTACAGCCCAATCTCTACAGTGAGATCATATTCAAAATTTTTAACTCTTAATATTCTGCTGTAGAGAGCAAAAACAAAAATAACAAAAACATTCATTATCCATATATGTATTGGCCAATTTCACAAAGAATTCTCGCAGAGCTCTTTACAAGCTGTGCAACCACATGAACAGTGTGATATATTTAGCCAGAGCTGACAGTTTTCATTGTTCAAACTGATAGCCTTAAAGATAAATGACTCAGAATTGTTCGTTTTGAGTTCATGCCATCTACAGCACTTGTTTGAAGTCCCCATTTAGTGCGTAATTAGGCAGAGCTTAACTGCAGCTAATTGGCACTGTCGGCAGTTGGAGAACAATTACCACTGTGTAATGAAGAAAGTAAAGTAATTCAGCTTCATTGTTAGAGGTTGAGATCTCCAAAGAGATATAATTTAGAACTGCATTTCCTATTGTCTTTAGACTTTTATAACCCACACACGGGGAACAGCAGTATTTTCACCACATTGCAAACAGTGGTACATCTGTACTACAGCTTGTTGGTGTTTTCTGCTGCTTAGAATGTGTTTTGTTGTTACATTTCCTACACTGAGGCA
The DNA here is from genome assembly GCF_902500255.1 of Thalassophryne amazonica. Lineage (NCBI taxonomy): Eukaryota > Metazoa > Chordata > Actinopteri > Batrachoidiformes > Batrachoididae > Thalassophryne > Thalassophryne amazonica. The sequence goes on along the minus strand of NC_047112.1, from coordinate 101,015,483 downwards.
TAGTTCCATGAGTTCTGGCAAAATGAAGACAACTAAAGTTGATGTCGAGACAAGATTTCAGAACTTGGAAGCAGCCAGGCCTCGTCAAAGTGCAGGCATCAAGCTTCAAATGTTGTATGTCATCATTTACTTTAAAATGTGTGGTTTCACCTTAAGAAGAAATAATTATACTGATTGAATTATTCAGGAACAATGTCACCCCAGTACAGGGTGACAAAAGATTGTGAAGAATGTGACTCATTTTACATGTAGAGGTGTGTGTGTGTGTGTGTGTGTGTGTGTGTGTGTGTGTGTGTGTGTGTGTGTGTGTGTGTGTGTGTGTGTGTGTGTGTGTGTGTGTGTGTGTGTGTGTGTGTGTGTGTGTGTGTGTGTCATTTTTCTGGAGTATAACTCACATTCACCACTTTATGCAAGAAGAAGCCAAATGAATTTTGCATTGTTTATGTATAAAGCACACATCCATGGAGCACAGCTAATGAGCCAGTTAATGTCACTATATGAGACACAAAACAAGAGTAAACTGTTTTATTATGCCACTGAACAGACAATCATATGTGAGGTGAAAGAATATTGCAATGAAACGGTGAAAGCCCAGTGTATTATTTATCATTAATAGCACAAACACTGCTTTAGCGTGAATTGATGTTTCTGTTACAAATGCAAAACTGCAAGTAAACTGCTTTGTGGTCACTGAACAATCACATATGGGGTGAACGTGCAATGCAATGAAATGTTTGAAAACTCTTTTATAATACATTTGTAATGAATAAAACTCAACATTGTATTCTTATTGTTTTTAAAAGAGCTGTCATTGTAGTTTCAAATAAATTAAAATAAGTTTTTTTTTACCAAAATAATAATAATAATACAGTAATATCTATATTAAAATGTGGGGTATTCCAGTTTAAAACATAATTTCTCAAGAACAAAACATTTTTTTCTTCATCTTCTTTTTGCATCTTCCTTCTATCCTTCCTTCCTTCCTTCCACTACATCTGGACTAAGGCAAGAAGAAGACAGCCTCTGCTAACATCTTACCCTAGGTTTTTGGAACACTTCCTTTTCCTGAAGATTATAGTGTTTTTTGAGTCTTTATACAGAGCAGAATCGGCTGTTTGTGAATGTTTTGCTTCATTATTTAATAGTTAATGATGGATTACCACATGTGAATCAGATTTGTATTTTTTTTTTTTTAGCCCATTAAAGGCTGTATCTTACGGAGCCCTGGAAGTGTCATCGCAAAATGTTTTGCATGTGGAGAGAATGTGCACACATTTTATTATATTGTGCGCAGGTTTTAAGCATTGTTTGAGTAAAACAAGGGCACGATTTACTTTAATGTGCCAACAATTTGTAAAACATGCACTCAATTACTTAATATTGTCTTGACACATAAATGTTGGCTATTAGTCAACAAACCAGGAGACAGTGTAATACATTTCATCATCAGAAATGGATCTGGTCAGGGTATATCATGGTTTGGGCGCACAAGGACATATAGAGAACTGCAGCTACCCAGTATGGCATCATCTGGAGTTTAAGCACATTAAAAAGGATGCTGAGGGCAAAGCGTCTCCCCGTCATGAGGATGACAATTTAGGTCATTTTGAATGGAAACATACGCACTTTTTATTAATTTGAGGGCTCAATTAAAGGAAAACGTGCGCTCGTTTTTTAAATTTGAGGGCTCAATTAAAGGAAAATGTGCACACGAATTATCATGGCCAGGAAAACGTACGCATGTTTTATTAATTTGACAGCATGTTTTATTAATTCGTGGGCTCAATTAAAGGAAAACGTGTACAAATTATCATGGCCAGAAAAAAATATCACTTTAAGTGACCTCTCCCAGGTTCCATAGTATCTCACACTACCTTTTGAAAAAATTCTATGCCACATTATAAATCATTTCTTCAAAGTCTTCAACTTGTGCCGGCCCTGATATAGCTGATTAAAGAAAAATAAGCCAGACTATGTCAGAAAAGTGTGAGACAGATTCACAGCAATTTTGATGCAGAATTATTGCATAACCTTGGTGACGGACTTTTAGTTGCCTGAAGGTTACTCAGCCTGCACACAGTTACAGTCCATTTCATGCGCGGACTTATGCCAGTATGTCAATCTGGGTTGCTTTTTGTATTCAGAAAAAAAAATCATCAAATTTGTCTGAATAAGGTTGAATGAACAAAAACAAACTATTAAATACATACACTGAGAGATTCATCCCGCTGAGTTTGCGCCTCCTGTGTTTGTGCACAGCAGCCATGTAGAATATCACTCCTGCTCCAGTTCCACACAGCTCTGTGTGTAAACAGTTATCTCCTTTCAAATTGTACAAACGCATGTCAGTCAGTAGACATCCGATCGCAGATTGTCATTTTGTCATTTGTCCATCCACATCATTGATCTGGTAAGCAGGTAACACAGTGAAGCGACTGAGGGCTGGTCCGGTGTCCATGTTACAGCTGTCCCTTTGACATTGTAAAAGCAGTCACCCCTCATCACTTTCTCACCAAGTCCATGGTGACATTTATAAACACACGGATAAAATTATTTTTTTCCTATGTGACTCACCAGCTTCCGGCGGTGCGCGGGAAAGACATTTCATCTCCGTGACAATGGCAAAAAAAAAAAAATCAAACAAAAAATGCCCCATTCCACACTTTCAGGAGCTTCAATACACTTTGTTAGCATTCTGCTGGCCACATGAATTGAAGGAATAACATTCTTTACACCTATGTGTATTTGAAGCACCTTTCTCACGCTGTGTATTTCTCCACTCTTTCCGGGAAGGAGTATACAAACCAGTTCCACTTTAACCTCAAAAATCTTATCCTTGGGAAAACTGTAACTAAGGGCCAGGTGCCACTGTCGTATAGGAAAATTTGCGTATGGATTGTGCACAAAATTGGCTCATATTCGCTAAACATCTGCGATATCCATGAAACATGCTTGTATGAGTTGGCCGACATCCACACATGTCCGCAATTATCCGCAGAGACACGTTTTTCCGTTGCCAGGATTTTTGAGCTGCACAAAATTTTGGTTGCGGATGACATTCGCCTTACATACTCAATACATACAACCCCTGGCAAAAATTATGGAATCACCGGCCTCGGAGGATGTTCATTCAGTTGTTTAATTTTGTAGAAAAAAAGCAGATCACAGACATGACACAAAACTAAAGTCATTTCAAATGGCAGCTATCTGGCTTTAAGAAACACTACACTCAACAAAAATATAAACGCAACACTTTTGGTTTTGCTCCCATTTTGTATGAGATGAACTCAAAGATCTAAAACTTTTTCCACATACACATTATCACCATTTCCCTCAAATATTGTTCACAAACCAGTCTAAATCTGTGATAGTGAGCACTTCTCCTTTGCTGAGATAATCCATCCCACCTCACAGGTGTGCCATATCAAGATGCTGATTAGACACCATGATTAGTGCACAGGTGTGCCTTAGACTGTCCACAATAAAAGGCCACTCTGAAAGGTGCAGTTTTGTTTTATTGAGGGGATACCAGTCAGTATCTGGTGTGACCACCATTTGCCTCATGCAGTGCAACACATCTCCTTCACATAGAGTTGATCAGGTTGTCAGTTGTGGCCTGTGGAATGTTGGTCCACTCCTCTTCAATGGCTGTGCGAAGTTGCTGGATATTGGCAGGAACTGGTACACGCTGTCGTATACGCCGGTCCAGAGCATCCCAAACATGCTCAATGGGTGACATGTCCGGTGAGTATGCCGGCCATGCAAGAACTGGGACATTTTCAGCTTCCAAGAATTGTGTCCACATCCTTGCAACATGGGGCCGTGCATTATCCTGCTGCAACATGAGGTGATGTTCTTGGATGTATGGCACAACAATGGGCCTCAGGATCTCGTCACGGTATCTCTGTGCATTCAAAATGCCATCAATAAAATGCACCTGTGTTCTTCGTCCATAACAGACGCCTGCCCATACCATAACCCCACCACCACCATGGCCACTCGATCCACAACATTGACATCAGAAAACCGCTCACCCACACGACGCCACACACGCTGTCTGCCATCTGCCCTGGACAGTGTGAACCGGGATTCATCCGTGAAGAGAACACCTCTCCAACGTGCGAAACGCCAGCGAATGTGAGCATTTGCCCACTCAAGTCGGTTACGATGACGAACTGGAGTCAGGTCGAGATCCCGATGAGGACGATGAGCATGCAGATGAGCTTCCCTGAGACGGTTTCTGACAGTTTGTGCGGAAATTCTTTGGTTATGCAAACCGATTGTTCCAGCAGCTGTCCAAGTGGCTGGTCTCAGACGATCTTGGAGGTGAACATGCTGGATGTGGAGGTCCTGGGCTGGTGTGGTTACACGTGGTCTGCAGTTGTGAGGCTGGTTGGATGTACTGCCAAATTCTCTGAAACGCCTTTGGAGACGGCTTATGGTAGAGAAATGAACATTCAATACATGAGCAACAGCTCTGGTTGACATTCCTGCTGTCAGCATTCAAATTGCACGCTCCCTCAAATCTTGCATCATCTGTGGCATTGTGCTGTGTGATAAAACTGCACCTTTCAGAGTGGCCTTTTATTGTGGGCAGTCTAAGGCACACCTGTGCACTAATCATGGTGTCTAATCAGCATCTTGGTATGGCACACCTGTGAGGTGGGATGGATTATCTCAGCAAAGAAGAAGTGCTCACTATCACAGATTTAGCTGGTTTGTGAACAACATTTGAGGGAAATGGTGATATTGTGTATGTGGAAAAAGTTTTAGATCTTTGAGTTCATCTCATACAAAATGGGAGCAAAACCAAAAGTGTTGCGTTTATATTTTTGTTGAGTGTATAAGAAATCAGGAAAAAAAATTGTGACTGTTACTTTTTTAGACCAAGCAGAGGGAAAAAAATATGGAATCACTCAATTCTGAGGAAAAAATAATGGAATCACCCTGTAAATTTTCATCCCCAAAACTAACACCTGCCTCAGATCAGATCTGCTCGTTAGTCTGCATCTAAAAAGGAGTGATCACACCTTGGAGAGTTGTTGCACCAAGTGGACTGACATGAATCATGGCTCCAACAAGAGAGATGTCAATTGAAACAAAGGAGAGGATTATCAAACTCTTAAAAGAGGGTAAATCATCACGCAATGTTGCAAAAGATGTTGGTTGTTCACAGTCAGCTGTGTCTAAACTCTGGACCAAATACAAACAACATGGGAAGGTTGTTAAAGGCAAACATACTGGTAGACCAAGGAAGACATCAACGCGTCAAGACAGAAAACTTAAAGCAATATGTCTCAAAAATCGAAAATGTACAACAAAACAAATGAGGAACGAATGGGAGGAAACTGGAGTCAACATCTGTGACCGAACTGTAAGAAACCGCCTAAAGGAAATGGTATTTACATACAGAAAAGCTAAACGAAAGCCATCATTAACACCTAAACAGAAAAAACAAGGTTACAATGGGCTAAGGAAAAGCAATCGTGGACTGTGGATGACTGGATGAAAGTCATATTCAGTGATGAATCTCGAATCTGCATTGGGCAAGGTGATGATGCTGGAACTTTTGTTTGGTGCCGTTCCAGTGCGATTTATAAAGATGACTGCCTGAAGAGAACATGTAAATTTCCACAATCATTGATGATGTGGGGCTGCATGTCAGGTAAAGGCACTGGGGAGATGGCTGTCATTACATCATCAATAAATGCACAAGTTTATGTTGATATTTTGGACACTTTTCTTATCCCATCAATTGAAAGGATGTTTGGGGATGATGAAATCATTTTTCAAGATGATAATGCATCTTGCCATAGAGCAAAAACTGTGAAAACATTCCTTGCAAAAAGACCCATAGGGTCAATGTCATGGCCTGCAAATAGTCCAGATCTTAATCCAATTGAAAATCTTTGGTGGAAGTTGAAGAAAATGGTCCATGACAAGGCTCCAACCTGCAAAGCTGATCTGGCAACAGCCATCAGAGAAAGTTGGAACCAGATTGATGAAGAGTACTGTTTGTCACTCATTAAGTCCATGCCTCAGAGACTGCAAGCTGTTATAAAAGCCAGAGGTGGTGCAACAAAATACTAGTGATGTGTTGGAGCGTTCTCTTGTTTTTCATGATTCCATCATTTTTTCCTCAGAATTGAGTGATTCCATATTTTTTCCCTCTGCTTGGTCTAAAAAAGTAACTGTTACTGACTGCCACAAATTTTTTTTCTTGATTTCTTATAGTGTTTCTTAAATCCAGAAAGTTGCCATTTGAAATGACTTTAGTTTTGTGTCATGTCTGTGATCTGCTTTTTTTCTACAAAATTAAACAACTGAATGAACATCCTCCGAGGCCGGTGATTCCATCATTTTTGCCAGGGGTTGTATATAAAGTGAAACTTGATCCAGGATCTGGATCCTGATCCAGATCACCTGCAAAACTTAATGTAGTCTTCCATGGCCTAAAACGTATCTGTATTTTAAAAATTTCGTCAAAATCTGTGAAGTAGTTTTGACATAATCCTTGTAACAGTAATGCTTCAAAGTGCATATAAAGTGAAACTTGATCCAGAATCTGGATCCAGAACTCCAAAATGTAAGGGTCAATGTCATGGCCTGCAAATAGTCCAGATCTTAATCCAATTGAAAATCTTTGGTGGAAGTTGAAGAAAATGGTCCATGACAAGGCTCCAACCTGCAAAGCTGATCTGGCAACAGCAATCAGAGAAAGTTGGAACCAGATTGATGAAGAGTACTGTTTGTCACTCATTAGACTCAGAGACTGCAAGCTGTTATAAAAGCCAGAGGTGGTGCAACAAAATACTAGTGATGTGTTGGAGCATTCTTTTGTTTTTCATGATTCCGTAATTTTTTCCTCAGAACTGAGTGATTCCATATTTTTTTCCCTCTGCTTGGTCTAAAAAAGTAACCGTTACTGACTGCCACAATATTTTTTTTCCTGATTTCTTATAGTGTTTGTTAAAGCCAGAAAGTTGCCATTTGAAATGACTTTAGTTTTGTGTCATGTCTGTGATCTGCTTTTTTTCAACAAAATTAAACAACTGAATGAACATCCTCCGAGGCCGGTGATTCCATCATTTTTGCCAGGGGTTGTACACAGTCTATGCACTGTATATCCGCCATTATCCGTTGATATCCGCAACTGATGTGGTATTGCAGCTTGGCAACGGACTGGGACAGTGTGTAAAATGGATATATAGCGTGCCTATCATGTCCACATCATGAACTAAAATAAGTTGTAGCGGATGAATACAGATTGGCCACAGATAAAGCGTTTGTATTACGTCTGCTTTGCATCTGATTTGCGGACAATTTGCGAATGCATAACAAACACGTCATGTAAACCCAAAGTACTGTATGTGGCAGAAATCGACATACCTGCCAGTCAGTGCCAGTCCAGCTGTGGAGATGTACAGATGTAGTTATGGATCACCAAAGACGTAGTGTGATAGTTGCTGCCATCCAACAACATACTGTAAATCCCCAGCTGCAGAAAAGTCAGCCGTGGACCTCGGTTCTCTTTAGAACGTTTATTTAACTCCAACAAAAGGAAGAGTTGCTGTTACAGCCACAACTCACTCTGAACTCTTTTTGGAAAAAAAAACAGTCTCACAACCCCAAGCGGCTTCCCCCCTCCTGCTCCCCAAACTCATGAACAGTTAACCCTTGCATGACAACATAAGCATCAACTCTGTGATCAACTTGTCCGAGTCCAGCAATTGCTCCAGCAATTGCATGCGCAATACAACTGCTGTTCCCGCATCACATGCACAATGCATTCACAGTACATCTGTAATACTTCCGTGATAATCGCAATGCATCCGATCCATTTCCTCATGCGTTATACATCCGTGATTGTTCGGCATGTATTCACTATAAATTATTAATATAGCTGTAATGCATACTGAGGATTTGTCATTTCAGACCAATTTTGTTGCGGACAACAACAAATGCCCAAAATTTGTATACTCAACTCATGCGCAATTAGTCCTCTCCCCATTGGGTCCAGGCCCTAATAAGCATCATGTCTGGTATTGGTGGACTTCTATAAAAAACACCTGTGTTCATTGTTTCAAAGTATTCAGCATTTTTGAACTGCAAACTTACCCCATTTGTTTCAAAGAAAAAACAGAAATGTCTCTGTAGGGAGGTCCCCAACGTGACGTCAATAAAATCAACATTTCCCACAGGCTAACATTTCTGAGTCTTTATCAGCAGACAATCAAATCAAGATAAATTCCACATGTTTATGGCTTCATATCTCAGAGCACATGGCACCGAAAATGAATCACAATACATCAATACTTTCATAATTCTTTATTTTGACATTTTGTTCATTGTTTCTTTGTGTAAAGTAAAACAGTATAAACATGCAAAATAAGACTGGGATGTTTTGAAATGTTGTGTTGAAAACTTCTTGCTCTGTTAAAAAAAAAAAAAAAAAAAAAATCACATGGGACAAGTTTGAAGAAAACATTGAATTTCTTGGGGGAGCTAATAATTTTGTCCTCATCTGTAACCCATGTGCACAGTAGTCTGTAAAAATGTTGACCTACGTGGACATACATTTGAAACATTGTGCTGTTATTCCTGACGGCGGGGGGGAATATTCATCAGCAAATGAGTGTTGTCTACTGTGACGTCTGTGTGGATGTCAGTACAGTCAGGAGGTGGGCACAGAGGTTGAGGGCAAAAATCCAGCCACAATGAGTCTGCATGTCCAGGCCTGTAGCGAGCACCTTCACAGTAGCCACGAGTGTGATGGCATAATCCTCACAGACTTTATGGAACACAAACACTGTCAATTTCAACCGATTTATGGACACTTTGCAAAAAGTGTGCGGACGTTTGAAGTGGGTTTGTCCTGGAAAAGATGCAACTCTTCGGCATGACAAATCTTGATACATGAGTTGATAAACACTAGGGCTCTATATTGTTTCCCAAAACCCAATATGATACAGTATAATACACTGGATGTCTGCTACTCGATGCGTATCACAATACATAGATTTATGTGCTTAATGCTGCTCATATAATTTTTATTTAAATGCATTCATGAACTGTAGCGTGTGGTGGTAGTGTGTAACCCAGCATTTAATACTTTATTTATACTTCAATCCAATCCAATCCACTTTATTTATATAGCACATTTAAACAACAGAACAGTTTCCAAATTGCTGCACATAAAAATGATTATACAAACTATACAAGACAATAAACCAACTCAGATACTAATAAATGAACATAAAAACAATAAAACAATAAATAAATAAAACACTGGGCCAAAAGACAACAGAGGACCATACAACTCATGCAGAGCTAAAAGCCAGAGAATAAAAGTGGGTCTTCAGACGAGACTTAAAACACTCCACTGTGGGGGCTGTTCGAACGTAGAGAGGCAGAGCGTTCCAGAGTCTGGGCCCAGCCACAGAGAAGGCCCTGTTCCCCCTGGTCTTGAGTCTCGTCCTAGGCACCACAAGCTGGAGCTGGCCCTCAGACCTCAGAGCGCGCACTGGGGAGTAGATTTGGAGGAGGTCTACAATGTATTGTGGGGCCATACTTCTTAATGTGTGTTGTATTCGTGTTTCCTTTTGCACGTTTTCAGCTTTTCTTTACCTTTACTGTATCCCAAATTGATATAGCAGCCTACATGTTTACTTGATGTGATTACTAACCCGAAGAACCTTAATCATTTTCTCATTTGTGGCTTCTCAAATCTTAAGTGACCAGATTTTAAAGATAGAACCCCAAACAGACCCAGGTATGTTCTCACTTAGACATTGTTTTAAAAAAAGATATTGCGTCACATACCACTTGAGTTATGCAGAGAAGTTAAAGCTATGCTGCTGTTCAAATTTCATAAAACTGACAAAATTTAGTTTCTAATTAAATCCAATCATTTTAATGCCAGTGTCGCAGACCAAATTTACGACCCCCCAACGCAAAAAATATCCAAAACTAAGAAATCACATGAGAAAACATATACAACACACGCATTGCTTGTGGATAATGTGGCACTTAAAAATCAGTGTGGATTTGGACACTCTTCCAATGCATTTGCATTATGCACTGGATATTGTTAAGATAGGATCCCTGGAGTTGAGTCAAATAATAGGCTTTATTTATAATTTCAGGGTATAAACATCCAATTTTGTGAGCAACATAATAACCAGGGATGATTTTTCTAGCACATATGTACGGTGCACCTGGAAAGTATTCACGCCACTTCACTTTTTCTACATCTTATGTTACAGCCTTATTCCAAAATGGATGAAATTCATTTTTTCCTCAAAATTCTACATGTAATACCCCGCAATGACCATGTGAAAAAGTTTTTAAGATTTTTCCAAATTTATTAAAAATAAAAAAAACTAAGAAATCGCATGTACATACGTTTTCACAGTCTTTGTCATGAAGCTTAAAATTGAGCTCAGGTGCATCCTTTTTCCATTGATCATCCTTGAGATGTTTCTACAGCTTAACTAAAGTCCACCTGGGATAAATGCACTTGATTGGATATGATTTGGAAAGGCACACACCAGTCTACATATAAGGTCCCACAGTTGATAGTGCATGTCAGAGCACAAACAAAGCAAAGGACTTATCTGTAGACTTCAGAGACAGGATTGTCTTGAGGCCCAAATTGGTGTGATAATCAAGACGATAATCGGTGAATCGCTGCTGATGCTCCAAAATGACATGTGCGCCGTGAAGGCAAGGCGGACTGATTTTTTGGGGGGGACCATTTGGTCGGTGACACCAGTTTTGACCCCTAATATGCACGCTATTAAGTGAAACTAAATGTGCAAGTTATGACTAACAAGCACATGGCATTATTATATGTGTAAAGGGCCTTTCACACTGCACGCATTCAGGGCGTTAAACACGTCATGGATCTCTCTTAAAACCATTATTTTCAATGAGGCGCTCTGCCAGGAGCGTGCGTTGCCGCTTGTCATCAAGCTGCCATGGTCAAAGTTCAACTCAGTCCAACTTTTGCCAGTGCGCACTGTGACGTAGCTTCATGCTGTCCAATAGAAGCAAGGCATCAGGCCAAAACATCGAAGACTAAAGTGCAGAAACATGTCACAGATCTGCTCATTTACACACAGCAGTTTTCTGAAGAAAATCTATACAAATGTTTCTTTGTTTTACCTCAAGATTAATTTCTGATTACTGTACATTTTGAAGTAAAACAAACAAAACAAAACGTTTCTTACATTAGAACACTTGTAATTAAAATAGTTTTAAGTTAAAAAAAATCTTGAGAAATCTTTGTTCATCTGTAAATTTAAACCATAACTTACCTGTTGTTTAAGATGAGGTGATTTCTTAATTAACATAAGGTACCCTGGACATTTATTTTTAGACAAATAAAATAGCATGAAAATTGTTTATATTTTTAAGTGTGGCAGATTCATTCATATCTGCATTTCAACCAGGAAAAAGGATACCATAAGGATACCATAAGTCTGTCTGCGCTCCAGCACTGCTGGCCACACCCCTTTTCCTCTCGACCGCGTTGGATTATGACAATATTTGCCGTGTCAGACATGCTTCCAGCGAATTCTTGCTGTGTATGATGGGGGCTTTATTCTGAAGCACAGGGTTGATTAAATGTTTTTCAGTGCTCCTTGTGTAAACTGTGTAATTCATTAAGAAAATAATCTCTCCAAAGAGATTATATCATTGATGTTTCTGTTCTCTGTGGTTTTTGTTCAATGTGAGAATTTAAATTTGAATTTACTGACACATCACATTAGGGATGTCCCGATCCGATCACGTGATCGGAAATCGGGCCCCATTACGTGGTTTCAGACTTGATCGAAATCGGACGTTGCATCCCGATCAGGAATCCGATATAGAATTTATCCTTATTATTTTGATCAGCACTATTTCAAGCTCATTATTGCAGATTAATGGGCCTTTCATGCGTCAGAAGCGTCAGAGGCATCAAGAATCAGTGTAAAAAGCATTATTTTCAATGAGATGCGTCAGTGTCGCGTCAAAGATGAGCTAAAGTGACGCTTCTGATGGGAGCGCGCATTGCCGCTTGTCGGCAGGCTGACGCGGTCAAATTTCAACCCAGTCCTTTTTTTTAATTGAACAAAAGAAAAACCATAAGTTCAACCCAATCCAACTTTCGACACTCTGAGCTGTGACGTTGCTTCGCACTGTCCAATAGGAACGACGTGTCGGGCCAAAACACGGTAGACTAGTGACAGAAACCACTGATCTGTACAAAACAGATCGGTGCAGAAACCACTCATCTGCTCATTTATATAGCAGTTTTCTGAAGAAAAATCTTTGGAAATGTTTTTTGTTGTTGTTACCTCAAAATTTCTGATTACTTAGATAATTTCTTGTTTAACATAAGGAATCTTGGCCATTTATTTTTAGACAAATAAAATAACATGGAAATTTGTACATTTTTAAGTCTGGTAGATTATTACTTGATTGTTCAAGCTACCTCAAGGAGAAGTGCACTGTTTAAGTGATCAATAATAAAATAAGGTGATTAAAATGAAAATATTATATATTTAGCATTTGTTCATTGTTCGTTCAGTTTTTTTAAAGTATTGGATCGGGACTCGGTATCGGCAGATACTCAAAATCAGATGACTCGGAATCCGATCAGGACCAAAAAACACCTGATCGGGACATCCCTACATCACAATGTCGTTCTGTATTTTTTCATTCATGTTTGTAAAATGTGAGTATGTGTCTGTGCTGAGAGTCGGACTCTGGTCTGATTTGGGGGGGCGCGCTGACCTTTTTACTTGTTGCTGGCTGATATAAATTAAAGCATGTGCTCATGCTGCAGACTGCATATTAATCCACTCTGCCTGGGAAACAGGACTGTGTCAGGAGTGAGGAATTGGGAGATCCAGGGGAGTTCTGTGTTCTGGCTAACCATTGACTGATTGTCTCCAATTTTTTTTGCTGCGGGTCAGAATGCATCCTTCTGCTACAATCAGCAGAGTTATTATACCACCCAACACAGGCAGATATTAATTTGTAGATGATGTTTAGTGGCATGCAGGAGGATGATTTTAATGCAATGCCCCATCTGTTTAGGAGATGTGGACAGGAGCAGAGTAGACCAAGATATAGAGAAATGTGCAGATACAGTCTAGATTTATGATAATGGGTTTCAGGAATTTTATCAAAGAATAACTTCAGATTATTTTTCTTTTTTGGGTTTTGATGGATGACATGATTAATCTCAGAATCAGAATCAGAAGACGTTTATTTCCACATTAAACAGAGAGCAATATAAAATGCTAAGATAAAATATACAATATGTGCCAAAATAAGACAAAATATAAGATAAAAAAATGACATGAAATATGAAAGGCTGTGTGCAACAGAAGAACAGAGAAACAGAAAAAAACAGTGCAGTGGGAGGAGTGCAATTAAAAACCAAAATTACATTGTCTAAAGTGACCCGTGATAAAATGATAAAGTGACAGAGTTAAGCTTAAGGTGACTGAGTTATGAGGTGTTCATGAGTCTAACGGCAGAGGGGAGGAAACTGTTCTTATGGCGGGAGGTTCTCACACGCTGACTCCGGTCCGTCAGGAAGTCTGTGATCCACCTGCAGGTGGAGTCGGGCACGTGGAGCAGAGAAAGCTTGTCCTGGAGCAAAGCCGGAAGGATGGTGTTGAATGCAGAGCTGATGTCCACAAACAGGATCCTAGCGTAGGTTCCTGGGGAGTCCAGGTGCTGCAGGATGGAGTGCAGGGCCAGGTTTATGGCGTCGTCTACAGACCTGTTGGCTCTGTAGGCAAACTGCAGGGGGTCCAGGAGGGGGTCGGTGATGGACTTCAGGTGGGATAAAACCAGGCGTTCGAAGGTCTTCATGACTACAGACGTGAGAGCCACAGGCCTGTAGTCATTAAGTCCAGTGACGCGTGGTTTCTTGGGGACTGGAACTATAATGGAGGACTTGAAGCAGACTGGAACATGGCATGACTCCAGGGAGGTGTTGAAGATCCCCATGAAGACTGGGGCCAGCTCATCAGCACAGTGTCTCAGGGTGGCAGGAGAGACACAGTCTGGGCCCGGGGCCTTACGTGGATTCATCCTTTTGAAGTGTCTTCTCACGTCCTCCTCTTGGACGGAGAGGGCAACAGGGGGAGGGGGAGGGCAGCTGTGAGGGGGGGGGGGGGGGGTCCATGGTGTTTGAATATCCAGTTGTGTGGGGGGTGGGGAGGTGTGAGTCCTTGTCTTCAAAGTGTGAATAGAAGACGTTCAGGTCGTTGGCCTGCTTGAGGTCGTCAGTAGAACGAGGTGCTTTAGGCTTGTAGTTGGTGATCTCTTTCAACCCCCTCCACACAGAGGCCAAGTCGTTGGCAGAGAACCTTTGCTGCACACGTGAGCTATACATGGATTTAGCCTTTGCCACCTCCTTGCTAAATCTGTACTTTGCACCTCTATAGCTGTCTCTGTCTCCTTCTCTGAAAGCCACCTCTTTCTGCTGACGGAGCTGCCAGAGTTTAGGTGTGAACCAGGGCTTGTCATTGTTATATCTCACCCTGGTGCACTGTGGGATGATGCTGTCTTCACAGAAATGAATATATGATGTCACAGTGTCCGTGTAGTCATCTAGACTGTCTGTTGAAGCCTCAAACATATCCCAATCCATAGTGCCCAAGCACGCATGTAGCTCCTCCACAGCTTCATTGCTCCACACTTTAGACGTCCTCACAACAGGTTTAGAGAGTTTAAGTCTCTGTCTGTATGCGGGGATCAAGTGGACCATCATGTGATCTGAGAGTCCCAAAGCTGCACGGGCCACTGCTCGGTACGCACCACTCACTGTCGTGTAACAATGATCTAACGTGCTCCCTTCTCTGGTCGGGCATTTAACAAACTGTTTGTATTTTGGTAATTCCTGACTGAGATTCCCTTTGTTAAAATCACTGAGAATTATAATGAGAGATCGGAAAGTCTCTCTCCACGCTCATAATCTGATCCGCGAGCGCGCGCTCGGCCTCGTGTACGTCCGCGCTCGGTGGAATATACACAGAGCAAAGTATGAAAGAGTTAAATTCACGTGGAGAGTAGAACGGTCTGCAGTTTATGAGGAGATATTCCAGAGAGGGAGAGCAGTTTTGGGAGAATACAGTCACATCGGAGCACCAGGCATTGTTGATATAGAAGCATAGTCCCCCACCTCTAGTTTTTCCACCAGAGAGTGCTCGGTCTCTGTCTGTGCGGAGGAATTGGAATCCCTCTAGTTGGAGAGCGCAGTCTGGTGTCTGTGCATTTAACCACGTCTCCGTGAAGCACAGTACACAAGATGAGGAGAAATCTCTATTCTTCTTCATCAGCAGTGCCAGCTCATCCATCTTGTTGTGGAGTGAGCGGACGTTGGAGAGAAATATCCCAGGTAGGGCGTGCGCGTGCCCCTTCATCTCAGGCGCACGAGAGCTCCAGCTCATTTTCCTCTCCACCGGCGTCTCACTCTTTTGGCCAAAAAGTGAACCAGTTCAGCTGCGGGCACTAAAAAACTGGCGTAATGTCTGTGGGTGTTGATGATCTGATGTTTAGAGGCTCCTCGCGGGTGTAGGAGCATGACACTCGATTAATCTAATTCGCTTAACAGTTATTTCATATCTCAAAACGAAAGGCAGTGCTTTTTAAAGCTGTTACTCAAACTGCTGTCTCATACCAACTGTCCGAATGTTAACCAATGCTGAGCATGGCAGGTTGGCTATATATATATATATATATATATATATATATATATATATATAATATAAAATACCCAGTGCATCTGGAAAGTATTTACAGTGATTCACTTTTTCCACATTTTCTGATCTCTCCAATCAAATTCACGTCTGGGCTCTCAATGCTGGGCCACTCAAGCACATTCACAGAGTTGTCCTGAAGCCACTCCTTTATTATCTTAGCTGTGTGCTTAGAGTCATTGTTCTGCTGAAAGATGAACTATCGCCCCAGTCTGATGTCAAGAGCGCTCTGGAGCAGGTTTTCTCTGTACATTGCTGCATTGATCTTTTCCTCAATCCTGACTAGTCTCTCAGTTCCTGGCCCTGAAAAACATCCCCACAGCATGATGCTGCCACCACCATGCTTCACTGTAGGGATGCTGCCTTGTTTCCTCCAGACATTCACTCCAGAGACTTCAATCTTTGTCTCATCAGACCAGAGAATTTTGTTTCTTGTGGTCTGAGAGTCCTTCAGGTGCCTTTTGGTAAACTCCAGGCGGCGGTCATGTGCCTTTTACTAAGGAGTGGCTTCTGTCTGGCCACTCTACCATACAAGCCTTATTTAACCTTTATTTAACCAGGTTAGTCCCATTGGGATTGAGATCTCTTTTGCAAGGGAGACCTGGACAGTTATAAAGTTTCCAATTCACCTAACCTGCATGTCTTTAAATGTGGGAGGAAACTGGAGCACCCAGAGGAAATCCACGCAAACATTGGGAGAAAATGCAACTCCACACAGAAAGGCCATCAGTGGTAATAAAACCCATTACCTTCTTGCAGTGAGGCAACAGTGGTAACCACTAAGCCACCGTGCTGCCTAATTGGTGGATTGCTGCAGAGATGGTTGTCCTTCTGGAAGGTTCTCCTCTCTCCACAGAGGAATGCTGGAGCTCTGACAGAGTGACCATCGGGTTCTTTGTCACCTCCCTGATGAAGGCCTTTCTATCCCAGTTACTCAGTTTAGACAGGTGGCCAGCTTTAGGAAGGAACTTCTTCCTTTTACAGATGATGGAGACCACTGTGCTCATTGGGACCTTCAAAGCAGCAAAAACGTTTCTGTACCCTTCCACAGATTTGTGTCTCAAGACAATCCTGTCTCTGAGGTCTACACACAACTCCTTTGACTTCATGTTTGGTTTATGCTCAGACATGCACTGTCAACTGTAGGACCTTATATGTAGACAGGTGTGTGTCTTTCCAAAGCGTGTCCAACTAGAAGCACTCGGAGAGCGCAAACCTCTGCCAAAGCCATAGGGTCACTGACGTCACATGGAATACCCTTTGGCAAAGAGACTTATTCCACGTTGTTTCACGCATCTACCATCATGTTTCAGACTCAGTGGTTAACCCTCTGGGGTCCGAGGGCATTTTTTTTGGACACTTCACTCGCCTAGCCTATATGTTTTATTATTGCTGTTAACAGCTCTCCCTGCATCCCACAATCAAGTTTTATGTCTCTTTTTTCAGGACAACCTGTACTTTCAAAATATATATGCTATAGTTGTGTTTTATAAATGTAATAAAGGTTTACAATCAGAAATAAGAAAGGAAAAAGTAAAGCGGAAAATAATTTTCCACACACATTTATTCAAAACACACAGCAAACTATAATAAACAACTGTTTTGACGCTTTATAAAGGTAATTTGGGCTCTTGTGTGAAAGACTGTACAACAAAAAGGTTCAGACAGTAAACACAAATGCACATTTTGAACAATATATACAATATGCGTTTTGTTTGTGTTCATCTCAAAGCAATTTCTGTCTGCTATTACACAAAGGTCACATTACAAACTTATACTTCTATGAAGTTGACTGTGTGTTTGTTCTCTCCTGCTCTGAAAGCAGCTTTCACAATTCGAGGCTCATTCAGTTTGAGGAGCGGCCCCTCCCCCCTCGCTCCATTGATATGGTAAACAGTGCTTTACGCCGGAGCGAGAGAGCTTGCCACAGGCTTATCCAATAACATTCACAGGAAAACTAGTCGAGCAATCCTGATACTCACACACTCTCTTTGGGCACATGAGATTGTCTGAGACGCTGTCCGTCTGCTCACTTTCACTTTCGCTGTGCGTAATGGCACAGGGTGCATTGGAACAGCCAGGGGGCTACTCAAATGGGCTAAATCTTAAAAAACAATCTTTGGTGTGTCACGTGAGGTGAATCTGCCCTAAGGTTGGATTTTGGAAAACCATGTGACGGTGAACCAATTCTGATTGGACACTCACATTGCTCAAGTCATCACACAGCTTCTATGAAGAGTACAAAGATGGTGGATGATGGCTCGAAAGTCTGCAGAGTTAACTTTTCAGCAAAAAAAAAAAAAAAAAAAGAGTAAGTTTCTATCTCATATCATTAAAAAGTTATTTATAATTTAGTAAAGCTTGGTCTCAGCCGTCGTATACGACGGTGTCGGCCCCAGAGGGTTACACCCTTAGATCTTCAGCAAATGTATTTATAAAGAGAAACTGCATAAACTACACAAGTTTTTTTATTTTCTAATAACAAGTTTATTCAATGAGGAGAAACAAATGCTAAATTATTGTTGTGTCGTAACTTCATTTTGTTCAGTCTTTGTGACCCGCCTTCATGAAGTTAGATGCAAAAATACTGAAATTGGCCCTATTTTGCAATGATAAGGAATCCTTAAAAAAATTACTGGATCTGGATCATATTCCGGATCATTACCAAAATTTAATGACTTCTAAGTTAGGCCAAGATACACCCCTGGTAAAAATTTCATTGAAAACCGTTGAGGATTTTTTGAGTAATCCTGCTAATGATCCAACCAACAAACAAACAAACAGACACGACCAAAAACATAACCTCCTTGGCGGAGGTAATCAACTGAATTTACCCCAGGTGGACTCCATCTAAGCTGTAGAAACATCTCAAGGATAATCAGTGGAAACAGGATGCATCTGAGCTCAATTTTGAGCTTCATTTCAAAGGCTGTGAATACGTATGTACATGTGATTTCTTAGCTTTTTATTTTTAATTAATTTACAAAAATCTCAAAATAACTTTTCACATTGTCAGTGTTGGGAATTGTGTATAGAATGTTGAGGAAAAAATGAATTTCATCCATTTTGGAATAAAGCTGTAAGTTAACAAAATGTGGAT
This sequence comes from Thalassophryne amazonica, assembly GCF_902500255.1. NCBI lineage: Eukaryota > Metazoa > Chordata > Actinopteri > Batrachoidiformes > Batrachoididae > Thalassophryne > Thalassophryne amazonica. Next base: position 100,996,616 of record NC_047112.1, on the reverse strand, counting down.
AATGTGCAGCGCTGTGAATACTTTCCAGATGCACTGTAGTATCTGCTTTGTGGACCATGGTATTACTGTATGTAATTGGTCCGATTAAAACTACCTCATAGATGCTGTGTGGGGTATTGTCAAGAGGAAGATGAGAAACAATACAGACAACCTGAAGGCCATGATGTCAGTAACACATCAGCAGTGTCAGTGGCTGGTCGCTCCATGCCACACTACGTTGATACAAGAATTTCTGCTAAAGAAGGATTGACTGCATAAATGAACATAATGGTAGTTTTCAGACGTCTGACATTTCTATATTATAAATCCTTTGTTTAGGAAATTTTCTAAGATTTTTAGATTCACATTTTTATTTATTTTTTTTCTCCTGTAGGCTGTAATTATCCAAATTAAAATGGAAAAAAAATGCTTGAAACAGTTTTCTGTTGTGAGTCCAAAATACGAAGATACGTGCGGGTGCATCTCAAAAATGAGAATATTGTGAAAACGTTAGATCCCTTTTGGATCCAACATACCTTTCTGGCGCCAAGCATGCCAAAATACAGGTAAATGATGGACAGAAAGGCTAATCTGTGATTGGCTATTGCAATCTGAGTGGAGAACATATATATATGTATATATATATATATATATATGTATATATATATATATATATGTATGTATGTATGTATGTATATGTATGTATGTATATGTATGTATGTATACGTATATGTGTGTATGTATGTATGTATGTATGTATGTATGTATGTATGTATGTATACGTATATGTGTGTATGTATGTATATGTATGTATGTATACGTATATGTGTGTGTGTGTGTATTCTGGACTCAACATATGAACTAAACTGTTTCAAGCATTTTTCCATTTTAATTTGGATAATTAAAATTAAAATGTACAAAAATTAAATGCGCGCACACACACACACACGTGTACTTGTAGATGTATTTGGGCTTTCAAAGGCATTTAATGTGAAATTGAGGAGTTTTTTGATCTGTAGATGTGACTTCTCACAGCACTACTACAAAGTTTTGCAGCTGTCTCCTTTCCACTCAGTGTTTTGTCTGTAAACTGCACTATGCCACCAAAATGACTTTGGAAATGTCACAGTGTTCCACTGCAAGTAAAGATGGTTGATAGAATCTTGTGTGCTGATGTGCTCAAAAGTTTCCCTAAACTTCTGAAGCAGACCTCTAGACCTCCCTGCTTATCTTGTAAGGATATTCTTGGTCTTAATTATGTGTCAGAGGCGATTAAAGGGGTTTATTTGTCATCAGTTACATTTGTCAAAGTTAATTGTAAACAGTTGCACTAGAAACCTTACCTGGAACATTTACCAGTTTCCAGATTTCATGCAGGTCGTAGGCACAGTTTGAAACAAGAAGAGACGAACTGTTCTTGCTCTCCATGGGAACATTCAACCAAGGACCACAATGGAAATCAGTGCCAGTTGCTTTATTTTATTATCCTTTTAAATGTATTTGTATTGTATTCATTTTATACAATGGCATTTTCATTATAAATAAAATCAGTCAATCAATTAATGCTCAGCTTTTCAACAGGTGTTTAGGACTGTTGGTACCGATGGGAAAAAATAAAAAACCCCAAAAACAAACAAAACAAAATAAAGACACTCAGTGTGAGGGGATTCGTGTGAGGCTTTGAATAGCTAAAGTTGAGTGATGCAACACTTGATCACCTATTTTAAAAAACTAACAAACTCGTACAGAAAATGTAAACCTATATTTCTAAATGAATTTGCCAAACTCTCTCCTCTGGTGTTAATTTTCATATGCTGACCTGCATAAGCTCATCAGGAGATGGTGCCAAAGCTCCAGGGAGACCTCCAGTTGGGTGAGAGGTCACCATTGGGGGACGTGGCGAGGAAGACGTGCACTTCTCCCTACGCTGCTCCCTGAACCAGTCATTCAGCCACATACACAACGAAATCCGGTCATACTGTGACTGGGGCTCGTCCAACCCACCATTTTTTAAATTCTCCACCAGACTCTTAACAAATGTGTCCCACAATGCTGCAACATCCCAGCTGGATTCTGCTACGAGGAAACAGAAATCAACAGAATATTCCACGACTCTGCAGGAACCCTGGCAGAGGCTGAATAAATGCCCGGAAGCCATATATCCCCCAAAGGATCCTCAAAACCTTCTGAAACTCTGCCACTAAGGCATCATATGACGCAAGGATTGGAGACTGGCTTTTCCAAAAGGTAATAACCCACATCAGCCTCTCCTCCCTGAGCAGACTCATCACATAAGGAATCTTGCTTGTATCTGAGGAAAATTTTGATGTACTTTGAGAGAAAACTATGGAGCACGGTAACAAAGTAACAGGTGCCAAAATCTCCTGAGAAGGTTCCAAGTCACAAACTAGTGAATCCTTAAGGAGGGTGTCGGGTGAACTAACCGGGTCAGGTTGTAATGGAGGTTGCGTTGTGCTGGTAACATGGGGCTAGTCCAGTGAGTTGATCTGTGAGAGTGGCTATTTGTGAGCAAAGCTGTGATACCTGTTCAGACAGATGTTTATTACTTTTGTTGAGGATTTTGATCTGTTGTTCATGTTCCCCGATTAGACTCCCCTGGAAGGAGAAGTATGTGGCGAAGCTGGTCCACCCCTGCTGAGTTCATTGTTGGCCAGATTATTCTGTTGTGAAAGTGGGAGATTGTTGAAATACAGATAAATATACAATTAATGATATACATTTATTGTCCAGCAAATAAACACCCAATAAACACCCAGCTTGAAATGTAGTTTTCATATTCACATCTTTCATACACAATGTTATTTTGAACTAATCAAACACAGGAAATAATTGTATCTTTTGTGGACACAGTGCAGGATTATTTTTTTTTATTATTATTTCTCCCTCCCAGTGGAGTTTTGCATTGGTCACAGATGTGCGAATTGTGCATCTCCTGCATGCATCAATGGTCACACTGTAACGTGTGTGTGCTGTGTTCTATGGTTCTTTTGAAATACGTTTTTTGCATTATGTTTGCGTGCAGTTGTTTACAGTGATGAGGCAGGAGTGCATCGTATCATCGTATTGTGAGTGGCCGGTTTGAGATAATTAACCAGACTATTGAGAGAATGAACATAGAAAGGCAAAAATTTAGTTTAAGTCAAGGACTTCACTGTAATGACCCGAAGTTTGCACAGATGGAGAAGCGACTATAAGAATTTGACTCCCTGGAGAACACCGTCAGAACACACAGGAGGTTGCTCGAGTTGGGGTGGGACAGATTAAATGACAAGCAATGACCTTGAGCACGCAGAGATGTTCATGTCGGCCATACAGACAAAGCACTGAGCGAGCAGAGTGTTTGAGAGTTGAACCCTTTTAGCCAGAACAAAGGAGTTCTCATCCCCTCTTAATCAAATCCAAAACTAAATAATTGTTTTTTTTGTTTTGTTTTGTTTTTTAACATTTGTAGCCAAAGATGTTGAAGGCACCAAGGAATTCCTGGAAAATATAGACTTTGTGAGAGTGGCTCTTGTGTTGGTTTAATATCAAAATGATCCGTAGCTCAAACATTTTCTACCTCAGGGCCAAATCGAGTTGCACAGAAACAGCTAAGTAAAATTCTGAGCATATCCTTTGCTTTCCCTGCTAATTCCAGGGAATATTCCATGCTATGAAGACAGCTGCACTGTGTGTGAGAAGGTGTGAGTTTTTGATTAGGCGTCAGCTGGAATTAAAAATTATACTTTCAATTTAGCTGTAGACAGCTGCATCACTCCTGACAGTATTAACGTCTATAAACAACAGGAAAGGAAATAAAGCTTCATTTCTCTGTGGAGTGGATACAGCTTCGGAGGTGTTCTATGATATCTGTTTAAATGATGAAGACTAATGTGATTATCAACCAGCACAGCTCTTTGAGCTCACTTTCTCTTTTCTTTCCTCCACAGTTAAGCCTACAGTCATAGATGTTGACATCTACGTAAACAGCATTGGACCAGTGTCCTCAATAAACATGGTAAGTTTGTACTTCCCACTTTATTTTAGGGCTGCAGCTATCGATTATTTTACTAATCAATTTATCGGATAAAAAGTACTTTGCGTTTTTAAAAAACATCAATAGTCCAGGGCTCTCCATAAGCAGTGGCACAACGTCTCTGCACCAAAGTCTTGACATTTTGCTGAAATGGCGATGGGATGTGGCTTTCTGTTTTGTTTTGTCCCCCCAACTTGTAAAATTTAACCTTTTTTTTGGGGGGGGGGGGGGGTTGATGAATTGGGTCCCTGGGTGAATTTTATTTTGTTTTTTTAATCCCTCTTTCTCTGTGATTCAGCAGATGCATTTCAGCTGCAGGCTGAACATGCAAGCCTCACAGTCAGTTTTTTTTATTATTTTATTTTATTTTATTTAAGTTACAGTGTTTGTGAAGCATTGTGTGTTGCCCAAAAAGGTGAAATTTAAAAAGCGAAACACTCAGTGCGAGTCTGAGCAAAACAGAGAAAGAAGAGTGGACTTTTGCTGAGAGGATCTTATTTCAGAGAGTGTTTGTCAGTGTAGCCGGGGACGGAGCTGTGACTCGCCCGGTCGGAGGGGGGTGCTGAACCCCTCACAACAGGCAGAGAGAGACAGCAGCCGGCTGCATAGTCACTCCTCACGGAGAGCGGACAGTGTGTTTTTAAAAATATACAAACACACTGCTTCGCTTTAAATGCACAGTCAGTCTGCTTCAGATGATCAGCGCAGACTGTCTTTCCCTTAAAAGGCTTTATTTTACTCTTTGTGTCGTATTGAAAAGTGGTAGCTTTTGACGCTAAATTGATTAGCATTTACATGTATGCATGCTCTACTCTTCTTCAGTTTTTTTTTTTTCCTGTGGATGTTACAGCACCACAAACAGGCCTGGCATATGTACTACAACGTGAAACGACACTTCAAGGCACAGAATTTGCCTCCAACATTTTTTCCGTGTAGGCTCTCAGTTGTCCAGGTGGTTTCCATAGTAGAGAAGCTTGAATCTTTGACTGGACTGGGTTGCTTGACGCGAGGATGTTTCGCTTCAAATCGCAGAAGCTTCCTCAGCTAAAATTCTTGCTCTGGTAGTCTGACTTCTGTCTTGACTCTTGTAGAGAAGAATAAACAGAAGCCACAAAAGCTGGAGTTTTAAACCTAACCAGACTCCTCCTAACCGAGAGGCAGACTGCTATAGGCTAGTGACTAAACAATAGCTCTAATTATCACCTATTGTGCTCTAGTTAGCACCCTCCTAATGTCAGGGCAGCTGTCCCTCCTAATGATGGGATGGACGCCTCTCCTGATGCCTCCCTTGACGACTCTCCTGATGATGTGAATGACTCATTACCATGAACAAAAGACTGAAACTAATTTGACCTGAGTACCCCACTGTAGCCCTTCCCTGCAGACGGAAGGGCTAAAGAACAACTACTTGTCCGGAAAGCCCTCACAGTATGTGGGTACCCACGATGGTCCCTGGACAAAGTGCAGAAGTCCCAGAGAACAAAGAGACCAGATAGACTGGAGACGGAGACAAGAAGAAGAGTGTTTCTCCCTTATTTAGCAGGAGTAGGTGAAAAACTACAGAGGATCTTCAGACAGCACAAAATCCCATTTTACTTTAAACCGGTTAACACCTTGAGACAGAAATTAGTGCACCCTAAGGACAGGATCCCTAGTTACAAACAGAGCAATGTAGTGTATTCTATCAGATGTCAGGAAAACTGTAACGAACACTACATAGGTGAGACTAAGCAACCTTTACACAAAAGGCTATACCAGTACTGCAGAGAGGGCACCAGTGGACCTCAGCCTGCATTTCATCTCCACCTTAAAGACACTAATCACAAGTTTGAGGACAAGGAAGTTAAAATCTTAGCCAGAGAGAAGAAATTGTTTGAGAGAGGGGTCAAGGAGGCATTCTATGTGAAACAGTTGAAACCCAGCCTTAACCACACTTGCTTGGGACTCCGACAAGGGTGGTCGCATCTCCTCCACTCTCCCTTATCTCTGTTCTCTCTGTTCTCTACCTTTAACCTTCAAGTCCCTACTTGACCAAACTGTGAATTCCTCAAATTATATTGGATTCTGGATCTATTGGACCACTATTTGATTAACCATGGAATTGATCAGCTGGTGTCTGAACGCTATTGACACCATTTTTTCTACAAGAAGGTCAGGACCGGGGGATCCAACCTGCCCAGATGGAACGTATCCTGCGGGCTATGTTCTTGACTCCTGGAGTTCTTGGCGTGCGGAATGCTTGGCGCCTTTCTCCGTTGAGGACGTCGAGGACTTATTCATTTTTGGTCTCATGGTAGCAGGGCTGATACTTTTTGGCTTATGTGCTGCCCTGATCTACCATAAAATTGGCAAGACAGTGGCAACAAGAACCACGGCCCCTCGCTTGTCCGTCATGATTAACGAGGTTGGCAAGGCAGTGCATTCTCAGACTGCGTTGACTCTTGAACTCAGACGCAAATAGGATGACACCTTGGAGCTGATGCGTGCCTTGCAGTTGAAGCTGAAGGTTTCGGAGGCCAGTGAATATTCTTAATTCATAATTGGGATTTGGTTGTTCAAGTGGACTGTTAAAAGTGTTTTTCACTGCTCAACCACAACACTCCAGGCTTATCTAGCCTCAAGGACAAATTGCCCAATGTTTACCTCCAGAGGAATGTCTTCAGGCTCTGGTGAGATTATTCAGCTCCTTCTTATCTCAACCCACAAAGACAATAAACTGACAGACTTACACATGGACAAGACTGAAACATGCTCCATATTTTTTTTCCTTTATCCCCCTTTCTGCTCCCCATCACTTTACCCCATCCCTGCAAGTTTAGCACACATAAACAATGTCAAATGTATATGTGTTGTCTTTAATTTTGATGTGTGCCATTATTACGGTAAACAAGTAATAATTGTGGATTAATTGCTGTATCTTGTCTGAGGTAATTGGAGTGTAAATAAAATTGCCCTTTTTTGGGATCAATAAAGTTGTCTGAAGTCTGAAGTCTTAACCGGGGAGGGGGTCTGAGACACGCTTTGTCCCCTGTTTACAATGGGGTACTCAGGTCAAAGCAGTTTTAGTCTTTTGTTCATGGTAATGAGTCATTCACGTCATCAGGAGAGTCATCAAGGGAGCCGTCAGGAGAGGCGTCCATCCCATCATTAGAAAGGACAGCTGCCCTGTCATTAGGAGGGTGCTAACTAGAGCACAATGATTGCTAATTAGAGCTATTGTTTAGTCACTAGCCTATAGCAGTCTGTCTCTCGGTTAGGAGGGGTCTGGTTAGGTTTAAAACTCCAGCTTCTGTGGCTTCTGTTTATTCTTCTCTACAAGAGTCAAGACAGAAGTCAGACCACCAGAGCAAGAATTTTAGCTGAGGAAGCTTCTGTGATTTGAAGCGAAACGTCCTCGCATCAAGCAACCCAGTCCAGTCGAAGATTCAAGCTCCTCTACTATCCAACATTTTTTGTAATCGAATTATTCGAGTTACTAGACTAATCGTTTCAGCCCTACTTTATTTCCTTAGTGTGAGCGATGTTATGGTTTTTTCCTATCTTAAGACATCCACACCTTTTCCTTTTGTGTACCTTTGTTCATGTGTCTCATTGGCCTCAACACACCTGCCTTTTATTTGTAATTGTGTGGAACATCCATTGCACAAATCACCTGGTGGAGTGTATGGTTGAAAAGAAACCCTGTACCCTTTTAACTCCCAAAACATGAATCAGCTACAAATTGTGAATTAACTGCAAACCATTAATTGCAAAATGTGAATACTGAAAAAATATCTCCCAAAACGTGAACGCCGGTTTCGCAAAACATGAATATCATTCATGATTTTGTTTTTTTCAATTTAAGTAGTTTATGGATTTAGGTTACGAATCAATTACTGCAGGAAATCTTGATTGCAAACCCTATCACCGCAAAAATTATTTTTTTTCTTAATTTTTATTTTTGGCAGGGGAGGGAGGGTCACTACAGCCCGTGAGGTTGGGAGGTGATCCAAGGAGCTGTCACTTTTGGTGTCAAGTTTTCCTACAGTAACTGATCCATAAACTCAAATCCATTAACTACTTAAACTGATATACGAGGTCTGTGATAAAAGTAACGGACCTTATTATTTTTTTCTGTCGGTTACGTCATTCGCCTGTGGGCAGTCTTTGAGTGAGGAGTCGCCCACCCTCTCGTCGTTTTTTCATTGTTTAGGAATGGCTCAGAGACTGCTGCTTTGTTTGATAAAAATTTTTTCAAAAACTGTAAGGCACAACTGAGTGGACACCATTCGATAAATTCAGCTGGTTTTCGGTAAAAATTTTAACGGCTGATGAGAGATTTTGGTCTGTAGTGTCGCTTTAAGGACGGCCCACGGCACCTGACGGCGATCTGCGCTTCGAGGCGGCAGCATCTCGCCGTTTCAAGTTGAAAACTTCCACATTTCAGGCTCTGTTAACCCAGTAAGTCGTCAGAGAACAGAGAACTTTCAGAAGAAGTCGGCATGAGGAGTTTATTCGGACATTCCATTGTTAACGGACATTTTGTAATGAAAGAACGTGCGGGCAGAGTCGCATGTCGGGCCGGGCCCGACCGCGGGGGGTCGTGACAGGAAAAACACCTCCGTGTTGGAAACCTTAACGGGCAAGTTGGAACATGCCCAAGCTGTTAAACAATTTCTCAGTTACTCACTCGTTGAAAGCCATCAAAAGCCGCCTGAATTTTACAAATGGTTTTCAACACGGAGGTGTTTTTCCTGTCGCGGCGCACACAGATTCGCCGAGTCGTCACGGAAACGACTCGGCGAATTTGCGCGCACGTCTTTCATTACAAAATGTCCTTAAACAGTGGAATGTCCGCATAAAGTCCTCATGCCGGCCTCTTCTGAATCTTCTCTGTTCTCTCACGACGTCCTGGGTGAATTAAGCCTTAAATTAGGATGTTTTCAGGTCGAAACAGGCCGACGACAGCGCCTGGAAGCGCTGCGCGATGTCCGCTCCATGGGAAGTCCTTACACCGACAGAAACATCCCATAATCTCTCATCAGCCGTTAAACTTTTCACCGAAAACCAGCTTAATTTCTCGAATAGTGTCCACTCGGATATCCCTCACAGGTCCAGAAAAAATGTTGATAAAGCAACGCGCGCCGTCCGCAGCGGCTATTCAGACAGAGATTCCGACGGGCGGGGTGGAGCACTCCTCACTCAAGGCCTGCCCACAGGCGAATGACGTCACCGACACGCGTGAAAAAACTCACGCATGCGCACGAGGGATCAAGCATGTCTGACATAAAAACATATGAATCAAATCCATTTATTTTTTGAAAAAAATAAAAAGGATGGCTTTTTTCATCAGACCTCGTATATCGATTTGCAGCTGATTCCCGTTTTGGGTGTTAACAGCCCTCTCAGGCCTTTCTGGAATGACTTGAAAACCTGCCCGCTACATCATACTGGGTTCACAAGAACAAGATGAGACAATATTGAAAAATAGCCTATTATTTGACTGAAGTGACATTCATAAGATGATGAGTTAAAACATTTCAAATTGCATCATTTTGCATTTTGACTTTCTGTCAAATGTAAGGCTATTTTTCCATTCAGAAATGTCACCATTGAATTTTTTTATCATCACTGAATCCTGTGTTAAAATATCGTGTCATTTTTGTGAACCCAATATTTTGTGTCATCACATGTCCACAAATAAGCATGCACATAATAATGCACAGTGTAGCAAAAGTGTCTTCCTTTGGTCTTTTCTATGGCTGCATGAGTGGGGGTGCAGGGCTGCCCATTGTGTGGCTTGTGGGTCATGTTTCCTGTTCTTTGTTTTGTTGTCCTGCCTTGGCCATTACTAAGGCCTCTAGAATTAATAAATTGCCCTTAAGCACATTAAAAAGAAGTGATTTTGTTATGTTGAAACTTCATTGTAGCTTTAGAATGTTAATTTACTATAAAATATAATGCATTTAATTGAAATGACGTAATTCACATACAATAAATGTTTTTGGCCTGTGGCCCTCCATCCTGATTAATTTATAGCTTATGGGAAGAATTTGTTTGGATAAAAAGAACATATCTGTAACATAGCACCTTTTTTTTACTGGGGGGTGGGAGGGCACTTTGGACCTCGCCCTGCTCTGTCATAGGTAACACCGTGTTGGACAGAGGTGTTTAGTGATGCTCTCATGCATGCATGCTCAGTGGACACCCCTTCCCTTCTCAAAACAAGAGCAGTGAGTGCAGCCCGGCAGGCCTAGCCCTCCATACGACCTCGTGTAGGTGTTTACATAGTAGTCATGGAAATGGTGAAACTGAAAAGGCAGAGTTTTTGCACTGCCAGATTGTAACTTTAGTAAGTCCCTTCAGCTGCTCCTTTGTTTCACTCTGGGTCACCACAGCAGATCCGAGGTAGAGCTGCATGTTGATTTGGCACAAGTTTTACACCAGATGCCCTTGCTGACTCAACTCCACATTACATGGAGAAATGTGGCAGGCACCCACCAGAGAGGATGGTGGCTGAATCATCAGAGTTAAAATCTGAGGGCCATTAAAGCACTTAACGGCCCTAAGATTTTAACTTTGATTGCACATATTTGAAAATGAAAAGCATCTTGGTAAAATGATTGTTAAAAAAAAAAAGAAAATGCTAATTCTCAAGTGGCTAAGTTATTTTAGCAACTAAAATGACAGGCTTTATTTGTGTTTATCATACCTACACTGCTTCCTTTATTATTGACATATTCTGAGAAGTTATATTTATTGAATTTATGTGCTAAAAATCAAAGTCTGTAATGTTAAATTAATACACATCTTTTTAGGGTCATAAATGACCCCACATAAATTTCCATTGCCACACTGATGGGACAATTCCTGTTTAAAAAAAAAAAAAAAAAAAAAAACCTATCAGAGAAGTAGATTTACAAATTAATTGTAGGGGCTTGATGTCATAGACCCAGTTCACACTGGGGTTTGCAAACCCATCTTACAACCCCAATTCCAATGAAGTTGGGATGTTGTGGGAAATCGTCTGATTATGCATGAATCTTCTGATTATATTATGGACTGTAGATGATGGAATCCCTAAATTCCTTGCAATTGAACGTTGAGAAACATTGTTCTTAAACTGTTGGACTGTTTTTTCATGCAGTTGTTCACAAAGTGGTGATCCTCGCCCCATCTTTGCTTGTTAATGGCTGAGCCTTTTGGGGATGCTCCTTTTATACCCAATCATGACACTCACAATTAGTGTCCTCAGTTCCCAAAAGCTTATTGAGTGTTGTTAGAAGGAAAGGTGATGTAACACAGTGGTAAACATACCATTGTTCCAGCTTTATTGAAACGTGTTGCAGGCATCCATTTCAAAATGAGCAAATATTTTCACAAAAACAATAAAGTTTATCAGTTTGAACATTAAATATCTTGTCTTTGTGGTTTATTCAATTGAATATAGGTTAAAGAGGGTTTGCAAATCATTGTATTGTGTTTGTAATTTACATTTTACACAATTCCCCAACTTCATTGAAATTGGGGTTGTATTTTTGCAGAAATGAGCAATTTTAGCTAACCAGTAAACAATGGACATTGTCTAGCAATGCACCATGGGAGTTCAGGGTTTTAAATGTTTTTGTGGTTCATGTTAGTTTAACAGTGTTGTTACCATCCAGACTATAGCGTGCACCTGAATATAAGCCACACCCACCTATTTTAAAAAGAAAAAATAAATTGTACATAAATAGGCCATACTTGTCTCTAAGCGGCAGGTCTCCACATTGTAACATGAGATATTTACAGAAAGATTTTTTTAACTTTTAATTAAATACGCACCGTAATTTTTTTTTTTTCTGACGAGCATGTCATCCAGCACACACGCACGGTGTTGCGCAGCATCTCTGCTCCACATGGAGAACTGAGTTATTTTAACTTTTTTGTTTGCAGATCATGAGATAATGTCATCGTGCAGCCAGGATGGCCTGGTGTCTGTGGTAAATGAGACATTAAGGCATTGTGACTTTTCCAAGTTGTAGTGCAAAGACAGAGACACAGTGGGGAAGGGGGGGGGGCTTCCTTGATTAATGGAGGCACAACTGTAGCGCAAAGTGCCAGAGGGACTGGAATTAAAGTATTTACGGACGTCGTTTTCTTCAGGACATGTTGATGAATCCACTAACACTAACAGGTAAGACTTTATAATTATTGTGTGTGTGAATTTACCCTGCATGATGATGCAGCTTTCAGACAATTAATGAACAGCATCAATTGACGTATTTTGACTTATGAGAAAACCTGTAAAAATCCATAAATTAGCCGCATCGTTGTTTAAGCCGCAGTGTTCAAAGCATGTGAAAAAAGTAGAGGCTTATAGTCCGGAAATTGCCTGTAGCTTTATTGATTTATTGTGTTTTTGTAGTTGAATTGGTTTTGTCAGTTTAGTTAAGTCTCATGTTGCCGTCACCATGAGTGAAAACTGTAGCATGTTTGATGTGTTCCTTCACCGTCTCGTTTTCTGCCTGTCTAAAATTAGAGGCAACTGGTTGCGGCAGAATACTGGAAAGACAAAACGCTGTGTCTGCGTGCAACTTTGATCACAGAGAAACTGCAGAGAAATGACTGAAGCAGACTAGCGCACGAAGGAGAAATGTGTGCCATTCGTGAAAAATCGGAGCCACCGCTAAGGCTGTGCCATTCGTGAAAAATCGGAGCCACCGCTAAGGCTTCGTACACCTGTCGCTACATCTATTCACACACACACACCAACGGCCAAAAGACAGAGTGCTGGACACATAGAAAATGTGGTGCCTTTCACGTTGTTAGCACGAAAATAGTGAGCAGACAACCAGTTTCGAGCTGGATATGACAGGGGTGTTTCCAAACAGCACAGCGATGCCATTAGTGAAGACGTCTGTATGCCTGGGTGTGGGCCAACTCTTTTGCAACCTGATGAACTGGTTGGTACAGTAACCATTAGTAATGCTCCTATTAGGATTTAATGTAAAAATTGCATTTTTTATTTTCGAACATTGTGGAAACCTTGACAGGCCAATGGGCAAATATTCATTAAATTCATTGTTCTTTCACAAAATTAAATGTGAAGTTATTTTTTTTTTCTGATCTGAAAAAAATGATCCAATTCAAGACTTAAAAAGTGTGATCCAATCCCATCTATGAGTTTAGTGATACGTTGCACCCCGAATGAATAAATGTTATAATAAAAATTAGGTAGCACTATGAAACCATCCAGAACACCAACAAAAACAATTATATACAAAAAACACTGTTCTTTAATTTGGCTGAGTTAGGAAATGGAAAATTCACTGCATTTCCTATCCATTTTTCCATCTAAATGTACTGCATTTATATAGCGCTTTTCCATCTGCATCAGACGCTCAAAGCGCTTTACAATTATGCCTCACGTTCACCCCGATGTCAGGGTGCTGCCATACAAGGTGCTCACTACACACCGGGAGCAATAGGGGATTAAAGGCCTTGCCCAAGGGCCCTTAGTGATTTTCCAGTCAAGCGGGGATTTGAACCCATGATCGTCTGGACTCAAGCCCAACACCTTAACCACTAGACCATCTGATGCAAATATTCAAAGCACTTCATAATGAAGACTCTAATGTCTGGTTCACACTGCAAGATAATTAGGCCAACATGTGACCCGATCTTCCGACAATCTTAGGAGCTCAACCCTGATGCTGGAATCAGGCATGCACCACCCCCAGCCATCCAGGATGTGCCCTACCCCATCCAGAAAGGGAGGTCCAGACAGCCCCACAGTACACCACACCTAACACACCTCCTGGCCCACCCAGGACAGCACTGCCACCACCACGTGGTCTCGCTGCCACATGCTTACGCCCACACCACAAGTCACTTCACAGGGATATGCCTCTGGGTGTCTGAGGGCTGCAGCCGGACCCCCCCCCCCCCCAAACATATAACATATGCCCTAGTATCCCCAGCTGGCACCTGAGCACCTATACGTTTCTCATTCCATCTTGCATGTTATGGTAACAAATTATTACAAAGGGGTGAGGTTTTGAGGTAGTTATTTGGAAAGTCGCTGTTACCAGACTAAAGGTACCCTGACACTTGCACAACTTTGATCCGTGTGCTTGCATGAACTCTGCCTTGCACGAGAGTAAACTCGTCTCAAACTACTTGTAAACTGCGCGCAGCTTCGTGCAAATGCACAAAGAAAATTTTGAAATGTTCAAAATCTCCGTCAAACATTAATTACGTGAACATTACACAAACAATTAAAAAACACTGAGTGCCAGTGCGAGTGATTGCCTCAGCCCACCGCATCACAGCGCAGCCCTTCTGAATGATTATAGTGAGATCTTAAATCTATTATGAACATACTTTTACTGCTAGTGATAAGAAGGAATGAACATGCAACTGTTTTACCAGGCCATTACAAAATAAACATGCAAATAACTACCATTTTAGACTGTTCCAAATGCATTCTCCACCTCATGAAGCGCACGAGAGAAGAAAAAAGCTGCTGCTGGAGCAATCCTCTGTGATTCCGGAAGTGATTAGAGGCATTTTCAACGGCCAACAATGAGAAAAAAGATTACTCCGCTACGAAATAATTATTTTATATACGCAGTGTCCAGCACACAACGCGCGGCATCCAGTGGAACAAAGTGTGGCGTCCAGCTGGGAACACAGCAGGTGGAGATCGTCATGACGAGTGTGCAGATCAAAGTCATGCAAGTGTCAGGGCATCTTAAGAACAGACTAAAGTGTTTTTGACATTACTAACATTTATTACAATATTTTTTCTTGTTCCCATGATAAATAATAGAATTAAACACATTTTGCCCAATTTGAACTGGAAGTCCCAAATGAGTACTGTGGATCCAGAAAGTATTCACGGTGCTGCACTTCCAGGTTTTTTTACAACCTCATTCCAAAATGGATTAAATTTTTTTTTCCCCCCCCACACCAAATACCCCATAATGACAATGTGAAAAATGTTTTTTGGATGTTTTTTGTGTGTGTATGTGAATGTTTTTTTTTTTGACAATTTATTAAAATAGAACTGCTTGGAAAAATTACCTAAAAACACTGAAACAGACAACAAATGAGACATCAGAGGAAACAGGTTTCAGTTTCTAAGATCTTTTGTTATTTAAAGCTTTAAAAGTAGATGTCATACAGAGTGCAGGTCTGATGACAAATACGAGTACATTCAGTTTTCATGCCACTTATATACAGTCTCAAGGTGCTCCAAAGTCCATTCAATGAAATCATTTGATAGTATAAGACAGTCAGTCTAAAAGTCTATTGCTGGCCGTTCGTTATACACTGAAGAAATAATGTCTTGCCTCATCATATAGCATCAGACCTTTCCTTCTTGTTATCATGCACTGATTAAATCATGCGTCATCACATAACATAAGACAATCAGTCTCATATGTCTCGCCTCATCAATCTTATCTGTGCCCTTTATACACTTCCTCTTCCATGGCATTGTTCAGTAATATTACTAAGACAATTATAGTGGTAAATATATTTTACAGAGCTTTAACAACATTAACTTTTATAATAATAACGCAATGCTAAAATACCCTCAGCTGCATGAGTATTATCTTCTTTATAATTTGCAGTTGTTTAATTGGTATCCCAGTGTAAAGTGTGTGTGTGTGTGTGTGTGTATATATATATATATATATATATATATGTGTGTATATACAATTTGTGTTATATGGCTGGGGGGGCCTGGCTGCCGGTTTGTTTCTGTTTTTTGGTTTTCCTCCCAGGTGGCGTGCGTTTGGGACTGAGTGGCTGTGTTGCTGAGGCTGTCAGGACTTCACCCTGATCACCTGCGACTCGTCAGGACTCACAGCTGTGGTGCATCTGGATGGATTGGAACATGTTGGCATTTAAGACTGGAATGCACAGTGTGTATTTGCCAGAGACTCGACCTTGTGACCAGACGGGTGAGATCGTCGTCTCGGGAGCCATCTCATCAGCAGCGGATGCTGAGAACGTCCAGGTTTGATGCACAGTCTGTGAAAGAGGAGGGGGTGAGGTCTCACGCTCGTCAGCACACTTCCTGAGGTACGTTAGATTTTGTGACTAACAGTTATACAGTCAGTAAATGTGGTGTCCCTCACACCTTATTGTATTGAGCTGTTTGTTAGTCATGTATCAGCTTCCACTGCAGTGGAGTTTTGTGAACGGGATGTTCCATGCCTGCAGGTTGGGAAGCTGATCAGTAATCAAGCCAGGAAGTGTTTGCTGTTTGTACACCTTTAAGTGTTCTGTGTGTAGAGTGTGGACTCACATAATGGTTCCTTCTTTCACAGACTCGGTTGTTGCGGCCACCTGGGGGGTGTCGGCGGGGTCCTTGGGTCCGAAACAGCTTCTGGCTCCGGACCGTTAGCGCTGCTGGGAGCGCACCACGCCAGGCCGCACCTTTTATTATATTATCACTGTTATGTATTAAATTCAGTTATCCTTTGAACCGTGCTCTGCTTATTTCATACTGGGTCCTTCAAACGCTGGTCGGTTCTCCAAGCTGCGTCCGACACATAACAATTTGTACATGTTCAGTCAATCCCCTTTATTTTGTCACGTGATAATTTCACAAGGACCACAATGGAAACAAGTGTTTATGCTTTATTGAGTTATCAGTGTATCATTGACACATCCACCTCTGCATGTTTATATTGATGCTGCAAAATAAACTCAATCAATAAATCATAAACAATATTTTATTTACATTTTAATGGCGTAGCAGGAGGGCGTGTGTGTGTGCATACATGAGCTTTTGAAAAAGGCAGAAGTTACCTTTGAGTTAGCAGAAGTTAGCGTGCACTCTGACGTCTGTGAAATGTCTTGTAAATCACTTCAGAGGTTCCAGCACTTCAGGTTCCAGCATTTTCACTTATAGAAGTGTTTCTTTCTCACTAGCTTTTAGATAATATATGAGAAACATGTTATATTTACATATAAACTAACTGGTTTTGGAGCGCCAGAGAGAGACCAGCCAGTGACATCACAGTGCCACTCTATTCTGATTGGCTGTCACCCCTGCCCGTCAAAAAAACATATTTGCATGATTAATAGCATAAAATATGAAATAGAATGTGTCTTTAACCTCTTATAATAGGTCAAGGTTAGCATCTTTGAACCAAGGTCTGTGTCTCAAGAATGTTCCCTGTGAATTTGAAGACTCTGGCAGTAATAGGACTGGACCTATGCTGAGCACAGACAGATGGGTGGACGGATGCAAAGCTTTCACAATACAGGATGGCCATATTTGATAGCTTTGGATAAAAAAAAAAAAAAGAATAACGTACATGTACATAAGTATTTACAGTCTTTGCCATGAACCTCAGAATTGTGCCCAGATGCATCCTATTTCCACTGATCATCCTTGAGATGTTTCTTCAGCTTAATTGGAGTGCACCTGGGGTAAATTCAGTTGATTGGACATGATTTGGAAAGACACACACCTGTCTACATATAAGGTCCCACAGTTGACAGTGCATGTCAGAGCACAAACCAAGCATGAAGTCAAAGGAATTGTCCGTAGATCTCCGAGGCAGGATTATCTCGAGACACAAATCTGGGGAAGGGCACAGAAATATTTCTGCTGCTTTGAAGATCCCAGTGAGCACAGTAGCCTCCATCATCTGTAAATGGAGATGTTTGGATTCACCAGGACTCTTCCTTGAGCTGGCTACCCGTCTAAATTGAGCAATTGGGAGAGAAGGGCCTTAGTCATGGAGGTGACCAAGAACTCAATGGTCATCCTTTTAGAGCTCCAGCATTCCTCTGTGGAGAGAAGAGAACCTTCCAGAAGGACAACCATCTCTGCAGCAATCCACCAATCAGGCATATATGGTAGAGTGGGCAGACGGAAGCCACTCCTTTTTAAAACACACATGGCAGCCCACCTGGAGTTTGTTAAAAGGCACCTGAAGGACTCTCAGACCACAAGAAACAAAATTCTCTGGTCTGATGAGACAAAGATTGAACCCATTGGCATGAATGCCAGGCCCAAGTCCCGGTGTGGTGGTGCAGTGAGGTCAGCAACACAGTTGATGCTTTGTTTCCAAATAACACTTTAGAAGGCAAGACATTAGGGGTGTCGGAAAAAATTGATTCACGTCTGAATCGCGATTCTTATTTATTACGATTCTGAATCGATCCAAAATGTCCAAGAATCCATTTTTAAAAAGCATTTTATTAAACATTTCCTTGCTTACTCGCTGCGTGTACAGTTTGTCAGGCAATGGTTTCCGTACTACAGCGTCTCCATGAGGGGCGGAGGGGTCCGGCGTGCTTCAAACATTTGTGAGCTGAAGCTTAGCATGGCAGATGAAGAGCTAATTCAGCCAGCACCGTCTTTGCTGAAGGCAAATGTTTGGGTGCATTTTGGATTTTATTATTTGCTGCGTAAGAAGGAGCTTGACATGACTTATGCAGTGTGGAAAATCTGCAAAATGAAAGCTAAGTCCTTCGGAAACACTTCAAATCCGCAAGCCCACATGCTACGCTATCACCCGGAGCTAAAAGAGGGGAGCAGCGGTCTCTGCCGACTACTGACCAGCGCTTTGCTAAACTCCCAGTCAACTCCAAACGAGCAAAGCAGATAAGTAAATTTACATCTTTAGAATCACGAGATTAACCTTGTAAAGCTGCATTTTCTTAAACATAAACATTTTTTAAGTAATATAACTATTTCTCAGAGCTCTTTGAATCGAAAATCGATTCTGAATTGAATCGTCACCCCAAGAATCGGAATTGAATCGTGAGTTGTTGTACGATTCACATCCCTACAAGACATGCATCACTGAATATCTCCTAATATACCAAAGTGATCAAATTGAACACCATGTTACAAATTTCCGGTGAGGGGCTGCTCAGTGCCTGAGTGTGCATTTTTGTATTTCTTATAGAATAGAAAGACATGCTAAAACACAAAAAGTAGGGATGGATATTAAGATTTTATCGATCTTGATGCCATTTTCAATTCCGCTTATCGATCTGATTCCTTATCGATTCCCTTATCGATACCTCTTGTGAATTTTCTGTGTACTAAAAGTAGGCTTTACAGGTTTTCTATGTCAACAACATTTTAAATTGGTCACTGGATCATTGATCTCTGGACATAAATAAAAATAAATAAAATGTACAGTTTTTGTCAAAAGCATTTCCTTTCAGACATTTTGGCATGAATGTCTCTCCATACCTCTGAGCTGAGCTCAGCCAACTTCCGCACATCAGCGCAGGACTTCTCATTTTAGGAGGAAAAAAAATGTTTTGATGGATTGCAGTTTGTTTGTGTTGGACTGGACTCTATCGTTCTAACTTGACTCGGCAGAGAGCCGTGCAGTGTTTGGAGCTGTGTGAACAGAACGGAGGAGGATTCTCATTTCTTTCTCGCAACAAGACAGGAGTCCCAGTTAGTGACTTTAATCTGCACAAAAGTGACTCACAATTTCACATATTCAGGAATAAAAGTAGTGGGGAAAAAAATGCAAAAACCCAAAATTACCCCCAACACCATCCGCATGAAAATGTTTGAATGCTGGAAGCTCTGAAATGGAATCTGGGACTATTCCAGACAATAAACTGCAGTGAGTGCAGCATCCATTTTGGTGAGAAAAAAAACAACTTTCCTTATTCAAATTCATTCCAGTAGTATTCTGCTCTTACTAGGATGCAGCAGTTTTCTAGTTTGGCAGATAGTTCTGGAGGAAATCACTGAAGAAATGAACAAACTGAAAATATGGTTTGACCAAAACAAATTGTCATTAAACTTAAATAAAACAGGGATGAAATGGAGGTGTAAGAGTCACTAGGTGTTCACAGGAAACATTTATTTCTATATGGATTTATTTATGTTCATTGTTAGTTGGTTTTATCTTTTCTGTTGTTTTGTTTCATCAGGTTCTTTTTGTCTCTTTATCTAAAATTGTATTGTAGCATATTAGTTATTATGAGTTATTATTACTGTAATTATTATTATTATTAATATATGAATATAAATAAAAAAATACAACTTGACTCTTTTATGTCAATGAATGCTAAGCCATTTATTATTCAGAAAACAAATGCACACAAACGTGCTGAGATTCGAACAGCTTAATGCTAACTTTAACATTGAAAATGCCATAGACATGCTAACGCATTAGCATCGGTCCCATTTTTAAGTTATAAAATACATCTCTCAACTGTTTCAGAAGACCATAACAGGTCGGTTTAACATAAAAAAGGTAAATATTACTCAGACATATGCTCTTTAGGGTTTTAGTGGGTAAAAATTAAGATAAAGCAAAATAAAACAATGAACCAACAAAGCAACAGATCGAAGCACTGCCTCAATCTGCGAATCACTGCATCGATTGGTTTAAGGTTCAAAGCAAAGACGCACTGCAGAAACGGTTGATTACAGACCCGCTGCAGGGTCTGTAATCAATGTAGAGAAATGATCATTTTCCTGACAAAAACAACAGCCACTCTGAAGGACCGATAAGGGAATCGTTAAGCAAAAAGGTTATTGATGTCGGTGGATCAAATAATTTCTTAACGAAAGTTCCTGATACCCAACCCTACAAAAAATCAGTTAAAAACAAAACAGACATCAGAACATGACCAGTGCAGATCAAGCAATAAGTTTGAATGAGGGCGGAGGAGGTGGAGTGGCAGAATTTACAGTTTTTGGAAATGAGCTGTTTCTTATGCTGCATTCCAGAAAAGTGGGACGTTGGACTTATTCCACTAAGTCTGATCCCCTAAATGTTCAAGGTGAAAACACAGTTGCCGTTGCTATTTCACTGACAACCATGACATACGGAACATACAGAAAATGTTTGTAGCACTTTGCTTTTTCCACGTTATGTTACAGCCTTATTCCAAAATGGAGTGAATTAATTTTTTTTTTCTCCTCAAACAACACCCCATAATAACAACATACAAAAGGTTGTTTTTTTTTTTGGAAGTTTTTGCAAATTCACCAACAGGATTTTCTCTACAGATAACAGCTCAATAAACCTAGGATCTCAGCCAGACACAAACGGCCAACATTGAGATAGAAACACAGCGCTTCTTTTTGGATCAGGTTGGGAAGAACATGGACCCTTCAATATGCAAATACAGTTTCTGTAACAAAAGAGAGAAGTTTTTTTATAAGTTAACCAAAGACAAAATCTATTTTCCTATTTAATCTGTTACACTTTTTTTTTCATGTCATGTTATGAGTGTTCCTTTTATGTCTGGGTGCATGTTAAATGTTGTTTGTTGAATTATTAATGAGTTCTCATGGTGAAAGCATGTTCTGTAATCACTTTCCTTTTCTAGTATGGGTTTAGATGAGTCACTCAGCTTATATTTTGTTAGCTAAAGAAGAAAGTTGGTATATGTCATTCATTGTATCTGATGTGTTTTTTCGAATAACCTTCTTGTGGGGAGAAACCTGATGCCAAGTGGGCGTAGTTCATGACCATGAGCCTCTTTAAAATGACCCTGAGACAAAGGAACTATCGCTTGACGCTCTTTTTCATCGGCTCTTTTCCTCACTCTAAGTCTTAGCTCATGGCTTTTGTTTCATTATGTTTTTGTGCCATAACATTCGTTGGTTGATGCACCAGTTTTTAATAACTTTTAAGGCATGAGTCAATTTGCTGAGTTTTTCAAATTAAGAGAACATTTCTGAGTGTCCAGATTCTTTTTTTTTTTCACTCAATGCTAAAAGTGTTTTTTGTTGACCTTAATTTTTCTAGACAACTTTCTTTACAAAGCCTTGAAGTTTTTCTAAATTTTTACAAAGACTTTAAATTGAGCTTCCACAAGTTTGGAAGCTGACAGTGAATTTTTGACATCAAACACCGAAACCTTCATCATGGGTCAGTTGGAACCATCTTCTATGGACCCACCAAACCATCATGTTCAGTACCATTATGAAACCAACTAAGCAGCCTATGCACTTCTAGTCACCTGGGAGAACAGTACTTTACCCTAATGTAGGGGAAACGAGGTCAGCAACCTGACCGTGCACTCCACCTGATCCAAGGACCCAGATAAAAGTGAACCTTCCAGTGTTCCAATGGTCTCTGTTGTCAGTGACGCAAAGTGGCTATTCTTTATTTTTCTTTTTTTTTTTTTCATAATAACAATAATTTGTGAACCCAATATTCACCGCTAAATTTTAATCAGATTTATTCTTATTAAATTTCTATATTTTGTTCATTCGTCTTGCTTTTCACGTCTCAACATATCATCTCAGTAATAAAACTATGAATCATTATTCATATTCTTTAAATCTCAGTCATGTGTTTGTACTTGTACATATGTAAGTAAATCTGTAAATATTGCACCAGTTGTTTTTCTTGTATCCAGTTGAAGACAGATGTTTGATCAATTGTATCCAGAACTTAAGACATTCAGATCAATGACAGATTAATATTAATCATAACATGATCAAGTTCTTGCACTTTTCAGGTGTTGCCCGCTTTGAGGTATTTAATTAAATTTCATATTTAATTTAATATTGTTTAAATTTATATATTTCCCTCTGAGACTAAATGAACATCTTAACTTCAGTGGAATAATGTTGTAAGTGTAGAGTCAGTATAATCTGACAGCGTAAGTAGTTCAGGTCTGCTATACCGTAGTGTTGTAGGCAAACAAACACGAATGTTGGGCTGCTGCATGTAACCACGCCACTGTCTTACAACTATTCTTAGTCTGATTTCACCACCGATTAGTGCTGTTACCATGCCAAGGTTGGTATGTCTGTTTCATCTTGAACACCCTGCACAAGGACACAGGTGTTGTCTGTTAATTTGGCTGATTAAACCGCTTCACAGGCTTAAATTAGGTTTACAGGTGTAAGTCATTCCCCCCAGCACTTGTAATAATAGCATCAGGAGTGTGAGATGTAAATTGAGCAGTCTGTACTCATCCCCACAATCCTCGACAAGAGATCTAATCAACCAAAGGAGGTGAAACCACCTGTGTGGCATGTGTGGGTTTTTAATGTTCACCGTCACTGCTGCCAGCTGAGTGATGCGCAGAGGTCAAAGTTTTTCAGCCAAGCATTTTGTTCTGAGCTGTGTAAATGTGATTAAAAATAATAATAATAAAATAAAAACAAGACTATTAAAATCACAGGGTAAACAAAAACTGTGGCAACTTTACATCACCTTGGGCAAATACAAGTTATTGTAACTGTCATGCATGAACTAAAGCGCCTAATCCACCGGCCGTTCTGAAACTGCCTTGGAAATAATACATTTGTGATGATAGAAGGTGAATCCAATAAGTGAATGAGTCGGCTAAAGTCTAGAGCCTTGTTTCTAAACCACCTATGGGAGTGCCAAAGATTACACCATTTGGGAGGTGATTCGTAACCTTCAATATTTCAAACTTCCGCAAGTTTCCACATGATGGTCATTAACCCTCTGGGGCCGACGCCGTTGTATACGATGACTAAGACCAAGCTTTACTAAATTATAAATAACTTTTGAATGACATAAGATAGAAACTTTTTTTTTTTTTTTTGCTGAAAAGTTAACTCCGCAGACTTTCGAGCCAGCCATTGGCCATCTTTGTTCTCCTTATACAAGCTGTGTGATGATGTGCACAATGTGAGTGTCCATTCGGAATTGGTTCACCGTCACATGATTTTCCAAAATCCAATCGTAGGGCAGATTTACCTCACGTGAAAAGCCAAAGATCGTTTTCAGGAGTGATATGTTACAAGTTTGAATAGCCATTTGAATAGCCCCCTGGGTGCGCCAATCAGTACATACTATTAGTACATACTCAGTGTGCCCTGCACCATTACGCACATTGATCAGTGAAAGCAGGAGCAGACGGAGAACCTCTGATGACAATCTCATGTGCTCAAACAAAGAGTGTGTAACTATCAGGATTGCTCCACTAGTTTGCATGTGAATGTTACTGGATAACTCTGTTGTTTTCTCTGCATAAAGCACTGTTTACCATATCAATGGACAACAAAACACATAGACCATTTTGTATATATTGTTCAAAATGTGCATTTGTGTTTATTGCTTGAACCTTTTTGTTGTACAGCCTTTCACACAAGACCTCAAATTATCTTTCTAAAGTGTCAAAACAGTTGTTTATTATAGTTTGCTGTGTGTTTTGAATAAATGTGTGTGGAAAATTATTTTTCGCTTTATTTTTTCCTTGCCTGTTTTTGAATGTAAACCTTTATTACACTTATAAAACACAACAAAAACATATATATTCTGAAAGCACAGGTTGTCCTGAAAAAAAGAGACATAAAACTTGATTGTGGCATGCAGGGAGAGCTGTTAACAGCAATAATAAAACATTTATGCCACGCGGGTGAACTGTCCAAAAAATGCCCTCGGACCCCAGAGGGTTAAGCATAGACATCACGAACAGCCAGACTGTTCCATCTCAACGTTGCCTCCTCTCCAAACCTTCAAGGTCACACTCTTGCTAAATGAAATAAAAAGGTACATGGTTTTCTTGTAGACACATTTAAAAACAAAACATGAATGGTGACCACAGGAGACAATAGGACCAGAACTTCGGGTGATTGGGGGGGACCCAGCTGTCGATGAAGCAATGCATTTTGGGTTGATTTTTTTCTATATGTGGTAGAGAGAACTAAGGTGGCGTTTCTGTATGATGTAGCAATTTTCACTTTGCATGTAAGGGTTTTTTTCCCCTGTGATTTTTGAATACAGAGGTAACTCGCAACCATTGAGAGGGGGTGGGGTGGTTTTGAAAAATATGATGTAATATTAGAGCGTTTGGGAGGTTTTTTCTGTTACATTTGTCACAGATGTGTTAAATGAGCTGTGTCAGTCCTAACTGTTGGTTAAATCACAAGAATATTTATGACACTTAGAATTGTGAGATGTTGAACGTTAAACATCAAATCTTTAATATATATATTAATTTAGTATAATAATAATAATAATATAATAATAATTTAGATAAAAAGAGATTTTCTACAATATTACAATAATTAGGGGAGGTGATAGTCTACTGATTAAAGCGTTGGGCTTGTGACCAGAGGATCCTCGGTTCAAATCCCAGCATGACCGGAAAATCACTAAGGGCCCTTGGGCAAGGTCCTTAATCCCCTAGTTGCAGTTGCGGTGTGTAGTGAGCACCTTGTATGGCAGCACCGTCACATCAGGGTGAATGTGAGGCATTATTTGTAAAGTGCTTTGAGCATTTGATAGAAAAATGCTATATAAATGCAGTCCATTTATTTCAACTTTAGTATTTATTGAATTTGATGTACACTGTTTTCATTTAAACCTGGTCCTTGTTCTGCCCCAAAATGCACTAAGCTCACACACAGAAGCACATTGTAGGTGTTTCCACAACAGTTGTTAGGGCAAGTTATTTTGATAAGCAAAGTAGCATATTTTCCAGAGTATAAGTTAATTTTTTTTTCTAGTTGGAGAGTTTGGAGGCCCTGCGACTTATGGTCAGGTGCGACTTGTACAGTAGTGTTCAGAATAATAGCAGTGCTATGTGACTAAAAAGATTAATCCAGGTTTTGAGTATATTTCTTATTGTTACATGGGAAACAAGGTACCAGTAGATTCAGTAGATTATCACAAATCCAACAAGACAAAGTATTCATGATATGCACACTCTTAAGGCTATGAAATTGGGCTATAAGTAAAAATTAAAGTACAAAAGGGGGTGTTCATAATAATAGTAGCATCTGCTGTTGACACTACAAACTCAAAACTATTATGTTCAAACTGCTTTTTTAGCAATCCTGTGAATCACTAAACTAGTATTTAGTTGTATAACCACAGTTTTTCATGGTTTCTTCACATCTGCGAGGCATTAATTTTGTTGGTTTGGAACCAAGATTTTGCTCATTTACTAGTGTGCTTGGGGTCATTGTCTTGTTGAAACACCCATTTCAAGGGCATGTCCTCTTCAGCATAAGGCAACATGACCTCTTCAAGTATTTTGACATATCCAAACTGATCCATGATACCTGGTATGCGATATATAGGCCCAACACCATAGTAGGAGAAACATGCCCATATCATGATGCTTGCATCACCATGCTTCACTGTCTTCACTGTGAACTGTGGCTTGAATTCAGAGTTTGGGAGTTGTCTCACAAACTGTCTGCGGCCCTTAGACCCAAAAAGAACAGTTTTACTCTCATCAGTCCACAAAATATTCCTCCATTTCTCTTTAGGCCAGTTGATGTGTTCTTTGGCAGATTGTAACCTCTTCTGCATGTCTTTTATTTAACAGAGGGACTTTGCGGGGGATTCTTGCAAATAAATTAGCTTCACACAGGCGTCTTCTAACTGTTACAGCACTTACAGGTAACTCCAGACTGTCTTTGATCATCCTGGAGCTGATCAATGGGTGAGCCTTTGCCATTCTGGTTATTCTTCTATCCATTTTCTTCCACACGTCTGTTTTTTTTTTTTTTTTTTTGGTCCATTTTAAAGCATTGGAGATCATTGCAGATCAACAGCCTATAATTTTTTGCACCTGCGTATAAGTTAAGTTACAAAAGTTACAAAAAACTCCTGTAACAGTGGAATGTGCCATTCATTTCCAAAGTAAATGCTTTGTTGATCCGGGACATCGTCTGACTACCACAGAAATGGCAGAAGAGTTTGACATCAGCACTTTTTCGGCATGAAAAGACGTGCGGAGAAATTTGCGCATCAGGACAGAAGCGCAGGGCACAGAACAAAAAGCAACGCCGTGATGAAGCCTCACAGGACATGTTGTGGCATGTCCTGCTTGTTCACAATTTCTCGGATAGTCACACGACTGAAAAGCCACCGAAAGCTGTCTGAATTTTCCGAATGGTGCAAGAGCTGGGCATGTTAGGGCTTGTCCTGTGAGACCAACACGGAGGTGATTTTGTCCCGCGCCATGAGCAGCTCCGTGGTGAATTTCTCCGCTCCTCTTTCCATTACAAAAACTCCTGTAACAGTGGAATGCGCCAAAAAGTGCTATGTCCAGCTGTCTTGCCATTTCTCGGTAGTCAGATGACGTCACGGATCAACAAAGGTTCACTTTGGAAATGATCTGGTCGTTTGAGCCTGTCGATCGCCGCTCGGTGTGCGGCGCACCATCCGCCACTGTGGGTCGTCTTTAATCCAGTTGTAATTGTCCTTAATCTGTGTCATCCCCATAAGATCTTCACCGAAAGCCATCTGAATTTTCCAAATGGTTTCCACCTGGCTGTCTCTCACACTTTCTGAAAAAATTTTGATGAAGCAAAGCAGCAGTCGATCAGCCAATTTCCTGACAATGAAACTCCAACGAGGGGGCTAGACCACTCCTCCCACAAGGCGTGCTCACAGGCGAATGACGCAACTGACAGGCGTGAAAAAACTCACACATGCGCACGAAGGTTCAAGCTTGGCTGATGCAATCACACTTGATTCAAATCCATATAGTTTTTGCAAAAAATAAAAAGGTCCGTTACTTTTCTAACAGACCTCGTATAGCAAATTTCAGAGAAACACAGATTTTTGTAACATACTCACGAATGAACAAGAAGCAAATTAGACAGCTGGAAACATGAACAATGAACGGCGCTGACTGACAAACAAGGAAGTGCTTAAATAAGCCAGATGAAAGTAACAACAGGTGATAGGCAAAAGAGGGGTGGAACGTGGGAGAAACAGAGTGCAGGGAGTTGAAATAACTGAACACGCAAAGACCAAATCATCACAATAAAAATGAACAGGAGAGAAAAATAAAATACAATAACCAACCATAAGAGAAGAAGAGGATAAATCATAAAACTGCGCCATGTACTCGCTCGCTGCCGTATACTTGCTCGCTGCAGCCCGTCACAAAAGCGATATATGTTTTTATGTATTTCCACATGAGGACAGCAAGCAGACAAATGCACGTCACAGTGGGCAGTTGTAAGAACATGTCCTACAAAACACGGTAGGTGTTCCCCAGCTGTGATGTCCACAACCACAGATCTCAGCAGCTGCTGCTGTCGGCGGCCACACCCCCTGTCCGTTCAGTGCACACACCGTGTCACCCTCTGTTTCTGAGTCATGTGATGATTTTTTGTTATTTATGTAATTGTGTATGTAGTTATTATAGTACTTATTAATAATGGTCTCTGTGTTTTTAATGTGACATGTCGTGTGCACTGAGCCGTCATTTGCAGCTGTCAATGAGTCTCTGGCCAGCGATCGGCTGGGAGGCGCCTCGCTGTGCTGTGTGCGCTCAGACATGGCTGGCCAGTCCCCATCTGTACATACATATCAGCATTCCATGTAAGTGTGCTTCCCCTCTCCCTTGCATGCCACATGTGTTGTTGGGGGGGGTGAAACGCATGCATGCCACGTGTTGAGGGGAGCTGACACACTGGCATGACACAATGTGTGTTGCTTTGCCACGTCAAACCCATGGGGACACTTAGACAAATTCCATATCCAGCTTGAAAGTAGTCACCTGCTTACTATTTTCGTGCTAACAGCGTGAATGGCACCACATTTTCTAAGTGTCCAGCGAGCGGTGTTGGATGTTCGTGTGTGTCACCTGGAATTTGGCGACACCTGCTGCGAGAGGCATCAAATGGGCTCTCACAGGGCACACTGTCTTTCAGCTGCTGGTGTGTGCAAATAGTTGTAGCGACAGGCATATGAGGTGTTAGAGGCATCTTAAATTTTTCACGAATGGCATGCAATTCCTCCTTCATGCGCTAGTCGGCTTCAATCGTGTTATCGTGTGAATCAATCGTGTGAAGGGGCCCTATCATAATAGCATAAGGAGGTGATCAGCACACAAAGACTGTAAGAACTAATATGACCAAAACTCAGAATGAATGCACAACAGTAATGTATAACTCAAACATGTGAAGGAGTGCAACAGACAACAAAACTGAGAGGTGAAGATGCAGGGGTGGAACACAGGGGTCCCAGACATGTGCAAATGGATCTACACAAAATAATAATAATACTTTAAGAAATCAACAACTACATGCCTACAGAACATAAGACATTCTGGAGGTGGCAAACACCCGCAAATAATAGAAAAACTGATAAAGATACAACAAGGTAATAAAACTGGATAACAATCAAATCTAAATGTAATTAAGGACATGAAGAACTAAACTGTGCACACAGGAAGCAGGTGGATTTAATAGAAAACAAAACAAGTGTTGCTTATATTAGCAGATACAGTATTAGTCCCCATTGTTGTGAAAGACAAGAAAACTAGGCTTGCCACATCTTGCATTCGCTCAACAAGGGTCACGTGGCAAGGAATAACATCTAGTGTCAGAATATAATTTTGGAGCATAATAGGATGATTTGTTTGTGTTGTCTGCCTTCATCACTGACAGTAGACCCAGGTGTACTTAAAGTCCTTCACTTGATTCATGCTGGTGTTTTCTACCTTGAATGTGAAAGAAATTTATTTTCTTTCTATGTTCAGGGTGTCTGTTTTATTTACGCTCACCTTCATGTTGCATCCCTTGCAAATAATGTTCACCTTACTTATGTGTTTTTCCAGGAGGTCACCTGTTGCTACTAATTGTACTTGGTTGTCACATGGTGTTATCGTCTTGCTCAGCTTTTTTGTGGATGTTGTTCATGATGTTATGTATGCAGTGAGAGGCAAAGCATGCAGTCCTGATGTACAGTTAATGTCTATTCAATCATAGAGTTAGTGATGTGTTTTACATATACTTTGTTCATGTTCCTCTGATACAGGCTGTGGCAATTGTTAATCAGATGGTCATAGTCCCTATTTCGAGAGTAGTTTCAACAACTCATCCAAGTCCAAGCACTCCAATGCTTTCTCTTGGTCAGTGAAAACCAATATGACAAGTTGGTAATGTGTAATGGCACTGCCTGTTAGCTGTCTGAGTACAAAGATGGCATCTGTCCAACTCGTACAATTACAAATTCTCATTTGGTTCCCCAGTAGTTGGATTGTGGAGGTGTTTCTGCCGTTGTTGTGCAGATGTTGCTTGCATGTCACACTAGTGTGTGCAGTCTCTTTTGTTGCCTTTGTTTTTCCAGATCTGAATGATGATAACAGTCTTTAGTCAGCTGATGCTTGTTGCTGTGTCTATGCTGCATTGAAGAATATGTGGACCCATCTGATACTGTCATTACCAGGGGTATGTATTACATCTATAGGCAGTTGGTTGAGGTCTGAATACTTCTCTAGATGAACAGACCTCATACCTTTTTTTGACCTCAGCCAAAACACCTCAGATAACT
The DNA here is from genome assembly GCF_902500255.1 of Thalassophryne amazonica. NCBI lineage: Eukaryota > Metazoa > Chordata > Actinopteri > Batrachoidiformes > Batrachoididae > Thalassophryne > Thalassophryne amazonica. Next base: position 100,966,391 of record NC_047112.1, on the reverse strand, counting down.
ACTATGCCTAATGTTTGCATTGCCTGGGTGTTGGGTGGGGCTGTGGAGTCCTGCATCTCTGTTCAAACTTGCATGGAATGGGTGTTGGGTGAGATTGGTGAGTTTAGTGGTTGTAGTGCCTTTGTTGATGATGAAAGGTTTTCTGACCTTTACTCCATGGAGAATTCTGATCTTTGCAGAATCACTGAATGTCCTGATTGCAGCACTTGAGAAACCAAGTAAGGAGTTGGAGTGCTTGGATTTGTAATTGTCCTGGATAAAAATGAATATCCAGGCTCACAATGACTTGCTGGACTCAGCAATCACAGGTGTAGCTGTGTGGTCCTGGTGATTCCAGTCTTACTGTATGGTTGGGACACCTGGATGCTAAGCAGTGGCCAAAGGTGATCACTGGATGTATTTTGTTCCAATATCTTCAGAGGATTTTTGGGTATAGCTGGAATAACCTTGTAAACAAACTTGGGGTGACTTAGATGAGATGTAGACATTGTGAGACAATGTCAGCTCTGGCATTTTTGGCATGTGGTGCACTTCTCTGGATATGATCCAGAATGCAGGTGCCTCGGTTTTGTGTCTCAGTGCCAGAGAGATGGCTACTTTTGGGTGGTGGGATGGACCAGTTGTTTGTTGGTGTTTGTCTTCCAAAAGCTAAGGTGGAGGATGGCGTGGTGGATCTGGTGATGCTTGTAATAAGTAAACCATTGACTGGATTGGTTCATCCAGATGGCAAGATCCCTTGAATAGAATGGTTCTATCTGATATCATACTGTCCGAGTTGCTACAACCCCAATTCCAATGAAGATGGGATGTTGCGTAAAATGTAAATAAAAACAGAATACAATGATTTGCAAATCCTCTTCAACCTATATTCAATTGAATACACCACAAAGACAAGATATTTAATGTTCAAACTGATAAACTTTATTGTTTTTGTGCAAATATTTGCTCATTTTGAAATGGATGCCTGCAACACGTTTCAAAAAAGCTGGGACAGTGGTATGTTTACCACTGTGTTACATCACCTAGCTAGAGAAAGGAAATGGTTTGAGAGGAGTGAAGGAGGCATTGTATGTGAAACAGTTGAAACCCAGCCTTAACCGGGGAGGGGGTCTGAGACACACTTTGCCCCCTTTTTACAATGGGTTACTCAGGTCACAGCAGTTTCAGTCTTTTGTTCATGGTAATGAGTCATTCACGTCATCAGGAGAGTCATCAGGAGAGGCGTCAGTCCCATCGTTAGGAGAGACAGCTGCCCTGTCATTAGGAGGGTGCTAACTAGAGCACACTAGGTGCTAATTAGATCAATTGTTTAGTCACTAGCCTATAGCAGTCTGCCTCTCGGTAGGAGGGGTCTGGTTAGGTTTAAAACTCCAGCTTTTGTGGCGTCTGTTTGTTCTTCTCTACAAGAGTCAAGACAGAAGTCAGACTACCAGAGCAAGAATTTTAGCTGAGGAAGCTTCTGCGATTTGAAGCGAAACGTCCTCACGTCAAGCAACCCAGTCCAGTCGAAGATTCAAGCTTCTCTACTATGGAAACCACCTGGGCAACTGAGAGCCTACACAGAAACAGATCATAATAAACATATAATTTGACTTATTTTTAAAAAGTAGTTTGTCTAGTACCTTGTGCAGTATAATTCTGGAGTTTCTGCCTTTAGAATGACAATTAATCTCTCTAATAAGGACATAATGACACTTTTAGACAACAAACAAAGGGAGATGACAGTCGTGCTGTAAGCACAGTACAGATTCAGTATGTGCTGTCCTCATACTGTGTCAATGTCACACTGCACTGCGTGCACTTTGTCCTACTTAATCTTGTGCACTGACAACTATACAACTTTTGAATGGGAAATAAATTACATGAAAATGTTCAGACATGAAGCTTAATTACAGTACAGTGGAAAGAGATTAGAATGCCTCTGAAAATCTGCTCTAAACTGCATACTGTAAGAAGGAAGATGTTTTTAAAAAGTTCATAAAGTTGTATCCATGTGTACTATAAACAACGCAACTAAAGTGCCTCGAAGCAAACATGCTTATTCCTGTATTTGCTTCAAAGTGTTTTTAATGCTCATATTAAATTTCATTTTCAAATGTGTACTGTCAGCGATCTCTCTGTTAGCCACTGTGACTAATTGGTGGCAGTTTCAATGAGCCACATGGGAAGTTGATTAGGCACACATTATTTCAAAAGAAAAAATTCAATTATGCACATGCGAGTTCAAAACATTTATGTAAATCATCATTAAATAAAAAACTCAAAAGCATTTCAGGCTGGACACATCTGTTCTGATTTCAGTTCACACTATACTGCTGTAGTCTGTAGGCTCCTCTGTGTTCAGACTGTCTCAACTGTTGCTCTTTAACCCCTTAACGCCTATTGTCACATATATGCTACAATATTTGACTCAAATGTGCGACATACCAAATTGACCAGTATGCCTGCTGTCACAAATTTGCAACATACCATTATTATTATTATAACATTATAACATGAATTTTTACCTAAATACCAAAATTACTATTTATTTTTTGTGCAAAAGTGTAATTAATAATCTCAACATTATTTACCATCTACTTAAAGGCAAACACACACACAAAACATTTTTTTATATACAGCTATATAAATTCAGGCATTAAGGGGTTAATACAGTTTCAAGATTCAAGCAACTTTATGGGCAATTCATAACACATCCAATTACCTCAGACAAAAAAATACAGAAATTAATCCACAATTATTACTACTTGAATGTAATAATGGCACACATCAGAATTAAGACACCACACATGTACAATTGGTTGTTTATGTACGCTAAACTTTAAGACAGTCCGTCATCCGAATTGAGGCAGTGTGAGTGTGGGGTGGCTGCAGCAGTCTCCCTCACAGCTGCGAGCTTGGGGGGAAATGGAAAGCTGCAGCAGCTGAGCCACACTGCCTCTCGGTGGGGGCAAGGAGTGGCAGAGCGGAAGCCTGGGTGGGGGGGTAGGGTCAGAGACACGGGGTGGGGGGGGTAGAAATCTTGGTAGGGGAGGCGTGCATCATGTGTGGGTGTACAGATACGTTTAGATAAGTCTGTCTGATAGATGGTAGTTGCTTGTGGTATTATTTTCATATTATATTGTGTGCTATTTATGTTCATGTTATTTGTGTTATCCAAAACATTTTGATGGGCATTAATATGGGGCCCCATGTGTCTTTGGGCTGCTGGTCTTCAGCACGGTTAAACCTGTGCTTTAATCCACCCCTGGTCCTGGTTGCTGATTGGATCTAATTGTTTCTACACTTTATTCATAGGGGTTATGCCACCGTGACGATTCAAGGCAAACTCATCACTTGTTACGTCATGCATTCATTCGCCATACGTGACGTGGCAAGGGCTGGAGAGATCCTGGACTTTGTAAGATTCTTTGTTACAGAACCATTTTATTAATCAGTATTTATCTTTAGTCAATTCCATTCAATTTATTGGACAGGTGATGTTCTTCCTGCTTGGCATCTCTGCCTGCTGTACCCCCTCCAGTCCTCATTTGAGCAGCTGCAGGGGCATCAGGTGTAACTGCCATTCACTGATATTTTGCCCCATACCCAGTACATCTCCCAGTGGGGTGGGGGTCTGAGGGCTGGATATGGACATCTTCCCCTCCGACCCCTGCAGATGCCCTGTTGGGGTTTTAGGTGTTTGACCCCAGAATCAGTCTTGTAGAAAGTACCTCAAAGTGATACTTGAGTGAAAGGGCATAAGCACTCGGTAGTTCTTTTAATTAAACTTTGAATTCTAATTGCAGGGCACAGAATGTAATGGTTTGAGTTTGGATGTGACAGGATACCAGTAAATGGCAGAGGTGTCTGTGAAGGAACAGACAGATGGGTACAATATAGAACGAGTAGAGGGTCAGGCACAGATCAGTCAAACCAGGCACTCAGTCCAAGAGCAATAAGCAAGCAGAAAGTGTACTTTGGCAACTGAAGATCAAACTTGGAATATACAATCCACAAAGGCACACGAGGGAAAAACAACTGATGTTCCAGCAAATGAAGAGACAAAAGGCTAGATTTAAATTGACAGGGAAGTTCTCAAGAAGAATGGGGCACAGCTATAAAGATACAACAGGAAGAAAGCAAATGTAAAGAAACAAAGGAGGAACATGTCATACTAAAACAGGAAGTGGAGTCAAAGTAACAAACCCTGAGAACAAAATCAACACAAGACACTCATACATAATCCAACACTAAATTGAAACTGCAAATTACATCACACAAGAGAACTCTTATAATTAAACCAAATTTAAACATTTAGAAACTAAACCTAATAAAATCGGACCTTAGAAACTGCACCAGAAACTAAAATACAAAACAGGACACTAGAAGAAGACAGAGGACAGAGACAGACAGCAGAGCCATGAAACATGACTGTCCCCCAACCAAGGTGTGGCACCAGATCGCCAAAAACAAACAGGACAAATCAAGGGAGACCAACACTGGTACAGGAAGCAGGAAGTAAGGAGGGAGATGGGAGGCAAGGACAAATACAACACCATAGACTGGGTGGTTGGAGGGGGCGAGAAGGTGGACAACCACAAAGGAAACCAACAGGAGAGAACACCAAAACAACAAATGAGAATGGCTGAGGATGTCAAAGTAAAGCTTACACGAGAAGGAAACACGAGAGTGTCGGCATAACACTACTGGAATTAACAACGTGCTGGCATCTCCAAATCAATTTTTTCATATGCTTCTATTAATATATCAGCAACAGAATGCCACAGACACTCCTTTCAGTCACTTCTTCAAAATGCTACTTCTTTGCTCTGGTTTGCATCTCCTCTCAAGATGATTCCTCAGTCATAGCCAATCCACGAAGCCAAAGAGTGTCACATGGAACTGCATGGTCTGGCATTCTGGGTGGAACAGTCCAATAAACACTCAGCAAATCACCTATCAAGCACCTACCCACCACCATGTAAACACTATCATTTTCATTCAAACAAAGGGAACTGTAGCAGGGTTGCCAGCTCTCACGCATCTGGCATGACACTCACACTTTCAGCATCAGTCTCACGCTCTCACACACAAGCAAGAAAGGTCATATACCAAAATAAAAATTTCTCCCATCAATTTTCTGTTGATGAGTAGATTACACTAGACCAGACCACAGCGCATTGTTTCTTAATGAAAGGAGAATAAGTGAAGTGCGCATCGCATCTGCGCATGCATGGGTCAAACGGGGGCAAAAATCCCAGCTACCACACTCACACTGCTTCCATTGAATTTCGTATACAGTAGCATTAGCGGAGTGTAAAATTTAAGGCTTTTACAGGGATTGTTTCAAAGGCTTTAAGCCTTAAGCGACACATACAATAATGACAGGGGCACATTGTGCTGTTTTCAAATGCTCAAACAGAATTTATACGCTTGAAAGTTGGCTGAAAACACACGATTGCAAACCTCTGCCGAGTCCAAACAAACATGGAAAGAAGAAGAAATGTGGTCATAAACCTCCGTTCATTCTACACAATTTCGCCACAGAAAAGAAAGTTCCAGACGGATGTAAAAGACGGACTAAAATTGTAAGTTTCTTGCACACATTTATTTTGTCAATATCCTGAAACCGTTCCGCCGTTTTTGTGCATCGGTGTATGACTGTAATGTTGCGCCATGAATGACGTGGCGCGTAATATTGTAAAATTGACATGTTCTATAAACAAACTGCATGCATGCACATATCACTGTACGTCTGTCAATTTATCAAAACAAATGTGACACCAAAGAGGTTATACGAGGTCTGACAATAAAGTATAGGTCCTTTTTATTTTTTTCAAAAACTATATGGATTTCATTCATATGTTTTTACGTCAGACATGCTTGAACCTTCGTGCGCATGCGTGAGTTTTTCCACGCCTGTCAGTGACGTCATTCGCCTGTGAGCACTCCTTGTGGGAGGAGTCGTCCAGCCCCTCGTCGGAATTCCTTTGTCTGAGAAGTTGCTGAGAGACTGGCGCGTTGTTTGATCAAATTTTTTTCTAAACCAGTGAAACACATCGAAGTGGACACGGTTCGAAAAATTAAGCTGGTTTTCAGTGAAAATTTTAACGGCTGATGAGAGATTTTGAGGTGATTCTGTCGCTTTAAGGACTTCCCACGGTGCAAGACGTCGCTCAGCGCTCTCAGCCGCCGTCGTCAGCCTGTTTCAAGCTGAAAACCTCCACATTTCAGGCTCTATTGATCCAGGACGTCGTGAGAGAACAGAGAAGTTTCAGAAGAAGTCGGTTTCAGCATTTTATCCGGATATTCCACTGTTAAAGGAAATTTTTTTAATGAAAGACGTGCGGACGGGTCCGCGCGTCGGGACGCAGCCGACGCGGTGCGGCGGCACAGGAAAAACACCTCCATGTTGATAACCATTTGTAAAATCCAGGCGGCTTTTGATGGCTTTCAGTGGAGTGAGTATATGAGAAATTGTTTAACAGGCAGGACATGTTCCAGCTTGTCCTTAAGGCTTTCAACAGAGGTGTTTTTCCTGTGGCGGAGCGTCGCGGCGGCTGCGTCCCGACGCGCGGCCCCGTCCGCACGTCTTTCATTAAAAAGATCTCCTTTAACAGTGGAATATCCGGATAAAATGCTGAAACCGACTTCTGAAACTTCTCTGTTCTCTCACGACGTCCTGGACCAATAGAACCTGAAATGTGGAGGTTTTCAGCTTGAACAGGCTGACGACGGCGCCTGAGAGCGCTGCGCGACGTCTCGCTCCGTGGGAAGTCCTTAAAGCGACAGAATCACCTCAAAATCTCTCATCAGCCGTTAAAATTTTCACTGAAAACCAGCTTAATTTTTCGAACCGTGTCCACTTCCGTGTCTCTGGACTTTGTCTAACCATCCCTCAGTTGCCTTCAAGGGGTCAGAATTTTGTTTGTCTCCAACTATCAACAAGCATGGGTCATTTTCGACAGCAGCGCGCTCTTTCTTCTTTGTCGCCAACTCTTCTTTCCATTTCTGTCCACTGCTGTACGTAGTCCTGGTTGTAACAGGCAATCCACAGAGCTTACAAAAATGCTTTAAATTGTCAACTTTCCAGCGGTTGAAATGATCCAAATCACAGCACTCTTCGCTGCTTTCCGCTGGCATAGCTTGGTTGGTAGCTGAAAACTTTAGCCTGCCCATAATGCACCGTGCGGCCTGAGATGCGCACTTTGCTTATAGTTTAAGGCCCACACCTGAAACAGCTGTTAACATCTGCTTACAGCGTTCTCACTGCAGTATGGTCTGATCGTTGATTCACTGAAAACCTTGCACCTGATACATCAGCTGCGTGTGATGAGTTCAGAGGTCGAGCATAGATTCCAAGCTTGGTTCTGAGTCGGCCATTGATGTGCGATAGTATACAAATAATAATACAATAACATGCCCGAGTTAGACAAGGGCGAATAGCTGTCATTGTGGGCAACTGGCAGTGAATGGAGGGATGCAGAAAATGCATGCCACACGACAAAAGCATGTTATTTGCATTATTTTCACTTTTTACTGAGATACACAACACGTAACGCGTACATAAAAAGTTGGCTCACTTAACTTCTGCCGCCTGGCACGCACGCTGCAGTTGAAATTCAGCCCCAACCAGTCCCAGCAGAAGACTGCCCCTCCCTGAGCCTGGTTCTGCTGGAGGTTTCTTCCTGTTAAAAGGGAGTTTTTCCTTCCCACTGTAGCCAAGTGCTTGCTCACAAGGGGTCGTTTTGACCGTTGGGGTTTTACATAATTATTGTATGGCCTTGCCTTACAATATAAAGCGCCTTGGGGCAACTGTTTGTTGTGATTTGGCGCTATATAAAAAAAATTGATTGATTGATTGATTGATTGAAATTCAGCAGTGCGTCCTCATCAAGCTGGCTGCTGCTGTTCATTGTCGACCTATCCATGAGAAAATCATCCGGAATATCCATATTGGGACCAAAACACACTTCTCGCCTTTTAATCTTTTCCTCTGCGGACAGGTTTTTTTTCCCCCTCTGCAGACACTTCTTGGGCTGCGCGCGCTATGACGTCATTTTTTTACGCACAGCGGGCAGGTATAGCCAGATACCGTCGACATAAATCTATGATACCGGCCTAGCAACGCCCTGGTAAAGTGATAATAATGATGTGTATGAGTTCAATGGTACGAAAATTTCATGAGGTGAAAGCTGAGACATACCATTCAGCGAGGCAAAGAAGAGTTGAATGGTATGTTCCACCATCCATCCATTTCAAAATGAGCAAATATTTGCACAAAAACGTTTATCAGTTTGAACATTAAATATCTTGTCTTTGTGGTATATTCAGTTGAATATAGGTTGAAGGGGATTTGCAAATCATTGTATTCTGTTTTTAGTTACATTTTACACAATATTTTCTAAACAACAGAAAAGGGACTTACATTTTGGTGTTCCACTGCTGCTAAAGTCCAACACAAACTTTAAATACGAGTCCAAATTGTGACGTGTAGTCCGGTGATGCTGTGTGTGTGTGTGTGTGTGTGTGTTAGAACAACTAGCATCGTCAATTAGCTCTACCAAATTGTTGTCTGTCAGCAACACAAACTCCACGATGTTTGAAAATGTAAAGCTAAGCGCCGTCCCACTTGTGTGAGCATGTGTGCACACGCGTGCAAGCGGGACGGTGCTTGTGCGCACGTGTACTTCCAAAAAAAAGACTATACTTCTTCAGTGCAGCGAAAAAAAATCACGTCAGAAATTAGTCTGCCTTTTCATTCTAACATCCTCCTAATAGCTCCCCATGCCTCCAGATGGCTTACAGTGGAGTGGATTTGTTTTGAGTGTGTGTGCATGTTTTGTGTATGTGCACGCGCACACAGTGTGTGTGTGTGTGTGTGTGTGTGTGTGTGTGTGTGTGTGTGTGTGTGTGTGTGTGTGTGTGTGTGTGTGTGTAATGTGCGCAGAGTGCAGAGTGCGCGCAATGGTACTAAATGCATGGAACCAAATTTGCACACTAAATGGAACCAAATTGCACTCTAAATGGAACCAAATTGCACTCTAAATGCAATGCAACACAAATGGGAGGAATAATCCATGTCACGTGACATACAAAGCACCAAGGATTCACTCAGCAGTTATATAAAAAGTTTTGGATGACAAAGCCGATAAATAGCCTGACAAGTCAAATGTAATGCAATGATGTGCAATATGTAGGGGCTAGGTCATTTAAAGGACACGTCACATGTTCTTTAAAGACCCAAAGTTGGCAACCCTGTTGTAGTGGAAAAATGCAAATGGAGAAATAATTTGCCATCTGGATAGACATCCAGCAATTATGGCTTTTAGCAATGTAGATGTTGAAATTTCAGTGACTGAGAGGTTTTAGTCATGCAGTAAGGAGGTATCTGAAAATAGACGTCCAATTCAGATCGATAAGTGGATTCATTTTACAGATGCTCATTTGCAGTGTACAAAGAGCTCCATATGTACATTAACCGAAAGCTCACTGCTGCAGTGCACGTTCTACACAGTAGATCTGTTTATCAGTAGACATTTGTTTGTTTAAAATCATCCTTTAGTTATTTCCTTGTGTAAAAGTAAACATCAGTGATGGAGATGAATGGGTGTCTTTTGGCCACAGGCAGTTCTACAAAGAAATGTAGCGTCCAAGAAAATTTTCTGATGCTCAATTTTTTTTTTCACATCCCATGAAGCTTCATATGTAGGGGTGGTGGCCAAGTGGGTAGCGTGCTTGGTTTCAGTACGGAAGGTTCCCGGTTCAAGTCCCACCCCTGCCATTTCTCCATGTGATGCAAAGTTATGTCAGGAAGTGCAAAACTTGCCAAATCAACATGCAGATCCAAATCAGACCTGCTGCGGTAATCCCGAGTTAAAAACAAAGGAGCAGCTGAAGGGACTTTCTTTTATGAAGCTTGATATGTACAACCCCTGGCAAAAATTATGGAATCACCGGCCTCAGAGGATGTTCATTCAGTTGTTTAATTTTGTAGAAAAAAAGCAGATCACAGACATGACACAAAACTAAAGTCATTTCAAATGGCAACTTTCTGGCTTTAAGAAACACTATAAGAAATCAAGAAAAAAAGATTGTGACAGTAACGGTTACTTTCTTAGACCAAGCAGAGGAAAAAAAATATGGAATCACTCAATTCTGAGGAAAAAATGATGGAATCACCCTGTAAATTGTCATCCCCCAAATTAACACCTGCATCAAATCAGATCTGCTCATTGACATTGACCCTATGCCATGACATTGACCCTATGTGTCTTTTTGCAAGGAATGTTTTTGCAGTTTTTGCTCTATGGCAAGATGCATTATCATCTTGAAAAATGATTTCATCATCCCCAAACATCCTTTCAGTTGTCCAAAATATCAACGTAAACTTGTGCATTTATTGATGATGTAATGACAGCCATCTCCCCAGTGCCTTTACCTGACATGCAGCCCCATATCATCAATGACTGTGGAAATTTACATGTTCTCTTCAGGCAGTCATCTTTATAAATCTCATTGGAAAGGCACCAAACAAAAGTTCCAGCATCATCACCTTGCCCAGTGCAGATTCGAGATTCATCACTGAATATGACTTTCATCCAGTCATCCACAGTCCACAATTGCTTTTCCTTAGCTCATTGTAACATTGTTTTTTTCTGTTTAGGTGTTAATGATGCCTTTCGTTTAGCTTTTCTGTATGTAAATCCCATTTCCTTTAGGCGGTTTCTTACAGTTCGGTCACAGACGTTGACTCCAGTTTCCTCCCATTCGATCCTCATTTGTTTTGTTGTACATTTTTCGATTTTTGAGACATATTGCTTTAAGTTTTCTGTCTTGACGCTTTGATGTCTTCCTTGGTCTACCAGTATGTTTGCCTTTAACAACCTTCCCATGTTGTTTGTATTTGGTCCAGAGTTTAGACACAGCTGACTGTGAACAACCAACATCTTTTGCAACATTGCGTGATGATTTACTCTCTTTTAAGAGTTTGATAATCCTCTCCTTTGTTTCAATTGACATCTCTCGTGTTGGAGCCATGATTCATGTCAGTCCACTTGGTGCAACAGCTCTCCTAGGTGTGTTGACTCCTTTTTAGATGAAGACTAACGAGCAGATCTGATATGATGCAGGTGTTAGTTTTGGGGATGAAAATTTACAGGGTGATTCCATAATTTTTTCCTCAGAATTGATTGATTGATTGATATTTTTTTCCTCTGCTTGGTCTAAAAAAGTAACCGTTACTGACTGCCACAATCTTTTTTTCTTGATTTCTTATAGTGTTTCTTAAAGCCAGAAAGTTGCCATTTGAAATGACTTTAGTTTTGTGTCATGTCTGTGATCTGCTTTTTTTCTACAAAATTAAACAACTGAATGAACATCCTCCGAGGCCGGTGATTCCATAATTTTTGCCAGGGGTTGTAGAATGCAGTCTTTATTCAGTGTAATTTTATCTATGTCACTCAAATTTTGGAATGTAGAGTGACAGACATGTCTACTCAAATGACTACATATTTTCATGTTAGACATTTATTATACACTGATATAGAGTTTTCTTCATATATTCCACTACATTTGTAAACCAAAGACTTTAGTAAACCCATTTCAAACACTGAAAGACTCTGTCCACTTGCATAAATGTGTATCTTCACTAAACATTTGAAGAATATCTAAAAACACATTTCACGTTTAGAGCCAAATTATTTCTCAGTACAATGTTTTAGGTAAAATATATGCCTCACATTCAGAAAGCTTGTTCTGAACATTGTGATGTGTAACACATGGCCATCATACTATATGCTCTTACTTGTACTGGGGAATTTCTGAAGGAATGGTAAAATTGAGAAAATATCCTTAGGTCTATAAGTAAGTCCCTTCGGCTGCTCCCTTGTTTGCAGTTGGGGTCACCACAGCAAATCCAAGGTGGATCTGCATGTTGAATTGGCACAAGTTTTACGCCGGATGCCCTTCCTGACGCAACTCCACATTACATGGAGAAATGTGGCAGGGGTGGGATTTGAACCCGGAACCTTCTGAACTGAAACCAAGCGCAATAACCACTTGGCCACCACCCCTGCATCCTTAGGTCTATAAGTATTGAGAGCTAAACACTAGCGCATTTAAATCAACAGAGAAACTAAACACAGGGAAACTAAACAGTAGAGAATATAAACACTAGAGAAACTAAACACAGGGAAACTAAACAGTAGAGAATATAAACACTAGAGAAACTAAACACAAGAAACTATAAACACAGTAAAATTATATATACTAGAATATTACAAATAAATATCCAGAATATTAACATAGGAGACATTAATCCAGAAACAAAAACATGAAAGGTTATAAAACCAGAAATACAGACACTAAGAAATACTGACATAAAGGAATTAACAAGAACATCAAACGCACAGAAACAAACCAGAAATGTAAACAAAAGGGGAATGAAGTAGAATTGTTAAGAAAAGTGACAACCAGAATGATAAAATCAAGCACCTGACAAGAAATTACCACGTCGCCGACAGAGGTCACATATGCCATAGAGCAGCAAGCTGACATGTGGTTGTCACGTGTTTGAGAAACCCTGTATGGATGCACCATTCCCCTTCAGCCTTAACCATCTTCCACAGAGGCACCACCAAAAGTCAACTAATCTACTGCATCACCTGGTGGTAATGCAACAGCACAGCATTGTAAAAACCACTGCTATCTCTGCCAGATATCTATCACAGGCATTATGAATGTACAGCCTCCAGTATTATCAGGAACCCACTCATAGTTTCTAGAGCCTGTTGTTGTCTCGTAATCTGTTGTTCTGCAGTAGATTTGGGACTCAGATGGATGGAAACCCAATGAGCTGCATTCAGCAGAACTATTTTCTCAGTTTCAAGAAAAAACAAAACATTACCTAATGTATCGGTTTTCTTTGAATTTCGGGCTCTGTTGGAATGAGTGGATGAACATGGACGGCTGATGCAGCGCTTCTGGATGAGAACAGATGAACAGATAACTCACAGATGTTCCATTGTTTGGCTGTGACTTTGACAGGACAAACTGGATGATGTTCCATTATTTTCAGTGAGACGCTGATTGGAAAATTTCACTTCGTGTGGCAATTGGATGTTTAAACTTTAACGAGTAAATAAAAAAATGGACAGCAAGAAACTGATTAAGTGCAGATAGTTGCCTGGTTTTAAACAGGTAGGAACTTGTTAAGCTGTCATCAGAGCCAGGGTTTCCTGTTTTAATATAACACCATGTAAAATATTTCAATTAAGTAAATTGTCCTTGCCATTATCATTGAAAAATGGCCGTGCCTCACGATGCAGTCTGCTGCTGCACGAATTCTGCTGTTTGCAGACAGTTTTTCTGCTGCTGACATGATAAAGCAGCTAAACGTCGACTGGATGTCCACTGACAAGCTATGAACAAGGACAGGATAAATCAAACATGCAACCATCGGAAAAGTTCTCTGTCTCATGTCTACTCAAAGTTTTGAGCATGTACACAACGTTCTGACAGACGCATCAGACATCAGCTGACAAGACACACATTTAATGAATGAGAAGAGGAATTGTACAGGACAAAAACAGACACAAACAGGGGAGTTATTTGTGATGAAATCAAACATTTTAATGAAATAGACGTTCCAACAAAGGTAATGGCCGTGCTCATTAGGCGTGCTCATGCATTGGCCCACCACCACCTCTTCAGGCAGAATTTTGCACCAAATGCCAAGCTAAGGAGGAACATCTAGGTCAAGCCAGATACAGTCCCGATAAAACTGTGTCCAGAGCTTAATTTAACAGGCTGTAAGACCGATGACAGATATGTGGATGCTGAAAAGGAGCAAACCCAGTGAGCAACTGCTATGAATAAAAGCTTCTGAGGAAGCAAAAAAAAAATATACAATGTAAAAAAGGAGACATGACTGCTGTAATAAACAAGTGAGAAAAGGTGTCAAAGACAATGCAGACAGCAGATTAAACGCATGCTTAAGGTAAAGTCGCCACGATTATTCTAAAGCACATGATTTATGGGAGCAGTAACTCCCTGAGGTGAAGCAAATGAGCAACACCTCCTTGTCCTCTGTCTCCTCTTCATCATATCCATAACCCATGGGATGCAGACACACCCCATTGCTCCCTGTGGAGTAATTACTTCTTGATCCTCCTCACCTATGAATCTAGGAAGGAACAAAACCAGCATGAAATGTGCTACAAACTATGATTGTTCAAGTTTTGTATTTTTTTTTTTTTTCAGTAGTTTTCACTTTGTCAGATTTTCAATTTGTTTTCAGTTCAGTTTCACTGTAGCTTCATGAGCACTAATGTGCATTATATTGTGTAGAAGCAGAGAGCATACACATCATGAACCTACCTGTGTAAGGTGTATGTCAGGGATCAACATGCATGCTCCTGGAGATCATCTGGCCTACATGTTTTACATGTCTAGCTGCAGCAACTACAGCTGATTAGCCAAGCCTAGTGTTTCCTGTCTCTAGATTGGCTGAGGACTTTGGACTGGATTAGCGGTGGTAGCCGTAGGGGGAGACAGAGTAACAGGATGGGTGCTGTACATGGATAGATAGATATTATACCAAACTCATGAGACAGGAATCTATTATCAAACACTCAGGACAAACCACAGTGACAGCTCATGCTGACAGACCAACAAGGACTGACTGAGAACACAGACACTTACTGACGATGTACAGAGACAGAGACGAGACAGTGTATGCGTCCATGAATAATGGAGAGACCTGCCAAAAGCAAAAAAAGGGAAACCAGCCAGATGCACACATAGGAAGAAACCTTACAAATGAACTAATGCTGCGTTTGCACATAGGCAGGATGCGTTACGAATGTCATATTTGCATCATTCTTGGCACATTCCTGGCATTCTTAACGTGACTTAATGCATCTGAATAAGTTTCTTAATAGTGTGTGTTGGTGTGTGATAGTCGTGATTTTCGGGGAGATTGTTTTTGGCTGTCAAAAAAATCTTCCACGAATGTCAGGCACCACCCTCATTTCGCCTCATGTCATGGAGGTCGCAACTGAGCGTGTTGATCCGTCTTGATTAGTGGTGATCCTTTAACAGAGTGTGACAGACGTCTTCTCTGACATGCGCACAATTAAATCCTGCTGCACCGCATTAAGATTCATTGCTGCAGTATGCTGAAGAAGGACAGTGACGCCAAGTCGGCTAAAAGTTTAGTTCCAATGCTCATCAGGGCGCTACTGCAGCTGTTCCACCTGCTGCTGCTGCTGTGCCTGATGTCTGGGAAAACAAGCGAGACAAGAGCCACGTGGAGCCAAACATCTAACTCTCTCCGTCTCCTCCTCCTTTCTGCACCACTCCATGGCACAGAGTCCAACTAAGCATGCAATCACAAAGTTCTTCTGCTGTGGATTTTGAGGAGCAAACTGGAGTGATCTGAATTGTTCAGCAGCTGATGGATGAATATGGGTGTGTGTGTGGAGACAATCACAGATGACAGAATGTAATGATGCGCTGTTACGTGCATTATTTTTGACTGTTTGTAATGGTTTCTGATAATTCGCGAGCAACATGTGCCATTAATCGAATTGCATGTTAACAGGTTGCAGCAGTTCCTGAGGACACCTGACACCTCTGCCTCAAAGCATCACATTCGTGATCAGTGGCCAAGAATGTATATGTAAGAATGTACTTGTTGTTATGTGTAAACGCAGCATAAAGTTGCACTCAGAAAACAATAACAAAAACGATTAAAACCCCACAATGACTTTTAGGAAAACTTACGAAAGTGTTTTTTTTCTTGCCACATATGTTCTAGGGTTGTGTCTTAACCTGATCATACCTTGCTTGAAGGCATGGAGCATAACTTTATTTTCTATCACTGTGGCCTTTTCTTGCCACATCACATAACTTGTTTTTATGCTAAAATCTAGCCCAGTCAAATCTTCATAGAAACAATGAATGGAGGCAGTACTTTACATCAGATAATTGTCATTTTACTTTTCAGACCCTGATCCCTGTTCTAGTCCCCAATTTCAATTTATTTTCATTTATATTGCGCCAAATCACAACAAAGTTGCTTCAAGGCGCTTCACAGAAGTAAGGTCTAACCTTACCAACAACAAGACCAAGCACATAGGTGACAGTGGTAAGGAAAAACTCCCTCTGATGATTTAAGGAAGAAACCTCAAGCAGACCAGACTCAAAAGGGATGACACTCTGCTTGGGTCATGCTAGCGACCCGGTTGACAAAACAATTTACAAAATGAATATATGGGAAATTTTGCCGGTGCACAGGATGGGAAGGTTGCAGAAGTAGACACCACACTCATGTGTGAATGGAGCCGTACCTCAAACAGAGAGAAAAAACAGAATCGGGCATCAGAAAGACAACAAATACAGCATAATTTGTCAGCATTAAACAACAAGAAAAACAGAAGAAATATGAAGGTGATCCCCAGTAACATATCTGTTTAAAAATAGCAATGAATGGATAGAAAAGCTCAAGAAGGGCCATGGAATCTCCTGTCCTAGCTATCATGAGGGAATGGATGACTTCTACAAGTATCTGGTGGAATTCTATGTGTAATACATTGGGCCAGTGCCACAGGCCAACTTCTACTGTTCAGTGTGGTCTGAGCAAACAATATCACAAGATTAGTTTTTTCAACAAGTTCAGATCATGCTGTCTTATTTATAAATGTTATATATTAGTCAGGAGTACGTTATTTATCTAATGAATAAAGGTGACCGTGTGTGTGTGTTTGCTATGCACAGCTACAGTATGCAATCCACACCAAACTTGCTATGGTGACTTGGGGCACCAAGGGGGAGGTAACTGGGGCCCTTAGTTTGAAACACACGTGTGCAAACGCACACACAAACAGTCAGCCTTATATATTCGAATCACAGTCCGCTCACTGGAGTCCTTATTTTCACAGTTCACATGGTACTCAGGTCAGGTAGCAAGCATCACACTTTACTTACTTTATATTAGAATCCGAACGGGCCAGTGTGAGCCGTGTGCGAGTTAAGGCAGGCATTTTTTTACTTAAACTGTACCTGCTGAGTAAGGCATGCAGACTGGTAGATTGTCGATATGCCTCCCAAGAAGCGAGGGGCATTAGGTCATAAAACCCCAAGTGCTAAACGGATGAAATGTAATAGAGCTGGGGAAACGGAGTGTCTGCAGAGACACTAACAACATTATATACCCCACAGCATAGCAGTGATAAGACATGCCATCACCTCATCATCATCATTCACTTGAATCTCATGAATGTTACAAATTCTTCTATGACCATTAATGATGACAACATACACACAATGCAATGCAACTTAACTAAAGTGACATGAAATTTGCAATGACATGGCTAAAATTCATCTCTATTACCTGTGTGGCAAATTGGTAGCTCAGCTGGTATAACCTAATACATAAAGCTGACCGTGTGTGTGTGTGTGTTCTATGAGAATAACCCCAAGAACACTGTCCCTGGGGGTGCTTCTCTGCAAAGGGGACAGGACGACTGCACCGTATTGAAGGGAGGATGGATGGGGTCATGTATTGCGAGATTTTGGCAAACAACCTCCTTCCCTCAATAAGAGCATTGAAGATGGGTCATGGCTGGGTCTTCCAACATGACAGTGATCCCAAACACACAGCCAGGGCAACTAAGGAGGGGCTCCGTAAGAAGCATTTCAAGGTCCTGGAGTGGCCTGGCCAGTCTCCAGACCTGAGCTCAATAGAAAATCTTTGGAGGGAGCTGAAAGTCCAAACCTGAAAGATCTGGAGAAGATCTGTATGGAGGAGTGGACCAAAATCACTGCTGCAGTGTGCAAACTTGGTCAAGAACTACAGGAATCATCTGACCTCTGTAACTGCAAGCAAAAGTTTCTGTATCAAATATTAAGGTCTATTTTTCTATTGTATCAAATAGTTTGTTCATTTTCTTCCATGTCATAGTAGCAGAACATCAAGCAGCTCATCCTCACACTTCCATATCCTCTGCTGAGTTCTCTAACTGTTCCCACACCAGAGGGGAAATGTAATCCTTCCAGCATGTCCTGGTTCCCAGATACCTGACAAAGGCATCTAATTTCTGCCACTTGTATCTGCAATTTTTATTTTTAACCTTTATTTTACCAGGTAAGCCAATTGAGAACCAATTCCTATTTGCAATGGCGACCTGGCCAAGAGGCAGCGTAAGCAATCTTGTTCTTCCAGTCATGACTCATAGTTCTTGACCATAGGTGAGGATAGGGGTACACTTTTGGGAGGTGTTGTGAGGAAACAGCTTAGGTGCTTTGGAAAGCTTTACTGACCTCGGCTTTGTGGATTATTCTGTCATCATTGCAGAATCAATTGATGCCCTGCACTTGAGAAACTGAGTAAACAGTTGGACTGTCTGAGTTAGCGATTGTCACGGATCAAGGGGTTTTTTTTTTTTTAGTGAGTTGTAGCCTCAACCATCAGAAGTATAGCCATATGCAGAGAAAGTCTCAAACTTGTAGAGAGGTTCACTTACTCTCTGTAGTGCCATTCATGTCTTTGAGTCCTCAGCTTCTGAGCTCAAGAGACACCTACACTTAAGCTTAATGGTGCCCCAGTCTGTCATAAACAACATGTCAAAAGTCCTGATGAATGCTCATGGTGCTTACTTAGAAATTCATGATGGCCTCCACATAGTACAGCAGATAACTGTAAGAATTGTTCAAATCTGGTTTCAAGCACCAAAATTTGACTGTGTATACCTTTTGGTACATATTGTAGAAAAATCACTTTAGCCATTTGAATTTTCAATAGGGGGGGCTAGTAGGGGTCAATTGAAGAATTCCACAAGGTCAAAATTAAAAAAATGTTCCAATCATACTGAAAGTGATACCACATTATGTATCTGATGACAGTGATTCCAAAAAATTATAATTTGGACTATCTATAACTGAATGTTCTGGAGTTATGGGGTAAAAACAGCAAGAATGATGACAAAGGTCAGTTTCAGTTTGTACAGGGGTCAAAAGTTCAAGTTGCTCCAGTTTTGGTAAAACGTGGTGCAAATTATTGGTTGAACTAACAGGATTAACAAATGGAATAGTTCTTACTATGTTGAGTGTTTGGTCTCCAAAGTAAAGGTCAAACAATGTCAACGTCCATTGGATTCTATGACTTGTGACATACGTTACCCCGTAACATGATAACTAAGCATGACACATGGTGCAAACTATTCCTTTTTAAAGTCCGACTAACTCAACCAATAATTTGCATCATGTTTTACCATAATTGGAGCAACTTTAACTTTTGACCCCTGTACAAACTGAAAGTGACCTTTGTCGTCATTCTTGCTGTTTTTACCCCATAACTATAGAACATTCAGTCACAGATAGTCCAAACTATATATTTTTGGAATCTTTGTGATCAGACACATAATGTGGTATAGCTTTCAATATGATTGGAACATTTTTTTTTTTTTTACCCCTATGCAGTTCTTCAATTGACCCGACTTAGCCCCCTGTTGAAAATTCAAATGGCTCACGTTATTTTTCTAAAATATGTACCAAAATGGATACACAGTCAAACTTTGGTGATTGTAACCAGATTTGAAGGATTCCTCTGCAAATATTCTGTTATCTGCTGTACTAACGGGATTTTTAAGCTTTACTTAGTATAGCGTTAAATAGCATGAAAATAGCAAAATTTCAATGCTTTTGAGCTACCTCTAAAAATTGATTTATACAACCAAAATTTTACACAGCATGTTTTCTCATCAATTTGGAACCTATTCAGGGGGTCAGAGTATTTAACTTCAAAACTTTGCAAAATAAGGACCACCCTAGCCTCTGTGGGCAAGTGGTCAGAGAAACGCCACTCCTTAGTAAACGGCACATGGCAGTTTGTCAAAAGGCACCTGAAGGACTCTCAGACCAGGAGAAACAAAAATCTCTGGTGTGATTAGATGAAGATTGAACTTCTTGTTATGAATGCCAGGCGTCATGTTTTGAGAAAACCAGGCACCGTCCCTACAGCGAAGCATGGTTATGGCAGCAAAGAGGAATGGACAAAACTGCCCAAAAAATAGGTGCATCAAGCTTGTGGCATCATATTCAAGAAGACGTGAGGCTGTAATTGCTGCCAAAGGTGCATCAATGAAGTACTGAGCAAAGGGTGTGTGTTGTGTGTTGGGGGGTGTGGCTGGAGGTTTTGGTGTTGTTTTCTTTTCTTTGCTCCTCAGGTGGCATGGAAGCTGATTTGTCTGTGGAAAAAAGGTGCTGGCTGAAGAATCCTCACCCTCGTCAATATCATGTGAGGCACCTGGGACTGGTGCTCACGTGCAGCCCTAAAGACTTTCAGCCGTAGCGGATAATTGGATGGCGTTCTGCTTTTAAGGCATGTGTGAATCAAGCAGAACTGCCGGGAACTCGACCTTGTGATGTTCGTTTGTGAGACGCTGAGGACCGCACCTGGGTTTGACACATTAAGCCTGTGAAGCAAGGAAGGGTGAGGACACATGCTGTCAGCACACAGTAAAGGTAATTAACTGTTGGACTAATTGTAGATAGTAACTTGATGTTTTGCTACATAGTATACGTGAAATTGTGATGAGAATGGTGTGGCTTGCTTCTCACTGCTGTGGCGTGCAGGATAAGTGATCCTCCACTTATTGTGAGAAGCTGCTCATGTGCATAAAGATAAAAAGTACAGACCTTGATGTGTTGCTGATAGCATGTGTTTTGTGAAAGAAATTGCTATAACTGCTAACGTACCTCACATCTTCTGTGCTTCAACAGAGAGTCAGTTTGTCGTGTCCACCTGGGGGGTGTCTGTTTGATGGTAGTGAGTCCAGGAGCACCGGACTTTTAAGGCACATTTTGATTATTCAGTGCCTAGACATTTTGCTAGTTTTAAGAATTCTAGCCATGTTATGTGGGCCGCCCGAAGAGGAGGTACTGCTGGCCAACGCCAGAGGGCGCCCTGCCTGTAGTTGGGTTTCAGGCACCAGAGGGCGCAGTCACCACCCAGGAGCCAGGACTACCAGCTGTCAGAAATCATCTCATCATCATTCCATCCCATATAAGACTGGAGGAGACACCACATCTCTGCCGAGATATCAGTTTACCACTCAGGTAAAACTCTCAGCCCTGTCTGTGCTGAACGCACGTATCATTGTCTTTTGAAAACCTTTGCAGGAGTACCAGTTATCTTCAGTAAGCTGGGAGCTGGGTTTTGGACGTAGAAGAGTGACGGACTTCACTCCTCTTTCCAAACCAGAGAAGTAACAGTTGGTCTCTGCACGTTTTTGTGTCGGAGGTGGAGATTCTCCCACAAAAGGAACTGAACTGAATTGCTGATTGTTCTGCTGGGTGTGCACACACCCACCATTAACCTGTCTTCTGTTCCTGCCAGCAGTACCGGATCTGACAGCTGAAGTAGAGGCCACCTGGGGACTCGGGACTTGGCGGCTTCGGTTTGCTGCAGGTCTTCGTTGGCGGCGGAACCTTGTGGGCCCCGGCTCTTCTCTGGATAGGAGTCTCCTACCCTCGGACCTGCCCACACCTCACCTGTTGACTTTTGTAATTGACTGTCTAAAAATAGTATTCGACCTGTTGTGCACATTTGCCACAATAAATTGTATTTATTTGACTACCCATTGACCGTTCATTTGCGCCCCCTGTTGTGGGTCCGTGTCATTACACTTCCCCAACAGGATATCTCGGCCAACGTCATGGATCCCAAGGGGCGTCAACCACCAGTTGAACAGCCAATGGAAGAGCAGGGTGCACAGGCGTCTGCAGGAGGTATGATTGGTGAGTTGCAGCAAATCCTCACCGCCTTTACTGCTTGGTTGGATCTAATGACCGAGCAGAACGTCATTGAACAATCGTAGAAGGGAGGCTCTCACTGCGCAGGTGGAAGCGCGTGCTCAGGGCGCTGCTGCAGCTCCTCCTTCTGCTGACCCGCTGTCGAATATAGACATTCCACTGGTCATTCAACGACCCCACCCACCATCCCCTGAAGCATACATAAGTCCCCCAGAGCCGTACGGGGGTTGTGTGGAGATGTGCGCTGACTTTTTAATGCAGTGTTCGCTCGTCTTTTCACAGCGTCCCATGATGTACAAGTCGGACGCCAGCAGGGTGGCTTATGTAATTAATTTGCTTCGAGGTGAGGCACACGCCTGGGCTACGGCGCTCTGGGAGCAGAATTCACGGCTCCTTACCTCTTATACTGGGTTTGTGAGGGAGTTCAGAACAGTCTTTGATCACCCAAACAGAGGCGAGACTGCTTCTACGACGCTGCTGTCAATGAGACAGGGGCGTCGGAGTGCAGCTGAGTATGCGGTCGACTTCCGCATAGCGGCTGCGAGGTCCGGCTGGAATACCGCTGCACTCCGCGCCGCCTTCGTAAATGGACTGTCGTCAGTCCTGAAGGAGCATCTGGTGGCTAAGGATGAGCCGCGGGATTTAGATGGGCTTACAGATCTGGTTATACGGTTAGACAACCAATTAGAAGAACGTCGACCCTTAGAAACTGGGCTAAGGGTGGGCCATAACACACACGCGGGTACTGCACGAAAATCCGCACGGATCCCAGTTGTGATCCTCTGTGGGGATTTAACGCTTCAAGCCCCAGCACTGATTGACACGGGGTCGGAAGGGAATCTGGTTGATAGCAGATGGGCTACAGAATTAGGGCTCCCTCTAGTGGCTCTTCCTTCACCAGTGAGGGTACGGGCACTAGATGGCACCCTTCTTCCATTAATCACACACCAGACACAGCCCTTAACACTGATTGTGTCTGGGAATCACAGGGAGGAGATTGTGTTTTTTGAGACACCTTCCACCTCCAGAGTAATTTTGGGCTGTCCATGGATTAGTAAGCACAATCCCCGGATCGATTGGCCGTCTGGGGTTGTGGCTCAATGGAGCGAAACCTGCCACCGGGAGTGTTTACGATCCTCGGTTCCACCCGGTGTGACTGCTAAAGAGGAGGTTCGAGTCCTCCCCAATCTCACGACGGTGCCTGTTGAGTACCATGATCTTGCTGACGTTTTCAGCAAAGATCTGGCACTCACTCTACCCCCGCATCGACCGTACGATTGTGCCATTGATTTAATCCCAGGTGCTGAGTATCCGTCCAGTAAACTGTACAACCTCTCACGCCCCGAGCGAGAATCAGTGGAGACCTACATCCGGGACTCATTAGCTGCCGGGTTGATCTGGAACTCCACCTCCCCGATGGGTGCAGGTTTCTTTTTTGTGGGCAAGAAGGACGGCGGACTCCATCCATGCATTGATTACAGAGGGCTGAACGAGATCACGGTTCACAACCGATACCCGTTGCCCCTGTTGGATTCAGTGTTCACGCCCCTGCATGGAGCCAAAATATTCACTAAATTGGATCTTAGGAATGCGTATCACCTGGTTCGGATCCGGAAGGGAGACGAATGGAAGACGGCATTTAACACCCCTTAGGTCACTTTGAGTACCTGGTCATGCCGTTCGGCCTCACTAATGCCCCCGCGACGTTCCAAGCATTAGTAAATGACGTCTTGCGGGACTTCCTGCATCGGTTCGTCTTCGTATACCTAGACGATATCCTCATCTTCTCCCCGGATCCTAAGACCCATGTTAGGCATGTACGTCAGGTCCTGCAGCGGTTGTCGGAGAACCGGCTGTTTGTGAAGGGCGAGAAGTGCGAGTTCCACCGTACTTCTTTGTCCTTCCTGGGGTTCATAATCTCCTCCAACTCCGTTACCCCTGATCCGGCCAAGGTAGCGGCGGTGAGAGATTGGCCCCAACCGGCAAGCCGTAGGAAGCTGCAACAGTTCCTCGGCTTCGCTAATTTCTATCGGAGGTTTATCAAGGGCTATAGTCAGGTTGTTGGTCCCCTTACAGCCCTGACCTCGCCAAAAGTTCCCTTCACCTGGTCGGATCGGTGCAAAGCCGCATTTAGGGAGTTGAAATGCCGGTTCTCTACTGCGCCAGTTCTGGTGCAGCCTGATCCTAGCCGCCAGTTTGTTGTGGAAGTAGATGCCTCTGACTCAGGGATAGGAGCTGTGCTGTCCCAGAGCGGGGAGTCCGATAAAGTACTCCACCCCTGTGCCTATTTCTCCCGCAGGTTGACCCCAGCAGAGGGGAATTATGACGTCGGCAATCGGGAGCTCCTGGCGGTGAAGGAGGCCCTGGAGGAGTGGAGACACTTGTTGGAGGGAGCTGTGGTTCCATTCACGGTCTTCACCGACCATCGGAACCTGGAGTATATCCGGACCGCTAAGCGTCTGAACCCCAGGCAAGCCCGTTGGTCTCTTTTTTTTGGCCGTTTTAACTTTAGGATCACCTATCGCCCCGGGACTAAGAACCAGCGGTCGGACGCACTGTCCCGGGTGCATGAAGAGGAAGTCAGAGCGGAGCTGTCGGATCCACCAGAAAACATCATCCCGGAGTCCGCTATCGTCGCCACACTGATGTGGGACATGGAGAACATCGTCAGGGAGGCCCTGACGCGTCACCCGGACCCCGGCGGTGGACCACCTAACCGTTTGTACGTCCCACCAGACGCAAGGACTGCAGTTTTGGACTTCTGCCATGGTTCCAGGCTCACCTGACATCCAGGGGTGCGGAGGACCGTGGCAGTTGTTCGGCAGCGGTTCTGGTGGGCGTCTTTGGAAGCCGATGTCCGGGAGTATGTCCGGGCCTGTACCATCTGTGCCAGGGGCAAGGCAGTCCACCAACCGGAGAAGGGACTCCTCCAGCCGCTGCCTGTGCCTCATCGCCCCTGGTCCCATATCGGCCTGGACTTCGTCACGGGTCTCCCTGCGTCCCAGGGTATGACAACCATCCTGACGATAGTGGACCGGTTCTCCAAGGCGGCCCACTTCGTGGCCCTCCCGAAGCTCCCGTCGGCCCAGGAGACTGCAGACCTCCTGGTCCACCACGTCATACGTCTGCATGGTATCCCTACGAACATCGTCTCGGATCGTGGTCCTCAGTTCTCCTCCCAGGTCTGGAGGAGTTTCTGCAGGGAACTGGGGGCCACGGTGAGCCTTTCGTCCGGGTACCACCCACAGACCAACGGACAAGCAGAGTGGGCTAATCAAGAGCTGGAACAGGCCCTGCGGTGTATGACCTCCGCGCACCCGACGGCCTGGAGTCAACATCTGGCCTGGATCGAGTACGCTCATAACAGTCAAGTTTCATCAGCAACCGGCCTCTCCCCATTTGAAGCGTGTTTGGGGTACCAGCCCCCATTGTTTCCGGCTGTGGAGGGAGAGGTCGGGGTTCCCTCAGTCCAGGCCCACCTCAGGAGGTGCTGTCGGGTGTGGCGTACAGCCCACTCTGCCCTGCTGAAAGCCCGGACGAGGGCGAAGAGCCATGCAGACCACCAACGTGACCCGGCCCCGGAATATCAGCCCGGGCAGGAGGTCTGGCTGTCAACAAAGAACATTCCTCTCAACACGGAGACGCAAAAGCTGATGGACAGATATATCGGACCATTTCGGATCACCAAAATCATCAGTCCAGCCGCAGCTTTGAAGCTGAAACTCCCGGCTTCACTGCGGATCCATCCTGTTTTTCATGTCTCCAAGATCAAACCATACCACACCTCGGACCTTTGCACCCAAGGACCTGCGCCGCCTCCTGCCCGCATCATCGACGGCGAGCCTGCGTGGACTGTCCGCAGGCTCCTGGATGTTCGCCGGAGGGGTCGGGGTCTCCAATATCTGGTGGACTGGGAGGGTTATGGACCTGAAGAACGCTCCTGGGTGAAGAGGAGCTTCATCCTGGACCCGGCCCTCCTGGCCGAGTTCTACCAGCGACACCCCGACAAGCCAGGTCGGGCGCCAGGAGGCGCCCATTGAGGGGGGGTCCTGTTATGTGGGCCACCCGAAGAGGAGGTACTGCTGGCCAATGCCAGAGGGCGCCCTGCCTGTAGTCGGGTTTCAGGCACCAGAGGGCGCAGTCACCACCCAGGAGCCAGGACTACCAGCTGTCAGAAATCATCTCATCATCATCCCATCCCATGTTGTGTGGGCCGCTGAAGAGGAGGTACTGCTGGCCCACCACCACCAGAGGGCGCCCTGCCTGGAGTGCGGGCTCCAGGCACCAGAGGGCGCTGCCGCATCATGGGAGTAATCTGGGTGACAGCTGTCACCCATCACCAAACACAGCTGTTTCCACTCAGCACCGAGGTATATCAGGAGGACGGCGTCTCCACCTCAGTGCCGAGATATCACCTAAGACCAAGGTAGTATTCTCTGCAGGTATACTTTGCATTATTACTTAAGACTGTCAAAACTGTTTTTCAGGACTGGTGACTACTAAGAACCTTATTCCTTGGATAAGTACTCACCTTCCTGCTGAACTTTGTCAAGAGGTGGAGACGGCTTCTCCCCTCTCTGTAACTGGGTGCGTTCATCCACTCCTGTGTGTTGTTGCTCTCTCCTGCCAGCAGTACCGGATCCGACGAGCGGAGGCAGTGGCCACCTGGGAAGTCGGGACTTGGCGGTTCCAGTATTTCCAGGGTTCGGTGGCAGAGGAGATCTGGGTGGTTCCGGTTCGACTGAGACGGACGTCTCCTACCTTCGAGCCTGCCCACACGACACCAGCGGATTCGACCCTAAATTGTGTTTGTTGTATTACTCTTGCTTGTTCAGTAGTAAATCTTGTTATTTACTTTCTCCATTGTCCGTTCATTGCGCCCCCTGTTGTGGGTCCGTGTTCCAACACTTTCACAACAATCCCATATAAGACTGAAGGAGACACCACATCTCTGCCGAGATATCAGTTTACCACTCAGGTAAAACTCTCAGCCGTGTCTGTGCTGAACGCACGTATCATTGTCTTTTGAAAACCTTTGCAGGAGTACCAGTTATCTTCAGTAAGCTGGGAGCTGGGTTTTGGACGTAGAAGAGTGACAGACTTCACTCCTCTTTCCAAACCAGAGAAGTAACAATTGGTCTTTGCACGTTTCTGTGTTTTTGTGTCGGAGGTGGAGATTCTCCCACAAAAGGAACTGAACTGAATTGCTGATTGTTCTGCTGGGTGTGCACACACCCACCATTAACCTGTCTTCTGTTCCTGCCAGCAGTACTGGATCTGACAGCTGAAGTAGAGGCCACCTGGGGACTCGGGACTTGGCGGCTTCGGTTTGCTGCAGGTCTTCGTTGGCGGCGGAACCTTGTGGGCCCCGGCTCTTCTCTGGATAGGCGTCTCCTACCCTCGGACCTGCCCAAACGTCACCTGTTGACTTTTGTAATTGACTGTCTAAAAATAGTATTCAACCTGTTGTGCACATTTGCCACAATAAATTGTATTTATTTGACTACCCATTGACCGTTCATTTGCGCCCCCTGTTGTGGGTCCGTGTCATTACACTTCTCCAACAAGCCAAGTAATTTTCTTCTTACCCCATTGGTAGATTTTTTTTTTTTTTTTTTTTTTTTTTTGCTTAATAGAAGATAATCTGGCTAGATTTCATATTATTTGTCTTATTTTGAGAGGGACATTTTTTGCAGTGTATTTCATTGTATAGAGAAATATGAACAGATTTAAGAATAAATTGGAGTTTTGGAAAACACTCCCGTTAGGCTTGATAGGTAGAATAAATGCAATGAAAATGGTCTGTCTCCCTCAGATGCTGTACCTCTTTCAAAATCTACCTACAGTAGTGTTCAGAATAATAGTAGTGCTATGTGACTAAAAAGATTAATCCAGGTTTTGAGTATATTTCTTATTGTTACATGGGAAACAAGGTACCAGTAGATTCAGTAGATTCTCACAAATCCAACAAGACCAAGCATTCATGATATGCACAGTCTTAAGGCTATGAAATTGGGCTATTAGTAAAAAAAAAGTAGAAAAGGGGGCGTTCACAATAATATTAACATCTGCTGTTGACGCTACAATCTCAAAACTATTATGTTCAAACTGCTTTTTTAGCAATCCTGTGAATCACTAAACTAGTATTTAGTTGTATAACCACAGTTTTTCATGATTTCTTCACATCTGCGAGGCATGGAGTCAGCCAACTTGTAGGCACCTTTCAGCTGTTATTCCACTCCAAGATTCTTTAACAACATTCCACAATTCATTCACATTTCTTGGTTTTGCTTCAGAAACAGCTTTTTTGATGTCACTCCACAAGTTCTCATTTGGCTTTAGGTCCGGGGATTGGGCAGGACACTCCAAAACATTAATTTTGTTGGTTTGGAACCAAGATTTTGCTCATTTACTAGTGTGCTTGGGGTCAACATGACCTCAAGTATTTTGACATATCCAAACTGATCCATGATACCTGGTATGCGATATATAGGCCCAACACCATAGTAGGAGAAACATGCCCATATCATGATGCGTACACCACCATGCTTCACTGTCTTCACTGTGAACTGTGGCTTGAATTCAGAGTTTGGGGGTCGTCTCACAAACTGTCTGTGGCCCTTGGACCCAAAAAGAACAATTTTACTCTCATCAGTCCACAAAATATTCCTCTATTTCTCTTTAGGCCAGTTGATGTGTTCTTTGGCAAATTGTAACTTCTTCTGGACATGTCTTTTATTTAACAGAGGGACTTTGCGGGGGATTCTTGCAATTAACTTAGCTTCACACAGGCATCTTCTAACTGTCACAGCACTTACAGGTAACTCCAGACTGTCTTTGATCATCCTGGAGCTGATCAATAGGTGAGCCTTTGCCATTTTGGTTATTCTCCTATCCATTTTGGTGGTTGTTTTCCGTTTTCTTCCACACAACTCTGGTTTTTTGTCCATTTTAAAGCATTGGAGATCATTGTAGATGAACAGCCTATAATTTTTTGTACCTGCGCATAAATTTTCCCCTCTCCAATCAACTTTTTAATCAAACTACACTGTTCTTCTGAAAAATGTCTTGAACGTCCCATTTTCCTCAGGCTTTCAAAGAGCAAAGCATGTTCAACAGGTGCTGGTTTCATCCTTACATAGGGGACACCTGATTCACACCTGTTTGTTCCACAAAATTGACAAACTCACTGACTGAATGCCACACTACTATTATTGTGAACACCCCCTTTTCTACTTTTTTTTTACTACTAGCCCAATTTCATAGCCTTAAGAGTGTGCATATCATGAATGCTTGGTCTTGTTGGATTTGTGAGAATCTACTGAATCTACTGGTACCTTGTTTCCCATGTAACAATAAGAAATATACTCAAAACCTGGATTAATCTTTTTAGTCACATAGCACTACTGTTATTCTGAACACTACTGTATATATCTTACTAAAACCTTTTTTAAGAAATTAGATTCTTTATGTCTCCCATTTATATGGAACTATAAATCCCATAGGATCAGTAAGGGGTATCTGTGCAAACGTAAGACGAGTGGTGGGCTGGCTCTCCCGGATTTTATGCGCTATTATTGGGCTGCTAACATTCGTTGTGTCTCCTACTGGTTAGATAAGACTATTGTGCTTTCTGGATGGCTGGATATGGAACGGGAGGATTGTCTTCCTTACTCAGTAGTGGCTATCGTAATGTCTCCCATTTGTCTCAAAAAAATCATACTACAACTATAATCCGATTATACATTGTATCATTCAGATCTGGAAACAGATAGCAAAATATTTAAAACTTAGAGCCCTATCCTTTACACTGCCAGTCTCAGCAAGTCCATCATTTATCCCTTCAACTATGGATGGAGCCTTTGAGCTCCATCCATAGTTGAAGGGATAAAGTATAGTTCTACAGCTAGCCAGGCCCCTGTAGTCGGTGCGGACCAAGGTAGCTTAGCCGCCATTAGTTTCCCTCTGGCAGATCCCGAGCAGCCGGGAAAGCAGGCCGACTGGGTGACTGTGAGGAGGAAGCGTAGTTCTAAACAGAAGCCCCGTGTACACCGCCAACCCATTCACATTTCTAACCGTTTTTCCCCACTCGACAACACACCCGCCGAGGATCAAACTCTGGTTATTGGCGACTCTGTTTTGAGAAATGTGAATTTAGCGACACCAGCAACCATAGTCAATTGTCTTCCGGGGGCCAGAGCAGGCGACAATGAAGGAAACTTGAAACTGCTGGCTAAGGCTAAGCGTAAATTTGGTAAGATTGTAATTCACGTCGGCAATAATGACACCCGGTTACGCCAATCGGAGGTCACTAAAATTAACATTGAATCGGTGTGTAACTTTGCAAAAACAATGTCGGACTCTGTAGTTTTCTCTGGGCCCCTCCCCAATCGGACCGGGAGTGACATGTTTAGCCGCATGTTCTCCTTGAATTGCTGGCTGTCTGAGTGGTGTCCAAAAAATGAGGTGGGCTTCATAGATAATTGGCAAAGCTTCTGGGGAAAACCTGGTCTTGTTAGGAGAGACGGCATCCATTCCACTTTGGATGGAGCAGCTCTCATTTCTAGAAATCTGACCAATTTTCTTAAATCCTCCAAACCGTGACTATCCAGGGTTGGGACCAGGAAGCAGAGTTGTAGTCTTACACACCTCTCTGCAGCTTTTCTCCCCCTGCCATCCCCTCATTACCATATCCCCGTAGAGACGGTGCCTGCTCCCAGACCACCAATAACCAGCAAAAATCTATTTAAGCATAAAAATTCAAAAAGAAAAAATAATATAGCACCTTCAACTGCACCACAGACTAAAACAGTTAAATGTGGTCTATTAAACATTAGGTCTATCTCTTCTAAGTCCCTGTTAGTAAATGATATAATAATTGATCAACATATTGATTTATTCTGCCTTACAGAAACCTGGTTACAGCAGGATGAATATCTTAGTTTAAATGAGTCAACTCCCCCGAGTCACACTAACTGCCAGAATGCTTGTAGCACGGGCCGAGGCGGAGGATTAGCAGCAATCTTCCATTCCAGTTTATTAATGAATCAAAAACCCAGACAGAGCTTTAATTCATTTGAATGCTTGACTCTTAGTCTTGTCCATCCAAATTGGAAGTCCCAAAAACCAGTTTTATTTGTTATTATCTATCGTCCACCTGGTCGTTACTGTGAGTTTCTCTGTGAATTTTCAGACCTTTTGTCTGACTTAGTGCTTAGCTCAGATAAGATAATTATAGTGGGCGATTTTAACATCCACACAGATGCTGAGAATGACAGCCTCAACACTGCATTTAATCTATTATTAGACTCAATTGGCTTTGCTCAAAATGTAAATGAGTCCACCCACCACTTTAATCATATCTTAGGTCTTGTTCTGACTTATGGTATGGAAATTGAAGACTTAACAGTATTCCCTGAAAACTCCCTTCTGTATGATCATTTCTTAATAACATTTACATTTACTCTGATGGACTACCCAGCAGTGGGGAATAAGTTTCATTACACTAGAAGTCTTTCAGAAAGCGCCGTAACTAGGTTTAAGGATATGATTCCTTCTTTATGTTCTCTAATGCCATATACCAACACAGTGCAGAGTAGCTACCTAAACTCTGTAAGTGAGATAGAGTATCTCGTCAATAGTTTTACATCCTCATTGAAGACAACTTTGGATGCTGTAGCTACTCTAAAAAAGAGAGCTTTAAATCAGAAGTCCCTGACTCCGTGGTATAACTCACAAACTCGCAGCTTAAAGCAGATAACCCGTAGGTTGGAGAGGAAATGGCGTCTCACTAATTTAGAAGATCTTCACTTAGCCTGGAAAAAGAGTCTGTTGCTCTATAAAAAAGCCCTCCGTAAAGCTAGGACATCTTACTACTCATCACTAATTGAAGAAAATAAGAACAACCCCAGGTTTCTTTTCAGCACTGTAGCCAGGCTGACAAAGAGTCAGAGCTCTATTGAGCCGAGTATTCCTTTAACTTTAACTAGTAATGACTTCATGACTGTCTTTGCTAATAAAATTTTAACTATTAGAGAAAAATTTACTCATAACCATCCCAAAGACGTATCGTTATCCTTGGCTGCTTTCAGTGATGCCGGTATTTGGTTAGACTCTTTCTCTCCGATTGTTCTGTCTGAGTTATTTTCATTAGTTACTTCATCCAAACCATCAACATGTCTATTAGACCCCATTCCTACCAGGCTGCTCAAGGAAGCCCTACCATTATTTAATGCTTCGATCTTAAATATGATCAATCTGTCTTTATTAGTTGGCTATGTACCACAGGCTTTTAAGATGGCAGTAATTAAACCATTACTTAAAAAGCCATCACTTGACCCAGCTATCTTAGCTAATTATAGGCCAATCTCCAACCTTCCTTTTCTCTCAAAAATTCTTGAAAGGGTAGTTGTAAAACAGCTAACTGATCATCTGCAGAGGAATGGTCTATTTGAAGAGTTTCAGTCAGGTTTTAGAATTCATCATAGTACAGAAACAGCATTAGTGAAGGTTACAAATGATCTTCTTATGGCCTCAGACAGTGGACTCATCTCTGTGCTTGTTCTGTTAGACCTCAGTGCTGCTTTTGATACTGTTGACCATAAAAGTTTATTACAGAGATTAGAACATGCCATAGGTATTAAAGGCACTGCGCTGCGGTGGTTTGAATCATATTTATCTAATAGATTACAATTTGTTCATGTAAATGGGGAATCTTCTTCACAGACTAAGGTTAATTATGGAGTTCCACAAGGTTCTGTGCTAGGACCAATTTTATTCACTTTATACATGCTTCCCTTAGGCAGTATTATTAGACGGCATTGCTTAAATTTTCATTGTTACGCAGATGATACCCAGCTTTATCTATCCATGAAGCCAGAGGACACACACCAATTAGCTAAACTGCAGGATTGTCTTATAGACATAAAGACATGGATGACCTCTAATTTCCTGCTTTTAAACTCAGATAAAACTGAAGTTATTGTACTTGGCCCCACAAATCTTAGAAACATGGTGTCTAACCAGATCCTTACTCTGGATGGCATTACCCTGACCTCTAGTAATACTGTGAGAAATCTTGGAGTCATTTTTGATCAGGATATGTCATTCAATGCGCATATTAAACAAATATGTAGGACTGCTTTTTTGCATTTACACAATATCTCTAAAATTAGAAAGGTCTTGTCTCAGAGTGATGCTGAAAAACTAATTCATGCATTTATTTCCTCTAGGCTGGACTATTGTAATTCATTATTATCAGGTTGTCCTAAAAGTTCCCTGAAAAGCCTTCAGTTAATTCAAAATGCTGCAGCTAGAGTACTAACGGGGACTAGAAGGAGAGAGCATATCTCACCCATATTGGCCTCTCTTCATTGGCTTCCTGTTAATTCTAGAATAGAATTTAAAATTCTTCTTCTTACTTATAAGGTTTTGAATAATCAGGTCCCATCTTATCTTAGGGACCTCATAGTACCATATCACCCCAATAGAGTGCTTCGCTCTCAGACTGCAGGCTTACTTGTAGTTCCTAGGGTTTGTAAGAGTAGAATAGGAGGCAGAGCCTTCAGCTTTCAGGCTCCTCTCCTGTGGAACCAGCTCCCAATTCAGATCAGGGAGACAGGGTGTCTGTCCCTGATGCACTGAGTGTTTCTTTCTCTTTTTGCTCTGTATGCACCACTCTGCATTTAATCATTAGTGATTGATCTCTGCTCCCCTCCACAGCATGTCTTTTTCCTGGTTCTCTCCCTCAGCCCCAACCAGTCCCAGCAGAAGACTGCCCCTCCCTGAGCCTGGTTCTGCTGGAGGTTTCTTCCTGTTAAAAGGGAGTTTTTCCTTCCCACTGTCGCCAAGTGCTTGCTCACAGGGGGTCGTTTTGACCGTTGGGGTTTTTACGTAATTATTGTATGGCCTTGCCTTACAATATAAAGCGCCTTGGGGCAACTGTTTGTTGTGATTTGGCGCTATATAAATAAAATTGATTGATTGATTGAATTGATTTGAGCAGTGGAAAGAGTTTGTAGGGGATTTGTATATTCAGGATGTGTTTGCATCCTTCCAGCAGCTTCAGGAGAAATATAGATTGTCAAAGTCTGATTTCTTTAGATATCTGCAGATCAGACATTTTGTAAAGACTCACCTGGATAATTTTGAGACTGCATTACCTGATAAGTTGGACCAGTGTCTCAAGGACAGTATAGTAGAAACACATGCAATTTCATTTATATATGATGTCTTACAAGAATATGAACAAGTGAATATGGATGGTATAAAGAAGGACTGGGAAAAGGAATTAGGGATGCAAATAGCAGAGGACACCTGGGATAAGGGTTTGAAACAGGTTAACACATGCTCCCTTAATGCTAGACACTATTTGATCAAGTTTAAGATTTTACACAGGCTGCATTATTCTAAAGTGAGGTTGCATAAAATTTTTCCCTGATGTGTCGCCAATTTGTGAAAAATGTAACCAAGCGGAGGCAGAATTACTACATAGTTGTGCACTGTGCCCTAAGCTACAGGAATTCTGGGTTGCAATATTTTCATTCTACTCATAGATTTTTAAGGTTCAGATAAAACAGGACCCACTGTGGGTTATACTGGGTACATCAGAACACTTTAAAAACCTACAGAATGCACAGCACCATCTCCTGTCATATGGCCTTATTTGTGCAAAGAAACGTATTCTTCTGCTCTGGAAAAATAAAGGGGCACCGAATGTAAAAGTTTGGATTGCGACACTGACTGATACCCTACACCTAGAAAGAAGACGCTATATCCTTAATGATAGACTGGAGGAATTTGAAAGTATCTGGAGTCCAGTGATTTCATTTATGGGAAAAATGAATAGTTAGAATTGTTATGCTAGCAGTACCGTATTTTCCGGACTATAAGTCGCACCGGAGTATAAGTCGCACCAGCCACTTTATCCATTATAAAGAAAAATAAACCATAAATAAGTCGCACTGGACTATAAGTCCCATGGACATACAGGTATGTTAACTTAACATGAAAAGTTCAGATGATAATTTTGTGACGGCTACCGTTTTCAGATGCATATTTCACCAGTCGTAACTTACAATCTGCAGAGTATGATTTTCTTTTTGGTGGCATTTTTTCGGGCCTTCTCCGTTGTCTTGTTATCAGTAACGTTGAAATTTTTATTTTTCTATGGTAGTCAGAAGTCGCAGGAACAGTCACACAAGCCTCGAGTGCCCTCTCGTGAGCTGCATTTACCTACAGATATGTTTGTATTTTGCGGACCACATTGCGAGCCGAACCATGCAGCATCTACCTGCGCAGCTCATGACCACCCAGCGTTGTCGATCCAGCTCCTTCCAAGTGCAGACGCTAATCCTCCGCCGTCGCTCAGTGCTCCCATGCAGCTCTCAGCGTCAACTCTGCTCACACTGATATCCAAGGGTTGAAGCTGTTTTGTTAGCCGTCCCGGAATAAACACCATGTTCGTCTGCTTCAAACGCTATTCACAATCTTCGACGCCAGCTCCTTCCAAGTGCACACACTAATCCTCCGCCGTCGCTCACCCGGTGCTCCCACGCAGCTCTCAGCGTCAACTTAAACACTCTGCTCACACTGATATCCAAGGGTTGAAGCTGTTCTGTTCGCCATGCCGGAATAACAGCAAGCACCGTGTTCATCAGCTTCACACGCTGTGGGTGAGGTGAGGAATACGCGTCCAACGTTCTGTTCTCTGATTGGTTATCGTGACCAGCGTGACTTATAGGACGGCCGCCATACTACAGTGTCCATGATGCATTGCATTTCCTTTTCTGGTGGCCATTTTAAAACATAGATCGACTCTGTCACGTAAAATTGTTTTGTTACAGTAAATTAATTGAGATCCTACCGGTATATTTTTCATTTATAAGTCGCACCGGAGTATAGGTCGCACCCCCGGCCAAAACATGTAAAAAAGTGCGACTTATAGTCCGGAAAATACGGTAATCTTTAGCACCTTCAAGTAGCACTTTGCAGGGATGGGTGGGGGTTTTTTCGGTTATTGTTGTTGTTGGTTTCGATGATGTTATTTTTTCTGTTGCGGGTCTGTTGTGTTGTTCCATTTGTTCTTTGCCATAATATTGTTAAAAGAAGCAAGATATCCATTCATATTACTTTTTGTATTATTGCTGTTCTTATGCTTCATAATAAAAATATTTGAAACGTATAGAGAAATAGTCTGCGTCATTTGTATTTTGGTCTCATACATTTCACATTTTATTGAGTGATTCCACTACCTTTTTGTTGAAGTTGTTCCACAATACAAGGAAGCCAAATCCAGCACACCATTAGCTGATTCATGCCTTACCCACTGTTCTCTTTAGTGGCCGTAGAAGTGTTGTCATTAATTTGTGCTGTTTCTACCTGTCGAATTTGGAAGATGTACACTTATTTTAACTTGCTGTGGTAACGTCTGGCAGCTTTGACACCGTGTTGATAACTAATGAATATTTGTAATTGTGTGATCACATTGCATATATTTATGAGTAGGGATGGGTATCAATAAGATTTTATCGATATCGATACCATTACTGACTCCGCTTATCAATCCGATTCCTTATCAATTCTCTTATCAATACCTCTTGTGAATTTTCTGTGTACTAAAAGTAGGCTTTACAGGTTTTCTATGTCAGACTTCAGACAACTTTATTGATCCCAAAAAAGGCAATTACATTTACACTCCAATTACGGGTCAAAGAGGTTTTTCTTATCGTGCACCCGCTCTGTGGAACAGTCTTCCTGCGACCATGAGACAGAGTCTGTGGACATTTTTAAGTCAAGACTTAAAGCCTATTTTTATTCTCTTTCTTATAAATAGTTTTTATTTTTTATCTGTTTTATTGTTTTACTTCTGTTTTTAATTATGTATTTGAATTTTAAAATTTTTATTTATTTATTTTAATTTTTTATGTTGAACTGTTCTATGTGAGGCACCTTGAGAAGGCTTTTGTTGTGATTTGTCACTTTTTAAGCTGATTAAATTGAATTGAAATTGAACAACATTTTACTGAGTCTTAAAGTAAATAAATACGAAATTGGTCACTTAATCCATAAACTTTGTACATAATAAACTCTACATGGTGAATCCTTGATTTCTGGACATAAATAGAAATAAACAAAATCTGTAGTTTTTGTCAAAAGCATTTCCTTTCAGACATTATTGGCATGATTGTCTTTCCATATGTCTGACCTGAGCTCTTACAGCTGTGCTGTGCTGCAGGATGTAATTTATAAAGAATACAAGACGTCTCATTTTGGGAGGGAAAAAAAGTTTTAGTCAATTGTCGTTTCTTGTCTGTATTACAATGTTTGTAAAGAGGTGTCATTTTATTTAAAGCGGTGATTCGTTTTGAAGTTATTAATTCAACCAGACTCTGTCTCAGCAGAGAGCCGCGCAGTGTTTGGAGCTGTGCCAACAGAATGGAGGACGATTCTCGTTTCTTGACAGCAACAAGACAAGAGTCCCAGTTAGTGACTTTAATACACACAATAGTGACTCAATATTTTAATGGCTTTGAGAGGAGTTAAGAAGTGGACTTGCCGTTTCTGAAGAGCAGCAAATCAAAGAACCAACGACCTAGTGGATCGAAACATTGCTTCAATGGTTCACGCTTCAAAGTGGTGTCGCTCTGCAGAAACGGTTGATTACAGAGCCGTTGCAGGGTCTACAATCAACGTAGAGGAATGATCATTTTCCCGACAAACACCCTCAAAACCAACGGCTGCTCTGAAGGACCAATAAGGGAATCATTAAGCAAAAAGGCTATTGATATCGGTGGATCGAATAATTCCTTAACGATACTCGAAAAGAACCGGTTCTCGATACCCAACCCTACTTATGAGTTTCTGTGCTTTTCTATCTGGCTACATAGCTGCATCTCTAAACATTAGAATTTAATCCAAAAGTGGTAAATGGACTGCATTTATGTGGACTGTCCGTAAAGTATCGGTCCTTTTTATTTTTTTTAAAAACTATATGGATTTCATTCATATGTTTTTACGTCAGGCAAGTTTGAACCCTCGTGCGCATGCGTGAGTTTTTCCACGCCTGTCGGTGACGTCATTCGCCTGTGAGCACGCCTTGGGAAGGAGTGGTCCCGCCCCCTCGTCGGAATTTCATTGTCTGGAAATGACGGAATGAAAAGGACTTTTTTTCCATCAGATTTTTTCCAGAAGCTGTTAGAAACTGGCACCTGGAAACCATTCGAAATATTTATCTGGCTTTCGGTGAAAATTTTGCAGGCTTCACAGAGAATAAGGACTGTTAACTGTCGCTTTAAGGACCCCTTTAAGGATGCTTGGCGCACCGCGCTCAGAGCTGCGACAACGCGGCACAAAACACTGTATCATTTCTAAACGGATAGCTCTGTGGATACGAGACGTCGTGTGCTCTTTCTCCGGTAATCACAAGAACTGGACATCAGCCATTTTCCGGCAGATTTCACTTTTAACCAGAGATTTTTGTCGTGAAACGCCGCGCGGAGGCTTCGCGCATCACGACCGATTCACTTGATGAGCGAGACAAAGAACACCTCCGTTTCGGCGTGTCAGTGGACAAGTTTGGACATGTCTAGCTCTCCACAATTTCTCTGATACTTACTAGACTGGTAAGCATTGAAAGCCAAGATAGGCATGTCCTAACTTGTCCTCTGACCCGCCGAAACGGAGGAGTTCTTTGTCTCGCTCATCAAGCGAATCGTCGTGACACGCGAAGCCTCCGCTCGGCGTTCCACGACAAAATCTCTGGTTAAAAGTGAAATCTGCCGGAAAATGGCTGATGTCCAGCTCTTGTGATTACCGGAGAAAGAGCACACGACGTCTCGTATCCACGGAGCTATCCGTTTAGAAATGATAGTGTTTTGTGCCGCGTTGTCGCAGCTCGGAGCGCGGTGCGCCAAGCGTCCTTAAAGGGGTCCTTAAAGGGGTCCTTAAAGCGACAGTTAACAGTCCTTATTCTCTGTGAAGCCTGCAAAAGTTTCACCGAAAGCCAGATAAATATTTAGAATGGTTTCCAGGTGCCAGTTTCTAACAGCTTCTGAATAAATTCTGATGGAAAAAAGTCCTTTTCATTCCGCCATTTCCAGACAATGAAATTCCGACGAGGGGGCGGGACCACTCCTTCCCAAGGCGTGCTCACAGGCGAATGACGTCACAGACAGGCGTGGAAAAACTCATGCATGCGCACGAGGGTTCAAACTTGCCTGATGTAAAAACATATGAATGAAATCCATATAGTTTTTTAAAAAAATAAAAAGGACCGATACTTTACGGACAGTCCAC
This sequence comes from Thalassophryne amazonica, assembly GCF_902500255.1. NCBI lineage: Eukaryota > Metazoa > Chordata > Actinopteri > Batrachoidiformes > Batrachoididae > Thalassophryne > Thalassophryne amazonica. The sequence continues at coordinate 100,927,298 of NC_047112.1, read as the reverse complement.
GTATATCACGCTTTTCTATTTGCATCAGATGCGCAAAGCGCTTTACAATTATGCCTCGCATTCACACAAACACACTCACACACCGATGTGAGGGTGCTGCCAGTAAAGGTGCTCACTACACACCAGGAGCAACCTGGGGATTAAGGACCTTGCCCAAGGGCCCTTAGTGATTTTCCAGTCAGGCTATAGGTTTGAACCGAGGATCCTCTGGTTTCAAGCCCAATGCTTAACCACTAGACCATCACCTCCCCAAAAGTTTAACATTTTTGTCAGGTATTTCAGAAAGTGAAAATTTTATATATTCTAGACTCATAACATATAAACCAACATATTTCAAACATTATTTTGTTTTAATTTTGAAAATAACAGCCTATAGCTCCAAACATTAGAAAGTGTGTATCTTAAAATATTACAATATTGTGTAAGATTGATATAAAAAGTATTTCTAACACAGAAATGTCAAACATCTGAGAAGTGTGTTTGTGTGTGTGTGTGTGTGTGTGTATATATATATATATATATATACACACACACACACACACAAGGACAAATGATGATTCATCAACAGTTTGATATTTTTGATATGCTGCTGAAATGCTCATAATTAATTTTGACTCAAAGATAAACTCAGTCCTGTTTTGTGTCGACAAGATGCCCAAACGCCACTCGATGTTTTGCAGATTTTTCTTCTGAAATGATCTTTTTTGTTTCTCCTTCTCTTTTAGGAATACCAAATTGACATCATCTTTGCACAGACATGGACAGACAGTCGTCTCAGATACAACAGCACAATGAAAATATTGACTTTAAACAGTAATATGGTTGGATTGATTTGGCTACCAGATACCATCTTCAGAAATTCCAAAAATGCAGAATCCCACTGGATTACAATGCCCAACCAGCTCCTAAGGATATGGAATGATGGAAAGATACTTTACACACTAAGGTAAGAGAAAACGCGTTGTTGTTTTTATCTGTTGTAAGACTCTGTAATCCCTTTTTGGAAGAAGGACTAAACAATTTTACTGAAGAAAGATGTAGACTTTAAGATCATTCTGAATGAACATTGACCTAAAGCTTGTTCTACTTCAGGCTGTAAGCCTCAAAGCTCAGGCCAACACTTTGCCCCTCAAGGCTAAGGCTTTAAATCTCGAAGCCAAGGCAAAAATAGGAAACTGGATCATACAAAAACTATCTCCAAGAACAACAGTTGTGGCAGTGTGGTAGCCAGGACATCACAACTTGAATAAAAAGGGATCAAGTGATAATATTTTGAAAAACATGCAAAATTTTGAATGTGATCATGTGATGTACTGTGAAGTTAGATTTCCTAAACTTAAGGCAGGTTATTGCTTCTGACTGTGCAATGTCAGCAGCAGAAGCAAGTCAAGGTCTGAGAGCGTGTACTGGTACCCTCATGGTACTCTCTTCACTGCATCCACAGCCAGTGGTGGTCACAGGTAACCAAAAATTTAGCTTTGATAACCGTTAATCCGCTAACTGAAAAGTTAACTTTTAAAAAACCGATAAACCCCTAAAAAACTTAGCAGAAGTTACAGCTAAATCGATAACTTTTAGTATTGACTCCAGTACACTGGAAGGTACCGAGTAAATTCAAAGGCAGTCACAAACAACAATGAGCCAGCACTTCTGTCTACGATCAGTCGTCTGGCTACAATTAATCAGCCTTCTCTCAGCAAGAGAGACCTGGTGACCAGAGAGAAAGGAAGGGGAGAGAAAAAAAAGATAATTTATTTTCACAGCCATACAGTCTTGCAGACGTGTTGCAAGAGACATGCACAGCAAGACAGTTTTGACATATGGTTAAAATTTTTTGACCGTTTATAGACACACATGCTAAAAGGCATTATGGGAAAATGAGCTTCTGGTCATCAGTGGTTGGTCGGCTTATACCAACACACAAGTTACAATAATTTATGTGTTGTTGTTTTTTTTACAAATAAATCTGTATTTGTAAATATGTCATATTGTTAAAAAAAAAAAAGGCAATTTGAAAACTGAAAATTCTGTTGGTTAAGTGTGATTCAGCACATATAGCAAATGTGTGGCAATTGGTATTCACACTGCCATGAACACTGTCATCTACTGGATGTTTACTAATCTGTACAAGTCAGGTCAGGTTTGAGAGCCAGCACTGATACCACATCTTAAGGCCTGATCACATGGCGCACGGCGATTGCTGAACAAAGGAAAAAAGCCACAAAGTAACAAATCGTCGAGAAAAAGTGGACGAATGAGCCTGCACTTCTCCCATCACCAAAAAGCCTCCGAGTCCAGAGCGCATAAAAGAATGAAACAGAACTGAAACTAACAAAAGAAAAACCAAGCCAACGGCGATCTTGATGCTTTAAACAAAATCAAAACGAAACATTCATGATGACGTGACTTTACAGAGGGTATCAGACTGAGCGCCAGCCTGTGATCGAGTCTGCACCCTGCTCTCTCCACAGCACCTGCAGCTACGAGAATTGGTTGTCTTGACAGGTTTGTCTTCACAGCTGGAACGTTCATGTGCACACTCATATTCTAGCCAGAAAGGGCTGCAACGTGTGTGTGCAAACGCGTTCTAGCCAGAGGTGGCTGCAACGTGCGTAAATAGTTAAGCAGTTGATCAAACGTTCTTGCCACTATTGTTTCTGTATGAAAACGTTGCTTTTCGTCCCACACATGGACGCGTCACGTTCAGCTTGTCGGATCTTTAGTTATTGATCCATTCAGATATTGTCAACGTTCATGCAAAGGTTGAACTTGGGAGGTTGGACAACAGTCAAATGGAACACTGATGTACAGGAACTACCCAAACGATGAGGAACCGTCAAGACAGAAAGCAAAACAGTATATGGACGAATTGAGGTTGTCATCAGGATTCATTCAGGGTTTGAAGTTTGAAAATTCTGACGAAGCGCCAGCTACAGGAACGAAGCTCAGTGACCGTTAAATGCTGTCTCCAAAACTCAACGTAAGTCCAGATTTCTTGTTTCATTTTGGCTTCGGTGTCCTCCATTAGTGCCGTGTGACTGGGGCTTTAGGTTCTAATTGGAAAGCACACCGTCAGACATACTGTACAACTGTATCTTCCAAACATTACCATCACAGCCAGGAGCTGCTTGGGTGTTCCATTGGTTTGGTCTGGTGTCATCACTGATGAAGAGCAGGATCAGTGGGGAAAGTGTGTCACGTGGCTGGCGTAATGCTGATGATGATTTATCATGATTTTTGTGATGGCATCTTAAAGGAATCAGGAAGTAGCTTTTAGACACCAGATAACTCTGTGGTCTTGTTTATATGGTAAGGATGTTGGTACAGATGTCAGTAACCAGCATCTCCATTGATTATGATTAAAAATCTCAGTTTCCTAACTGTAACAATTTCAAAATGTGTGGTTAACAGGAAAAGGAAGCTGTCCTTTTATTTTCTTCCAGACCAGAGCCTGTATCCATGTACCACCTCAGAGGAAATGCAAGGCAACACATTGGTGGCATTTCCGAGTGCCACTTAATTTTGGATGCATTAATGTGTCCCAGATCCCACTCAGTTGTTCAAAGACCTTCAGGGCAGAGAGCATCAGTGTATTAACCTGGTGATAATGTGTGAATTTTTCAGAGATTTATACATTAATGGTGACGTTTACCTATTCTAATTATATTGATAATGTTTTCAGCATTGATGCTGACACAAAAAAGAGCACGCTTGCAAATGTCACACTTTGTCTCAAAGAGCACAAATGGTGACTTTCACAAAGAATTACTGGAGCATAGAAACACTGCAATTTTTGACATTTAATGCAATAATGATTCATTTCAAGTTTGAAGCATTTTTATAAAAAAAAATTAAAAAAATAAAATAAGTACACCGTTTGAATCACCACATCAACGCAGTGGTTTTAGGTTCTTGTTCAGTCTATTAAAAGTGCTGTATGGTTGTGCTAACACTGCCAAATCTCTGCTGTTTCCTAATAGTGTTAAGATATTTCTCATATGTTTTATTTTTCATTTTGTTTCATGTTTTGTATTGTGTTGAAGTAGAATAATTATTGTTATGATTCCACACACTCCAACACAGTAGGTGGCAGTATGCATCTCTAAAGCTGGTTTGCAATCCCCCGAGAGAGACATAGAATTAGTAAGATTTTTTTTTTTTTTTTTTTTTTATATACATGTATTATTTTCTAATTGTGGTTGGCGACCTGGCCAAGGCTTTTAGGCGAGTGCCTTAAAGCAGTTATTCATGTTGGGTTTAATTATTCACATGGCTTGTAAACGACATCTTTAAGAAGTCGCCAGGTTTCACTTTGTAGGTAGGAAACGGGTAACAGCGTGTTAGCATAACCAAATGGCCCATTTGTGAGCATTTTATTACAAATATCTGGAATAGTATGATTTGTTAATTGGCCTTATGCCACGTTGACACTGGGCGCGACCAGACGGCACAAATTTGCGTTGGTCGCGTGGCGACGGAAGCGTCACCATTGTCCAGTGTGTCGCTCTGCTTTCACTGCGAAAATTCGCCCCAGTGCGTCATCAAATAGGAGGAGCTTCCATTCTGCTCGCCGGCTCCGGTTGTCAGTCAAGTTAACATGAGGGACCTTGATCACATGGAGCAAGTTGTTGTGGAAAGCTGACAAACGTCATGAGACGTTCCAAATTCGGGGAGTATCATTATTTGCTGCAGGAGCTGCGTCTGGATGACGGCCGCTTTCAGCGGTCCATCCACCTCTGCAGGACCCAGTTTCAGGATCTCCTGTCCTGTTCACACGCGCACATTTAAACAATTAAAAAAAAACTCCACTCCCCCTGCTGTGGGGCTGCTGCTCGCTCCAAAAACTCTGTCATAATTGTTTTTAGAAACCAGTCACCATTTGCTTAATATACATCTGTGTAGTTAATAAATAAAATAATCTTTCATGACGATTCCCTTGCTCGCGCATGTAGCAAAAAAAAAAAAACTCCGCTGCCTGCTGTGGGGCTGCTCCTCGCTCTTCCCCAAAAACCTCTGTCATAATTGTGTTTAGAAACCAGTCACCATTTGCTTTATTATACATCTGTGTAGTTAATAAAATAAAATAATCTTTCTGGATGATTCGCTCGCACATGCACATAGAAAAAAAAAACTCCGCTCCCCCTGTGGTGCTGCTGCTCGCTCCAAAAACTCTGTCATAATTGTGAAATAAAGGACAAAAGAGACATAAGTCCTGCTCACAGGCTGCTACCAGATACAGGACATGTTCACATCCAACTCAGTCAAACTCCAGACATCTCCACGTCACTACATATTCAGTGCCTGATTGGCCATCGCGGCGCGACAACACGAAAAAGTTCAGATTTTTTAACTTGGGGAAGAGAGCAACGCGACGTGACGCAATGCAATATCGCGCCACAAACACGGCAATCGCTCAAAATTGCTTCACTTGGGTCGCTTCATTCGCGTCCATCGTGTTGCGCTCCACGGCTGGGCGCCACAACGCATCCTTCTATACGGATTACATGGCAACCTGTTGCTACAGTCGACCGCGTCGCGCCTGGTGTGAATGCGGCATAACAGATCATCCAGGAAGCACATGCTGCAGATTTTCCATAGAGTGAGGTGGCAGATTACACGCAGAAAGCGCCACCTTCACTGTGGACATGAGCGCATACAGAGCCACTCAAGTAAGGTTGTGTGATTGTTTGTTGATAATTTGTTTGTTGTTAAGGAATTGTTTCACTTTGTGTATCTTGGCGAAACCTTTATGTATGACTTGTTCCAAAAGGTCACTTGACTCAGCCCCTGACACAAGTTTCATGTTGACTTCATGGTATCAGACTGAAAAGGCAGGACAGGCTGGACACAAATGCACGACGCAAGTACACAGCTCTGTAGAGGAGAAACGTTTACTGAGTAAGCAGGCTTGGGTCGGTACACAGATAGGCAGTCCAAACAAAACAACAGGATCCAAATCATCAGGCAAAATACATGGTCGGAGGTCAAGCAGATAGTCATAAACCGAAGAGACACAAAAAGCAAGGCAAGGAAACGAGAACAGAGCTGGTAAGAAGGCACAAGGCACATCGAACTGGCAAAGGACAGATTCAAACCGAGCGGTTAATAAAGCACCCAAGCGATTAAGCGAAACACAGAACAGGTGTGTAAGGTGACACCCAGAACCGGGGTGTGGCCAGACAGACGGAGACACCCACCACCAAGAACAGAGAGAAAAAGACAAGAGATAACAGGACAGGGTAAACCCAAGCAGAAAGAAGACAGACCAAGCCCCAAAACCAACCCCACAACCCTGACACATGGATTGTTATTAAACTTTCTACTGTGGGTAAATCAGTACTAAGCACACACAGATTCAAAGTTTTAGCAACACAATTTCTATTCAATAGTCAATATTGCCTGTTTTTACCCGATGGCCATCAAAATATGGCCATCGGGTATTGAGAAGGGTTTGTGTCCATCTGTCTGTGCTCAGCATAAATCCAGTCCTGTTACTGCCAGGATCGTCAAATTCACAGGGAACATTCTTGGGACACAGACCTTGGACAAGTTCAAAGATGGCTAAATGTGACCTATTTTAAGATGTCTTTTAAGAGGTTGAAAGTCACATTCTGGTTGTTATTTTTATGATATGAATCATGTAAATCGGTTTTGTTTGTTTTTGTTAAGGCGGGGTGACTGTCAGGATTTCAGAGTGGCTGAGCACAGCAGATGATAGGAGGCACAATGCAGACTCTCAAACAGGTAGTAGGATATCATAGACGTTAAATAGACTTAAATGCAGGCAGTGGTCTGGTACACAAAGAAGCAGTCAGCGAGGCGAAGGTACAGGCAGGCGTAAGGCAATGGCGTTGTCAAAAAGACTAAGGTTGAGAGTACGGCAAACAGTAGTAAGTGGGCAGAGACAAAAATGAGGTCCAGGAAACAAGCACAGTCGGGCACGGTGAGGCAATAAAGTACAAGATAAACAAGCAACACAGATCAAGAGCAGAAGAGCTGGAATGAAGATATGAGAATCAACGAACTAGCAATTTCAAACAGAACTCACAGCTTAAATGCATGGTGAATAATTAGGCAGTGATGGAAAACAGGTGTGCTGAGCTGGCAGGAAGAGGGCGTGGACAAACAAAGATAAGAGACAAGGCAAGAGAGTAAAGTGACAAATGGGAAAGCAGAAGACAAACAAAACGGGGCGTGGCCAACAGGAATAAGGAAGTGCTGTTGAAGGGCAAGAGAATGTTGTGATCTGAGGGTGTGACAGTGATACAAATGAAACTGGGTGTGAAACATGAGGAACAAAGATGAGGAGGAACTGACAAGGGAGTGCAGTGACATAACCAGAATCCATAAACTAATAATACTAAAATACCCAGACTGAGACAAACAAAAAACTCTAGACAGAATGGAATCTTAACATGAACAGAATAACAACAGGTGACAAATGGCTAAGACTGAAAAGAAGGTAACAGGTAAATCAAAAGCTAAAACTAGGACAGAACTGATGAGTGGAAAACGTACAAAACACAAGATAATTAAAGTAACACTTCAGTGGTAAACCTGCCAAATAAAAACTGACCAAAACAATCATGAATAAAATCAAAAACAGTGGATTAAAGACAAACAAAACAAGAATGGCACTAAATGTGTGGCTGATGTGTGAAGAGCAGAAACAAGCTGTGGAAAAAAGCAAAATAAACAGATGATCAAAAACCAAGTAAAAGATATCAATACAGAAAGACTGATGGATAATAGAAGGTCAAGACCTGAGTAGGAGCAAATCCTGACGGTGACAAGCAGTCAGAGTAGAGCGGCACCGTGTTGTCAGTGGCTGGTCTCTCTGGTGTGCCAGAACTGCTTCATTTCTGACTAAATATAGCACATTTCTTATATATTATGCAAACGCTAGCAACAAATAAACACTTCATAAATGGAAATACAGTTTTTGTAACCTGATGACACCTTTGGAGTTATTTACAAGACATCTTGTGGACATTAGCGTGGTGACAACACTGGCTGGTCTAGCTAGCTGCTTACTTCACTTCGTTTCTGGCTAAATATAACACCTTTCTCATGTATTATGTAAAAGCTAGTGACAAGTAAACACTTCTAAAACTGAAAACACTGTTTTTGTAACCTGATGACACCTTTGGAGGAGTGATTTACAAGACATCTCGTGGACGTTAGCGCGGTGACAACACTGGCTGGTCTAGCTAGCTGCTTACTTCACTTCATTTCTGGCTAAATATTACACATTTCTCATGTATTATGTAAAAGCTAGTGACAAGTAAACAAAACTAAAGCGCTGTTTTTGTAACCTGATGACACCTTTGGAGTTATTTACAAGATATCTTGCAGACATTGGAGTGCATGCGCATCGCACATGGTCAAAGTTAACTTCCGCCCTTTTCAAAAGCTTGTGTGCGCATTCGCACCCCCTCCTGTAGACGCCATTAAAACGTAAAAAAAAATATATTGTTTATGATTGATTGATTGATTGATTAATTGATTGAGTTTATTCTGCAACATCAATATAAACATACATGGTGAATGTGTCAATGATTCATGATAACTCAATAAAGCATAAACTCTTATTTCCATTATCAGCTGACAAAATAGAGGGGCTTAATTGAACATGTACAAATTGTACATAAAATAATAGGATCTTAATAATTAATGTACATAGCAATAAATGTATTATATGTATATATGTATATATATATATATATATATATATATATATATATATATATATATATATATATATATACGAGGGCTGTCCGTAAAGTATAGGTCCTTTTTATTTTTTTCAAAAACTATATGGATTTCATTCATATGTTTTTACGTCAGACATGCTTGAACCCTCGTGCGCATGCGTGAGTTTTTCCACGCCTGTCGGTGACGTCATTCGCCTGTGAGCACTCCTTGTGGGAGGAGTCGTCCAGCCCCTCGTCGGAATTCCTTTGTCTGAGAAGTTGCTGAGAGACTGGCGCTTTGTTTGATCAAAATTTTTTCTAAACCTGTGAGACACATCGAAGTGGACACGGTTCGAAAAATTAAGCTGGTTTTCAGTGAAAATTTTAACAGCTGATGAGAGATTTTGAGGTGATTCTGTCGCTTTAAGGACTTTTCACTGTGCGAGACGTCGCGCAGCGCTCTCAGGCAGCGTCATCAGCCTGTTTCAAGCTTAAAACCTCCACATTTCAGGCTCTATTGATCCAGGACGTCGTGAGAGAACAGAGACGTTTCAGAAGAAGTCGGTTTCAGCATTTTATCCGGATATTCCACTGTTAAAGGAGATTTTTTTAATGAAGACGTGCGGACGGGTCCGCGCGTCGGGACGCAGCCGACGCGGCGCGGCGGCACAGGAAAAACACCTCCGTGTTGATAACCATTTGTTAAAATCCAGTTGGCTTTTGATGGCTTTCAGTGGAGTGAGTATATGAGAAATTGTTTATCAGCTGGAGATGTTCCAACTTGCCCTTAAGGCTTCCAGCAGAGGTGTTTTTCCTGTGACGGAGCGTCGCCGCGGCTGCGAGCCGACGCTGCAATCCGCCCGCACGTCTTTCATTAAAAAAATCTCCTTTAACAGTGGAATATCCGGATAAAATGCTGAAACCAACTTCTTCTGAAACTTCTCTGTTCTCTCACGACGTCCTGGATCAATAGAGCCTGAAATGTGGAGGTTTTAAGCTTGAAACAGGCTGATGACGCCGCCTGAGAGCGCTGCGCGACGTCTCGCACTGTGAAAAGTCCTTAAAGCGACAGAATCACCTCAAAATCTCTCATCAGCTGTTAAAATTTTCACTGAAAACCAGCTTAATTTTTCGAACCATGTCCACTTCGATGTGTCTCACAGGTTTAGAAAAAATTTTGATCAAACAAAGCGCCAGTCTCTCAGCAACTTCTCAGACAAAGGAATTCCGACGAGGGGCTGGACGACTCCTCCCACAAGGAGTGCTCACAGGCGAATGACGTCACCGACAGGCGTGGAAAAACTCACGCATGCGCACAAGGGTTCAAGCATGTCTGACGTAAAAACATATGAATGAAATCCATATAGTTTTTGAAAAAAATAAAAAGGACCTATACTTTACGGACAGACCTCGTATATATGTATATAGTTTGCACTAGGATACCAATTAAACAACTGCAAATTATTAAGAAGACAATGCTCATACGGTCGAGGTTATTTTAGCATTGTGTCTCTGGCTGTGCTCTGCTTTGGTGCCACTCAGAGGACAAAATGCTGCCTGTTCTAATATTGACGTACATGACTATAACTGCTGTCTGGGTTATTCATGGTTAACCAAAAGTTACTTCCTAATTGAAGTTGTTAGTTGTGATTCAGTTTCAGTTGCTTTCATTATGTTGTAGGTTAGAGTTGACAAGTTTGCACTTCATATACAAATAATGAATGTTTGTGAGTTCAATGGTATGAATATTTCATGAGGTGAAAGATGGAATGTTTCATCATCCCACTGATTCATCGTTCCATTGAAAGAATGAAAAACATTCATTATTTGTTTCATATAACGACGACAATAGAGCCTTGTCATTTGATATTTTATTAATTCATAAACAACAGAAAAGGTACTTACATTTTGGTGTTCGTGACTGCTGCTGCTTTGACGTCAACAGTCCAATATGAACTTTAAATAGGAGTCCAAAATTGTCCTCAGTCAAATTGCAAAAAACAATTCTGACAGTGTAATCCGTGCCGCCGTGCACTGACTTTGTGTACAGACTGCCGTCTGCACTTTCCTCACTGCAGTGGAAAAATCACGTTAGAAATTTGTCCAACTTTTTATCTTAACTTCATCCTCTTCATCCTAACAGCGCTTAAGGCGTAGTGGATTTGTTTTGTGTGTGTGTGTGTGTGTGTGTGTGTGTGTGTGTGTGTGTGTGTGTGTGTGTGTGTGTGTGTGTGTGTGTGTGTGTGTGTGTGTGTGTGTGTGTGTGTGTGTGTGTGTGTGTTACAAGAATGAATCAGAATTATGTCAAAAATGATGTCCTTATGTCAGCATTTGATCATATATTGTGTTGTCTTAAGGAATTTCCCACTTGCAAAATTGTGCTTCTCATCTATATTTGATCTGTGTAGCTTGCGTTTGTTGAATTGTAATGTGGCGTAGAGCTGAATTTCTCAATTCAGCTATCTGTGGATGTGTTTGTGGCGGAAGGTGGCGGTAATGCACCAGTTAGCTGGATGCCAAAGCACCCGAAAAGAATAATTAGAAGATCTGAGTGAGTCATGTCTTCTTCTGTGTAATGTTATTTTTTTGGCTCTGTGCTGGGATTTCAAGTACTCAAATGCAGAAGTGGCATGGACAGAAAAGATCTCATCAGATCAGGAAAACAGATATTTGGGCAGTTCCAGTCCACAAATTATACATTGAGTCCATGGTGGAGAGTTGTTTTTATTTTGTGTTCAGTTTCCCAAAAAGAACACAAAATGCATCATGTCTTTGTAAGTGGGAGGAAGGCCCAGGTGGGAAGCGATCCCAGGATCTTCTTGCTGTGAGGCAACATTGCTAACCACTAAGCCACCATTCTGTCATGATGTCATGTGATGTCATCCTCTTCTGTTTTTCTGTTTGTTTTTTTTTGTTTTGTTTTTCCTGCTCAGCCACATACAGCAATCAACCATTGTCCCTGAACATAAAACACATCAGCCCAGGATCTTTCTTTTTGCAAAATAATTGGATAAAAGGACAGTGTTCTCACCCTCTTACTGTGATTTCTGCTTCTGATCATCACTGCAGAGTTTGTCCACATCAGGTTTCTCATTAGTTCTGCCAGCGAAGTTAGGTGGAAGTGGTTTTCACCTGTTTGTTTGTCTGTTTGTGAACAGCTTGCAACCCACAATTTTTCATATATCATTGTGAATTTTTTACAGAGGATTCATATCCTGATAGGCAAGAACTGATTCAATTTTCAAGGTCCTATATATGGTGGCCCTAAGAGGCCAAATGCACTGCAAGAGGTCAAATGCACTGCAACTCAAGAAAACACCAGCAAATAGAAAAACACTGCAAAAGCCAACAAAACAAATCAGAAGTTGGTAAACGAAAACGGCAGTTGGAAAAAACAAATCTTAAGTAAATGCACTGCAACTTAAGACCAGCAAACAGGAAAATACTGCAAAAGCACACAAAACAAAACGGAAGTTGCAAAGACAAAAGAAAACTGAAATAACTGCAGTGCAACTTATGAAAACACTAGCAAACAGAAAAACGCAACAAAAACAAAAAAACAAAACAGAAGTTGAGAAAACATAGCAGTGCGCCATGTCTGTTTGGAAACCGCCAGAGAAGAGAAAGAAGACGACATGACGGACCAACATGCGCATCAATAAAACGGTGGATTTTATAGTGTTGTGAGGGAGAAACTGTGTGTGTGTGTGTGTGTGTTAATTGCATTATCCATATAATACTGTAGATATATGAAATATATACTTAGCTAACTATAGAGGTTGTTTAAAGTGAACAAGCAAACATAACGTAGTGTTACCTATGCGCTAGCTATTCTTTTTTACCCGCAGCCAACATGTGGCCATCGTATATTGTGAAGACCTAGAGTCTGTCCGTCCGTCTGTCTGTGCTCAGCATAAGTCCAGTCCTATTACTGCCAGAGTCTTCAAATTCACAGAGAACATTCTTGGGACACAGACCTTGGACAAGTTCAAAGATGGCTAACCTTGATCTATTTTAAGAGGTATTTTAAGATGTTAAAATTTCAAATTCTGTACATAATTTTATGGCATGATCTCGCAAACGTTAGCGCGCGAGCGTGGTGACATCGCTTCCTGCTAACACTAGGTGCTAACCTCGCTTCATGTTTTGGCTAGAAATAACACCTTTCTCATATGTTATGTAAAAGCTAGTGAGAAATAAACACTTCTAAAACTGAAAATGCTGTTTAGCAGATGTTAATGCTCATACGGCCAAGAGTATTTTAACATTGTGTTATTTTTTTAACTTGAGAACAAGTACAACCCCAATTCCAATGAAGTTGGGACGTTGTGTAAAATGTAAATAAAAACAGAATACAACTAGAAGCACTCAGAGAGTGCAAACCTCCGCCAAGGCCATGGGGTCACTGATGCCATAACATCTACACGCCATGGAATCATTGAACCTAAAAAGTGTAGTGTAACAATGATGTTTGCTCAGTAGTAAAAAAAAAGTTTCATCTGCTGTGACTGGATAGCATGTATCCTTAGCGCTTGGCATCACAGTTTATTGCAACTTGCACCTTTCCCAGAAGCTACTGTCATCTGAGCACTGATATTGATATTGCATGTGTTTATAGACAAAAACAAATAACAGCCAAAAATTCAATTTATTATTCAACTAAACTACAAATATATGAATTTTTTAACATTTATGAAACACTTCTCTAAGCAAGGCCATAGGGTCACTGACCCTAAAGAGATTCCCTCCTTGGCACAGTGATCTATTTCTTTGAAACGACTATTTCTTTTTGTCTGTTTCTCTAATTATTAATATATAAACAAAAGTAAATTTAAGAAATATTACAATTTGAAAACAAATGCACCCGAACGTGATGACAGCTGCAACTGCTTAATGCTAACTTTTAACATTGAAAATGCCATAGACATGCTCATGCGTTAGCATCGGGATCCGGATCGTGATCCAGATCACCACTAAAATTTAATCACTTGTTCCTCTTGTCATTTCCAACCACTCCACAAAATTTCATCAAAATCCGTTCAAAATTTTTTGAGTTATCCTGCTGACAGACAGACAAACAAACAAACGCGACCGAAAACATAACCGCCTTGGCGGAGGTAATGATTTGCAAAATCCTCTTCAACCTATATTCGATTGAATACACCACAAAGACAAGATGTTTAATGTTCGAACTGATAAACTTTAGTGTTTTTGTGCAAATATTTGCTCATTTTGAAATTGATGCCTGCAACACGTTTCAAAAAAGCTGGCACAGTGGTATGTTTACCACTGTGTTACATCACCTTTCCTTCTAACAACACCCAATAAGCGTTTGGGAACTGATGACACTAATTGTTGAAGCTTTGTAGGTGGAATTCTTTCCCATTCTTGCTTGACATATGACTTCAGTTGTTCAACAGTCTGGGGTCTCAGTTGTTGTATTTTGTGCTTCATAATGCACCACGCGTTTTCAACAAGCAACAAGTCTGGACTGCAGGCAGGCCAGTCTAGTACCCACACTCTTTTGCTATGAAGCCACGCTGTTGTAACACGTGCAGAATGTGGCTTGGCATTGTCTTGCTGAAATAAGCAGGGACGTCCCTGAAAAAGACATTGCTCCAAAACCTGGATGTACCTTTCAGCACTGATGGTGCCATCACAGATGTGTAAGTTGTCCATGCCATGGGCACTAACACACCCCTGTACCATCACAGATGATGGCTTTTGAACTTTGCGCTGGTAACAATCTGGATGGTCTTTCTCCTCTTTTGTTCATGATTTCCAAAATCAATTTGAAACGTGGACTCATCAGACCACAGCACACTTTTCCACTTTGCGTCTGTCCATTTCAAATGAGCTCGGGCCTAGAGAAGGCGGTGGCATTTCTGGATGTTGTTGATGTATGGCTTTCGTTTTGCATGGTAGAGTTTTAACTTACACTTGTAGATGTCACAACGAACTGTGTTAACTGACAATGGTTTTCTGAAGTGTTCCTGAGCCCACGCGGTAAGATCCTTTACACAATGATGTCGGTTTTTAATACAGTGTTGCCTGAGGGATCAAAGGTCACGAGCATTCAGTGTTGGTTTTCGGCCTTGCCGCTTACGTGTAGAAAGTTCTCCAGATTCTCTGAATCTTCTGATTATATTATGGACTGTAGATGATGGAATCCCTAAATTCCTTGCAACTGAACATTGAGAAACATTGTTTCTGTGTAGGCTCTCAGTTGTCCCCAGGTGGTTTCCATAGTAGAGAAGCTTGAATCTTTGACTGGACTGGGTTGCTTGACGTGAGGACGTTTCGCTTCAAATCACAGAAGCTTCCTCAGCTAAAATTCTTGCTCTGGTAGTCTGACTTCTGTCTTGACTCTTGTAGAGAAGAATAAACCAGAAGCCAACAAAAGCTGGAGTTTTTTAACCTAACCAGACCCCTCCTATCGAGAGGCCGACTCCTATAGGCTAGTCACTAAACAATAGCTCTAATTAGCACCTATTGTGCTCTAGTTAGCACTCTCCTAATGATGGGACGGCTCTCCTGATGATGTGAATGACTCATTA
The DNA here is from genome assembly GCF_902500255.1 of Thalassophryne amazonica. Taxonomy (NCBI): domain Eukaryota; kingdom Metazoa; phylum Chordata; class Actinopteri; order Batrachoidiformes; family Batrachoididae; genus Thalassophryne; species Thalassophryne amazonica. The sequence continues at coordinate 100,912,048 of NC_047112.1, read as the reverse complement.
CCATGAACAAAAGACTGAAACTGCTTTGACCTGAGTACCCCATTGTAAACAGGGGACAAAGCGTGTCTGAGACCTGCCCCCCGGTTAAGGCTGGGTTTCAACTGTTTTACAAAGAATGCTTCCTTGACACCTCTCTCAAACCATTTCTTCTCTCTGGCTAAGATTTTAACTTCCTTGTCCTCAAACGTGTGGTTAGTGTCTTTCAGATGGAGATGAACTGCAGACTGAGGTCCACTGGCAACCTCTCTGCGGTGCTGGTATAGCCTCTTGTTTAAAGGTTGCTTAGTCTCACCTATGTAGTGTTCATTAAACAGTAGTCTGGTCTCTGGCACTGTCCCCACTTTTTGTAAAAATGCTACTGTTAAGCCTCTGATTAAGAAGCCTGGCCTTGATCCTGTGACTTTAGCAAATTATCGGCCCATTTCTAAGCTTCCTTTGGTTTCCAAGATCTTGGAGAAATGCGTGCTTGCTCAATTTCAGCCATTTTTAGATGCACATGGCATTTTAGACCCATTTCAGTCGGGTTACAAAACGTTTCACAGTACAGAGTCTGCACTTCTTAAGGTTTTTAATGATCTGTTTTTAATAGCTGATGCGGGAAGCTCTGCTATTTTAGTGCTTTTAGACCTGACTGCTGCTTTTGACACAGTGGACCATGCGACTCTCTTATCTCGCTTGGAAACCTGTGTGGGCGTCAGGGGGATTGCTTTGAAGTGGTTTGAGTCTTACGTGAGTGGGAGGTCCTTCTCTGTGAGGCTGGGGGACTCCCGCTCCTCTTCTGCTCCCCTGCAGTGCGGTGTACCCCAGGGTTCTATCTTAGGCCCAATTCTTTTTGCTCTGTATCTCCTCCCACTCGGGGAGATATTGAGAAAACATGGCATGTCATACCATTTTTATGCTGATGACTGCCAAATTTACATGCCGATTGTCAAGAATAACCACTGCCCCCTGACACCCCTTCTCGACTGTCTCGGTGATGTCAAGGCTTGGTTAGCACAGAATTATTTAAAACTTAACAAGGGAAAAACTGAGATAATTCTGTTTGGCAATTCCCGCTTTGACTTGGGACCTCTCCAAAGGTTTGTGCGTCCCAAAGTCACCAGCCTTGGTGTCACCATAGACAGCGATCTTAAATTTGATAAACAGGTCAACGCGGTTTTAAAATTGAGGTTTTTTTTTTACCTTCGTCTTTTATCAAAAGTGAAACCTTTTATCCCTTTAAAATTGTTTGAACAAGTCATGCACGCTTTTATTTCTTCTCGTTTAGACTACTGCAATGCACTTTATTCGGGGATTAGCCATAACGCACTTTCCCGACTGCAGTTAGTCCAGAATTCAGCGGCTCGACTTTTAACAGGGGCCAGAAAGCGTGAGCATATTACCCCAATTTTGGCTTCTCTGCACTGGCTCCCTGTACGTTTCAGAATTGATTTTAAGATACTTTTGTTTGTTTTTAAAGCTCTGAATGGACTGGCCCCACAATATATCATCAACTGCCTCCAGGTCTACACTCCAGCACGAGCTCTGAGGTCCGAGGGCCAGTCCCAGCTCGTGCCTAGGACGAGACTTAAAACTCGAGGGGACAGAGCCTTCTCCGTGGTCGGTCCCAAACTCTGGAACGCTCTGCCCCTACATGTCCGATCTGCTCCCACTGTGGAGTGTTTTAAGTCCCGTCTTAAGGCCCATTTTTATTCCTTGGCTTTTAACACTGCGTGAGTTGTACGCTCCTTGTGTCTTATTTTATTTTTATTTTATTGAAATTTATTTTTTTATCATGGTTTTATCTATTTATGTATTATTTTATCTTATCTATTTTATTGTTATTATTGCTATTTTCCGTGTCTATGCTTTTGTTGTGCAGCATTTGGAGACTCGGGTCTGTTTAAATGTGCTTTATAAATAAAGTGGATTGGATTGGATTACAGTTTTCCTGACATCTGATATAATACACTACATTGCTCTGTTTGTAACTAGAGATCCTGTCCTTAGGGTGAACTAATTTCTGTCTCAAGGTGTTAACCGGTTTAAAGTGAACTGGGAGAGATGCCCGTGAACGACTTCAAGGCTGTCTTCTTCACTCGCTCCATGTACAGATTGGCCACAATGGGGGATACCGGAATGTTGTGTGATGGGGTCTCCAGTATCCCCCATTGTGGCCAGTCTGTACATGGAGCGAGTGAAGAAGACAGCCTTGACGTCATTCACGGGCATTTCTCCCAGTCACTGGTTCAGATGTGTCGATGACACATGGGTTAAAATCAAGCAACAGGAGGTCGAGGACTTTACAGAACACATCAATTTGGTGGATTCCAATATCAAGTTCACACGTGAGGATGCCAGAAACAACCATTTAGCCTTCTTGGACTGTGATGTTACGATTGGAGAGAACAGGCAGCTCCAGACAGAGGTTTACAGAAAACCCACTCACACTGACCAATATCGGCTCTTTGTCTCAAACCACCCCCTTGAACACAAGCTCGGGGTGATCAGGACTCTTCAACACAACTGCAGAGGGAAGAGCTAAAGAACAACAACTTGTACGGAAAGCCCTCACAGTATGTGGGTACCCACGATGATCCCTGGACAAAGTGCAGAAGTCCCAGAAAACAGAGAGACCAGATAGACAGGAGATGGAGACAAGAAGAAGAGGAGTGTCTCTCCCTTATTTAGCAGGAGTAGGGGAAAAACTACAGAGGATCTTCAGACAGCACAAAATCCCAGTTTACTTTAAACCGGTTAACACCTTGAGACAGAAATTTTGATCCTGGAGATGTGGAACACTGGGTGGATCCGCAGTGAAGCTGGGAGCTGGAGCTTCACTGCGGCAGGGCTAAGGACCTTGAGGATGCGGAAGGGTCCGATGAACCTGTCCATTAGTTTCAGTGACTGTACCTGAAGCGGGATGTCCTTTGTCGACAACCACACCTCCTGCCCGGGCTGATATGCAGGGGCCGGGGACTGCCGGCGGTCTGCATGGGTCTTGGCCCTCGTCCGGGCCTTCAACAAGGCAGAACGGGCGGTGCGCCACACCCGACGGCACCTCTGAAGGTGGGCCCGGACCAAGGGCACACCGACCTCTCCCTCAACCACAGGAAATAATGGGGGCTGGTACCCCAAACACACCTCAAACGGGGAGAGGCCGGTGGCAGAAGACACCTGGCTGTTATGCGCATACTCGATCCAGGCCAGGTGGTTGCTCCAGGCCGTCGGGTGCGCGGATGTCACACAGCGGAGGGTCTGTCCCAACTCCTGGTTGGCCCGTTCTGCCTGTCCGTTCGTCTGTGGATGGTACCCGGACGAGAGGCTCACGGTGGCCCCCAGTTTCCTGCAGAAACTCCTCCAGACGTGAGAGGAAAACTGGGGACCACGATCCGAGACTACGTCAGTAGGGATCCCATGCAGACGGACGACGTGGTGGACCAGGAGGTCCGCTGTCTCCTGGGCTGTCGGGAGCTTCGGGAGGGCCACGAAGTGGGCCGCCTTGGAGAATCGGTCCACTATCGTGATGATGGTGGTGTTGCCCTGGGACGGTGGGAGGCCCGTGACAAAATCCAGGCCGATGTGGGACCAGGGGCGATGAGGCACAGGAAGCGGTTGGAGCAGTCCTTGGGACTTCCTGTGGTCAGCCTTGCCCCTGGCGCAGGTGGTGCAGGCCTGGATGTACTCCCGGACGTCGGCCTCCATAGACGCCCACCAGAAGTGCTGCCGGACAACTGCCACGGTCCTTCGCACCCCTGGATGACAGGAGAGCTTGGAACCATGACAGAAGTCTAGGACCGCAGCCCTGGCCTCTGGTGGGACGTATAGTTTGTCTTTTGGTCCAGTTCCCGGGTCCGGGCTTCGTGCCAGGGCCTCCCGGACGATCTTCTCCACGTCCCAGGTGAGGATGGCCACGATAGTGGACTCAGGCAGGATGGGCTCCGGTGGATCCGACAGCGCAGTTTTGACCTCCTCTTCATGTACCCGGGACAAGGCATCCGATCTCTGGTTCTTGGTCCCGGGGCGATAGGTGATCCGGAAGTCAAAACGCCTGAAGAACAGTGACCAGCGGGCTTGCCTGTGGTTCAGCCGCTTGGCGGTCCTGATATACTCCAGGTTCCGATGGTCAGTGAAAACCGTGAATGGCACAGACGCTCCCTCCAACAGGTGTCTCAACTCCTCAAGAGCCTCTTTCACCGCAAGGAGTTCTCGATTGCCGACGTCATAGTTCCGTTCAGCCGGGGTCAACCTGCGAGAAAAGTAGGCACACGGGTGAAGAACCTTATCGGTCTCTCCGCTCTGGGATAGCACGGCTCCTATCCCTGAGTCAGAGGTGTCCACTTCAACCACAAACTGGCAGCTAAGGTCGGGCTGCACCAAAACTGGTGCAGTAGAGAACCGTTGTTTCAACTCCTTGAACGCGGCTTCGCACCGATCCGACCAGGTGAAGGGGACTTTTGGAGAGGTCAGGGCTGTCAGGGGGCTAACTACCTGACTGTAGCCCTTAATGAACCTCCTATAGAAATTAGCGAAGCCGAGGAACTGTTGCAGCTTCCTACGGCTTGTTGGTTGGGGCCAATCTCTCACCGTCGCAACCTTGGCCGGATCAGGGGCGACGGAGTTAGAGGAGATGATAAACCCCAGGAAGGACAAAGAAGTGCGGTGAAACTCGCACTTCTCGCCCTTCACAAACAGTCGGTTCTCTAACAACCGCTGCAGGACCTGACGTACATGCTGGACATGGGTCTCAGGATCCAGAGAAAAGATGAGAATATCGTCCAGATATACGAAGACGAATCGGTGCAGGAAGTCCCGCAAGACGTCGTTAACCAAGGCTTGGAATGTCGCGGGGGCATTGGTGAGGTACTCAAAGTGACCTAACGGGGTGTTAAATGCCGTCTTCCATTCGTCTCCCTTCCGGATCCGATCCAGGTGATACGCATTCCTAAGATCCAGCTTAGTAAAGATTTTGGCTCCATGCAGGGGGGTGAACACGGAATCCAACAACGGCAACGGGTATCGGTTGCGAACCGTAATCTCATTCAGCCCCCTGTAATCAATGCATGGACGGAGTCCGCCATCCTTCTTGCCCACAAAAAAGAAACCTGCACCCATCGGGGAGGTGGAGTTCCTGATCAGCCCGACAGCTGAGTCCCGGATGTAGGTCTCCATTGATTCGCGCTCAGGTCGTGAGAGGTTGTACAGCCTGCTGGACGGGAACTCAACGCCTGGAATCAGATCAATGGCACAATCGTACAGACGGTGCGGGGGAAGGGCGAGTGCCAGATTCTTGCTGAAGACATCAGCAAGATCGTGGTACTCAACCGGCACCGCCGTCAGATTGGGATGGACTTTGACCTCCTCCTTAGCATGTAAACCGGGAGGAACCGAGGATCCTAAACACGCCCGATGGCAGGTCTCGCTCCACTGAACCACCACCCCAGATGGCCAATCAATCCGGGGATTGTGTTTCAACATCCACGGGAAACCCAAAATCACGCCGGAGGTAGAAGGAGTCACAAAAAACTCGATCTCCTCCCGATGATTCCCATACACCACCAGAGTTACAGGTTCTGTCTTGTGCGTGATTAAAGGGAGAAGGGTGCCATCTAGTGCCCGCACCTGCAATGGCGAAGGAAGAGCCACCAGAGGGAGCCCTACCTCTCTTGCCCATCTGCTGTCCAGCAGATTCCCTTCTGACCCCGTGTCCACCAGTGCTGGGACTTGAAGGGTTAAATCCCTGCTCAGGATTGTAACTGGGAGTCGTGTGGCAATATGTGTGTGTCCCACGTGAATGTTATGACCCCCCCTTAGCCCAGTCTCTAAGGGCGGGTGTTGTCGTTTTGGCCGTTTGGGGCAGTTTTTCTGTATGTGCAGAGAAAACACTCCCCGCGGACCAGCCTCCTCATTCTGTCAGCTGTTCTCATTTTGGCCCTGTGCGTTTCCCTAGCAATGTCAGCAGGGGGAGCTGTTGCCCCACGGAGTGCTGCGGCTGTGGAGCGTGGGGAGGGCGGAACCTTTTCGAACCCGGAAGGGAGAGGGACGGCGCGTGCCCGGCCACGTACCTCGTCTCGCTCCCGACAGTGTTCCTCCAACCGATTTTCTAACCGTATAACGAGATCGATAAGCCCATCTAAATCCCGCGGTTCTTCCTTAGCTACCAGGTGCTCCTTCAGGGCCGACGACAGTCCGTTTATGAAGGCGGCGCGGAGCGCAACGTTATTCCAGCCGGACCTCGCAGCCGCGATGCAGAAGTCGACTGAATATTCGGCTGCGCGCCGACGCCCCTGTCTCATTGACAGCAGCACTGTTGAAGCGGTCTCTCCTCTGTTAGGATGATCAAACACTGTTCTGAACTCCCTCACAAACCCAGTATAAGAGGTAAGGAGCCGTGAGTTGTGCTCCCAAAGTGCTGTAGCCCAAGCGCGTGCCTCACCATGAAGCAAGTTAATAACATAAGCCACCTTGCTGGCGTCAGAAGCGTACATCACGGGTCGTTGTGCAAAGACGAGCAAACACTGCATCAGAAAGTCCGCGCATGTCTCCACACAACCCCCGTACGGCTCTGGGGGACTTATGTATGCTTCAGGGGATGGTGGGGGGGTTCGTTGAACGACCAGTGGAACGTTAATATCGGGCACAGGGTCGGCAGGAGGAGGAGCCGCAGCAGCGCTCTGATCGCGCGCTTCCACCTGTGCGGCGAGAGCCTCCATCCTGCTATTAAGGATGACGTTTTGCTCGGTCATCAAATCCAGCCGAGCGGTAAAGGCAGTGAGGATTTGCTGCAACTCACCGAGCACGCCTCCTGCAGACGCCTGTGCACCCTGCTCTTCCATTGGCTGTCCAACAGATGGGTGACGCCCCTCGGGATCCATGACGCTGGCCGAGATATCCTGTTGTGAAAGTGTAGTGACACGGACCCACAACAGGGGCACAAATGAACGGACAATGAAAGAGTCAAATATGAACACTTTACTGTTGTGAATGAGCACAACACAGAGGAATGTGAAATTTAACAGACAGTCAATCACAAGGGTGACGTGTGGGCAGGCTCGAGGATAGAAGACGTCTGTCCTGAGATGAACCGGAACCACATGATTTCCTCTGCCACCGAACCCGGAGAAAACTGGAGCCGCCAAGTCCCGAGTCCCAGGTGGCCACCGTCTTCGAAGGTCGGATCTGGTACTGCTGGCAGGGAGCAGAGACAATAAGATATGGGTGTGTGCACACCCAGTAGCAACAACAGTGGGAATGCCACCTCCACCTCTAACACACACTCGTGCAGCTCCTGTCTACCCACTTATCTGGTAGAGGTGTGCAGCGAAGCCGTTGCTGGACACACCAAACGCCGGTCACAGAGACACTGAACACCACAGGAAAGCGGCTGCAAAAAAGAGTTCAGACTGATGCACAGTTCCCTTTCAAGGCTGAGAATACTACCTGAACGGTTTGACGATATCTCGGCGATGAGGTGGAGATGACGTCCGGGTTTTATGGAGTGAGATGATGAAGCATGAATGAGTGACAGCTGTCAGGAGATAATGAGTGACAGCTGTCACCCCCGGCTGTGTCCGTGGCGGCAGCGCCCTCTCGTGCCTGAAGCCCGCACTTCAGGCAGGGCGCCCTCTGGTGGTGGGCCAGCAGTACCTCTTCTTCTGGCGGCCCACACAATAACTCCTCCTCCTCACGAGTGAGGAGTTGTACACTCTGATGGTCTGAGGGACAAAGGAGTTTTTCAGTCTGTTGGTCCTGCATTTGGGTTCATGGTGAAGTGGACCAGGGCTCTCTGGAAAACTGAAACTCACATCTTTTTAGGTTGAATTATACTCAACAAAAATATAAACGCAACACTTTTGGTTTTGCTCCCATTTTGTATGAGATGAACTCAAAGATCTAAAACTTTTACCACATACACAATATCACCATTTCCCTCAAATAATCCATCCCACCTCACAGGTGTGCCATACCAAGATGCTGATTAGACACCATGATTAGTGCACAGGTGTGCCTTAGACTGCCCACAATAAAAGGCCACTCTGAAAGGTGCAGTTTTATCACACAGCACAATGCCACAGATGTCGCAAGATTTGAGGGAGCGTGCAATTGGCATGCTGACAGTAGGAATGTCAACCAGAGCTGTTGCTTGTGTATTGAATGTTCATTTCTCTACCATAAGCCGTCTCCAAAGGCGTTTCAGAGAATTTGGCAGTACAGAGTGGTGCATACAGAGCAAAAAGAGAAAGAAACACTCAATGCATCATGGGAACCCCCCAGCAGTCTAAGTCTATAGCAGCATAACTAAGGGATGGTTCAGTCACCTGATCCAGCCCTAACTATAAGCTTTAGCAAAAAGGAAAGTTTTAAGCCAAAGTAGAGTATGAGAGAAAGTCTCTTTTAAAACACACACGATGATGAAACAGCTGGTGTGTTAATACAGATCACACGCCAACTGTCTCTCTGCACTAAAACTGGAAACTATGCTTGGCTGTATTCGACAAATGCATCTTGGACTTCATGTTGTGTGAAACATGGGACTCGGGCTACAGTCCTGCAGTACACGGTATGTGCCACCAATACCTCACACAGCTGTCTTCAAGTCCATCCAGTTTGCAGATGTGCATTGCCAAACCTTCACTGAAGACTATATGATTTGAGAGATTAAGTGATTGGTAAAATATAAACAAACAAACAGATGGCAAACTGAAGAAATATAACCACAGTCATCAGAGAGCATTTTATCGCGCCATAACTACAACCCCTGGCAAAAATTATGGAATCACCGGCCTCTGCACAAACTGTCAGAAACCGTCTCAGGGAAGCTCATCTGCATGCTCGTCGTCCTCATCGAGGTCTCGACCTGACTCCAGTTCGTCGTCGTAACCGACTTGAGTGGGCAAATACTCACATTCGCTGGCGTTTGGCACGTTGGAGAGGTGTTCTCTTCACGGATGAATCCCGGTTCACACTGTTCAGGGCAGATGGCAGATAGCATGTGTGGCGTCATGTGGGTGAGCGGTTTTCTGATTTCAATGTTGTGGATTGAGTGGCCCATGGTGGCGGTGGGGTTATGGTATGGGCAGGCGTCTGTTATGGACGAAGAACACAGGTGCATTTTATTGATGGCATTTTGAATGCACAGAGATACCGTGACGAGATCCTGAGGCCCATTGTTGTGCCATACATCCAAGAACATCACCTCATGTTGCAGCAGGGTAATGCACGGCCCCATGTTGCAAGGATCTGTACACAATTCTTGGAAGCTGAAAATGTCCCAGTTCTTGCATGGCCGGCATACTCACCCACGACATGTCACCCATTGAGCATGTTTGGGATGCTCTGGACCGGCGTATACGACAGCGTGTACCAGTTCCTGCCAATATCCAGCAACTTCGCACAGCCATTGAAGAGGAGTGGACCAACATTCCACAGGCCACAACTGACAACCTGATCAACTCTATGCGAAGGAGATGTGTTGCACTGCATGAGGCAAATGGTGGTCACACCAGATACTGACTGGTATCCCCCCCCCAATAAAACAAAACTGCACCTTTCAGAGTGGCCTTTTATTGTGGACAGTCTAAGGCACACCTGTGCACTAATCATGGTGTCTAATCAGCATCTTGATATGGCACACCTGTGAGGTGGGCTGGATTATCTCAGCAAAGGAGAAGTGCTCACTATCACAGATTTAGACTGGTTTGTGAACAATATTTGAGGGAAATGGTGATATTGTGTATGTGGAAAAAGTTTTAGATCTTTGAGTTCATCTCATACAAAATGGGAGCAAAACCAAAAGTGTTGCGTTTATATTTTTGTTGAGTGTATGTAACTGTTTATATTTATTACTACTAAGAAGAATTTAATTTAATTTAATTTAATTGGCTTATAATGTGCCAAATCACAGCAAAAGCCGTCTCAGGGCGCCTTACATAAAACAAGTCAACATAAAATTGAATAAATAATTCAAAATGAATAAAAAATTCAAATACATAAATAAAAGCAGAAGTAAAAGAATAAAACAAATACAAATAAAAACTATCCATAAGAAAGAGAATAAAAATAGGTTTTGAGTCTTGACTTAAAAATGTCCACAGACTCAGACTGCCTCACGGTAAGAAGAAAAATGTTTTCTAACTTTGGTGGTGACGATAAAGTGTCACTTTAATAATAATTAGAATTGAGGATCAAATATGGATAAAATATATGACAATGGACAGCACGGTGGCTTAGTGGTTAGCACTGTTGCCTCACAGGGAGTCATGGGATCGATTCCCTCCTGTGGCCTTTCGGTGTGGAGTTTGCGTGTTCTCAGCGCGTTTGTGTGGGTTCCCTCCGGGTGCTCCGGCTTCCTCCCACATCCAAAGACATGCAGGTTAGGTGGACTGGAAACTTTAAATTGTCTGTAGGTGCACATGCAGGTGTAAATGTGTTTGCTTGTCTGTATGTGGCCCTGTGACAGACTGGCGTCCTGTCCAGGGTGTACCCCACCTCACACCCTGTGACTGCTGGGATAGACTCCAGCCTCGCTGTGACCCTTAATTGGAGTAAGCGATTGAAGATGAGTATGAGTATATGAGAATAATACAATAACATGCTTTTGGAGGGTGGTATGCATTTTCTGAGTCCCTCCGTTCATGCCCAGTTGCCCAAACTGACCAATATTTGCCAACTGGGCATGAACGTCGGGCCTCTGAAAATGCATACCGCACGACAACAGCATGTTATTTGCATTATTATCACTTTACTGAGATACACATCACGTGGCGTAACAGTATGCAGGTCGCGTTCAATATTGCGCCGCGCAAGCCTGTCACGGAACTTGCGCATTCCAAACTCGGTGGATTTTGTCTTGTTAGCTGATGCCACGCTGCTCTCCAAATTCGCCAGTGCGTCCTCGTCAAGCTGGCTGCTTTGGCTGCTGTTCTTTGTTGGACTATCCATGAGAAAATCATCCATATTGGGAGCAACACGCACTTCTCGCCTTTTTATTTTTTCCTCTGCGGATAGTTCTTGGGCTGCGCGCTATGACATCATTTGTTTACGCACAGCAGGCAGGTATGCCGATACTCGTTCGCTACTGCTGGTGGGTATAGCCAGGTAGCGTTGACGTAAATCTACGCTACCGGCCTAGCGATGCCTCGGTAAAGTGATAATAAAGCTCAATACCTCACTACCCACGTCTTATTTTTCAAGTTATTGTTTTTCACATGTAAGTGTAATATTTGAATATATTTATTGCAATCAAAAGAATGTAATGTTTCCCACAGAAATGGCTGCGGAATTTATTTATTACCAAGGTGCTGGAACAGACTGGTTTAAGACGAGACATGTGAAAGACAGGATGGCTCCTGAGGGTCCGAGGCAATTTGAGCCTAACAGCTGCAGTGTTGACAATCTTATCGACAACAAATGGACCCAGGAATCATGCAGCGAGCTTCTTGGCGGCTGCCTTAAGAGACACATCCTTGGCAGATAACCAAACCTTCTGGCCAGGACGGTAGTGGGGGGCCGGGGCACCATGCCAGTCTGCATGGTGAATTGTCCTCTCCCTCGTCCGTAGAAGGGCGGAGCGGGCAGTCCGCCAGACTCGTTGACAACACCGCAGATGGACCCGGACTGAAGGCACTGAGAGGTTTAATTCCTGAGCAGGGGACAGAGGCGGTTGATAACCCACAGAGCACTCAAAAGGTGTCAGGCCGGTGGGCGAGCTCACCTGGGAATTATGTGCGTATTCTACCCATGGTAGGTGAGTACTTCAGGAAGATGGGTGGGAGGATGTGACACAGTGAAGGGCGGCTTCCAATTCCTGATTAGCCCGCTCCGCCTGCCCGTTGGTCTGGGGATGGAATCCAGACGAGAGACTTACCAAAGCCCCCAAGGCCACGCAGAATGCCTTCCAGACCTGAGATGTAAACTGGGGACCTCGATCTGACACGATGTCCAGGGGAATGCCATGCAGCCGGAACACATGGTGGACCAGGAGGTTTTCAGTCTCCAGCACCGAGGGTAACTTGGGCAGGGCCAGGAAGTGTGCTGCCTTTGAAAACCGGTCCAGAATGATGAGGGTTACTGTATTTCCACTTGAGGGAGGCAATCCGGTGACGAAATCCAGGCAGATGTGCGACCATGGTTGAGCAGATGTGGAATCCGATGCAGAAGACAAGATGGCTGTTGGTGAGAAGATTTATTTCGGGCACAGATGGTGCAGGCATTGACAAACTCATGGGTGTCTGCTTGGAGAGATGGCCACCAGAAATGCTGCTGAACAAGGTGTATGGTTCTATGAATGCCGGGATAACAGGAGAATTTGGAGGAATGAACAGATTGTAGGACATCAGATCTGGCTGAGGGAGGCACAGATAGGCAGCCGGGAGGTCCCACTCCAGGGTCAGGATGAGTTCTCTGGGCTTCCCGGATGACTCGCTCGATGTCCCAGGAGAGGACGCCTACAACCATGTGGCTGGGAAGGATGCAGTCTGGTGTAGGGGAGTAGTCCTCAGGAGCAAACTGGGGAGACAAGGCATCGGGTTTGACATTTATGGAACCAAATCTGTAGGTGAGGGTGAAGTTAAATCGACCAAAGAATAAAGACCACCTGGCCTGTCTGGAATTGAGTCTGTTGGCATTTTGAATGTAAGCCAGGTTTTTATGATCAGTCCAAACAACAAATGGAATTGACGTACCTTCCAACCAATGTCTCCGCTCCTCCAGTGCCTCCTTCACGGCAGAAGCTCCTGGTCACCAACACCGTAGTTGCACCTAGCGGGAGAGAACTGCCAGGAAAAAAAACACAAGGGTGCAATAGATTGTCACCCTCAGCCCGCTGGGAGAGAACGGCCCCAATCCCGATGTCAGAGGCATCGACCTCCATGACGAACTGATGGTCCGGATCGGGTTGAATGAGGACAGGAGCAGTGGTAAACCTATGTTTAAGGGACTGAAAGGCTTGTTTGGCTTCAGTGGACCAATGAAAATTGGACTTGGAAGAAGTGAGTTTATGGAGAGGGGCAGCTACTTGACTAAAGTTACGTATGAAACGACGGTAAAAATTAGGAAATCCTAGGAACTATTGAAGTTGTTTGTGATTGGAGGGAGTTGGCCATTTCACTACGGCTGAGACTTTGGCTGGATCTAGTCTAAATTGATTGAGTTCAAATATGAACCCTAGGAATGACATGGAGGTCTGATGGAAGGCACATTTCTCAGCTTTGACGAAGAGGCTATTCTCAAGGAGATGTTTTAACACTAGACAGACATGTTGGATGTGTTCTGGCAGGTTCTTAGAAAAGATAAGAATGTTGTCTAAGTAGACAAAAACAAAACGATTGAGAAAATCATGGAGTACATCGTTAACCAAAGCTTGAACGATGGCGGGAGCATCAGTGAGGCTGAAGGGCATAACGAGATATTCAAAATGCCCTAAGGGCGTGTTAAATGCAGTCTTCCACTCACCTCCCTCTTTGATACGGACTAGGTGGTAAGCATTTCTAACATCAAGTTTGGAAAAGATGGCTGCTCTCTGCAGAGAGTCAAATGCGGAGTCTAATAGAGGCAAAGGATACCGGTTACGAACTGTTATGGCATTTAAACCACGGAAATCAATACAGGGGCGGAGGGTCCCGTCCTTCTTCCCCACAAAAAAGAAGCCTGCCCCTAAGAGTGAGGAGGAGGGATGAATAAGACCTGCTGCCAGGGAGTCTTGAATATACTGCTCCATCACTTCCCTCTCCGGGCGCAACAGATTGTACAGGTGGCTGGAAGGAAGCTCCGTGCCCGGAAGCAAATCAATAGAGCAGTCATTCGGTCGATGAGGAGGCAATGATAGCGCACGGCTCTTACTAAAGACTTCTTGGAGGTCAAGATACTCTTTGGGAACTATAGAGAGGTCTGTGGGAGGAATGATAGACTCCCTGGAATTCTGGGTGAGTGGAACTGATGAACGGAGACAACAGAGGTGACAAGCTTCGCTCCACCGGGAAATGGACCCGGTCGGCCAATCAACGTCCGGATTGTGTAAGATTAACCAAGGGTGCCCTAAAACAATCAGTGGAGTGGATGTGTAAACAAAAAATTGAATTGAATTGCGATGATTACCAGAAACTAGCAACGAGACAGGAACAGTCTGAGTTATAGCGGGGAGAGGAGTGCCATTAAGTGCCGAAACCTGGATAGGGGAGGGTAATTCAATCACAGGAATGTGGGCCTGGTTGATCATGCTAGGATCCAAGAAACTGGCATCAGCACCAGAATCTAAAAGGGCCTTGAGTTTAAATGACTGATTGGAAAAGAGTCACAGTGTGGCCAGGATTTGGGTATGTGAAGCGTTACCCACTAAAAAACGAGTGCGGCTCACCAATAGCCCGGGGTCTATTGGTGAGCATTCTCTTTTGGGCCGAACCGGGCATTCGCAAATAATATGTCCCCGGGCACTGCAATACAGGCACTCCCCGGCTGGCAAGCGCCGTCTACGCTCTTCTGGTGTCAGTCGAGCCCTACCGAGCTGCATAGGTTCCTCTGTAGGGGGCACAGCGTGGGGAGTGCATTCCCGATGGAATGTGAGGAAGAAGGAACAGGGTCCGCCTGCGGAGAGATCTGAGGGGAAGAATTGCGCGTGGCCCTTCGGCTTCTCTCCCACCATCTTTCCCTCAGACGATTATCAATTTTAAGGGCTAAAGAGATGAGGTCGTCGAGGGCTGAGGGAAGATCGCGAACCGCCAGCTCGTCTTTAAGCATTTCGGATAGCCGTTAATAAAAACGCTCCACAGCGCGGTGGCATTCCAATCCGATTTGGCCACCAAGATGCGGAATTTGATGGAGTATGTCGCCACTCTACGGTCCTCTTGCTTAAGGGTCAACAATCACTGGGAGGTTGCTTGCCCCCGCATCGGATGATCGAAAACCGTCCGGAACTCCTGCTTAAACTGGTTAAAGGATGCTAACACCGGTGACTGCTGCTTCCATAACGCGGTTGCCCACTAACCAGGTAAGCTATCTTATCTTTATCTGTGGTGTACATGGCAGGTCTTTGTGAGAAGACTAGTGAACACTGAAGTAATAACGAAGCACATCCATCTACTGAACCGGTTTATGGGTCGGGGTGACAGAGGGAGGGTTCTTGACGCTGAGGTGTTAACGCTACTGTGGGGGCGCTATCGGCTGCTTGCTCGGCTGACGGTGCTGTTGCTGGGGTGGCTAAAGCTAAGCAGTCTGGTAAACGTTGAGAGAGTACCGAAATGCTGGTGCATAGCTGAGATACCTGTGACTCAAGGGATTGCTGTTGATTAAATAGGGTGGACAGAAGTTGCTGTTGTAGACCGAGTAATTGTCCCTGCGAGCTGAGGGACAGGCGGAGTTGCTCTGCTTCCACTGAGTCCATTTGGTGGCCGGAAACTCCTGTTAGGGATAAACCCACAGAACAGTTAGTTGGACCCAAAATGCAGGAAACAGGCCTAAGTACAAAAATATAATGATTTATTGATATGTATGGTAAATAGTTTAAACCGGGAAGCCAGGCACTGGAGGAAGGAGAGACCGCTGGAACACACGGGGGTAGGGACGTCACACCCAAACACAGATTGTCCAGAAGCAGCTCAGAACAGGACCAGTGGCACAGTTAAGCTGACGGAACCAGGAGCACTGGAGGCAACTGTAGTTTCCGGTGTCTGAGAGCGTGAAGAGAAGCAGTATTTGTACAGGTGATTGATGAGTGTGAACAGGTGAATCCAATCAGTTCCACAGGTGGCTCCAGCAGACACAAGAAGGGAGGGGGAGTGAAGCAGATCCAGCAGCAAGGTGCAGCAAACAAAGGCAGCACAACATCTATGGTTAGGTCTTATTTCAAAGAACACATAATATGAACATTTTCATTCTTGTGTATAGCTGTCATAGATTAAACCAATAAAATATATAAAGTCTAACATGATGGCTAATTGTGCAGTGCTCCATTTCTGGTGAACTTGCATGTACTTAAGCTATTCTCACACAGACATCACGTTTGTTGTGTTCAGATGTGCATGTAGTAGATTAGATTAGATAGAACATTATTGATCCTGTCATGCTCGGCCCCTGCTCATGGTTTAGTTCCTAGTCCTTGCATAATTTCCTCTGATTATCTGGTTTTGCTTTTCATACGAGGTCTGTTAGAAAAGTATCCGACCTTTTTATTTTTTTCAAAAACCTGATGGATTTGAATCACATGTGCTTGCATGAGCCAACCTTGAACTGTTTTTTCACACCTGTCGAGCTGGGCATGTCACAACATGTCCTGTGAGGCTTCAACACGAAGGTGTTTTTGCTGCGCCATCAGCTTTGTGCCGATGAATTTCGCTGCAACTCTTTTCATGGCAAAATCTTCTGTCACAGTGGAATGTGCCGAAAAAGTGCTGATGTCCACCTCTTCCGCAATTTTCCGATAGTCACACGACGATCCCACATCACCACAGCGTTCACTTTTGAAATGATCCAGTCATTTCAGCATGTTGATGGCTGACCGGAGCGCAGTGCGCTCTCCACCGTTGTGCAGACGTCTTTAAACCGGTTGTACCGCTCCTTAATCTGTGTGATGCCCATAGGGTCGTCACCGAAAGCCGTCTGAATAATCCGAATGGTTTCCACCTGGCTGTCGCCCAGTTTCTGGCAAAATTTGATGCAGTTGCGCTGCTCCAGTCATTCCGCCATTTCCTTGCAAAGAAAAAACGACAAGAGCCTACACCCATCCTCACACAAAGGCTGCTTACAAGCAAATGACGCAATTGACAGGCGTGAAAAAATTCACGCATGCGCACGAAGGTTCAAGGTTTGCTCATGCAAGCACACGTGATTCAAATCCATCAGGTTTTTGAAAAAAATAAAAAGGTCGGATACTTTTGTAACAGACCTCGTATGTTCATACTTTATCATGTTAGTCTCAGTTTGGTTCTGTTTATCGTTTTGCTTTGTTTATTACACTCAACAAAAATATAAACGCAACACTTTTGGTTTTGCTCCCATTTTGTATGAGATGAACTCAAAGATCTAAAACTTTTTCCACATACACAATATCACCATTTCCCTCAAATATTGTTCACAAACCAGTCTAAATCTGTGATAGTGAGCAGAGCATCCCAAACATGCTCAATGGGTGACATGTCCAGTGAGTATGCCGACCATGCAAGAACTGGGACATTTTCAGCTTCCAAGAATTGTGTACAGATCCTTGCAACATGGGGCCGTGCATTATCCTGCTGCAACATGAGGTGATGTTCTTGGATGTATGGCACAACAATGGGCCTCAGGATCTCGTCATCTCTGTGCATTCAAAATGCCATCAATAAAATGCACCTGTGTTCTTCGTCCATAACAGACGCCTGCCCATACCAAACGCCAGCGAATGTGAGCATTTGCCCACTCATGAAATTAGTGCCACGCTTAGAGAGGAGCCTCGTTAACTGAAGATAATGCCTCGAAGAGCCACTCAGAGCCACAGAACTCACACGATAGTTGAAGAAACCCTCTCGTGGCAAAGAAAACATGCTGCGTGACTCATTATCCATCCTTTATTATTCGGTGGGACCCAGGCTTTAGTTTTTCTGTCAGTCACTTCTCTTGCTTTGCACCACTTTGTTTTGCCCTCCCGCACTCTCTTGCCTTTCTCTCAATCACACCTCTTTCCAGAACCTTCCACACACCTGCTTCACATCACCTTGATTAGTTTGCTCCTTATTTAAACCCTCACAGTTCCACAGCTCACTGCCCGATTGTTGACTTTGTCCACTCTCGTGCCTTCAGTTCATGTCCTGTTTGCTTCTCACTGTTTTGACCTTGCTTGTTTGCTCTGACCTCCGCCTTGCCTTAATCCTGAAAGCTTGTATTTTGACTCTGCCTCAGTTTTTGGCTGTGATACTTCTCGATGCTGTTGGTATGACCTCAGCTTGTATTACTGACCATGTCCCAGCCTGTACCCTGTCTGATAACAACTTGTGTAGCGAATCTACTGCCTGGTTACAAGATAAAGGCTTTTATTCATCACAACCAGCCATGTCTGAGAGTCTGCATTGGTCTCCACCTGTTTCCTGTGTCAATCCATCACGAGCCTTGACAGATCCCTTGGGTAGACTTGCCACTATCCCTCACAAACACGTCATGCAACATCACACACTTGTCAACACTCGCCAGGGTGTGGTGAGTGTTTTGATCATGACCAAAACACTCACCACACACTCTACTTGACTCAGTGTGTAGTCTCCCCTTACATGCCACACATACACCATTCACCCACCATTGGCATGACAGGCTGGTAAGCACCAGGTTATTCAGAAACTCCAAATCCAACAAGACAAAAGTGATAAAACACTGAGCAGGAAGTACCAGACGACACAGTCCATTAAACAGCATTGAACATCATGCACACACAGCAGCCATGCAATGTGTTTGTGCTTGGCAGTCAGGACTGTTGGCGGCGAGTCCCTGTAAGTATAGCATGAAATGGTTGCCACTAACACCCCACTCACACCTTCTGTGTGAGAGCGGTTTTACACTGTTGGATGATCTGACAAGTGCTCATTTCTGAAAAACTCTTACTTCCTGACATTATCTGATTCAACACCATGGTTATGGTTGGCAGGTAAGACTTGGAGATGAATGGGGGGGTGAAGCATTTGTTATTCCCTATTGGGCAAGAACGGTGTCGTGCCAGGTTGTTTGTGGAAAATGAAGAAGGTCAAAACACTTGCTTCTTTTTATGACTGTCAGGAACTTGTTTCAGAGTCATCAGCTTGGCCATTCTGAGAGATACTGTATGATTTTGGCTTGGTGCTGGAAACTTTATGTGGTCCGAAAAACACTGTGACAATGTTGTGATAGCACATTATGAAATTATGTTCAAGGACTGTTGCCATGTGACATTTCAGCCGCTCAAAAAAAGTATTTTCTTTTGGCTTATCCAGTTTTCTTCATGTTACCACAGCAAATAAACATTTTCTGCTGGATTCCCTACCTGATGCATTAGTGGACATGGGTGGTCTTGAAGCAGGAAGCAAGTGCATAAGCTGTTTGTGCCACCATCTCATCATACAGTCTCTCAGAATGGCCAAGCCTGTGCAGTAAGTACTGTGGTGAGCTGATTGCTGGATGAGTAATCGCACCCCGGATTGTATGTTTTTGTGTGAATTTAGGTCCATTGTGTTAATACAGTATGTCAGCATGAAATAAATTGTGCTGGTGCCTCTACACAGGGCTGCTATGATTTAAATCAATTTAAATCATGATTTAAAGGACTGTAAAAAAAAAAAAAATTCATCAAAAATGATTTTTTCAGAAATCGGTACTTAAAACATCACCAAAATATGAAATCTGTACCGTTAATTAATGGTACTTGTATTCAATGACTTCCTCCTTGGCCTTGGCGATGCCTCTCTTCAGGTTGGTGTGGGCTGTGCTGTACAGAGCCATGTCACCAAGTCTGAAGGCAGAGTTTCTCTCCTTCAGCAGTTGTTTCATCTGCCTGGTCATCTGGGGTTTCTGATTGAGGCAGACCCAGATGCGTTTCTCCACAATGATGATGTTGACGATGATGATAATCGCAGCTCCAGTAAAGCATAATTCCATGATTCGGATGTAGCACATTAAGAAAGGTGGTTGAATGAAATATGAGTTTTTAATGTTTGACTCTGTTAGGTTGACCTCTTGATTCAATAGGCACCGTGTTGTGGCACAAGTGTCTAATGTGCTTGCTGTCAAAACAGAAGGTTTACAGTTCAAAACCACCTGTACCCATTCTTCATGTAAAGTGGAGTTGTCTCAGGAAGGGCATCCGGCATAAAGCTCATGTCAACTAAACACGAGTTCCACTGCAACATAAGCAATAAAAAAGAGGGATAAGCCAACAGAAATTACTTTGAAATGAGCACCTGAAATGTCACAATGCAACATTTCCTGAATGTAATTTGACAACATCCTTACATTATACAGTAACAGTGGTTGGGATCACATAAATATGTTTTGTCAAAATGTTCTTCTGCAGTGTTTTTAAAATGTAAAGGCAACTTTGAAACAATGTTGTGGCAACATCAGATTCTTAGTCAGGAAGGCTCTGAATGAAGTCTCAACATGTCAGATCGTGACAGGAGAGGCCAGTGCTGTGTTCCACTGTAAGTAGGACAATGGGAGATCTTCAAGTTGCCGCTAGAGCAGCACCTATGCGCATGCGCAGTGATGTCACAACTCTATTCAGTTAGGTAGATGTGGGTTCATTCAACAACAAGAACTGTCAAGAAACTTTCTGGTTGCTGTTTGGAGTTGTGTGGAGGTGCGTCATAACAACCGGGTGTGACTATTGACCTGGTGGGCAGGTCAGTAGTCATTGTATGATGTATAACATCGTGTGTTATACATCATACAGATAAAGTGAGGAATCTTGGGGTAGTTTTTGATCCTATGTTGTCTTTGACCTCCACATTAGAGACATTACGAGGACTTTCTTCCATTTGCAAAATATAGCGAAGATTCATCCCATCCTGTCTGTGGCTGATGCTGAGACCTTGATTCATGCATTTATCTCTTCTAGATTGGTCTATTGCAATGTTCTATTTTCTGGTTTACCGCACTCCAGGATTAGGGGTCTTCAACTGGTTCAAAATGCTGCTGCCAGACTTGTGACACAAAGCAGAAGGTTTGGCCACATTACGCTCGTGTTGGCGTCTCTGCACTGGCTTCCAGTCGCTGCAAGATCAGATTTGAAGGCACAGTTATTAGTTTATAAGATTGTTCATGGACTTGCACCTCCCTATCTGGTTGATGGTAAGCCCCTATGTACCAGCTCGGGCCCTGTGTTCACAGGGTGCAGGACTTTTATGTGTTCCCAGGGTGAATAAAAAGTCTGCCGGTCACAGAGCTTTTTCCTACCGTGCCCTAGCTCTGTGGAACGATCTCCCAGCACACATACGGCCGTCGGATACTTTGGAGACTTTTAAATCACATTTAAAGGCTTATTTGTTTTCCTTGTTTTATTATTAGTGTTACGATGTGTTTTTATTCTTGTATTCTTTTATGATTTGGTCTTTTTATTGTGTTTTTTAAATTTTGAATTCAGTTTTTTCTGTTTTTATTATGCTGTGTGAAGCACCTTGAGACAATCTCATTTTGAATTGGTGCTATATAAATTAATACATTTGAATTTTGAATTTGGGTGGGCACCCACAGTAGAAGTTCGCTATTCGCCCGGCTGCTGTCTCTCTCTGGCCAGTGTGAGGGGTTCAGCACTCTCCTCACAGCGGGACCACGCTGATGAACAGCCTCTGAAAGAAGCTCCTGAGCAGACATCTGTCACTCTTCTGTTTTCTCCTCAGACTGTGTCACTTTTTCATTTTCGGGTTTTTGGAAAACACAAAACGCTTCACAAACAAACAAACTGGCCCATAACAACCGATCGGTTAGCCACGAGGCGTCATAACAAGCTGTTGTTTCTAATGATGCCAAACACGTGAGCAAGAAGCACACTAACCGGAAGTCTCGGCAGTGCAACATGAAAATTGTCCATTGTTATAAAATAGCTACAAAAGGTCATGGCATCAACAGTGTCGGTAGAACTGGGGGAATCATGGTGCACAAGGTCAACCCTGTGTTCAAGAGCTCCAAGGCCTGAGCATTGCCTGTCACTGACAAACCTCAACAGTGTAGCCTTTATGTGAACACAACACAAACCTCACATGAGCCTGAAGATCCTGATGGCTGTGATCTTTTGTACTTCCTGTGGAGAATGATTTAACCTATGCAGCAGTGCCACTCAGGCACTAGTTACTTTCACAGCCAAGACTGGTACCCATATACAGCTGGGTGGGGCTGGGAGAATACACAAACAGATTCTGACCAGGAATCAAACCCACGTCTTCATTTTGGGAGATCAGCTGTTATGTGTCGGACGCAGCTCGGAGAACCGACCAGCGTTTGAAGGACCCAGTATGAAATAAGCAGAGCACGGTACAAAGGCTAACTGAATTTAATACATAACAGTGATGTGATACAAAACAACAAAAGAGTGTGCGGTCTGGCGTGGTGGTGATACGGTGCGCTCCCAGCAGCACTAATGGTCCGGAGCCAGAAGCCGTTCGGACCCAAGGACCCCGCCGACACCCCCCAGGTGGCCGCAACAAACCGAGTCTCAGGAAGTGTGCTGACGAGCGTGAGACCTCACCCCCTCCTCTTTCACAGACCGTGCATCAAACCCTGGACGTTCTCTGCATCCACTGATGATGAGATGGCTCCCGAGACGACGATCTCACCCGTCTGGTCACAAGGTCGAGTCTCTGGCAAATACACACTGTATACTCCAGTCTTAAATGCCACCATGTTCCAATCCATATAGATGCACCACAGCTGTGAGTCCTGACGAGCCGCAGGTGATCAGGGTGAGGTCCTGATAACCTCAGCAACACAGCCACTCAGTCCCAAATGCAAGCCACCTGGAAGGAAAAACAAAAGACAGAAACAAAAAGGCAGCCAGGCCCCCCAGCCATACAACAGTACCCCACCCTCACGGGAAGCCTCCCGGCGACCACACAAACCTGGCCCAGGAGAAACACCCCCCTCCAGGGACCATGGCTGGAAACCGCATCTGCATTCATCTTCCAACAGAATGGTTGATGTCCTCTCCTCTGGCTGCATCCTTGCCTTTGTTTCAGTCAGTCACTTAGCACAGGTGTGGCCAGGAGTTCTTAAACCTGTGCGGTCAGCCTTTATCCAACCATGTTCGGTCTTTAGTCATAAAACAAAAAAGACAAACACAAACAACCAAAACACCCCCCCTCCCCAGGGGACCGTCCCATCAAACCCCGGGAAGAGGAGAAAAGACAAACCCCAAACTTAAGCTTACAAATAAAAGTGCTTAACCCCCCCCCCCCCCCCAAACGACATGTAGGGACCAACACCCCCCAGAGGACTTCCCGCCAGCTCCAGGAGTAATAACCACAGCCGAGGTCCCTCTGGGATCCAACGTCACCCACGGGGACTCCCAGCGCCTCCCAGAGGACCACTCGTCAACCCCAGGAGACGCCTCCCCTCATGACCAACGGACCCAGCCCCGGCCGTCTATGGCTAGATGGACCCACAGCCCTTTCCCCCCCAGAGGACACCACAGTCAAACCCTGAGGGCGGAAACTGGGGGGAAAAACAAGAAGAGAGAAAAAAAAAAAACATACAAACAAAACAACCCCACCCCCTTGGCGCAGTGGAAACTGGAAGCACGTCCAGTGTCACCAACCGTGATTATACCCCAGAAGCCAACCGGGAGAAGTGGAACAGCGGTTATGGCAAACGGCACAAAACGGTGCCACTCCTCCGACTTCTACACCAGCCACTAGCTGCGGGTATATCCCACTGCCCCAAACCTCAGCCACGCCGATGGCAGACGGCCAAAGGCGTGCTGAAGCCGGAGGTGGAACAGGGAATCAAACCCCCCCCCCCCCAGGTGCAGAGGTTACCCGGGAAACGCCCAGTATAACCAAACTGCACCCCTCCAGCAACGCCGACACTACGGCTCACCCGGCTGGAGTCAGAGGAGAAGAGAGGGCATAACAAAAACAAACAAAAAAAAAGAAAAAAAAAACCCAAGTACCACCCCATCACCCCCCAGGGGACCGTCCCATCAAACCCTGGGGAGGTGAAACAAAAAGAAATAAAAAGAAAGACTAACAGACCAACATACAGTTGTTTGGGTCCTTTTTTTTTTTTTTTTTTTTCTTCTTAGACAGGCTGCAGGGTCACAACCCCAGACACAAACAGTGGGAAAAAAAATAAATAAATCCCACACAAAAACCAACTCAAAAAACACCCACACGAAATGAACTAACACAAAACAAATCAGTGACGTATACCGTTAAGCTCAAACAAATCGAACACACCTGTTCTAACTTAAGAGCTTAACGGTAATGTGACTAAGTCACCAAAAGAGGGAGCCAAAGTGCTAAAAATGAAAAAAACCCCTTTGGTGACAGAAAACAAACGAGCTGCATCTCCGTGCGCAGCTGTGTGCAACACACAACCAAAATGTGCTCAACTAAATAACGCCGGAGCTGATACAACAGACGCAGTAGTTATCTTTATCCGGGGAAACGGGGCTACAACTGTAACACAGGAAGCTCAGCGACCCGTGCCACAGAGCTCCGCCGTGCGCGTGCACCCATTACAGACACACTCTTGCAGCTCCCGTTTAAACCTCTTATCCGGTCGGAGCGTGACGTGAAGCCGTCACCAGTCACACTCCACCACGACCCATGGATAAGGCACAACACAGGAACACAGCTGCAAGAGAGCACAAATCAGTATTCAGCAATGGGTCTCAAACACGCACCATCCGGGCGGAGAGCACCCGCAACTGATCCGGATAACTACTGAACGTCTGCTGCCGCCTTCCCGGCGCGTTACCGTCTCTGCTACCGCTGGGTCCGTGATGTTTGGCCAGAGACTACTGTTATGTGTCGGACGCAGCTCGGAGAACCGACCAGCGTTTGAAGGACCCAGTATGAAATAAGCAGAGCACGGTACAAAGGCTAACTGAATTTAATACATAACAGTGATGTGATACAAAACAACAAAAGAGTGTGCGGTCTGGCGTGGTGGTGATACGGTGCGCTCCCAGCAACGCTAACGGTCCGGAGCCAGAAGCCGTTCGGACCCAAGGACCCCGCCGACACCCCCCAGGTGGCCGCAACAAACCGAGTCTCAGGAAGTGTGCTGACGAGCGTGAGACCTCATCCCCTCCTCTTTCACAGACCGTGCATCAAACCCTGGACGTTCTCTGCATCCACTGATGATGAGATGGCTCCCGAGACGACGATCTCACCCGTCTGGTCACAAGGTCGAGTCTCTGGCAAATACACACTGTATACTCCAGTCTTAAATGCCACCATGTTCCAATCCATATAGATGCACCACAGCTGTGAGTCCTGACGAGCCGCAGGTGATCAGGGTGAGGTCCTGATAACCTCAGCAACACAGCCACTCAGTCCCAAATGCAAGCCACCTGGAAAGAAAAACAAAAGACAGAAACAAAAAGGCAGCCAGGCCCCCCAGCCATACAACATCAGCTCCTTATTCCACAGAACTGCCTGCTCCACAATGTTTTCCATTGTGCTCTGGAACACAAAAAAATGGCCATGTGAACTTGAAGCATGATTTCACAAAAATTGTAACTTTGGAAAATCACAGTCTCTCATATTGGTGAAGAATACACCAATATATTGTGTTATATACCAATATATAGTGTTATATTGGTGATATAACACTGACTGTGCTTGTGGTCCTTTCTGGCCTCATCAGAGCAGTGTGAAGAGACGGGAAACACAGGAGACAAGATGAAGTAAAGGTCACACAGTTGTCGAGTCGGATATGTAACTGAAGATCACAGCTATTTGCAGTACATTGTTGGCATTTATGTGTCACTACCTGTAATGACAGTACTAATGAAGAGGTCTTTCTTATCAAGCGATTGTGTTGTTTTCTTTGCAGAATGACAATAAATGCAGAATGCCAACTGCAGCTACACAACTTTCCGATGGACACACATTCCTGCCCACTCATCTTCTCCAGTTGTGAGTAATCTCACACTCCCTCTCATTCACACACGTATTTTGTCTTGTTCTAAATGACTGTCGTTCCACTTGTTTGCAGACCATCATCATCATCATCAGGTCGTCTTCAACAATCATTATCCGTCAGCCTCATTGCCTCTCAGAATAGATTACAGTTGCATGCGTGAGTTTGGGTACAGCCCAGGCAACAGAGTGAGTGAGTGAGTGAGTGAGTGAGTGAGTGAGTGAGTGAGTGAGTGAGTGAGTGAGTGAGTGAGTGAGTGAGTGAGTGAGTGAGTGAGTGAGTGAGTGAGTGAGTGAGTGAGTAGTTGGGGGTTGCTGTGGGGGGTCACAGAGCTGAAGCCTATAATTTTTTGAGTTATCTGGGTGTCTTGGTGGCTTTCTTCATTTGTCTCCTTCCAGCATGGGCACTCAATTTTTGACAACTGCCTTCTCTCTCTCTCTCTCTCTCTCTCTCTCTCTCTCTCTCTCTCTCTCTCTCTCTCTCTCTCTCTCTCTCTCTCTCTCTCTCTGTGTGTGTCTGTGTGTGTTCATGTATGTTCATGGTTTTTTGCATTTTCCGTGTCGTCACGTTTTTTTGAATTATGAGGGTTACGTAGGGTTTTAAAACTGGTAAAATGTTTACACATTGCACACACATTCACACTGGACATTTGTACAACAAAGTCTTTCAAGATACAATGTAGTCCAGTGCTCTTACAAATTTGACAGGAACAAACTGCAACAGAAGCTTAAGGGATATTTATGATCTTTTGGGTGTCTACAATGGCCCCCAAAAGTCCCATGAGATAAATATTAAATTAAGGATTTCATGACTGAAACCATTTTATCCTTTTTTTTTTTCTTTTTTTTTTTGGTCCGGAAAGGCTGTTTGTAGACCAGTTTTGGTATTTTTATGTTCCTGTGACTGCGTTTTGTACACATATCATCATGATCTGATGCACAAGTACTAGCGTGTTGCCCATGGGGATCCACTGGTTCTAGATTGGGTAGTGTTTATAAAATAGGTAGCTGACATTTTTCAAGGGTGATAATAAATTATGCACAGTTTCTATAATATGTTGGAATGGCGTGTGAGTCCAGAATGTTTTAGAACCTTAGACCTCAACAATTTTTAGAAGAACTCAACCCTTTTATTTACTGTTACTTGTGTATTTTTTATGTTAATTTACTGCCTTCATGTATTTATAAATTGTTTAGGTTCTTGTTATCATATACACAATATTATTATTAAATAGACCACAATGGAAGTACGTGTTTTCACTGTCTTGTGTCATCCATGTATTTTGAATGCATTTACAATTATATTATGTACTTACATTGAACTTACTAAATAAAATCATGCACGCACAGATACACATACACAGACAACTTCGCTTTTAATGTATAGATGATTTACCACTTTTGAGTCCAGAATGTTTTGGCAGTGTTCATCCTTGACCCAAAATACATAAGCATTCCAAAATGGAAAATGTCTTGTCGATGGCTGTCAGAGTGTTTTGGATCTTTGGTCTTTCGGATGTGCGCCAATTCATACTGTAAGTCCGACGCCACTCTGCGTAATTCCAGCTATGTGTGACCGGAGTATTATGAAACTTCTAACTTGCAAATTTTTTTCAAGACATGTCTGATGTATTCAGTGCTGAATCATCAGATTCAGACCATGCTGCTGCAGCAGGAGAGAAAGCTCTGCTTGTGTTGTATGGACAAAAGGTTTTATGAGAAAAAAGCAGCAAAAGCAACTCAACTCCCATCAGAAGTATTATCGCCTCCCTCAGCAGCTGCAAAGCTGCTTCAGGGCATTTCTTCAAGTTCAAGACTGGAAAGGTTGTACTACCCTAAGGGGCACTGACTGTAGTTGGAAGATGACGAGGGGCTGTCTGCTGCCAGTTTTGACAGATTGACCAGCTGCACCTGAGAGCTGACTGCAAGTGATACACTGTGGCTGCAGTGTTGATTGTAGTACTGCACGTAGTACATGCAGGAAAAACTGTGACTGTTCACCTGCTTGCACCCAGTGCCATGGCACATCCTGCAGCAGTTCTACTGCTGTTGAGGGTGAGGATGGTGGAGATGAATGCTGAGTGTTAAAGATGATTGTCTTATCTGAACTACAGTTTTATTTTGTCTTATTATTTTATCAATCAGCATATCTGCGTGTTGATGTTTTATTATTAATATAATAAATGACAAATGTGGATATTATATCCATTAAAGTATCATGTGATTTCTTTGGGTACAGATTGGTGATGTAGGGTACCCTCACATATATGACCATAAAGAAAATTCTTGGGACTCTTTTTTTGTGTGATTGGCACCATGTTGCAGATTCTAAAAATACCAAGAAATCTTCTCTTGCAATTTGTTCCTATGTTGGCCTCTTTTGGAGCTAAAATTATTGGACTAAATGCTCAGTTGTGTGAAACAGAACTTATAGGGCTTCCCTGTAATTAAAGGAAGAAACTGACCTTGAATCTCAGTGATTTGTGAGATCTGACGAGTGCATATTGTTGGGTTAGGTCATTATATTGATGCCACTTTTTTCCCTACAAATTGTTCAGCCAGAACCCAAAGAAATATCTTGACACTAAAATAAATTCCACACAACTAGAGATATTCTGAGGGAATGAGAGTGTCCTGAGATATCCTATAATGAGCAGACCATGGTCCTTTGTCAGAAAATGGTGGATTGTCCCCTCTGGGTCAGGGAGAGTTACTGCGTGTCGGCGTGTTGTTCATGACTTGGGGTAAGTTGGAGAGTGTAGAAGAAGGAGCTGAGCCACAAGGTGAGACTCTTAAATTACCAGTGGATATGCACTCCTATCCTCACCTATGATCATGAGCTTTGGGTAATGACTGAAAGAATCACAGGTAGAAGATCGTGGATACAAGTGGCAGAAATTATATTCCTCCATCAGGTATCAGGGCTTACACTCTGGGAGGGACTCAGAGTAGAGCCGCTGCTTCTTCACATCAAAAGGAACCAGTTGAGGTGGTGTGGGCACCTGGTGAGGATGCCTCCTGGTGTTCTCTCTTAGGAGGTCTTCTAAGCACATCCAACCAGGAGGAGGCCCCGGGGAAGTCCTAGGACACACCTGAGAGATTATAACTCCCAAATGGATTGGAAACACCTTGAGATCCCCCCAGAACACTTACAGGACTTGGCTGAGGATAGGGAAGTGTGGGGTGAGCTGCTTGCTTTGCTGCCACTATGACCAGGACTGGATAAGCAGTTGAAAATGAATGAATGAATGAATGAATGAATGAAAGTTGCATATTGGTGAAGAAAATTTCTAATCGTATGGCTTTGAGGTGCATATACAGTGGTGGCCACAGAGTTTTTATGGTTCCCAGCAACACCTGAGGCTGATCATGAATTTAATGAGCTGATGACTTAGTTTCCACTGACTGTTAGACTTGCTGCTAGACTTGACCTGATCAAGATTATCCATTGGTAATGAATTCTTCATGTGCAGTTTGCATGTTTGGCCAAACTCCGGTTGATTACAGTGCATCTGTAAACACATTTTAACAGAGTAATTTTAACAGAAAAGCTGTGTAATTTTCATGTCTTTTTTCAGCATCAACCAATCAGAATCACAGGTCATGGGTTGCTTTCTGCAATTTTGCAAAGAGAACACCAGCACAATCCATTGTACTGTAGAAAAGACCAATTTCTTATCTCTTTCTCTCTTTGGCTCACAATAATGAAACACAAGGGAAGAGCATGACACACTCAGGCTTTCACGAAATCTAGTCTCACACTTTCAGTGTCGCCGTTACCTCCAATAATCCACAACTGAAAGGAGTCGCTAACTGAGGCCGAGCGACACGAGGCAGGCGGATTAAAAACTCAGGCTCACAAAGAGAGAAGACACATCTATCTTCTCCTTTAATCACTCAGGAGGACAAACTATATATTCTCTCAAGGTGGGACTGACAACACCCATCACGCTTTGTCAAATCCTTCTGTACTCAGGTCCATAAATATATGGACATTGTCCTATTCTTTTTGTTTGTTTGTTTTTCCAGTTGTCTTACGCAGCATTTTATAATTTAGAGTAAATAATACTCATGAGCTCAAAATGAAGTTTCACTTTTATTTCAGGTTATTTTCACAGAAATTATTTAAATTTTTCTATGAGCTTTCCTCTGAAACCATAGCATGAAGAGGGTGAGACTCACTCACCCACTGTGGGTTGATTCTCATCCACCAGAAAAAGTGGGTGAGAATCAATGACTCACATACTTCATGGCGGGAGGGGCACTGGCCAGCTCTCTCTGGTGGGTTGGGTCCTATCTTATCTTATCCTATCACATATTTGTTCCATCCACCAACTAAACCAGCTGATACTAATTCATTCAACTCTTCGGACAGGTAGATGATCTTATCAGTGAAATCACGTATTTTAGGAGCACTGGGAGAAACAATGGGTGGTTGGACTTTTACTCACTGAAGCTGGGGTTACCCACCTCTGGTTCCCCCTCACCTCATGCTGGGGGCCTGTTTCCCGTATCTCATGCTGAGGGTGATGCTTTGCTTTTACTTGTAGACTTGTTGGGTGAGCCCTCTTCTGGGATGGCTGTTTTGTGCTCGTCTGTCACTTCCCGGTAGTGTATGGCACTACTACCTTTGCAATGCAGGTTCTCTCCCACGTGGACAGTGTGCATTGTGCCATGTGGTGCTTGTTGTGGCTTCAGGTCCTCTGTGTGTCGTGAAGCTTTGCCTGTGGTTTGAGGACAGGAGCATCTCCTCACAATCAGCCACGTTAGGACACGTCTCACTCTACCTATCGCAGCCTGCACATAGACTTAAATTTCTGGTGGTGGCATCATTGATTCTATGAAAGACTATGAACACCCAACAAGTGTTATTGTCTGGAGTTGGTTTTGACTTGTGCCTGGCCTTCTTCTTGGTACTTCTTTTCAGCAGCATGAATCACTTGGTCTTGTGGCATCTAACACATTGAATCTCATGGTTTGGCAGACTTCATGATTTTCAGCAAGGCCTAAAAGTCCAAGACCAGGATGTAAAAGAGCTTGCATGCATCTCTAAAGCGGTTTAGGGTGACTGATTGGTGCTTTTCTCCACACAATAGGTCTTTTGGAACATAACCGTCTTGCATATGGAGAAGGTCACCGAGCCACTGAAGGCACCTTGAGAATTTTAATTTACCCTCACACATCTGCACATATATATCCATGCAATTCACCCGTAGTTAATATGCCCTTTAACCTACATACAACTCTGCATATTTTTTATCATTACTGCTGCTATCCCCATGACCACCTCCTATATTAGGGAGGGGTGTTATTTCAAAAAATTTGGAACTCTATAAATGTTGGCTTGGAATATGGAAATATACACGGAATAAACCATAGCAGGATAAATTGTGGGTCATTTTGGTTCCAAAAACCCATATGGACAGAGCCAGTGAAGACATCGGGTTCAAAAATGGCCAAAAATATCAACGAAAATGTCATATCTTGAGAACCGCTGCACCTAGATTTGAAATTTGGCTCCAAATATTGCTTGATCCCAAGTTTATATTCAACTTCTATAGTAACAATAAGCCTATCTGGTGTTTTTTTTAAGAGTAATTGACAAAAAACCTAATTTCAGTACATATGTTACAATCAATTGTAACAAACAAAATCTATGTAGTTTTATTTCAGGAACATCAGTTGAGTATAATCATCACATGTAAAGAATAACATGGCCACAATGAACTAATTATAAGCAACAGAGTGGTTTTCTACGTCAACAGCATATACAGTAGTGTTCAGAATAATAGTAGTGCTGTGTGACTAAAAAGATTAATCCAGGTTTTGAGTATATTTCTTATTGTTACATGGGAAACAAGGTACCAGTAGATTCAGTAGATTCTCACAAATCCAACAAGACCAAGCATTCATGATATGCACACTCTTAAGGCTATGAAATTGGGCTATTAGTAAAAAAAAGTAGAAAAGGGGGTGTTGAATGAATGAATGAATGAAAACTGTTTATTTCGAACATTTGATACAACAACAATTACAAGATAGATCAGTAAAGACAACAACAAAAAAGTTCCTACTGTGTACCCAACATGTCCGAAAAGGGGTAGGGTGAAGCATCAGCTTATTTATCCCTACCCCTTCTTCCCCACAACCAGTAATATCCTTTGCCACATATACACATAGATTCCTACACACCTAAACCGATATCAATATATATATATACATATATATACACATACACATATACATACACATATATACACATATACATATATACACATATATATACACAAACATAAATATACACCTACACATACCTACTTACATACAAAATACTATATATTTACAAGCCGAAGCAAAAAACAAAAACACCCTAACCCTCATTACCCTTCCTCCTCCCTATACCCAGAAAAAAACATATTTTTGTACCGCTGTTTGAACTGGTTCATGCTTGGACATTGCTTGAGCCCCACTCCCAATCTTTTCCACATCCTCACCCCACAGACAGAAATACAGAAACCTTTTAATGTTGTTCGTGCCCACTGATGCTTTAAATTAAATTTCCCCCTCAGACTGTAATCCCCTGATCTGTTAAAAAACATATTTTTAATATTTGCTGGAAGTAAATTGTTTATTGCTTTATACACAATTTGTACTGTTTGAAAATGAACCAAGTCTGTGAATTTTAAGAATTTGGATTGTAAAAATCGTGGATTTGTATGATCTCTATAGCCACTATTATGAATCATTCTTATAGTTCTTTTCTGCATTACTGATAGTGATTGTGTTGTACCTTTATAAGTATTACCCCATACCTCTGCACAGTACTGTAAATATGGTAAAACCAGTGAGCAGTAAAGAATGCAGAGTGAGTTGTGGTCCAGAATATGTTTCGCTTTGTTTAGAACTGAAATGCTTCTTGACAGTTTACTTTGTATATGTTTTATATGAGTCTTCCAGTTTATCTTATCATCTATTATCACCCCCAGAAACTTATTTTCATGTACCCTTTCAATATCTACCCCCTCGACTTGTAACTGAACCTGTATGTCTGTATTACAATAGCCAAATAACATGTATTTTGTTTTACTTAAGTTTAATGATAATTTGTTTCTGTCAAACCATATTTTCAATTTTCCCATTTCTATACTGATCCTCCTCAGTAACTCCTGCAAATCCCCCCCTGAACAAAAAATGCTTGTGTCATCTGCAAATAATACTAATTTTAATATTTTGGAAACATTGACAATATCATTTATATAAATTAGAAACAGTTTTGGACCCAATACTGACCCCTGTGGGACGCCACAAGCATTGTCCAAGCATGATGATGTATATTCCCCCAACTTCACAAACTGTTTTCTGTTACTTAAGTAGCTTCTCACCCAGTGCAACACCAACCCCCTAATCCCATACTGTTCAAGTTTATTGATTAATATGTCATGATTAATTGTATCAAAAGCCTTTTTAAGGTCTATAAATATTCCAACTGAATGTAATTTGTGGTCTATGGCGTTTGTAATCTCCTCAACTGATTCTATTAATGCAAGTGATGTTGAACTATGTGCTCTGAATCCATATTGACTATCAGTAAGTAATTTATGTTTATTTATGAATTTGTCTAATCTATTATTGAATAACTTTTCTAATAATTTGGAAAATTGTGGAAGCAAAGAAACAGGTCTATAATTTGTGAAGTGGTGTCTGTCCCCAGTCTTATACAGCGGCACAACCTTAGCTATTTTCATTTGATTGGAAAATTTACCGGTTTGAAATGATAAGTTACAGATGTATGTTAATGGTTCTACAATCCATTCAATGACCTGTTTTACCACCACCATATCAATTTCATTTAAATCGGTAGATGTTTTATATTTACAATTATTCACAATGTCTATAATTTCATTTCCATCCACTGCTGTGAGGAACATTGAACAGGGATTTCTTTCTATGAGATTATTATCCCAATCCTCAGGTTGGGAATCGGGAATTTTTTCTGCCAAGCTTGGTCCAATATTTACAAAAAAATTATTAAAACTGTTGACTACCTCATCCTTATTTTCCTTCTTGACATCATTATCAATGAAATACTGAGGGTAACTCTGTTTTTTATTACCATTTTTGATAATGCTATTTAATATATCCCATATTCCTTTAATATTGTTTTTGTTATTATATAATATGTTACTATAATATTCCTTCCTACATACCCGTATAATATTAGTTAATCTATTTTTGTATTTCTTATATCTATTTTCTGCCTCTTTAGTCTTTAGTTTTATGAATTCTCTATACAGTGTATTTTTCTTATTACATGCATTTCGTAACCCTTTCGTCATCCATGGTCGATCTTGGATTTTTTGTTTTCTGTAGTCTTGTTTAATTGGACAATTTTTATCATATAATGATGTAAATATTTGTAAAAAAGTTTCATATGCACTATCAACATCACTTTCACTGTATACCTTTTCCCAGTTTTGCTCCTGTAAATCCTTCTTTAGTGTGTTCATGTTTTCCTCTGTCCGCACTCGCCTGTATTTTATTTTCTCCTCTGGCTGATTCCGCCGATGGTTTCTATTATAAACGATGAAAACTGGTAGATGATCACTAATGTCATTGATTAATAATCCACTCACAGTGTTATTCTCAATATCATTGCTGAATATATTATCAATTAAGGTAGCACTATGGGATGTAATTCTGCTTGGCCTGGTGATTTTTGGATATAAACTCATACTGTACATTATACTGATAAATTCATCTGTTATTTTATGCTTATTTGGATTGAGCAGATCAATATTTAAGTCACCACAAATGAACACAGTTTTTTGATTAGTTTTTGAGAACATTTTTCCCATACAGTCAGTGAATGTTTCAATACTAGATCCTGGTGCTCTATATATACAGCTGACTAATACATTTTTGCTTTTTTCTTCACATATTTCA
This sequence comes from Thalassophryne amazonica, assembly GCF_902500255.1. NCBI lineage: Eukaryota > Metazoa > Chordata > Actinopteri > Batrachoidiformes > Batrachoididae > Thalassophryne > Thalassophryne amazonica. The sequence continues at coordinate 100,877,561 of NC_047112.1, read as the reverse complement.
ATAGTTATACATTCTAATAAGTTATCAATCACAGTTGTCATATTGTCTACTATTTTATAATCCATGTTCTTATCCACATACACAGCCACTCCTCCTCCACTCTTATTTTTTCTGTTTACACAATTAAATTCATATCCATCCAGTTCAAAATCCATTCCTTTATCTTCATTGATCCATGTTTCTGATATAGCAATTATGTTAAATATTTTTTTAAACTGACTTAAATATTCTTTAATGTTGTTAAAGTTTGCATATAGACTTCTGCTGTTGAAATGGATTATTGATAATTTGTTATCCGTTTTAATGATCCGATTAAACTGTTCATCTGTATAATAGCAACAACTGTCATTGATATTTGAGAAGAAATTATTGTCCGGGTCTATATCGTGCTCCAAGTCCAGTACATTGTGGTCTGTGTATTTAAATGTTCTCAGTTCTACTTTTCCATGATCAGCAATCCTTTGAGTTATATCCTTCTTGTCTCCAGATGTAGATGAATAGGTAGTAGATGAATAGGTTCCTCTGGTCTGTGTCATGGTGTTGTGATGTGTTTGTGTCCTCATACCTTATTGGTCATATTTGTCCAGATCCTCGCTTTAAGAAACACTATTGTTCATATTTGTCCAGCTCCTCGATGTTCCTTATTGCCATGACTTTTGCTTGTTCTGGTGATCCGTTCAGTTTGATGAATATTTTACAGTTTGAAGTCCATGTGTGCTGGATTTTTCCCTGTTTCTTCAAGAAGCGTGCTTTCCTGGCGATGTCGGCATTCTGTTTGGTGAGATGTTCATTGATGAATACGTTTGTCCCTTTCAGTTTTCTTCCTTGTTTTAACAGTGCTGTTTTGTGTTTTCTGTTGATGAATCTCATGATGACGGTTCGTTTATCACCGTCATTTCTCCGGGGCAGAGGGTGGCACGCTTCAATGTTATTTAAATCCATTTCTATACCTTTAGATAGGAGGAAATCAGCAACCTGTTTTTCCACAGAGCTGACCTCCTGTTCACTGGGCTCCCCTCCGCTCTCATCTGTTACCGCCCGTGCGTAGGACCGTGGTTTGATGTGAAGACCTGTGATGATGACGTCGTTAATTCTGGTGTACTGCTCCAATTCAGCCACTCTATTTTCCAGCTGCACCAGATGCCGGTCTTTCTCGGCATTCTGGAGCCGTAATGCCTTCACCTCCTCCACCAGATCCATAATTGATTTCTGTTGCTGCTTCACAACAGAAATCTCCTCTGATAGAAAGTCCAGAGATTTTTTAATATCGTCACCTTCCTCCGCTGTCAGAACCTTCTTAGGCCCCATGGTCGGCTTATGAGCAGCTTGTCGATCGCCGATGTTAACAGCCTGCGTTGTTTGTCACCGGGATGGATCTGCACTGCGCTGGTGCCGCGCGGCCTCGGTGTTTCCGCGCTGATGGATCCGCAGTGGCTGCACGAGGCCTCGGGGAAGCGGCACTCGTGACGCGCGGCTCTAATGACGCAGCGCGCGGCCTCAGTGAATTCACCACGTTGGGCGGGCCTCGGACGTTGTTGCTGTCCAGTCGCGGGGCTAAGTTGCCGGTTGAGGTGGTATTCCCACTGTCCGGGTTGGCAAACACCGGCGTGTTCACAATAATAGTAGTGTGACAGTCAGTCAGTGAGTTCGTCAGTTTTGTGGAACAAACAGGTGTGAATCAGGTGTCCCCTATATTGTATGTAAGGATGAAGCCAGCACCTGTTGAACATACTTTTCTCTTTGAAAGCCTGAAGAAAATGGGACGTTCAAGACATTGTTCAGAAGAACAGCGTAGTTTGATTAAAAAGTTGATTGGAGAGGGGAAAACGTATACGCAGGTGCAAAAAATTATAGGCTGTTCATCTACAATGACCTCCAATGCTTTAAAATGGACAAAAAAAACGAGAGACTGCTGTGACAGTTAGAAGACGCCTGTGTGAAGCTAATTTATTTGCAAGAATCCCCCACAAAGTCCCTCTGTTAAATAAAAGATGTGCAGAAGAGGTTACAATTTGCCAAAGAACACATCAACTGGCCTAAAGAGACATGGAGGAATATTTTGTGGACTGATGAGTGTTCTTTTTGGGTCCAAGGGCCGCAGACAGTTTGTGAGATGACCCCCAAACTCTGAATTCAAGCCACAGTTCACAGTGAAGCATGGTGGTGCAAGCATCATGATATGGGCATGTTTCTCCTACTATGGTGTTGGGCCTATATATCGCATACCAGGTATCATGGATCAGTTTGGATATGTCAGAATACTTGAAGAGGTCATGTTGCCTTATGCTGAAGAGGACATGCCCTTGAAATGGGTGTTTCAAGAAGACAATGACCCCAAGCACACTAGTAAACAAGCAAAATCTTGGTTCCAAACCAACAAAATTAATGCCTCGCAGATGTGAAGAAATCATGAAAAACTGTGGTTATACATCTAAATACTAGTTTAGTGATTCACAGGATTGCTAAAAAAGCAGTTTGAACATAATAGTTTTGAGTTTGTAGCATCAACAGCAGATGTTACTATTATTGTGAACACCCCCTTTTCTACTTTTTTTTTTTTTACTAACAGCCTAATTTCATAGCCTTAAGAGTGTGCATATCATGAATGCTTGGTCTTGTTGGATTTGTGAGAATCTACTGAATCTACTGGTACCTTGTTTCCCAGGTCTATTAGAAAAGTATCCGACCTTATTATTTTTTTCAAAAACCATATGGATTTGAATCACGTGTGATTACATCAGACATGCTTGAACCCTCGTGGACATGCGAGAGTTTTTTCACGCCTGTTGGTTACGTCATTCGCCTGTGGGCAGTCTTTGAGTGAGGAGTCGTCCACCCGCTCGTCGATTTTTTTTCATTGTTTAGGAATGGCTCAGAGACTGTTGCTTTGTTTGATAAAATTTTTTTCAAAACTGTAAGGCACAACTGAGTGGACACCATTCAATAAATTCAGCTGGTTTTCGGTAAAAATTTTAACGGCTGATGAGAGATTTTGGTCTGGTAGTGTCGCTTTAAGGACGGTCCACGGCGCCTGACGGCGATCTGCGCTTCGAGGCGGCAGCGTCTCGCCGTTTCAAGTTGAAAACTTCCACATTTCAGGCTCTGTTGACGCAGTAAGTCATCAGAGAACAGAGAACTTTCAGAAGAAGTCGGCATGAGGAGTTTATTCGGACATTCCATTGTTAACAGTCATTTTGTAATGAAAGAACGTGCGGGCAGAGTCGCATGTCGGGCTGGACCCGACCGCGGGGGGGTCGCGGCAGGAAAAACACCTCCGTTGGAAATCTTAACGGGCAAGTTGGAACATGCCCAAGCTGTTAAACAATTTCTCAGTTACTCACTTGTTGAAAGCCATTAAAAGCCGCCTGAATTCTACAAATGGTTTTCAACACGGAGGTGTTTTTCCTGTCGCGGCGCACACAGATTTGCCGAGTCGTCACGGAAATGACTCGGCGAATTTGCGCGTACGTCTTTCATTAAAAAAATGTCCTTAAACAGTGGAATGTCCGCATAAATTCCTCATGCCGGCCTCTTCTGAATCTTCTCTGTTCTCTCACGATGTCTTGGGTGAATTAAGCCTTAAATTAGGATGTTTCAACTCGAAACAGGCCGACGACAGCGCCTGGAAGCGCTGCAGGACGTCCCGCTCCGTGGGAAGTCCTTACACCGACAGAAACACCCCATAATCTCTCATCAGCCGTTAAACTTTTCACAGAAAACCAGCTTAATTTCTCGAATAGTGTCCACTCGGATATTCCTCACAGGTCCAGAAAAAATTTTGATAAAGCAACGCGCGCCGTCTCGAGCAGCGTGTGAAACAAAGGAATTCAGCCGAGAGGGCGGGACCACATCTCACTCAAGGCCTGCCCACAGGGAAATGACGTCACCGACACGCGTGAAAAAACTCACGCATGCGCACGAGGGTTCAAGCATGATTGGTGTAATCGCATGTCATTCAAATCCATATAGTTAAAAAAAAAATAAAAGGGTCGGTTTATTATCTAAGAGACCTCGTATACTCAAAACCTGGATTAATCTTTTTAGTCACATAGCACTACTATTGTTCTGAACACTACTGTATACAACACACACGTTACTTGACATTTTCAAACGCTCCGTCCATATGGCTTTTTGGAACCAAATGACCCAAAATTTATCCTGCTATAGTTTATTCCGTGTACATTTCCATATTCCATGCAAACATTTATAGATTTCCAATTTTTTTTAAATAACACCCCTCCCTACCTATATCAACCATGCTTTTGTTTTCATTTCCTCTCATCATTTTTGCTGGAATTCCTTTGATTGACACAAACACAGTTTTCAGTTTTTGTTGATGTCACTGTCACAGTTTTCTGGGTATTCCCAGATTTCTTTCTTTTTTTTTTGGTTGGCTCTCACTGCGGTATTGTATCACTTCCTGTTCCGGAGCACAGCGGTGTTTTTCTGTATCTGTTAGCTGTTTAATCTGCGCAGTTAGATTGATCTAGTTATCTAGATTACGATTTGTTTCCCAGTGTAATCTTTACGTGCCTTAACTAAAGCACTCCTTCTGCTGAATCACCTCTAAATTATTTACACATTATTCACTTTGCGTGTTTTTAGGAATCCGCTAGCTTAGCGCAGCTACTAGCTCTTAGCCGATTTAGCATGGCGGCTTCTCCTGTCTCTCCCGCACTTTTCTGCTCTGGGTGTGAAATGTTTAGTTATTACTCGGCCTCCTTTAGCAGTAACGGTACTTGTAATAAGTGTAGCTTATTCGTAGCTTTGGAGGCCAGGCTGGGCGAATTGGAGACTCGGCTCCGCACCGTGGAAAATTCTACAGCTAGCCAGGCCCCTGTAGTCGGTGCGGACCAAGGTAGCTTAGCCGCCGTTAGTTACCCCCTGGCAGATCCCGAGCAGCCGGGAAAGCAGGCTGACTGGGTGACTGTGAGGAGGAAGCGTAGTCCTAAACAGAAGCCCCGTGTACACCGCCAACCCGTTCACATCTCTAACCATTTTTCCCCACTCGACGACACACCCGCCGAGGATCAAACTCTGGTTATTGGCGACTCTGTTTTGCGAAATGTGAAGTTAGCGACACCAGCAACCATAGTCAATTGTCTTCCGGGGGCCAGAGCAGGCGACATTGAAGGAAATTTGAAACTGCTGGCTAAGGCTAAGCGTAAATTTGGTAAGATTGTAATTCACGTCGGCAGTAATAACACCCGGTTACGCCAATCGGAGGTCACTAAAATTAACATTAAATAGGTGTGTAACTTTGCAAAAACAATGTCGGACTCTGTGGTTTTCTCTGGGCCCCTCCCCAATCAGACCGGGAGTGACATGTTTAGCCGCATGTTCTCCTTGAATTGCTGGCTGTCTGAGTGGTGTCCAAAAAATGAGGTGGGCTTCATAGATAATTGGCAAAGCTTCTGGGGAAAACCTGGTCTTGTTAGGAGAGACGGCATCCATCCCACTTTGGATGGAGCAGCTCTCATTTCTAGAAATCTGGCCAATTTTCTTAAATCCTCCAAACCGTGACTATCCAGGGTTGGGACCAGGAAGCAGAGTTGTAGTCTTACACACCTCTCTGCAGCTTCTCTCCCCCTGCCATCCCCTCATTACCCCATCCCCGTAGAGACGGTGCCTGCTCCCAGACTACCAATAACCAGCAAAAATCTATTTAAGCATAAAAATTCAAAAAGAAAAAATAATATAGCACCTTCAACTGCACCACAGACTAAAACAGTTAAATGTGGTCTATTAAACATTAGGTCTCTCTCTTCTAAGTCTCTGTTGGTAAATGATATAATAATTGATCAACATATTGATTTATTCTGCCTTACAGAAACCTGGTTACAGCAGTGTGAATATGTTAGTTTAAATGAGTCAACACCCCCGAGTCACACTAACTGTCAGAATGCTCGTAGCACGGGCCGGGGCGGAGGATTAGCAGCAATCTTCCATTCCAGCTTATTAATTAATCAAAAACCCAGACAGAGCTTTAATTCATTTGAAAGCTTGACTCTTAGTCTTGTCCATCCAAATTGGAAGTCCCAAAAACCAGTTTTATTTGTTATTATCTATCGTTCACCTGGTTGTTACTGTGAGTTTCTCTGTGAATTTTCAGACCTTTTGTCTGACTTAGTGCTTAGCTCAGATAAGATAATTATAGTGGGCGATTTTAACATCCACACAGATGCTGAGAATGACAGCCTCAACACTGCATTTAATCTATTATTAGACTCTATTGGCTTTGCTCAAAAAGTAAATGAGTCCACCCACCACTTTAATCATATCTTAGATCTTGTTCTGACTTATGGTATGGAAATAGAAGACTTAACAGTATTCCCTGAAAACTCCCTTCTGTCTGATCATTTCTTAATAACATTTACATTTACTCTGATGGACTACCCAGCAGTGGGGAATAAGTTTCATTACACTAGAAGTCTTTCAGAAAGCGCTGTAACTAGGTTTAAGGATATGATTCCTTCTTTATGTTCTCTAATGCCATATACCAACACAGTGCAGAGTAGCTACCTAAACTCTGTAAGTGAGATAGAGTATCTCGTCAATAGTTTTACATCCTCATTGAAGACAACTTTGGAAGCTGTAGCTCCTCTAAAAAAGAGAGCTTTAAATCAGAAGTGCCTGACTCCGTGGTATAACTCACAAACTCGTAGCTTAAAGCAGATAACCCGTAAGTTGGAGAGGAAATGGCGTCTCACTAATTTAGAAGATCCTCACTTAGCCTGGAAAAAGAGTCTGTTGCTCTATAAAAAAAGCCCTCCGTAAAGCTAGGACATCTTTCTACTCATCACTAATTGAAGAAAATAAGAACAACCCCAGGTTTCTTTTCAGCACTGTAGCCAGGCTGACAAAGAGTCAGAGCTCTATTGAGCTGAGTATTCCATTAACTTTAACTAGTAATGACTTCATGACTTTCTTTGCTAACAAAATTTTAACTATTAGAGAAAAAATTACTCATAACCATCCCAAAGACGTATCGTTATCTTTGGCTGCTTTCAGTGATGCCGGTATTTGGTTAGACTCTTTCTCTCAGATTGTTCTGAGTTATTTTCATTAGTTACTTCATCCAAACCATCAACATGTTTATTAGACCCCATTCCTACCAGGCTGCTCAAGGAAGCCCTACCATTATTTAATGCTTCGATCTTAAATATGATCAATCTATCTTTGTTAGTTGGCTATGTACCACAGGCTTTTAAGGTGGCAGTAATTAAACCATTACTTAAAAAGCCATCACTTGACCCAGCTATCTTAGCTAATTATAGGCCAATCTCCAACCTTCCTTTTCTCTCAAAAATTCTTGAAAGGGTAGTTGTAAAACAGCTAACTGATCATCTGCAGAGGAATGGTCTATTTGAAGAGTTTCAGTCAGGTTTTAGAATTCATCATAGTACAGAAACAGCATTAGTGAAGGTTACAAATGATCTTCTTATGGCCTCGGACAGTGGACTCATCTCTGTGCTTGTTCTGTTAGACCTCAGTGCTGCTTTTGATACTGTTGACCATAAAATTTTATTACAGAGATTAGAGCATGCCATAGGTATTAAAGGCACTGCGCTGCGGTGGTTTGAATCATATTTGTCTAATAGATTACAATTTGTTCATGTAAATGGGGAATCTTCTTCACAGACTAAAGTTAATTATGGAGTTCCACAAGGTTTCTCCACAATTGTATTCACTTTATACATGCTTCCCTTAGGCAGTATTATTAGACGGTATTGCTTAAATTTTCATTGTTACGCAGATGATACCCAGCTTTATCTATCCATGAAGCCAGAGGACACACACCAATTAGCTAAACTGCAGGATTGTCTTATAGACATAAAGACATGGATGACCTCTAATTTCCTGCTTTTAAACTCAGATAAAACTGAAGTTATTGTACTTGGCCCCACAAATCTTAGAAACATGGTGTCTAACCAGATCCTTACTCTGGATGGCATTACCCTGACCTCTAGTAATACTGTGAGAAATCTTGGAGTCATTTTTGATCAGGATATGTCATTCAAAGCGCATATTAAACAAATATGTAGGACTGCTTTTTTGCATTTACGCAATATCTCTAAAATCAGAAAGGTCTTGTCTCAGAGTGATGCTGAAAAACTAATTCATGCATTTATTTCCTCTAGGCTGGACTATTGTAATTCATTATTATCAGGTTGTCCTAAAAGTTCCCTAAAAAGCCTTCAGTTAATTCAAAATGCTGCAGCTAGAGTACTGACGGGGACTAGAAGGAGAGAGCATATCTCACCCATATTGGCCTCTCTTCATTGGCTTCCTGTTAATTCTAGAATAGAATTTAAAATTCTTCTTCTTACTTATAAGGTTTTGAATAATCAGGTCCCATCTTATCTTAGGGACCTCGTAGTACCATATCACCCCAATAGAGTGCTTCGCTCTCAGACTGCAGGCTTACTTGTAGTTCCTAGGGTTTGTAAGAGTAGAATGGGAGGCAGAGCCTTCAGCTTTCAGGCTCCTCTCCTGTGGAACCAGCTCCCAATTCAGATCAGGGAGACAGACACCCTCTCTACTTTTATCCCTTAGTTATGCTGCTATAGACGTAGACTGCTGGGGGGTTCCCATGATGCACTGTTTCTTTCTCTTTTTGCTCTGTATGCACCACTCTACATTTAATCATTAGTGATCGATCTCTGCTCCCCTCCACAGCATGTCTTTTTCCTGGTTCTCTCCCTCAGCCCCAACCAGTCCCAGCAGAAGACTGCCCCTCCCTGAGCCTGGTTCTGCTGGAGGTTTCTTCCTGTTAAAAGGGAGTTTTTCCTTCCCACTGTAGCCAAGTGCTTGCTCACAGAGGGTCGTTTTGACCGTTGGGGTTTTACATAATTATTGTATGGCCTTGCCTTACAATATAAAGCGCCTTGGGGCAACTGTTTGTTGTGATTTGGCGCTATATAAAAAAATTGATTGATTGATTGATTGATGTGTTTTTCCAGAAAATAAAAGTTGACATAAATGTGATTTTTTTTGTCATGGTGACTTGTTTTTAAAGTGATAACTGAGTTAATTTCAGTGCAGCCGCAGTGAAATTACACTGAGTGGAGTTAAAGCAGCTGTGCGTGCACGTCATTCAGTCATAAACACAGCTGCATGGATTTCCTCAAAATGGTAAATGGACTGCATTTATGTATGTAGTGCTTTCATGGTCAAAGTGCTTTACATTGATGCCTCACATTCACACACTCACACACCTGCCATATAAGTCACTCAATACTCATGGGGAGCAACTTTATGATTAAGGACCTTGCCTAAAGCACCTTAGTGATTTTCCAGTGCGATGAAGAATTGAACAGAGTATCCTCTGGTCACATGTCCACTGCTTTTACCCCATCAAAAGCTGCACTGATGAATCCGCTGCGCAGACTGTTGACAAATAGATAAAAACTCTGATCAAATCCAAATAAAATCAGCCCAAAAAAGATGATTTTTAATTAGTTTGTTAAACTTAATTCAGACGCTTCATCTCGCTTCATCTGCAAGGTGCAGCAAGGAGCCAGTGTTTGATCAGCACACAGCACCTTGTATTTAAAAAAAAAATAAAAAAATACACAAACACACTACTTCACTTTCAAGATGTAGTAAGTCTCTTTTAGATCATCAGTGTGTGTCTGTTTTGCTGTTTGCTAGCACTGGCTCACGGAGCTGGTACCAGTGGGATTTTTGTCCTTTAGAGGAACCTCCTGTGCTGTTTTGTTTAACCAAACTTAAATCACTCCAAGATCAGTCAGTATGATATATGACGTGCTGCACTGATTTTACTGACATAAAGTTGAGTACTTGAATTACAAATGGACATGATGAAGCATGTCATCTGTCTGAATGTTTTACAGTGGGGCAAAAAAGTATTTAATCAGTCCCTGATTGTGCAAGTTCTTCTACTTAGAAAGATGAGAGAGGTCTGTAATTTTCATCATAGGTACACTTCAACTATGAGAAACAAACTGATAAAGAAAAAAATCCAGAAAATCACATTGTAGGATGATTAAAGATTTTATTTGTAAATTATGGTGGAAAATAAGTATTTGGTCTATAATAAAAGTTCAACTCAATACTTTGTAACATAATCGTTGTTGCAATGACAGAGGTCAAACGTTTCCTGTAAGTCTTCACCAGGTTTGCACACACTGTAGCTGGTATTTTGGCCCATTCCTCCATGCAGATCTCCTCTAGAGCAGTGATGTTTTGGAGCTGTTGCTGGTCAACATGGGCTTTTAACTCCCTCAACATTTTTCTATGGGGTTGAGGTCTGGAGACTGGCTCGGCCACTCCAGGACCTTGAAATGCTTTTTACGGAGCCACTCCTCCGTTGCCCGAGTGGTGTGTTTTGGATCATTGTCATGCTGGAAGACCCAGCCACGTTGCATCTTGAATGCTCTCACTGATGGAAGGAGGTTTTGGCTTAAAATCTCACGATACATGGCCACATTCATTCTTCCATTAACACGGATCAGTCGACCTGTCCCCTTTGCAGAAAAACAGCCCCAAAGCATGATGTTTCCACCCCCATGCTTCACAGTAGGTATGGTGTTCTTGAGATGCAACTCAGCATTCTTCTTCCTCCAAACACGATGATTTGAGTTTTTACCAAAATTTTCTATTTTGGTTTCATCTGACCACATGATGATATTCTCCCAATCCTCTTCTGGATCATCCATATGCTCTCTGATAAACGTCAGATGGACCTGGACATGTAATGGCTTAAGCAGGGGGACACGCCTGGCACTGCAGGATTTGAGTTCCTCTCTACGTAGTGTGCAGCCTTTGTTACTTTGGTCCCAGCTCTCTGCAGGTCATTCATCAGGTCCCTCCGTGTAGTTCTGGGATTTTTGTTCACCGTTCTCATGATCATTTTGACCTCACGGGATGACATCTTGCGTGGAGCCCCAGATGGAGGGAGATTATCAGTGGTCTTGTATGTCTTCCATTTTCTTACAATTGCTCCCACAGTTGATTTATTCACACCAACCTGCTTGACTATTATAGATTCACTCTTCCCAGTCTGGTGAACATCTACAGTTTTCTTCCTGGTGTCCTTTGACAGCTCTTTGGTCTTGGCCATGGTTGAGTTTGGCGTTTGACTGCTTGAGGCTGTGGACAGGTGTCTTTTATACAGATAACGAGTTCCAACAGATGCCATTAATACAGGCAACAGGTGGAGGACTTCTTAAAGAACTTCTTAAAGAAGTTACAGGTCTGTGAGAGCCAGAAATCTTGCTTGTTTGTGGGTGACCAAATACTTATTTTCCACTACACTTTACAAATAAATTCTTTAAAAATCCTACAATGTGATTTCCTGGATTTTGTTTTTCACATTTTGTCTGTCATAGTTGAAGTGTACCTATGATGAAAATTACAGACCTCTCTCATCTTTCTAAGTAGGAGAACTTGTACAATCAGGGACTGACTAAATAATTTTTTCCCCACTGTATATCACATACAAAATATACACACAGATGACATGCTTCATCATGAAAAAAGAAGGAAAGTGTTTCTGTCATGATTTCCCCATATCTGGGCTCATGTTATGTTTTGTCTTTTGTCTGTGTCTACGTCCCTGCTCTTTGTTCCACTGTCTTTGATTTCCTGTTCATTGGGCACTGGTTGGTTTCATCTGTTCATTATTCTTTGGTGTCACTGTCATGTTTCTGTTTCTGCTCTTGTCTGTCACACCCACTTGTCTAACTGCACTCTCTTACCTCCCGTCTTCCCTCATCTTTGATCTGTCCAACCACGCCACCTTCCCAAATGTTCTCTGCACCTGTGTCTCGTTTTCGTGATTACCTCCTGTGTGTTTAGTCAACCTTCGCCAGTTCCTTGAACTTTCGTTCCAGCCTTCGTCATAGTTTGGTTTGCCAGGCCATGTTTTTGACCTTGCTTTCAATTTCAATTTCATTTTATTTTCATTTATATAGCGCCAAATCACAACAAAGTTGCCTCAAAGCGCGTCACACAGGTAAGGTCTAACCTTACCAACCCCCAGAGCAACAGTGGTAAGGAAAAACTCCTTCTGAGGAAGAAACCTCAAGCAGACCAGACTCAAAGGGGTGACCCTCTACTTGGGCCATGCTACAAACATAAATTAGAGAACAATTCACAGAACAGTTCACGGACGAATATACAAGAAATGCTATTGGCGCACAGGACAGGAGGATCGCCAACACGAATACAACTCCCATCTCTGGATGGAGCTGCACCTTAAACAGAGAGAAAAAAACAGAATCAGGCATCAGAAAGACAAAAACTACTGTATAATTTGCCAGCATTAAACAGCAATAAAAACAGAGAAATACTAAGGTGATCGCCGGCTGCTAGCCCTAAACTTCACTAAAAGACCCAGAATTTAGATAAAGTTGAGGCCGCGGCCAGCTCCAATTACTAATAAATGAATTAAAAGAGTAAAAAGCGTAAAACAAAACTGTACCAGTATGCTAACCATATGAAAGGGAAAATACGAGGTCTGTTAGAAAAGTATCCAACCTTTTTATTTTTTTCATAAACCATATGGATTTGAATCACGTGTGATTGCGTCAGCCAAGCTTGAACCTTCGTGCGCATGCGTGAGTTTTTTCATGCCTGTCGGTTGTGTCATTTGCCTGTGAGCACACTTTGAGTGAGGTGTGGTCCACTCCTCTCGTCTATTTTTTATTGCGAATAAATGTCTGAACGATTTGGAGCTTTGCTGCATCAATTTTTTTCCAGAAACTGTGAGAGACATCCAGGTGGACACCGTTCGGAAAATTAATATGGCTTTCAGGGACGATTTTATGGGGATTACACAGATTAAGGAGTGATCCAGACGGTTTAAACACCGCCCACAACTGCTGAGAGCAGCCCCCATCGACAGGCTCACACCCTGCTGGATCAACCAGATAATTTCCAACATGAAGGCTTTGTTGAGCCGGGACCTTGTCTGACTTTCACAAAAAGGCTGAAGATGTGGACATCAAGACTTTTTCGGTACATTCCACTGTTACAGGAGTTTTTTTCATGGAAAGAAAAGCGGAGGGACGCGCCACGTAGCCGTTCATTACGCGGGACAAAACCACCTCGGTGTTGGTCTCACAGGACGGCTTTCAGGTGGATTTCAGATGGATTCCGGTTGCTTTTCAGTCGTGTGATTATCCGATTGTGATTGTGCATGAGCTGGACATGCCCCAACATGTCCTGGAAGGCTTCATCACGGCGTTCCTTTGCGCCATGCAGCTCCACCGCGACGCGCGGAATTCCTCCACACGTCTGTCTCAATGTGCCGAAAAAATGCTGATGTCCACTCTTTTCACAATTCCTGTGCTAGTCAGACGACATACTGGATCAAGACAGCGTCCAGTTTAGAAATGAACGGCACATTCCACTGTTACAGGAGTTTTTGTCATGGAAAGAGGAGCGGAGGGACGCGCCATGGAACCGTTCATTACGCGGGACAAAACCACCTCGGTGTTGGTCTCACGGGACGGCTTAAAGGTGGATTTCAGATGGCTGTCGGTTGCTTTTCAGTCGTGTGAGTATCTGATTGTGATTGTGCATGAGCTGGACCTGCCCCAACATGTCCTGGAAGGCTTCATCACGCCGTTGCTTTGCGCCATGCAGCTCCACCGTGACGCGCGGTGGAGCGGGAGGAATGTACCGAAAAAGTGCTGATTTCCACATCTTCAGCCTTTCACACCTTCAGCCAGGAGACAGAGACAAGAAGAAGAGGAGTGTCTCTCCCTTATTTAGCAGGAGTAGGGGAAAAACTACAGAGGATCTTCAGACAGCACAAAATCCCAGTTTACTTTAAACCGGTTAACACCTTCAATCAATCAATTTTTTTTATATAGCGCCAAATCACAACAAACAGTTGCCCCAAGGCGCTTTATATTGTAAGGCAAGGCCATACAATAATTATGTAAAACCCCAACGGTCAAAACGACCCCCCTGTGAGCAAGCACTTGGCTACAGTGGGAAGGAAAAACTCCCTTTTAACAGGAAGAAACCTCCAGCAGAACCAGGCTCAGGGAGGGGCAGTCTTCTGCTGGGACTGGTTGGGGCTGTCACCTTGACACCTTGAGACAGAAATTAGTTCACCCTAAGGACATGATCCCTAGTTACAAACAGAGCAATGTAGTGTATTCTATCAGATGTCAGGAAAACTGTAACGAACACTACATAGGTGAAACGAAGCAACCTTTACACAAAAGGCTATACCAGCACCGCAGAGAGGGCGCCAGTGGACCTCAGTCTGCGGTTCATCTCCACCTTAAAGACAGTAACCACACGTTTGAGGACAAGGAAGTTAAAATATTAGCCAGAGAGAAGAAATGGTTTGAGAGAAGGGTCAAGGAGGCATTCTTTGTGAAGTGTTTGAAACCCAGCCTTAACCGGGGAGGGGGTCTGAGACACACTTTATCCCCTGTTTACAATGGGGTACTCAGGTCAAAGGAGTTTCAGTCTTTTGTTCATGGTAATGAGTCATTCACGTCATCAAGGGAGCCATCAGAAAGGCATCCATCCCATCATTAGAGGGACAGCTGTCCTGTCATTAGGTGTGCTAACTAGAGCACAATAGTTGCTAATTAGAGCTATTGTTTAGTCACTAGCCTATAGCAGTCTGCCTCTCAGTAGGAGGGGTCTGGTTAGGTTTAAAACTCCAGCTTTTGTTGGCTACTGTTTTATTCTTCTCTACAAGAGTCATACAGAAGTCAGACTTCCAGAGCAAGAATTTTAGCTGAGGAAGCTTCTGCGATTTGAAGCGAAACGTCCTCGCGTCAAGCAACCCAGTCCAGTCGGAAGATTCAAGCTTCTCTACTTCAGCCTTTTTGTGAAAGTCAGACGAGGTCCCGAATCAACAAAGCTTTCACGTTGGAAATGATCTGGTTGTTCCAGCAGGGTGTCAGCCTGTTGATGGGGGCTGGGAGCGCGCCGTGCTCTCAGCAGTTGTGGGCGGTCTTTAAACCATCTGGATCACTCCTTAATCTGTGTAATCCCCATAAAATCGTCCCTGAAAGCCATATTAATTTTCCGAACGGTGTCCACCTGGAGGTCTCTCACAGTTTCTGGAAAAAATTGATGCAGCAAAGCTCCAAATCGTTCAGACATTTATTCGCAATAAAAAATAGACGAGAGGGGTGGACCACACTTCACTCAAAGCCTGCTCACAGGCGAATGACGCAACCGACAGGCATGAAAAAACTAACGCATGCGCACGAAGGTTCAAGCTTGGCTGATGCAATCACACGTGATTCAAATCCATATGGTTTTTGAAAAAAATAAAAAGGTCGGATACTTTTCTGACAGACCTTGTAAGTGCGTCTTAAGTCTGGACTTGAAAATCTCCACAGAATCTGACTGTTTTATTGATGCAGGGAGATCATTCCACAGAACAGGGGCACGATAAGAGAAAGCTCTGTGACCCGCAGACTTCTTATTTACCTTAGGGACACAAAGTAGTCCTGCACCCTGAGAACATAAAGCCCGGGCCGGTACGTAAGGTTTACTTAGGTCAGCTAGGTAGGGAGGTGCCAGTCCATGAATAATTTTATAGGTTAGTAGCAGAACCTTAAAATCTGATCTCACTGGGACAGGAAGCCAGTGAAGAGATGCCAAAATGGGTGTAATGTGGTTGTGTTTCTGGATTACGCCTTTGTCTCTGGCCTTGAACCTTGCCCTGTGTTTTGACCTCTGTTCATTTTTGGGCCTCGCCTCTGCTTCATGATTGTTGTAATCTCCGCACCGCTGATGGCCAAACTGTGTACTGAATCTCTGCTTGTTTTATTTGGCAAAAGCCTTTTTGATTATCTCAGTTCCTCAGCCTGCGAGTCTGCATTTTGTGTCCACCTCCTGTTCATGCCACACCATCTCGCCCCATGACAGTTTCCTGTAATAACTGAAGATATTAATAAGGCTTTTCTTTCTTAGATGAAGACATCCTGTAAATTGTTGTAAAAGAAAGTGACTGACACTAAGATATTCCCACTCTGCTGTTTAGCTTTTTACACATCTCAGAGAGAATATGGTCAAATATTTTATTAAATCTTTGTAATCATGTCTGTCACAGATTAAACATTGTGTTCTACAAGACAATAAGTGATGCCAATAGAAAGATTTCAGTAATCTTTTTCCTTGTGAGAGATGAATAGATGAGCTACAGAATAATACCTGCAAACTTGATCAGCATATTGTAAGTGCATCTGTCAGAGGTATGAATACTAAGATTTTATGAAACATTTGGCCATATTTTTCTGAGTGTTATTTTCTTCTTCGATTTTGCACTGAACATCTTTGCAGAATTTTACTCCATAATTGCACCAGAATGCATCTCAGAGCATGAAGATTTTCAAAAGGTTACATGCTCGAGGTTTGCCGCCCACAAATACCTTAAAAAAAATCTTCAGGGTTTTTTCTGACCTCACTTTCATCACTGTGTCTTCCGTGTGTTATCTGCTAAAGAATGTTGGACAAAAAGGAGGCAGCAGATCATTGCTCCAATATTATAATTATATTTATCTTTAAGGTTGTGAAGTCAGCTGTGGCCCATACTGTAGAGATATATACAGACAAGGTGTTAAGGAAAAAAGTTTAACAGTTGCAGTGAGCATAGAGTGTATGCAGTTGTGTTTAAAATAACAGCAGTGTGTTTAAAAAAGCAAGTAAAGCTCAAAATCCTTAAAATATCTTCACTTCCATACATGCAAATGCATTGGGATGACTGTACTTTCTATTCCAAATCAAAACATGAAGAAAAATTGATCAAATTTAATATTACTTTACTGAAAGTAAAGAAAAAGAAATATTAGGCTGTTCGTAAACAGCAGTGTCTGCATTTTTCTTCATGTGGCCTTTACTGAAGGACGAAGGCAGCAAATGTTGCACATGCTGGTTGTTGTCAGAAAGACAACAAATACAGTATAATTTGTCAGCATTAAGCAACAAGAAAACCAGAGGTGTCAAGTAATGAAGTACAAATACTTTGTTACTGTACTTAAGTACACTTTTTAGGTATCTATACTTTACTCCATTACTTATTTTTCTGCCTACTTCTGACTTCTACTCATTACATTTTCACACAAGTATCTGTACTTTCTATTCCTTACTTTTTTTAAAAACAAACAGCCTCGTTACTCTTGGCTTCAGTTTAATGTTTATATATATATATTTCACGTCATGTGCGCCTGTAATCAACGTTTCTGCAGCGCGGCTTTGCTTTGAACCGTGAACCAATCGAAGCAGTGGTTCGCAGATTGAAGCAATGCTTCGACCTATTGCTTTGTTTATTCTTTCTTTCTTTCGCTTAATTTTCCCCCGCTAAAACCCTAAAGAGCATACTTCTGTATTATTTACCTTTTCTATGTTAAACCGACCTGTTATGGTCTTCTGAAACAGTTGATAGATGTATTTTATAACTTAAAAACGGGAGCGATGCTAACGCGTTAGCATGTCTATGGCATTTTCAATGTTAAGTTAGCATTGCAGCTGTCGTCACGTTCGGGTGCATTTGTTTTCAAATTGTAATATTTCTTAAATTTATTTTTGTTTATATATTAATGATCTAATGATTATTATATACAATTTTAGAGAAAGAGGCAAAAAGAACCTGAATAGAAACACAACAGAAAATATAAAAGCAAATAAATACATACATACATAAATAAACAAGTGTTTCCTGTGAACACCTAGTGACTCTTACACCTCCACTTCATCCCTGTCTTATTTAATGACAGTTTGTTTCAGTCAAACCATATTTTCAGTTTGTTAATTTCTTCAGTGATTTCCTCCAGAACTATCTGCCAAACTAGAAAACTGCTACATCCTAGTAAGAGCAGAATACTACTGGAATGAATTTGAATAAGGAAAGTTGTGGGTTTTTTTTTTTTCTTTCCCTTCATTAAATGGATGCTGCACTCACTGCAGTTTATTGTCTGGAATAGTCCCAGATTGCATTTCAGAGCTTCTACAATTGAAACATTTTCGTGCAGGTGGTGTTGGGGGGTAATTTTCGGTTTCGGGTCTTGGGCCACATGTAGAACGAATCAGTTTTTAAATTAAGCTTTCAATTCATACAGTGGCATCTACCTTTTTTTTTTTTTTTTTAAAGGTTACTTTATACTTTTATACTTTAGGTTTTGGAGCACATACGTTTTCACTTTTACTTGAGTAAAGAGGTCAAGTTAATATTTCAACTTTTACCAGAGTGTTTTTAAACTGCAGTATCTATACTTCTACTTAAGTAACAAATGTGTGTACTTTTGACACCACTGAAGAAAACAGAAGAAATACTAAGGTGATCGCCGGCCACTAGCCCTAAGCTTCACTAAAAGACCCAGACTTCAGATAAAGTTTAGGCTGCGACCCACTCCGTTTACTAATACATGAATTTCAAGGGTTAAAAGCATGGTAACATACTATGCCAGTATGCTAGCCATACGAAATGGAAAATAAGTGCATCTTAAGTCTGGACTTGAAAGTCTCTACCGAATCTGACTGTTTTATTGATGCAGGGAGATCATTCTACAGAACAGGGGCACAATAAGAGAAAGCTCTGTGACCTGCAGACTTTTTATTCAACCAAGGGAAACAAAGTAGTTCTGCACCCTGAGAACGCAGAGCGCGGGCCGGTACGTAGGGTTTAAGTAGGTCAGCTATATAGGGAGGTGCTAGTCTGTGAACAGTTTTATAGGTTAGTAACAGAACCATAACTGGAAGCCAGTGAAGAGATGCCAAAATGCGTGTAATGTGGTCAAACTTTCTGCTTCGTGTCAAAAGTCTGGCAGCAGCATTTTAAACCAATTGGAGACCCCTAATGCTGGACTGTGGTAAACCAGAAAAAAAGAACATTTCAGTAGTCCAATCTACAACCCCAATTCCAGTTAAGTTGGGACATTGTGTAAAATGTACAGTAGTGTTCAGAATAATAGTAGTGCTACGTGACTAAAAAGATTAATCCAGGTTGTGAGTGTATTTCTTATTGTTACATGGGAAACAAGGTACCAGTAGATTCAGTAGATTCTCACAAATCCAGCAAGACCAAGCATTCATGGTATGCACACTCTTAAGGCTATGAAATTGGGCTATTAGTAAAAAAAGTAGAAAAGGGGGTGTTCACAATAATAGTAGTGTGGCATTCAGTCAGTGAGTTCGTCAATTTTGTGGAACAAACAGGCGTGAATCAGGTGTCCCCTATGTAAGGATGAAGCTAGCACCTGTTGAACATGCTTTTCTCTTTGAAAGACTGAGGAAAATAGGAACGTTCAAGACATTGTTCAGAAGAACACCGTAGTTTGATTAAAAAGTTGATTGGAGAGGGGAAACTTATACGCAGGTGCGTTCATCTACAAGGACCTTCAATACTTTAAAATGGACAAAAAAACAGAGACGTGTGGAAGAAAACGGAAAACATGTTATGTGGGCCGCTGAAGAGGAGGTACTGCTGGCCCACCACCACCAGAGGGCGCCCTGCTTGGAGTGCGGGCTCCAAGCACGAGAGGGCGCCAGACCCAGAAGAAGTGACAGCTGTCACTCATCACACCAGCTGTCACTCATTCACACCACTACATAAGCCGGACTGCAACTCCACCTCCCCGCCGAGAAATCAACTACCGAAGAGGTAATTTTCTCTGCTGTATCCCTACTGTGACTTACGTCTGATCTGTTTTGCAGCCGTTTTTCCTGTGGTGCACTCTGCTGGGTTGGCGTGTAGTGAGAGAAGCGACGTCTTCGCATCTCACTCCATCCAGATAAGTGGTAACAGGAGCTGCTAGTGTGTTCCTACTTGGAGGTGGAGGTTCTCCCTCCTAACTGTGTACAGACTGTGGGATTACTGAGTGTGCGAATTCACACTCATCCATCCTGTCTTTGTTTTCTGCCAGCAGTACCAGGGTCGACAGCCAAAGACAGAGGCCACCTGGGGACTCTGGACTTGGCGGCTCCGGTGTTCTTCAGGCCGTTGGTGGTGGAAGCCATGTGGGACGCGGCTCATCTCTCATCGGGGGTCTTCTATCTTCGAGCCTGCCCACACGTCACCTGGTGTTAATTGTCTATTTATATTTTGTGTGAATTTAGTTGTGTGTTGTCACAACATTAAATTGTTACTTATTGGCTTATTCATTGTCCGTTCCTTTGCGCCCCCTGTTGTGGGTCCGTGCTACGACACCTTCCCAACAAAACAACCACCAAAATGGATAGAAGAATAACCAGAATGGCAAAGACTCACCCATTGATCAGCTCCAGGATGATCAAAGACAGTCTGGAGTTACCTGTAAGTGCTGTGACAGTTAGAAGACGCCTGTGTGAAGCTAATTTATTTGCAAGAATCCCCCACAAAGTCCCTCTGTTAAATAAAAGACGTGCAGAAGAGGTTACAATTTGCCAAAGAACACATCAACTGGCCTAAAGAGAAATTGAGGAATATTTTGTGGACTGATGAGAGTAAAATTGTTATTTTTTTTGGGGGGGGGGGGGGTCCAAGGGCCGCAGACAGTTTGTGAGATGATCCCCAAAATCTAAATTCAAGCCACAGTTCACAGTGAAGACAGTGAAGCATGGTGGTGCAAACATTATGATATGGGCATGTTTCTCCTACTATGGTGTTGGGCCTATATATCGCATACCAGGTATCATGGATCAGTTGGGATATGTCAGAATACTTGAAGAGGTCATGTTGCCTTATGCTGAAGAGGACATGTCCTTGAAATGGGTGTTTCAACAAGACAATGTCCCCAAGCACACTAGTAAACAAGCAAAATCTTTGTTCCAAACCAACAAAATTAATGCCTCGCAGATGTGAAGAAATCCTGAAAAACTGTGGTTATACAACTAAATACTAGTTTAGTGATTCACAGGATTGCTAAAAAAGCAGTTTGAACATAATAGTTTTGAGTTTGTAGCATCACCAGCAGATGCTACTATTATTGTGAACACCCCCTTTTGTATTATTTTTTTACTAATAGCCCAATTTCATAGCCTTAAGAGTGTGCATATCATGAATGCTTGGTCTTGTTGGATTTGTGAGAATCTACTGAATCTACTGGTACCTTGTTTCCCATGTAACAATAATAAATATACTCAAAACCTGGATTAATATTTTTAGTCACATAGCACTACTATTATTCTGAACACTACTGTAAATAAAAACAGAATACAATGATTTGCCAATCCTCTTCAACCTATATTCAATTGAACACACCACATAGACAAGATATTTAATGTTCAAACTGATAAACTTTATTGTTTTTGTTCAAATATTTGCTCCTTTTGAAATGGATGCCTGCAACACGTTTTAAAAAAGCTGGCACAGTGGTGTGTTTCGATACGATATACTTTATTGTCCCCAAAAGAAATTTGTCTTGGACTTCAAGTGCTCTGCAAACATTTCTGTCTCAAAAATCAATAAATACAACAACAAAACAGCACACTGCTTGCATGCCTATGGAACATTTATCATCATATTGCATATCTCACTGGATTAACCACTCTGTTGCATCACCTTTCCTTCAAGCAACACTCAATAAGCATTTGGGAACTGAGGACACTAATTGTTGAAGCTTTGTAGGTGGAATTGTTTCCTATTCTTGCTTGATGTACGACTTCAGTTGTTCAACAGTCTGGGATCTCCGTTGTCGTATTTTGCGCTTCATAATGCGCCACACAATTTTAATGGGCAACACGTGTGGACTGCAGGCAGGCCAGTCTAATACCCGCACACTTTTACTACGAAGCCACGCTGTTGTAACATGTGCAGAATTTGGCTTGTCATTGTCTTGTTGAAATAAGCAGGGACATCCCTGAAAAAGATGTTGCTTGGATGGCAACAGTGCCGCCTGAGGGATCAAAGGTCATGGGCATTCAGTGTTGGTTTTCGGCCTTGTCACTTGCGTGTAGAAGGTTCTCCAGATTCTCTGAATCTTCTGATTATATTGTGGACTGTAGATGATGGAATCCCTAAATCCCTTGCAATTAAATATTGAGAGACATTGTTCTTAAACTGTTTTTTTTCATGCAGTTGTTCACAAAGTGATGATCCTTGCCCCATGTTTGCTTGCGAACAGCTGAGAATTTTGGGGATGCTCCTTTTATACTTAATCATGACACTCACAATTAGTGTCCTCAGTTCCCCAATGCTTATTGAGTGTTGTTAGAAGGAAAGGTGATGTAACACAGTGGTTAACATACCACTGTCCCAGCTTTTTTGAAACGTGTTGCAGGCATCCATTTCAAAATGAACAAATATTTGCACAAAACAATAAAGTTTATCTGTTTGAACTTTAGATATCTTTTCTTTGTGGTGTATTCAATTGAATATAGGTTGAATAGGTTGAAGAGGACTTGCAAATTATTGTATATCCGGCAAAGCCTGCGCGACATCAGTGCAATTCAATTTCAATTTATTTTATTTATGTAGCATCAAATCACAGCAAACCTGCCACAAGGTGCTTCACATGAATAATGTCTAACCTTACAAATCCCCCTAATAACCCCTTCACACATAACACAATTGAAGCCAACTGGCGCACCAAGGAGGAATTGCATGCCACCCCTGAAAATTGGAACCGCCTCAAACGCCTTGTACAGCTGTCACCACAATGATTCGTGCACAGCAGCAGCTGAAAGACAGCGAATGTCCCTTCGACCCGTCTCTTGGCAGGTGTCGGCCAAAAATTTAGGTGCCACCCATGAACATCCAACACCTCTTGCTGGACACTTAGAAAAAGCAGTGCTATCTGTGCTCCTGGCACAACAGTAGAGAGCAGCTGACCACATTCAAGCTGTCTGTGAAAATTGTCTAAAGGCCCTTTCACATTGGCGTATTTGTAGAGCTGCGTATTGCAGCATTTTCATTTAAACACGCCCGAAATGTGCGCATACTCAGCCTTTTTTCCGTGTTTGTTTCATACTTGCAGCTGCGTATGTTTGCTTTTTAATGTGTGCACACAGTCGCGTGTACCTCGCCGCCAGTTCAGTGTTATTTTCTGCTTCTGTGGAAGTGCACTGTGTTCTCTACTGCAGGTGTGGTGCGGCTCAAAAACAGAGTCATTTAACATTATTATTATTATTTTGTCTTGGTAGATCATTTTCATTGTGTACAGATGCTGCTTGGTCTGGCTGTGGTAAAGGCTGCCGTGAATAAACCGCTGTGACTCAAACTTTTAAACCTCCGGTTGCTCCGATCAGGCCCGCTGATTTGATCAGACCTGATCGATCAGGGAGTTTGATCGCACCGACATACAGCGAGTGTGCTTTTATTTTAAAATCACAGGTTTGATCAGACACAGAGAGAGAGAGTGCGACAGAGGGAGAGAGAGAGACAGACTGAGGGTTAGCGTGACAGAGGGCGAGAGAGAGAGAGAGAGAGTGATGGAGAGCGTGACAGAGATTTAGAGAGAGAGAGTGATGGAGAGCATGACAGAGGGAGAGAGAGAGAGAGTGATGGAGAGCGTGACAGAGAGAGAGAGTGAGCGACCAACCTGCTGTTTCTGTTGTGTTTCTGGATTTCTGAGTTGAGGTTCGATTCCCTGTTCTGGTCACACACAGGTGCTGTGGGCTGTGTGATCATGTTCTGAGTTGATTCCTCTGGATGCACACACTCAGTTTTTGGTTGTGTACAGGAGCGCAGTGTTGCACAGACTTGCATGCAGTAACGCTGTGCTGCGCAGACCTGCTTAAAACTGTGTTCAGCACTCTACGTTTTCTAAAATTAAACATGTTTAATTTCTTCCATCCTACGCACATAACCCTCAACATACTGCTGCGTAGGGAGAAAAAAACTTGACGCAGAGCTGCTAAAAGTGTTATGTGCAGACGCGAGTTGAGGAGCGGACCAGCGTCTGACTGAACCCAGCGCTAAATAACCAGAAAGCGGTTCCAAAAACAAAACAAATTTATTTCCCTTCTGTGCAATAATTTGTGTACAACATAAATGTGCGGTTGTCTGGCGAGGTGAAGGATGGCGCGCTCTCCAGCGCCCAAATGGATCGAAGCCCGACGCTTCTGGACCCAGACTCACCGCCGAACACCCCCCAGGTGGATACGACAAACTGACTCTGTGAAGGATGGAAAAGGTGAGGTAAGTCAACAGCTACAACAAATATCCTTCAAAGGCACACACTATCAGCAACACATTCAGGTCTGAATTTAAGCTTTATGTAAATGAGCAGCTTCTCACAACAGGTGGAGGATCATCATTCCGTACGCCACGGCAGTGAGAAGCGAGCTGCACAATTCTCATCAATGTTCAAATATACTGCGTAATAAAATATCAAATTACTGTTAACACTTATTCAGACAATCATCACCTCTGATGTGTGCTGACAGCATGTGTCCCTCACGCGTCCTCCTTCACAGGCACGATGTGTCAAACCCAGGCGCGGTCCTCAGCGTCTCACAAACGAACATCACAAGGTCGAGTTCCTGGCAATTCTGCTCGAATCACTCATGGCTTAAATGCAGAACGCCATCTCATTATCTGCTTCAGCTGAAAGTCTTTAAGTTTGCACGTGAGCATCATCCACAGGTGCTGCAAGTCATTAGGCCTGCACGTGAACATCCTCCACAAGTGCAGCCAATAATGCTGATGAGGGTGAAGGACTCTTCTGCCAGCACCTTCTCCACAGACAAAAAACCCAGTTTGCATACCACCTGGAGAGCAAAGAAAAGAAAACAACACCAAAATGTCCAGCCAAACCCTCCAACACACAACAGTACCCCCCCATCAACGGGAAGCCTCCCAGCGACTGAACAGACCAGGCCCGAGAACAGCACCTCCCTCCGGGGTCCACGTCAGGAAGCAGACGGCGTAACGCTCCCAAGGTCCACCGCAGACAGCAGGACAGGGCACCGCGGCTGGAAGGCCGGCTGGCATCAACAAAAAACCCCAAAGAGTTCCATAAACAACCCAACATACAAGAAAAACACAAAACCCACCCAAACCCTCCCCAGGGGACCGTCCCATCCAACCCCAGGAAGAAAAGAAAAACACCCAAATCCAACAACCCAACATAGCCCCAACAACACAATACAAACATAAATTCACAAAGAAAAATAACAAACACACCCCCCAGAAGACCTTTACCGCCAGTTCCAGGAGTAACAGCCAAAGCCGGAATCCCACAGAGGTGTACATGGAGCAACAGCGCCCCCCAGAGGACCGTACCATCAACCCCAGGAGGCACCCTCCCCACAACCCAGGAACCCCAGACCCGGCCACACTTGGCTAGTCGGCCCCACAAGCCAATTCCCCCCCAGAGGACTGTCCCATCAACCCTGGAGGTGGAACCTGGAAGGAAACATAAAAAACACAAAAATCCAACCCCCGGCGGACTTCATTTAACCACCCCAGGGGCAAATAAAACAACCGGCAAACCCTGTTACCCCCCCAGCACCCAGAAAGACCCCAGATCACTCCCAGAGCCTATCGTCAGCTCAATTTTGGCGAACGGCACAAAACTACCAAGCTGGGGAAGGAAACAGGAAAAACTAACCCAGTCCCATCCCCTAAGCGCAGCGGAAAACCGGAAATACGTCCGGTGCCCCAAACCGACCATACCACCAGCCCATCGGGAGGGGTGGAACTAGCGAAATGGCGAACGGCACAGATCGGCCCACCACTCCGACTGAGGTACGTTCCCGCTGCACCACACCCCGGTAACACCAATGACGAACAGTCAAAGGCCCACCGGGGCTGGAGTGGAACCGGGCATCAACCAAACCCAATAAAACGCCCCTGACAACCCCCCCTAGGTGCAGAGGTTTTCTGAGAAACGCTCAGAGTAACCAACCTGCACCACCCCACAACCCAAAAGACAAACAGTCTTAGAGCATGTGAGGTTGGGGTTAGGGAAACAGGGAAATAAAAAACAAAACAAAACGACCCAATCCTCAAACAAAAATTACCTAAATTCAAATAATGATTACCTGAGTCCAGCCGAGCTCCGAACTGCCAGTCGTTCACTCCACCAGAACCGCCTCTAAATCCCCAAACAATTTATAACACCTTACATGAAAATAAAAACAGCCCAAATAACTAAACAACCAAAGATCTGCCCCTTTTTTTTTTTTTTTTTTTGTGTCCATTATTATGCCTGTCTAAGAACACCTGAAGATACATCATTGTTATCTTTCTTGACGCTTATGTGACCGGGGCAATATGGCGGCTTCAGCTCGTCTGAGCTTCATGGGCTCATCCGCAAGAGGAGCCAGAGGTCCCGTCGGAGGAGTCTCAGTGGGGCGAAGAAGAGGCAGCCCTGATCTGTGTCGGGGAAAGCCCCGAGACGAAAAGACCCGCTCTGATGTCCGCCCTCTCTCGCGTCCATGCTCCTTTATCCGATCATCTAGACGAATAGCCAAAGATATTAGCTCATCTAAATCTTTTGGTTCGTCACGGACTGCTAGCTCGTCTTATAATGAATCGTTCAAACCATCCACAAACACTCCTCTCAAAGCTGCGGCATTCCAACCGGACTGAGCAGAAAAAATTCGGAAATCCACGGAATAATCTGCCGCACTCCGCCTCCCCTGCCTGAGATTCAGCAACCGTTGGGCAACGGTATTTGTTTTCACCGGATGGTCAAAAACCAATCAGAACTCCCGGGAGAAATCCTTAAAGGATCCTAACAATGGAGAGTTATTACTCCACAATGCAGTGACCCAAGCTAAGGCGTCACCTCGGAGCAAATTTGTCACATATGAGACACGGCTACCATCAGAAGAGAAGGAAGCCGGTCGCTGAGCAAAAACCAGAGAACATTGCATCAAAAACGGCGCACAGGCTTCAACGTTTCCCGCATAAGGCTCCGGATGACAAATAATTGGTTCGGAAGCCGACTCTCTGGGTGACGGAGTTATCTGCACCGGTATCGATGGTGCCGCAGCTGGAGCAGCAGGAAGCGGAACAGCTTGCGCTGCAAGCTCCGTAATGCGGGCATCTGTTTGTTTAATTTGGTTTGCGAGATGCTGTAATTGCTCCCATATCTTCTCCAAATGTTCTTGAACTCTTTCAGCAAAAGGAACCGCTTCTGCCGCTGGGTCCATTTTGGAATGGCCGGGAACTACTGTTATGTGCAGACACGAGTTGAGGAGCGGACCAGCGTCTGACTGAACCCAGCGCTAAATAACCAGAAAGCGGTTCCAAAAACAAAACAAATTTATTTCCCTTCTGTGCAATAATTTGTGTACAACAAAAATGTGCGGTTGTCTGGCGAGGTGAAGGATGGCGCGCTCTCCAGCGCCCAAATGGATCGAAGCCCGACGCTTCTGGACCTAGACTCACCGCCGAACACCCCCCAGGTGGATACGACAAACTGACTCTGTGAAGGATGGAAAAGGTGAGGTAAGTCAACAGCTACAACAAATATCCTTCAAAGGCACACACTATCAGCAACACATTCAGGTCTGAATTTAAGCTTTATGTAAATGAGCAGCTTCTCACAACAGGTGGTGGATCATCATTCCGTACGCCACGGCAGTGAGAAGCGAGCTGCACAGTTCTCATCAATGTTCAAATATACTGCATAACAAAATACCAAATTACTGTTGACATTTATTCAGACAATCATCACCTCTGATGTGTGCTGACAGCATGTGTCCCTCACCCGTCCTCCTTCACAGGCATGATGTGTCAAACCCAGGCGCGGTCCTCTGCGCCTCACAAACGAACATCACAAGGTCGAGTTCCCGGCAATTCTGCTCGAATCACTCATGGCTTAAATGCAGAACGCCATCTCATTATCTGCTTCAGCTGAAAGTCTTTACGTTTGCACGTGAGCATCATCCACAGGTGCTGCAAGTCATTAGGCCTGCACGTGAACATCCTCCACAAGAGCCAATAATGCTGATGAGGGTGAAGGACTCTTCTGCCAGCACCTTCGCCACAGACAAAAAACCCAGTTTGCATACCACCTGGAGAGCAAAGAAAAGAAAACAACACCAAAATGTCCAGCCAAACCCCCAAAACCCCCCAACACACAACAAAAAGTGGGCGTAGAGCTGGCCAACTCGGCGTAGACGGTACGCCACAATGAGCAGCTCTATGAATACGCAAATGTGAAAGGGGCTTAAGTGCAACACGAGTGTGGCGTAATCTAGCAACACATGGGTGTGACTGTGCCGAAACTACGGTGACCCTGAAGTGCAAAGTACAACAGCAAATCGCACAGCACAACAACAAATTGCACAGCACAACAGCAAATCAAAAAAACACAATAGCAAATTGCACAGCACAACAGCAAATCGTACAACACAATAGCAAATCACACAACACAACAGCAAATCGCATAACACAACAGCAAATTGCACAACCCAACAGCAAATCGCACAGCACAACTGCAAATGAAAAAACACAACAGCAAATCGCACAGCACAACAGCAAATCACACAGCACAACAGCAAATCGCACAACACGACAGCAAATCGCACAACACGACAGCAAATCACACAGCACGACAGCAAATCACACAGCACAACAGCAAATCGCACAACACGACAGCAAATCGCACAACGTGACAGCAAATCACACAGCACGACAGCAAATCACACAGCACAACAGCAAATCGCACAACACAACAGCAAAAGAGAAACGACAACAACATTAACCAAAACGAAAAAGGTACGTACCTTTGGGCGACACGAATCGTTGCTGATTGGACGGTGGTATGTCCTGTCTTGTGAACCGGAAGGTTAACATGTTTTCAAAATATGAGCGCCACTAGTGAAAACGTACGTGCTCTTAAACTTTAAGGTCGTGTGTGAGTGTCATCACCGTCTTCTATTAGTCTTATCCCACAGTCACTGCAGAAGTTTGGTTTTCCCTCAAACTCTTTGTCACAGTTTTGGCAATACTTCGCGGCATGTTCGTTTGTTTCTGTTTGTCTAGCGCCTGAGTATGCGGTCTTCCGGTTCACAGGACAGGACAGACCACCGTCCAATCAGAGACGATTCGTGTTGCCCAAAGGTACCTACCTTTTCCGTTTTGGTTAATGTTGTTGTTGTTTCTCTTTTGCTGTTGTGTTGTGCAATTTGCTGTTGTGTTGTGCAATTTGCTGTTGTGTTTTGCACTTCAGGGCCACCATACAAACCCCCCCAACACACACACAGACCAACACAAACATACAAATGGCTTGTGGTGTGTGTCGTCATCATTGTCCCCCGACACACATGGTTTGTGGAGGGTGCCCCCCCACACACACACAAACCATGAATCCAACATTGTCAGCTGTGGCTGAGGGTCCAGGAGTCCAGTCACTGTCCAGCGCAGTTCGCTGCTGGAACTGCTGACTGATGTGTACTGCAACTGACCTGGTGAACACACAATGCACATGTCTGGGCGGGCGCTCATGCACTCATGACAAACTGATGGTTACGTACAGACACGATCACATGAGGACCGGCCATCGTCTGAGCGTGCAGCATGGTGTGAAACCGGCCAGGCAGGCTGATGTCACTTCCACCACATAAATTGTAGTTTTTATGAAAGACAGAAAGAGTGGAGATTAAATAAAATAAATTAAGGTAAAGGCGTGAATTCATTCATGTGTGATTGTTTTGCTCATACTCTTTGCTGTGGACATACAATGCCTGTCAGCTGACTGCCCACGTCAGTGCACCGCACCGCTGGGACCACACACGGTGCCACTCGAGGCACGTGTAACTGCGGGATTTCCCCACATTGTAATACAGTGGTCCCTCATTTATCGCGGGAGTTACATTCTAAAAATAACCCGTGATAAGCGAAATCCGTGAAGTATCAATC
The DNA here is from genome assembly GCF_902500255.1 of Thalassophryne amazonica. Classification (NCBI taxonomy): domain Eukaryota; kingdom Metazoa; phylum Chordata; class Actinopteri; order Batrachoidiformes; family Batrachoididae; genus Thalassophryne; species Thalassophryne amazonica. The sequence goes on along the minus strand of NC_047112.1, from coordinate 100,847,821 downwards.
CATCCATCCATCCATTTTCTTCTGCTTTATCTGGAGTCGTGTCGCGGGGGCAGCAGCTCAAGCAAAGCCGCCCAGACCTCCCGATCCACACACACCTCCCCCAGCTCCTCCGGGGGAACCCCAATGCGTTCCCAAGCCAGCCGAGAGATGTAGTTCCTCCAGCATGTCCTGGGTCTTCCCCGGGGCCTCCTCCCAATGAGACGTGCCCGGAACACCTCTTCAGCGAAGCGTCCAGGGGGCATCCGAAAAAGATGCCCGAGCCACCTCAACTGACTCCTTTCGACGTGGAGGAGCAGCGGCTCGACTCCGAGTTCCTCCCGAGTGACCAAGCTCCTCACCCTATCTCTAAGGGAGTGCCCAGCCACCCTGCGGAGGAAACTCATCTCGGCCACTTGTACTCGCAATCTCGGTCATGAGCCAAATCTCATGACCATAGGTGAAGATCGAAACATAGATCGATCGGTAAATCGAGAGCTTTACCCCACTACTCAGCTCTCTCTTCACCACGACGGTCTGATACAGTGACCGCATCACTGCAGATGCTGCACCGATCCGTCTATCGATCTCACACTCCATCCGTCCCTCACTTGTGAACAAGACCCCGAGATACTTAAATTCCTCCACTTGAGGCAAAGACACTCCACCGACCTGAAGAGGGCAAAGCACCTTTTTCCGGTCGAGAACCATGGCCTCGGATTTGGAGGTGCTGATTTTCATTCTGAACGCTTCACACTCGGCTGCAAACCGCCGCAGTGCATGCTGAAGGTCCTGATTTGACGAAGCCAACAGAACTACATCGTCCGCCAACAGCAGAGACGAGATTCTGTGGTTCCCAAACCAGACCCTCTCTACACCCTGGCTGCGCCTAGAAATTCTGACCATGAAAATAATGAACAGAACTGGTGACAAAGGGCAGCCCTGGTGGAGGCCAACGTGCACTGGTAACAGGTTTGTCTTACTACCGGCAATGCAAACCAAGCTCCTGCTGCGGTCGTACAGAGACCGGATAGCCCTTAGCAACGGACCCCGTACTCCCAGAGCACCCCCACAGGGTGCCACAAGGGACACAGTCGAACGCCTTCTCCAGATCCACAAAACACATGTGGACTGGTTGAGCGAACTCCCATGAACCCTCGAGCCCCCGATGGAGCGTGTAGAGCTGGTCCAGTGTGCCGCAACCAGGATGAAAACCACACTGCTCCTCCTGAATCTGAGATTCGACCATCTGTCGAATTCTCTCCAGTACTCTGGAATAGACCTTACCAGGGAGGCTGAGGATCCCCCTATAGTTGGAACACACCCTCCGGTCCCCCTTCTTAAACAGAGGGACCACCACCCCGGTCTGCCAATCCAGAGGCACTGTCCCCAATCGCCACGCGATGCTGCAGAGGCATGTCAGCCAAGACAGTCCCACAACATCCAGAGACTTAAGGTACTCAGGACGGACTTCATCCACCCCAGGAGTCTTGCCACCGAGGAGCTTTCTAACCACCTCTGTGACTTCGGCCTGGGTAATGGATGACCCGAGTTTTTGCCTCTGCGACCACACGGCCTGCGGCACGCTTGGTCTGCCGGTACCTGTCAGCTGCCTCCGGGGTCCCACCTACCAAAAAAGATAAGTAGGACTCCTTCTTCAGCTTGACGGCATCCCTTACTTCCGGCGTTCACCACCGGGTTCAGGGATTGCCGCCGCGACAGGCACCAGAGACCTTGCAACCACAGCTACGAGCGGCTGCATCAACAATGGAGGTGGAGAACATGGTCCACTCGGACTCCATGTCTCCAACCTCCCCCGGGATCTGGGAGAAGCTCTCCCGGAGGTGGGAGTTGAAGACCTTGCTGACAGAGGGTTCCGCCAGTTGTTCCCAGCAGACCCTTATGATATGTTTGGGCCTGCCAGGTCTGACCGGCTTCCTCCCCTCCCAGCAGATCCAACTCACCACCAGGTGATGATTGGGTGACAGCTCTGCCCCTCTCTTCACTCGAGTGTCCGAGACACGTGGCCGAAGGTCAGATGATACACTACAATGTTTATCATCGACCTCCGGCTCAGGGTGTCCTGGTGCCACGTGCACTTATGGACACCCTTGTGCTCGAACATGGTGTCGTGATGGACAAACTGTGACTAGCACAGAAGTCCAACAACTGAACACCACTCGGGTTCACATCGGGGAGGCCGTGCTTCCTGATCACCCCCCTCCAGGTCTCACTGCCGCCACCCATGTGGGCGTTGAAATCCCCCAGGAGAACAATGGAGTCCCCAGTCGGAGCGCTATCTAGTACCCCTCCCAGGGACTCCAAGAAGGTTGGGTACTCTGCACTGCTGCTCGGCCCATAGGCCGAGACAGCTCCCCCCCTCTAGCTGCCACCTTATCGTGGTGGGGGAGTTTGCATACCCGGATGATCCTAGGAGCTATGTTGTCGGGGGCTTTGTGCCCCTTGTAGGGTTTCCCAAGGCAAACAGGTCCTAGGTGACGGGTCAAACTAAGGGCAGTTCAGAACCTAATGACCAGTAAAAAATCAAGGACAGAGACGTCGCCTGGTATGGAGGAGCCGGGGCCCCACCCTGGAGCCAGGCCTGGGGTTGGGCTTGCGCGCGAGCGCCTGGTGGTCGGGCCTTAGCCCATGGGGCCCGGCCGGGCTCAGCCCGAAAGAGCGAAGTGGGCCCGCCCTCCTGTGGGTTCACCACCTGCAGAGGGAACCATGGGGGTCGGGTGCAGAGAGGATTGGGTGGCGGTCGAGGACGGGTGGCCCGGCGGCCCGGTCCATGCTCACAGCCCCTGGCTGTTGGGACGTGGAATGTCACCTCGCTGGGGGGTAAGGAGCCTGAGCTTGTGTGGGAGGTTGAGAGATACCGACTAGAGATAGTCGGGCTCACCTCCACGCATAGCTTGGGCTCTGGTACCCAGCTCCTGGAGAGGGGCTGGACGCTTCATCCGTGAAGTAGTCAGCCCTATTTTTTGCAATTATTATAGATGTTTTAAGGCTGTAAAACCCCTCACTACACACTTTATACACTTTTCTCAAACAGGCATTAACATTTTTTTACTTTTCTCTCCTGTGTAAACACTCTCTTTTTTCTTCTGGGCGAGAAGATTATAAACAGACACATGCAAAACACAATGCGCGTGCTCTCCCTTCACTCACTGCGTCCGGAGGTACAGATGCGGGACCCGCAAAGAATCCAAGTCCTCTCTGGGTCACCATGTAGCTCTGCGGCTGCGGTCAACATCCACATCAAAACAGCGAGCGTAGTCTCTGGACCTGTTGCCAGATTTGGCGTAGCTCCGCACAGCAGACAAGAGGGCGGTGTGAGTGGCCCGCTGCTGCATTTACCAAGCCCGCAGACTCAGTAAGCACATCAGAGGCAGTGAGAGCAATCGCGGTGATGCCGACTGGTCCCGTGACCGGCCCGCCTGATAAGGAGGCAGAACACAATGTGTTGTTAAAAAAAAGCATGCAAAATTGCACTAAAAAAATCAGCGAAACTGCGAGGTTGCGAAAGGTGAACCGCGTTATAGCGAGGGACCACTGTAATTAAAAGACATATCACATTTGCAACTCGGCCCCCGACAGGTCACTGCGCACTGGACACGCCATACCGGCTGATGTGTTGCATCATGTGATGTGTGGCACGAGAGCCGGCTCTTCATGAGACGGGAGTCGGCCGACTCTTCATGAGATGAGTGCATCAGATAATTCATGTAAAACATAAAAGGGAAAACAGTAATCCATGTCTTTTCATTACTTCCTGGTGTATGTCAAGACGGAGGCTAAGTCTGCTCTTTATACAGGAATTAAGTGTTATAAAGTGTGGTGTTTTTTAATTTTTTGCTCCGCTGATGTGTGCGTGACTTTCCACATTCTCGCACTGTGTTCGTGTGCATGAACATGAGCGTGTACAAAACCGTCACCACAGTATCATGCATACCTGTCCGACCGTGCGTCCCACCCAACAGCAGGTGAAATGTTTTGTGGATTTCGTTCACAGATTTTCTTCTGGTTTCTGCTTCTTTCTCCCAACGTCGTCTTATGTATGAAGGGGCCCTAAGCAAGCACACAGGTGACAGTGGTAAGGAAAAACTCCCTCTGATGATATTGAGGAAGAAACCTCAAGCAGAACAGACTCAGTAGGGTGAACCACTGCTTTGGCCATTCTAACAGTTACAAGGTTTTTACAAAATTTTGCCAAGCTGAAGAAACAGAAAAAACAGAATAGCATCTAAAACAGAATGCATCATTGAGGTGAGCACACAGTCATTGGCGCCACAGGCAGGGCACACTGGGGTACAGAGCCAGTGTCCACCCATTGCCTCATTAGTTTCACCTCAGTAAAAGTTGTCTTCATGGAAGACTGTATTCCAAAAGCAGAGACTGCAGTGGCTCAGAGAGCCAGAAAATACAGTACACCATATTTTCTGGAGTATAAGTTATGGTTTTTTATTAGTTAGGGCATCCTGCCACTTGTACTCCGGAGTGATTTATGTACTAAACAATTGCACATTCATTGTTAATTATACCAGTTATAATGAGTATTTACACAGGACTTTCCCAGGAATCAAAACACTAAACAAAATAAACTCCAATAACAAAAGAAGAAATGCTAATCATAAAATGTACGTAACAGCAATGCACAGAATTCCAAATTAAAGAGCTGATAATACAGAAATTAGGTGCAACTTATACTCTGGTGTGTGTGTGTGTGTGTGTGTGTGTGTGTGTGTGTGTGTGTGTGTGTGTGTGTGTGTGTGTGTGTGTGTGTGTGTGTGTGTGTGTGTGTGTGTGTGTGTGTGTGTGTGTGTGTGTGTGTGTGTGTGTGTGTGTGTTCCAAAATGATAATCCAAAATGATGGTGTGAATAAGTAAGTGCCCAACTTAGTATAACATACAAACTATCACTTTTACATCCAATCTTCTTCAGACAACTCAGGGGATGGATACATCAACATTTCCAAGACACTAAATATGTCTTGGTCTTTATTTCCATCAATTATGTAGAAATACAAATAGTATGACACTCTATGGTGGAGCAGACAGTTCTCAAAAAGTAAGGGGCTTTGCAAGAAGGAGACGAGTGAGGAAAGCCACCAAGACACCCAGACAACCCTGAACAAGTTATAGGTGTCTGTGCCTGCGACTGTAGAAATTATGCATAGTGCAAGTTTTGAATTTTACATCACTACTCCTCGCTTGATAGTGGAGTAGAGCAGAGACAAATGTTCTTCCAACAAAACAGATCAAATCTAGGTTTGCATCTCTGATGTGCCTTCTGGCAGCTGAACTTTCAAGTTTTCTTCTTTTTTCTTTTTTTTGTAACAAGATCCTTCTCTGCACCATTTCATCATGAAGCTGTATAACTGGAATTTTCCCATCAGCTTCTCGGATGTGACTGTGTCACTGCTGCCTCACAGCAAGAAGGTTGTGTGATCGCTTCCTGCCCTTTCTGTGTGGAATTTGTATGTTCTCTCCATGTCTGCGTGGGTTTCCTCCAGGCAATCCGGTTTCCTCCCACAATCATAATCATAATTTAGATATACCTTTGTATACTGTAATTAGGGTTAAATGCAGAGGACACGTTTCATTGTGTGTGTGTGTATATATATATATATATATATATATATATATATATATATATATATATATATATATATATATATATATACAATGACAATAAAGGCTCTATTCTATAAATATAATATATAAATATTAATTATTTAAAGTGTGTTCATTTAAAAAATGAGGTGGGCTGATGCTCGCCAGGGATGGTATATTGCATTACACCTGTCAGTCTAATATGTCAATCCAGTGTTGCCATTCAGTAACGTTGACTGAGTTACAGACTCTGTTCTGGACAGTTATTTGTCACTTTATATTTGGGATTGTTGAATCTTTAGTGATATCATTCATAATAAAAGAGAAAAAAGTGTCAAATGTTAATACAACCCCTGGCAAAAATTATGGAATCACCGGCCTCGGAGGATGTTCATTCAGTTGTTTAATTTTGTAGAAAAAAAGCAGATCACAGACATGACACAAAACTAAAGTTATTTCAAATGGCAACTTTCTGGCTTTAAGAAACACTATAAGAAATCAAGAAAAAAGATTGTGGCAGTCAGTAATGGTTACTTTTTTAGACCAAGCAGAGGGAAAAAATATGGAATCACTCAATTCTGAGGAAAGAATTATGGAATCACCCTGTAAATTTTCATCCCCAAAACTAACACCTGCATCATATCAGATCTGCTCGTTAGTCTGCATCTAAAAAGGAGTGAACACACCTTGGAGAGCTGTTGCACCAAGTGGACTGACATGAATCATGGCTCCAACACGAGATATGTCAATTGAAACAAAGGAGAGGATTATCAAATTCTTAAAAGAGGGTAAATCATCACGCAATGTTGCAAAAGATGTTGGTTGTTCACAGTCAGCTGTGTCTAAACTCTGGACCAAATACAAACAACATGAGAAGGTTGTTAAAGGCAAACATACTGGTAGACCAAGGAAGACATCAAAGCGTCAAGACAGAAAACTTAAAGCAATATGTCTCAAAAATCGAAAAATGCACAACAAAACAAATGAGGAATGAATGGGAGGAAACTGGAGTCAACGTCTGTGACCGAACTGTAAGAAACCGCCTAATGGAAATGGGATTTACATACAGAAAAGCTAAACGAAAGCCATCATTAACACCTAAACAGAAAAAAATAAGGTTACAATGGGCTAAGGAAAAGCAATCGTGGACTGTGGATGACTGGATGAAAGTCATATTCAGTGATGAATCTCGAATCTGCATTGGGCAAGGTGATGATGCTGGAACTTTTGTTTGGTGCCGTTCCAATGAGATTTATAAAGATGACTGCCTGAAGAGAACATGTAAATTTCCACAGTCATTGATGATATGGGGCTGCATGTCAGGTAAAGGCACTGGGGAGATGGCTGTCATTACATCATCAATAAATGCACAAGTTTATGTTGATATTTTGGACAATTGAAAGGATGTTTGGGGATGATGAAATCATTTTTCAAGATGATAATGCATCTTGCCATAGAGCAAAAACTGCGAAAACATTCCTTGCAAAAAGACACGTAGGGTCAATGTCATGGCACAGGGTCAATGTCAACGAGCAGATCTGATTTGATGCAAGTGTTAGTTTTGGAAATGAAAATTTACAGGGTGATTCCATAATTTTTTCCTCAGAATTGAGTGATTCCATATTTTTTTCCTCTGCTTGGTCTAAAAAAGTAACCGTTACTGACTGCCATAATATTTTTTTCTTGATTTCTTGTAGTGTTTCTTAAAGCCAGAAAGTTGCCATTTGAAATGACTTTAGTTTTGTGTCATGTCTGTGATCTGCTTTTTTTCTACAAAATTAAACAACTGAATGAACATCCTCCAAGGCCGGTGATTCCATAATTTTTGCCAGGGGTTGTAGAATTTATTTGTCAAGTGTGTGAGAAAACAATTAGCAGTTGGGTCAACATCCTCCCTCACAGTTGATGTTTGTGTTAATTCAAAGTCTGTGACATTAAATGCTGTCAGGCAACCTCAGATTGTGATTTGCTTTTCTTCTTGAAATAGTCACATGTCTGCTTCGCAGAGAAAAGCATCAGGCTGCAGAGTGATAGACGATAGAGAGTTATAGAAATGGTCTCATTAAAGCCGTCATTACCCTCGTGTGATTGATGTTAAAAATGCTCCCAGGCTCCATGTGTATTGTATGAAGGTCAGATCCAACATCAAGATGGATTCAGCGCATTATTTTCATAAATTCTTTTTTAATCTACTTTTTCTTCTGCCTCTGTCTTCATTCCAGGCTGTCCTTTCATTAGTCTGCCTCCAGCATAAGACAAATGTTGCTCTGGGTGGCCTTAGGTCTTTCTGCACACGGTATCCATCCCTGTGGCACACGGAGTCACGCACACACTTTCCTCTGTCTAATTGCAGATGGGTACCCACAAGATGAGATGATTTACAAGTGGAGGACGAATTCTGTGGAGGCGGCTGACCAAAAGTCCTGGCGACTCTACCAGTTTGATTTTATGGGCCTGAGGAACACTACGGACATAATAAAGACGACAGCAGGTAAGCTGTAAATCTTCCTCTGTTTCTTCTTAACATTTGAGCCGTGCTGCCAACAAGATTACTATAGAAAAACAATATGGATTTTTAATTTTGCCAACCAGAATCCATCAGATTAGGTGCAGGTGATTGTATTGAGTGTGTTGTGCACAGGCCCAGATTGTCTGTCGTACCACACCTGAAAAACATAAATATGATCATACAGCAGGTAAAATAAATATTGAACACGTCACCATTTTTCCCAGGAAATATAGTTCTAAAGGCCCTACAGACATGAAATTTTCATCAGATGTCGGTAACAACCAAAGTAATACATGCAAAGAAACCAAAACAAATAAGTGTAATAAAATGGAATGACAGAGATTAAAAGTACTCAGCACACTTACTGAAATGTAATACTTTGTACAAAAGCGTTTATTGGTAATAACGTCTTCAAGACACCTCCTGTGTGGAGAAACTACTCACATGCATTGCTCAGGTGTGATTTTGTCCCACTCTACCGCACAAACTCTTCAAATCTTGAAGGTTCAGTGGGCCTCTTCTATGAACTCTGATCTTTAGTTCTTTCCATAGATGTTCTGTTGGATTCATGTCAGGTGATTGGCTGGTCCATTCCAGCAGCTTTATTTTCATTCTCTTAAACCATTTGAGTTTCCTCGTCTGTGTGTTTGGGATCATTTTCTTGCTGAAATGTCCACCCTCGTTTCATCTTCATCATCATGGACTGGTTGTCTGTGTGAGTGGTTGCCATCCAGTAGCTAATGTGGTTCTGTAGCATGGTGGATGATGTGACAGGCGTGTTTTCAGGTCTGACCTGACCCTGAGTGTGCAAAAACAGAAATACTTGACAAACACAGTGGTCTCTGCCGTAGCTGTTGCTTTCTTCCCTGCAGTGAGTGACGTTTTAAGCACATGTATGCTTGGTCTGAGTTTTGTGTGACACAAATCACATCCGTTGAAGAACGGAACTAAATGAGCAGAAACGTGACTTCCAATCACTGATTACAATCATTTACATATTTGTAACACACAAATGTTTCTATGTTTATCAGCTGTAAGGAAAATCTAAATTCCAGTTCAGTTCAAATCATATAAGCCGAGCAGGGAAGGAAACCAAAACCGGTTCCAATTTGCATTTGGGGTCCAACTTTGTATGAAATTGAATTTGGAGCTTTCAAAATTAGTTTTCCTGATTTGGGTTTTGCCCTTAAGAGACATTTGAGAAAGTAGGTCAATACCAAACAAATGTGTAGTAACCTAGGGAATAACCCTGTTGTGTGTGATGATTTGTGGATGTTAATGCTGGATTTTATGGTCACAAATTGAGTTTGGATATTTGTGACCTTAATCCAGCGTTAATGTCCACAAATCATCAGACACAAGGGCGTTGTTCCCATTCTAATCCAATTCCATCATTTGCACGGTTTATTTTTCTGTGAGTAATTTGGTTGGCGAAGTTTACCGTAGCAACAGCGCCATTATTGACATCTGGACGCGGTCGGGGTGCGAAGTAATATATCAAATGTGAAATGGTCGAATATTTTGCCACCGTCAATGCGGTATTTTGTGGTCGGAAATCTCATACGATTAACCAATCAGATTTACGGAACAAATGTAATTGTATTAGAATCAGTATTTCCCAGTCCTGGGCCTCAGAGCCCAAAGCGCTGCACAGCTTCCATTTGCCCCTAAACTGGTCAGATCACCTCTGTCAGGTGTGTTGAGCTGATCTGCAGCTGGCTGAGCAGTGTGTTTTGTGTTTATCTTTTACTTATTTTGAGATTTTGGTGGATGTGCTATAACTGTTATACTATGTAGAAGACAAATTATGTTACTGAAGTAATTGGGCTGAAAGAAAATCCCGATTAGGGCATGGATCGACCAGAGTATAACTCATTACCTGAACCATAGTTTCAGTCTTACTGAGGTCATGGGTTAAATAGGAGCTCAGTTATGTTCAAAAACTCCTGAGATATTATCTCAAGCTTGACTATTTTGACCAGTTTGACCTTTGAGTAGTGATGATTAAACATCTTGCAGACTAATGTGTGATGTTTGTTGTCACACAGGTGACTATGTGGTGATGACTGTGTACTTTGACCTGAGCAGAAGGATGGGATACTTCACCATCCAGACTTACATCCCCTGCATCCTCACCGTGGTCCTCTCCTGGGTCTCCTTCTGGATCAAAAAAGATGCCACACCAGCCAGAACTGCTTTAGGTACTGTGGACTTACTACAGTTCTGTAGACCTCTCTGTACACAGGATGGAAACCTATTTCTTTCACCAACACTGATGAGATAAGTGTAAGTAATGGTGCATAGTATTAGCAGATGCATGCATCATCTCAACATTCTTGATTTGAATTTTATGGTTGCACATTTAATCGTGTTTTCCTGTGTTTAATATCTTTATCTTTTTGTGCCACTGAATCTGTGTACTGCATGGACATTAATTTATCACTTAACCTGAGCCTCTCCATTAGTTTCTTCTGTTTTGTTATGTTTTGCCATCTTATGTGCATGCTGTCTATTCATTGTGCAGTCATGTGGAGCATTTTGGTGAAGGTAATTGACATCTTCTTTTTTCTTCTTCTTCTTGTTCTTTTTGTTTGTTTGAATGAGGTTGTTTACCCAGAATGTTGTGAAATGTAACACACACGTGATACACACCTTTAACACTCTCAAGGGAAGGTAGCGACTGATACTAACCTGCCAGGATGAGTGCTGAAACTAGTGTCAGGGCCAGTAGGTTCGTCTGCTGGAGCATCATGAGATGTTGAAATGAAACTCAAACACAATGGAATGAAAATGCCGGCTTTAGTAACTGTAGGAATTGCTAACCATGAACATATGTACAAATTTAAATGCATATATCAGTGATGAAAGTTTTCCAGAAATGACCGGAAATCAGGGTTTTTACTCACGTGGTGAACGTTTTCTGGTTATTTTTGACAACATATGTCAGAGTCCATTCATTCAATTCATTTCTGTTCCATGCCCAAACAGTTGGTGGCGGTAATACACCGTGTTGGTTTGCAAGCCGCCAATAATTTCCAAAGAAGAAGGATTTATTTGTTTGGAGTGGCTATACGCCCAACCGTTGGTTCAATAAAGTAAATACGCGAGCATATACGTAAAACCACATCCGACCAATGAGTGCGCTTGTAAGTTCATTTCTGGTTTCAATTTGGGGAAAAAAGGCACATATTTTCTCGCTGGATGCAGGAGGGGTCGCAGCCCATTGAGGGACTGTGATCTAAAGCGGTTCTGTTTGGCTCATCACACCCAGGGAACTGTGTGTTGGTAACAGGCTTCTGTTCAAAATGCTTATGAAGTTTGTGTGCTTTCATCCATTGCGGTGTTTTCTTTTCGCAGTAATTAAAGATGGCGAATAAGGTAAGACATTATATTTATCTGCCCAACGGTTGGGCAAATAAGATAAGACATTATATTTATCTGCCCAACAGTTGAGCGAATAAGATAAGACATTATATTTATCTGCCCAACAGTTGAGCGAATAAGATAAGACATTATATTTATCTGCCCAACGGTTGGGCGAATAAGATAAGACATTATATTTATCTGCCCAACAGTTGGGCGAATAAGGTAAGACATTATATTTATCTGCCCAACGGTTGGGCGAATAAGATAAGACATTATATTTATCTGCCCAACGGTTGGGCGAATAAGATAAGACATTATATTTATCTGCCCAACGGTTGGGCGAATAAGGTAAGACATTATATTTACCTGCTCAACGGTTGTGCGAATAAGATAAGACATTAGATTTATCTGCCCAACGGTTGGGCGAATAAGATAAGACATTATATTTATCTGCCCAACGGTTGGGCGAATAAGATAAGACATTATATTTATCTGCCCAACGGTTGGGCGAATAAGGTAAGACATTATATTTATCTGCCCAACGGTTGGGCGAATAAGGTAAGACATTATATTTACCTGCTCAACGGTTGGGCGAATAGCCTTTGACTTATTTGTTTTGGGCTTTAAGAGTTTATGAAGCCATATTTTTGTGGGCTGTGTTGTTGTTTTTCTAACAGTTGTGGACATTAAAAGTCACGAGCTGCATTTTTTTCCCTCCAGTAATCATACATTAAGTGGAGCTAATGGGTGATGCTTCCAGCAGCTAAGAATGCTAATGCTGTTAGCATTCAGACGAGAGTTTGCGAGTCAAACTCACAGGATTAATGAGTTTGAGCAACAGAAAAGAAAATTGTCTGAGGTGAGTGAGTGAAAATAATACGTGACGTTAATGCTCTGCTGAGGTTTATCAGCTAAATTAGCTTGTTAGCTGCAGAATCAGTCGCTGTTGAGCTGAGTGTTTGACCAATTTTTATTTTTACCAAATAAAGCTACACAGTTTTTATTGTTACTGCCGTAACTACAAGAAAACTTTAAATAACTTAGATTATTTTATTTTAAGTTTTTTAACCATCAAGTTGTCAAAGAAAATAGCACAGTGCTGTTTCATATTTCTTTATATTTTAAGAAATATATTTCTTGACCACATCAGAAACATACATTTGATGAATGAATGAATTAATCTACCATTAGTACATGGACACATTACTTTTCATTTTATTTGTCTAAAAATAGTTTTCTGATGTAAGAAAAGTTTTTTAACTTCATAATGTACAGTAATCAGAAATTAATGTTGAATTAAAAACATATTTGTAAGGATTTTAAGGAGGCCAAGAATTTGAAAACAGAGATAATCAATAGCTCCAAAGCTCCTGCCAAAACTAGGAAAACTCAGACGTGATGAACAAGTTGATGCATTAATGTGCGATAAATACTCGTATTGTTCCATCTGAATTGATAGTGAGAATTATTATGTATGAATTCTTTGAATTGTCATTTCTTTTACGGTGTACTTTTCTGAACCACAATGTGATTTTTGGATTAAAGGCTGGAGCACAATACAAGTTGTGAGAAAAGACAGGTGGAAAAATTGACCTGACCCAACAAAAAAATGTTTTGTTTTTTTTTGTTTGTTTTTTAGATTTCTTTGGTGGGTAAATAGACCTGAAAATGCACCAGAATGCATCTGATATCTCAAATGTTTCTGGGGGACAACCCCCAGACCCCCTGCCAGGGGCTTTGGGCCTTTGGCCCTTGCCAAAAACTTTCAGTTTTTTTCCCATGGCCCACTTTCATCACTGGTATATACATACATGAAGCGGAGTTATTCCATTCCACAAAAATGTACCTGAAGGAAAAAGGAAAAAAAGTATCATTGGTTTAGCCAAACCTAGATCATATCCCAGTCTCAGGCATCAATCATCTTTTGAATATACTCTCATCACTTGAATCTCTTTATCTTCATCTTCACGCTATTTCATTCAAATTTACAGGTCAGAATGACCTAAAGAAAAAACAATTGTGGCTCGATTCAGATCAGTAACAAAAATCAAATGAGGAGTCAGTCCTACTTAGTAACCACGAGCTCCCATTTCCAGATAATGAATTAATGCAAACAAAAATAAGTTTAGTTCAAATTGAGAAAATAACCCTAGAATGATGACACAATCAGGGTCCAATGTTCCAGGATGGGCAAAAGAAAATAAATCTGCAGGACTCCAGGGAAATTAAATTCTGCACTGCATATGCAACACTCTCACATACATCATAAAGAAAATCAATAAATAAATAAAATCAATTGAAACCAAGAAGGCCTGTGGTTTTGACAACATCCTAAATGAAATCAAATTCATGGTTCCCAAATTCTAGTTGGCCATATTAAAGCTCTATAACAAATTCAGATTCTTCGTTGTCATTGTAACAGGTACAATGAAAGGTAAGGTGCACGACTTTCAGTGAAAATATAAACCTGAGTAAACTACGTGAACACTCGAAAGGAAGAAAAGAAAACTAACATAAAATTTAACAGAATTGGGGGGAATCTTTCCACACAGGTCCCCCCAATGATAATGGGCTGAATGTTTATTTTTTTCACCTGAAGTCTACAATTAGCTCCTTGGTTTTGGATGTGTTCAGGAACAGGTTATTTTTTTCTACACCACACTCTCAGCTGTTCCACCTCATCCCGGTAGGCGGACTCATCTCCTCCAGTGATACAGCCAACCACTGTAGAGTCATCCGCATACATAATGAAGGTGTTGCTGGTGTGGATAGGGTGCAGTCAGAGGTGTAGAGGGTGAAGAGCAACGGGCTCAGCATACAGCCTTGAGGGGAACCAGTGCTGAGTGTCACATCTGTGAATACGCAAGGGCCAGTCCTGACTCTCTGTGAGCGATCTGTCTGATTAAGTCCTTAATCCAAAGACATGTGAAATGAGGTAGACCGAGGTTCAGCAGTTTTCTCATGAAGTCATGCGGGAGGATGGTGTTGAATGCTGAACTGTAATCCATGAAGAGAAGACGGGCATAGTTACCCTGTTACTCCAGGTGGGTTAGCATGGTGTGGAGGGCAGTACTCACAGTATCCTCTGTGGACCTGTTGGCCTCATAAGCGAATCGGTATGTGTCTGAAATGGGGGTTATGAAAGACGTGATGTGATGTCTAGCCAGTTTTCCGAAACACTTCACCACAGGTGTGAGTGCCACAGGCCGGTAGTGATTGAGGCTGGTTAAGAACAACAAAGTAGACATTCCAATTCAAATTTGGCTCAAAATATTGGACTCCGTTATAGAACTCATTTCTCTTTATGATTGCGAGGTCTGGGGCCCGCTCGACAACCAAGATTTTGCTAAATTTGACAAACACCAAATTGAAACTCTGCATGCAGAATTCTGCAAATCCATCCTCCTTGTCCAACAGAAATCACCAAACAATGCGCGCAGAGCAGAATTAGGATGATACCCATTAATTATTAAAGTTCAAAATAGAGTAATTACAATATGTATTCATCATCATGGAGAACATCGTTAAACAAGTTTTGGAAGACTGCGGGGGTGTTGGTTAAACCAAAGAGCAAAATAAATACTCATAATACTCACAAGTCTCTCTTGCAAATGAGGCGTTGAGTCGCAAGGGACTACCTGTATAAATATATATCACCTATCTTCATCTTATCAAGTGATATGTATTACGCAGGTCTAATTTAGTGAAAACCCTGCCCCCTTCTAACAGTTCAAAAGCTGGGGCAATAAGAGGGAGGGGTTACCGATTCTTAATCGTGACGTCATTAAGGCCCCTATAATCAATGCATGGGTGTAAGGTTTTGTCTTTCGTCTCTACAAAAAAAGAAATCTGCTCCAGGGCAATTCTACGGTAACGGAATTACAATCTGAGCTAATCTGTCCTGGTTAGATGCCATATGTCCAGATTTTGCTACTGTTGTAATTCCGTTAACATAGAATTGCCCTCCAGCCAGAGAGGAAGACAGATGGATTAGGATTAGACCTGCAGCTAAGGATTCCTGTATATATCCAGACATAGCTTGCCATTCCTGCACGGACAAAGAAAACAATTTGCCCCTAGGGGGACTGGTACCGGGGAGCAGGTCAATGGCATAATCATAGTCACGATGTGGGGGTAGAGCTTTGGCTTTGCTAAATACAAGAGCTAGGTCATGGTAGCATGTCGGAACTCCGGTGAGATCTGGATTATCAGTGGCCGGAGAATCCGGTCGCCATACTAAACAGGAAAATAGCTGAATTGACTGAGAACAATGAGAAAACTGACCCAAGGAACTGCCGTCCACCGCCATCACCACCAGGGTGCGCGGTAGGTGATATAATTTAAGATGCAGGTTCCTGGCGAGAGAAGAATGCATTAAATTAGTGTCAGAACCCGAATCCACAAAAACTGGAATAGATACAGAGGAATGATCAGAAATCAGCTTTGCCCTAATTGTTCTGAGCTGCAGTAGAAACAACAGAATTCTGACTCACCCGAATTGAAGGCTTAAACTGCATGGCGGCACCCCTGACCTGGCATCCAGAGATCATGTGACCTTACTGACCACAGTAGAAGCACAGTCCTTTCTTCAGCAAGTGCGCCCAGCTGCATCGGCTCATTTGAGCTACTTCTGGATGAGCGTGTACCGCCAGCTGAAACAGATGTGAGCTAGCGGACCAGACTGATGAGCTATACTGGCTGCACTGATGGACGGGTCTCCCTCCCAGGTCTCTCAGACAGACTTCTGTCCACCTTGATCAGCAGGTCTATGAGCGTGTCCAAAACCTCAGGGAGCTCCGTTGTGATTAGCTGATCCTGCATGTGACTGATGAGTCCTTCGAAGAAAACATCATTCAAAGCTGCGAGGTTCCACTCACTCTTGGCGGCCAGTATGCGGAAGTTGATGGCATAATCGGATACTCTGCGAGCGCCTTGTTTGAGCTTCAAAAGCGACCAAGCCGCCCCTCACCTGGAGATTTGCGCTGGAATACTTGCTGTTATGATTTGGTGAAGGAGCTGAGAGTCTGACAAGACTGTGACTGCCTGCTCTATTCAGCCGTAGCCCAGGATGCTGCCCGCCCGGTAAGGTGTGAAATCATGAATGCTATCTTCGTTCTGTCATACGGAAGCATTGACATTAATTTGAAATGTAATTCACATTGTGTAATGAATGGCTTTACATCTCCTGATTCCTCGAAGAAACAATCTGAGCAGGAGAGCTGGTTACAAAAAACTGTGCCCAAAATGGGAGCCGGCAAGGCTGCCGGTGGACCTGGAAGTGAGCTGTGGTGGTTTCTATCTGTGTTGCTCAGCGTGCCGGTGGATCTAATCGGTCCAACAGCTGACCGACCTGCGAGCTCAGAGTAGTTCTCATTGAGTCTTGCTGTTTAGACAGCTTGCTTAATCCAGCGCACAGCATGGTTAACTTGTCTTCTTATTGTGCCAGCTGTTGTCTGTGAGCATGTACCGCCAGCTGAAACAGATATGAGCTAGCTGTGTCTATCACTGGTCAGATCGTCCTGCCAGAATCATCGTCTCATTTGAACTACTTCTGGATGAGCGTGTACCCCCAGCTGAAACAGATGTGAGCTAGCGGACCAGACTGATGAGCTGTGCGGGCTAAAGGACCTTGCCCAAAAAGGCTGGATGCAAATGCTAAGCTTAGAGACTGGAGCGTTTCGGTCAAAGAGTTTTACTGGATTGACAAGCACGGTTCTATACATGATAATGCAGTCCAAAATCAGCAATGATAACAGAAACATAAGGTTAGGCATGGTCCAAAAAACAAGCAGGTAGTCATCAAAACACAGCAAGGAAAAAGTGGTCGAGAGATACGAGGTCTGTTAGAAAAGCCGCTGTGGGCCGCCTTTAATCTGGTTGTAATGCTCCTTAATCTGTGTGACGCCGATAGAATCTTCACCAAAAGCCATCTGAATTTTCCGAATAGTTTCCACCTGGCTGTCTCTCACAGTTTCTGAAAAAATTTGATGCAGCACTGCTCCAATCATTCAGACAGCTTCCTGACAATGAAAATCCGACGAGGGGGGAGGACCAGTGCTCACTCATAGCCTGCCCACCGGCGAATGACGCAACCGACAGTCGTGATAAAACACTGTTCAAGCTTGGCTGATGCAAGCGCACATGATTCAAATCCATGTAGGTTTTGCAAAAAAATAAAAAGGTCCGTTAGTTTTCTAACAGACCTCGTACACAAAAGAACAGAGCTGGAAACAAAGGCATAGAGCACGATGATCTGGCAGGGGAGTGAGAGAAATGCAGAATGTGATGAGCAGGAAATAGGAAAAGAGGTGTGCAGGAAAGCTCCAGAACAAGGTGTGGAAAACAGAAGAACTGTCCACCTCCAAGCACCCAAGTGACAGACAAGAGAAAACAGTTAGATAAATCCCAAGCAAAAAGTGACAGAAAAAAATCCCACAAAACATCTGATAAAACCCACAATACTGACAAGTTCAGGTGATTGCCAGCCATTCTCCCTCTAAATGAGGGAGATGCTTTGTTTTTGTGATGAGTGAGTGTGTCATGCAAAGAGTCTATGAGCCAGAAGCCAATTTTGATCTAATCTGTATCATTTAAGGGGCTAAATGACATTGACAATCCAGCCTCAGTATGAACTAATACAGGTCTGTGTTGTCAAGTGTAGTGTGTGTGTGTGTGTGTGTGTGTGTGTGTGTGTGTGTGTGTGTGTGTGTGTGTGTGTGTGTGTGTGTGTGTGTGTGTGTGTGTGTGTGTGTGTGTGTGTGTGCACACTCACCCCTGTGTGTGCCTCTACCTGTATGTAAGACCTTGTGGTACATAATACAGTCCTCCCATGAACCTAATTCCTATCATCTTGCATTGTGTGCAGCTGGGTTTATTGTCCATTTATGTTGTTGTTTCTATTATTTTGTCACCTGCTTGTCATCTGCTGTCTTTATATTAACTATCACAAGATGAAATGAATCTGATCTGACAAGCTCATCTTCCATTCACGATTTCAAGGCACTGCTATGATTCAAACTGTCTGTCAGTGTCAATCAGGATCCACATCCACTTAATCTAAATGTCATATGGTTTCTGCTCAATTACCTTTAGAATATTTCTCAGTCAGCCACTGACGGCATTGTAATTTATTTCATCTTGCTCGTTCACAGTTTTTATGTTTACAATGAATCTCTCTCTCTGCTACCTCTTGAGATTTTAATCGGTGTGACTAAGGTACCCCTTGCAATTACAACTATAAGCCTCGACAGAAATAAAGAGCGAATGCAAATATGAATTTTGTCTCTTTAGTAACATGGATTTCGATTAGTCTGATGTGATTTTGACCTCTTGTGACCCTCAGGTATCACCACGGTGCTGACCATGACTACGCTTAGTACAGTAGCCAGGACGTCTCTGCCCAGAGTGTCTTATGTGACCGCTATGGACCTTTTTGTCACCGTCTGCTTCCTCTTTGTCTTTGCTGCACTAATGGAATACGCCACGTTAAACTACTACTCATACAGTGCCCGAAGACCCAACTGTATCCAGACTAAACAATCCGTAAGTTGCGCTCGAATAAATATCATTTTGATGCTCTTAAATATACTTGCAGCAATAACAGCTGCAGTTCAGATATGCAGAGAAATTAGCTCTAATCACATGCAAATTTGTGACTGAGGTCTTGGGGGTTGCTTGGTGGTGATGGTTGGTCGACATATTAGTGGTAACTCATTTAGGGGTCAGATTATCACAGACAAACTACGGTGCATCCAGAAAGTATTCACAGTGCTTCACTTTTTCCACATTTTTTTTAATATCTCAACCTTTTTCCAAAATAGAGTAAATTTATTTTTTCCCTCAAAATTACATGACACCCATTTTGGAGTCTCTTCACTGGCTTCCTGTCTCTGTAATCAGATTTTATGTCAGTCATAATGACTCGAGGCAGTTGGACTCTAATGCTGGATTCAGGAGGTTTAGCTTCAGAGCTTAATGTCGGGTTAACCAGGGTTCTGTACACAAAAAGTCCAACAACATTACAGCAACATTAGGCTCAGACAGGATCCAAAAAAACGAGCAACCAGATCAGTACACAGGCACGCAAACACTGGGCAAATACTCTGAAGACTAAAAGGCTTGAAAGCGGCACATGGCACATCAGTCTCACACCAGGTGAAGGGAACAGTGCAACTTATAAAGAAGTGATTAGGATGAAAAAACAAACAGGTGTGAAGGAGAGAACAGGAACAGGGCATGGCAACCTGAGAGAGAGGACAGAAGGGGAAACGCCCAACACCAAGCAAAAAGCACCAGACAAGAAAAATCCCACCACCAAAACCCAAACAAAAATAATAACAGAGAGACACCAAATATAATATTGCATTGACCCCAATCATGATATTTTAAGGTTCTGCTATTAACCTGTAAAATTATTTACGGACTAGCACCTCTCTATTTAGCTGACCTAGTCGAGCCCTACGTACCGGCCTGGGCTATGCGTTCTCAGGGTGCAGGGCTACTTTGTGTCACAAGGCCACAGAGTGTTCTCTTATCCTGCCCGTTTTGTCAAATGATCTCCCTGTGTCAATAATACAGTCAGATTCTGTAGAGACTTTCAAGTCCAGACTTAAGATACATTTATTCTCCCTCTCGTATGACTAGCATACTGGTGTTGTATGGAACTATGCTTCCTACCCTTTTAAATTCATATTATTAGTAAACGGAGCAGGTCTTGGCGTCATGTTGTGTTCTGTATTGTAAACCTTTTTGGGAGCATGGCCTAAGCAGTGGGTCACCCCTTTGAGTCTGGTTCTGCTTGAGGTTTCTTCCTCACATCATCAGAGGGAGTTTTTCCTTACCACTGTCTCCTGTGTGCTTGCTCTAGGGGTTGGTAAGGTTAGACCTTACTTGTGTGAAGCGCCTTGAGGCAGCTTTGTTGTGCTTTGGCACTATGTAAACTAAATAAATAAATTAAAATTCTACTCACAACAGCTCATAATGAAATGAAAAAAGTTTGTTTTTAATTTATTAAAAATAAAAGAACTACAAAATCACATGTACATAAGTATTCCCAGCTTTTGCTCAATACTTTGATGCACCTTTGGTAGCAGTTAAAGCCTCAAGCGCTGTGAATGCTGTCTGGATGCACTGTATTTCTTGGTGCATTAGAAGAAGTTGAGCACCACAAGGAACTGTAGAGGTCACATAGATAGCTGAGATTTCATGTGTCGTCTTTTCATAAAGTGCTTCTCTGTTCCACTCTGCTCTGAAGCAGTGAATGGCGAGAATTTAAAATTGTCAAATGTTCAGTCTCTCTAGTCACAGCCGCTGTACAGTCTCATACTCTTTATGTTTCCTAATGATTGATTGAAATGAACTCTAAGACATATTCAGTGACTTGAAAATGTTCTTGTTCTTGTCAGCTGGCTGAAAAGTGTTAACATTTCTGAAATCTGTTGTTTTGAATTCTAAATTAGAATTTAATTGAAATCTTTTTGGATAGATTTGTTTGACTTTGGCTGAATCTCAATTCTACCCCTTGGCCCTTCCCCTCCATTTGCGCGGGCACGAGAGACAGAGGGGTGTCTCAATTCTCTTTTTGGAGCGAGGCGGAGGGGTAGCCGGAGGACTTCAAACCCCTCCAAACGGAGTGTGCATCCAGATTCACTCCGTTTGGAGGGGTAGGAGGAGCTTACTGCTGTCTCCACAGAAACAAACATGGCACCAAAAGAGCCGCACAAATGAAGTGGCTTTCATTATAAATTACGCTGTTTAGAAAGTTAGAACTTGCCAAAAAACTTTACAGGCAGTTGCCTATGACAGCAACATGTATGCTGCTGGATGCATGTTGCGTGTATTGTCGTTCTGAGGAATATTGTAACGTCACTCGTGCGCTGAGCCATTATAATGCACATACACACGAACATTATGATAAAACACTTTTATATCTCACAACGGAGAAAATCATGATAAAGGATAAGCACGTTAATTTGTATGTTCATAAATCTTTAATAATAATATACTAATAATAATAATATCAATCCCTGCTGTTGGATTTCAAGGTCTGTAACATGTGTATTTTGTAAACAAACAGGGAGCCCTGAACACACTCGTCTCCTAATAAGCTTTCAGGTAGAAAATGAGAAGTTTCATTAATGGGAATAAGTTGGAAAATATATACACACATGTATATGTGTAACACATAACCTGATGTCCTAATAGACTGTTATTATTTGTCAAGGAAATTTCTAAAGGAAATAGGGCTGGATGCAAAAAATGGGAGCATTTGAAAAAGAAATATAAGGTTAATTGAACTAGATGCAGCCCATAACATACATTCAGGAGCTGATCATATAATTAGAATATCATGAAAAAGTTGATTTATTTCAGTAATTCCATTCAAAAAGTGAAACTTGTATACATTCATTGCACACAGACTGATATATTTCAAGTGTTTATTTATTTTAATTACTAATTAATTAATTAATTGATTAATTACTAACAATCAACTAATTATTAATCAAACAATATTAATTGCTATTATTATTTATTATTAGTATTATTAACATTAACTAATTACTAATTAATTAATTATTATTACTATTAATTATTATTATTATAAATTACAAATTAATTCAATTAATTAACATGACATGATTGCGATGCGTCGAAGAAATCTGCAACTTTTTCTATTTCTTTGCATTTACACAGAAAGGCGAGAAAATAAAAAGAACAAACAGGCTACTGTATCAAGTTGCATTTTGGTTGCCATGTTAACAAACAGTGAAGACGGCAGTTTGACACGGGCAGTTATTTTTTTCTCCTAAGGCGGAGGGGTGTTTCAGTTCATAGGGCTAGAGGCATACCCCTTCGCCTTACCCCTTGTTTTAAAGGGGTAGGGGTAGGGGTAGGGCCAAGGAGAAGGGGAAGGGGTACAAAAGAGAATTGAGATTGGGGGCAAGAGATGAAAATATAAATTCAACTATAAAACACATAAAGCCTGATCTTGATTTTTTGTTTAATTTCTTTTTTTCAATGGCATAAAAAGATGAACTGAAAAATAGGCCGTATCGTGGTGAACAACTTGGCAAACAAACAGTTAAACCTATTTCAGTGGCTTTTGTTCACTGTGTCAGTAGAAATAACTAAAGATTGTCAGTCATAGTGATGAATAAATGTGGATGAGGTGCTGCCCTAAAGTACAGTATTGTCAGTTGGAATAAAGGTAGCTTTCTTCTGACGGTGTTTTGATTTTTAAAATCACACAATGAAGTGAGAAAATTTTCAACAAAGTGATGTGACGCTGCCCTTTAGAAGCTCTTCAGATGAGGTAGAGGGTACCATTCTATTTTTGTCTGAACAAGCTTCTAAGACATACGGGCTTCGTTCAACATCTGAAAGCAGTGACTGCAGACTGTTAACTTTGTGATCTGTGCACAAAACCAAAGCAGTACTGTGAAATGACACATTGTGTTCAGATATCCTGACTGTAACGCACGAGAGACCGTGACTCTCTGGATAAAGGTTTTAGCTTTTTGCACAACTGAAGAAACATTTGTTGAATCCTCCCTATTGCATATAAGTAAAATTGACCCAGAATGCATTGTATTTTCAACATCCGGTGTTCGGCACTTCTGTTTTATTTTTGCATGGATTTACAAGAAAGCCAATTTTACAAGTCTGATCATGAAGGCTTGGAGAGGAAGTGATGTCATGTTAGTGCTAAATGTGAATGATATTTATTCCAATAATAAGAACTGTCAAAAAATTTTCTCCTGTGTTGGAATTGTGTGGTGATAGGAATCGCCTTTTGAATGCTTGAATAACGTCAGTCGCACAAAGAAATCAAATAATAGTGAAAACATGTTTGGTGCGGTGTTATAACATATCAGTCAGTCGCTTCATGAGGTGTCATAACATCAGATCAGTTAGCGGCTCGGTGCAGTGTTATAACAGATCAATCAGTCGCTCCGTGATGCGTCATAACATCAAGCCTGGTTCACATGGCAAGATAATTAGGCCAATATCAAACCCGATCTTCCCCTTCTGACAATCTTAAGGACGCCCCGACAATCGTGATGACACTAAATATGACATTATCAGATATTCCTGCCATGTGTGGTGTGTTAAGAAGGACGTGAGTAGCTAAATGCGACATGCAGCCAGTCAGAAAGTGAGGTGTCTAACCTGGGAATGTTCGTGTGTGAAATCTTTTTGTGTGTGTTGTTTTTACCGTGTGGCTGCACACCACACACTGTGCAACTAAACCTGTCAGATCTATGATTTGTTTTTGTTTTTTTTATCTCCACTTCTGGGGTCTCTCAAGTTTTGGAAACCTACAGATAATTTAAAATCCTGCAGTCGACAACACTGTGATATAACTGATCGCCAGTAGATGGCAGTGTTCTGTACATTTTGACGCCGGTTATATCACATGGCCTGAATCACAACAGACTTTTCGGCTTTGAGATGCACCTGGGCTTCCTCTGGCATTTTTACATAAAACAAACACAACAACGTCTATAAACCCAGAGAATATATTCACGAGAGTTTTAGGCACAATATACAAAGAGTTTAATGCTGTTGTCCATGTGGAGCCTGATCAGAGCATCTCAAATGCATTTCTTCTGTCATGAATACCCATAATGCACCTGGACACAGCATGTCCACACTAATACCTTCAAAATTAGTGCATTACTTTAAAACTAAAACATATATCTGATATTTTCACTTTATAAAACTTAAGACGTGACATTAATTTAAATAACTTGTCCGAAATTAGTTTGGTTAAAATTTTAACCATAAGTTAAAACTGTATGCCTCTCGATGACTTGGGTGCTATTGCCAGCATATTAGTATGGGATCAAAAGAAATTAGCTTTTTTTTTTTCTTTTTTTCTGTGTCCAGTTCTCATTTGCCTGCAGAGGATAGAGTGGTTTCATCTAGAACCAGCTCTTCTCTGTTTGCAGAGGATAGAACTGCATATCTACTACAAAACACTACATCTACAAAAATGTTAGCAGTCTGAAAATTATCGGACCAAAACTTATTGGAAGATAATTGGTCCGATGATGGTTTTCAAACTTATCTGAAAAGCTAATCCGATAATGAAAACATTATCTTCGATAATTAGTGGTTAGCGGATTAGCGGAACTGTACCCACCACTGCTTGGAAACATCAAAGCTTTTATGAAGCTTTGTGAAGTGTAAAAGTGCGTCGGATAGCAGCTCAGTGTTCTCTGTGGCTGCTGTGTGCCACCTGAGGAGAAGTAAAATTGGTGACATGCAGTTATGTTGCAAGGTGTGTATTTATTTATTGCTTAGTTTCTCCAGTCTGATTTACACTTAATGGATGTATTTTTATTGTTTTCTTTGTGAACGCTGCACCAGTTATAACACAATTGGCATTATGGTTGACTGTCAATCTCAGTAAGGTAATAATAATCACATGTGACTATATGTGATAGGGAGTACGCTGTGTGCACAGTTATGAGGCAAATTATATTTTTGAGGATTAATTTTATTATTGAACAGCTACAGTGCTCTCACTCAATCCAAAATGTTAATAAACCTCAAATCTGTAATTACTGTGAAAAATTATTATGCAAATAAAATGAAAAGAGCATTTTCCCATCTCACTTGTTTATTTTCATCTGGTGCAGTGACACTAATAAAACAACTCAAAATTTACAAATAAACATTTAAAAAAATCTTTGACCAATAAAGCCACCCTTCTTTTCAATAACAGTCATAAGCCTTGATTGATTGAATCAATAACACAGAAAGGTGAATATATCAATAATACATGGATGACAAAATAAAGCATAAACACTTATTTCCATTGTGGTCCTTGTGAGGTTAACAGTTGACCACATTGAGGAGCTCGATTAAACATGTAGAAATTGCAAGTAGATATTACAATGTCATCTATGTAGCAATAAATGTATAATTTTATATATATATATATATATATATATATATATATATATATATATATATATATACATACACACACACACACACACACACACACACACACAGTGGTGGGCACAGCTAACCAAAAAGTTAGCTGGTAACTTGCACAATCAGGGACTGACTAAATACTTTTTTACCCCACTGTATGTGATTTATGTGAGTTAGTTGTTAATGAAATAATTACATATGAAGCAGAATTTTTCACGCACACACTCACAGAGAAAATGTTGCGATCGATGGGATAAAGTGTTTCTGGGCACTATTGTTTATCTGGTGGAAAAAGTAAAGAAAAAATATGTGGACATGGGGCCCAGCTCTGCCTATAAACTACTGAGAGTGTTTCTGTGCAGGTTCATCTATTGAAAATAATACTGAATATATGTAAGTTTAAAAGGAGTCTGTTTGTTTGCCTCCTTAGAACTACTCGGTGCTGGATGTGAGATCACCACACACAGTCATCACGTTGAACAACTTGTACTGGCAGGACTTTGAGGAAGCATGTGTCTACGAGTGTCTGGAAGGCAAAGACTGCCAGAGCTTCTTCTGCTGCTTTGAGGAGTGTAAAGGAGGTGCATGGAGAAAAGGACGTGTCCACATAGATATACTTGAACTGGACTCGTACTCGCGTGTATTTTTTCCTACCTCCTTCTTGCTCTTCAATGTGGTCTACTGGGTAAGTTACCTCTACCTTTAGCACTGCGTGTGCCGAGCAGATTGTTCTGCCTCTGTGACTTCAGGTACGACAACACAACACGTGACCCGCTCTCTTCATACGCTGCACACATGGAGGACATCAAAGACAAAATGAAGACAAAGAAGGAAATGTGTTTGCACTGCTACCCCAAACCTGTCAGTCAGAAAGCAGCGCACTATCCTGCCATCAGTCAAAACTAGTAGGTGAACATCCAAGGACACTCTAAGCATTCATAGTGCCTTCCTCTGGAGGGGTAGATAACGATCAGGGAACAATGAGTCGAAAAAGACGAGCCTGGCTTTGACTGATTGTCACTGTTTATTCATAAATAAAACATCAATTTGTTGTCACAAACAATCACACAAAGAATCATGAGGCTGCCAGTCATCAGACCATCAGCAGTGATGCACGTCTCCTGCTCTGGTAGCACAGATCCTGTGAATTGGCTTCCAAGGATCCAGAACACATTAATTTCACAACAAAAAAGTCATTTGTATTTTAGTAGCAAAATTCAATGAATTAGGATATTAAAGTCTGTGCTTTATATGTTATATTTTATTCATATTTACCACCTGGTGTTCCAGGTGTCACCCCTCACTCTCCACGCTACCACAAACAATGGATTGAAGAAGAAAAAGGTTATTTTCCTTATTGATGTTGGAGGAAAAAAGGTAAACCAGTACAGAAGATAAATCTCATGTTTGGAACATTTCAAAAAGTTTCCATTGGTTATGATGCGTTTGTCTAAGATTTTGTAAAAACAGTTTGTCAAGCAGAGCTGCAAAGTGCAGAACATCCAAAACTCTGTTTAGATTTCACTCAGCATCCATCACATGATCCCTTGTGCAGCCACCAGTGTCCAGGTCTGAGGATTTGTTTCCACTCACTAAGGACTTTTCTGGCCTTTACATCCCACGATGTCTCACTGCTCCGTCAGCTTTCCAAATAATATGTGCATTTGTGACATTATATATATCCTGTTCAGAAAACTTTCAGAGCACTCTTATTTACAGTGAAGCATCATGGGATATTAAGTCTCCTTTTCAGTACAGCAAGCAAAGACAAGTTATGGTAAAGCTCTGTGTGTGAGTTGTTTGCCAAAATGGGTTGACATGGAATGAAAATCTTCATTGGCACAGGCTCTGCAGTTTATGTATTTGTAATCAAGAGCAGACCACCAGTGACTTGTCGAACAAGCCACAGCAACTTTAATTGTCCCATATCACGTTATTTCCAGTGCTTGCTGTGGTTAGTGTGTGCTGGTTGTTGACGGTGATGTGGCTCACATTTTTTAACTTATCTGGATCGAAAATGGTTGTCTGAATTCAAAGACCTGTGTACTTTCAGAATGAAAGTTTTTTAATGACATCTTTGAACTGATCTTTTGCCATGGTGGAGTGATTGTACGGCATACATCTTTAATGACTTAAAAAAAACAAAAACAAGAATCAAAATTATTTTGGATCTTCTGTAATCAAAATTATACATTCAGGCTCAAATATATACACACATCTCCACTAATATTTCTTTAAATGTTACTTGCCATGATTAAGCTTCTGGCATAATTCTGGTTGGATACTTGTCCATTCTTCTTGGCAGAATTAGTAGAGATAATTTAAATTTGTTGGCTTCCTGACACGGACCTGGCTTTTAAGCCTAGTCCACAAATTTTCAATAGGGCTGAGGTTGGGGCTTTGGGAAGGCCATTCCTGAAGCTTAATGTTAGCCTGCTTTATCACACACACACACACACACACGTTTGTGATCATTGTTCTGTTGAAACACTCAATTGGGGCAGAGTTTCAACCATCTAGCTGTTGATTTCAGGTGATATTGAAGAATTTGGAGCTACTCCTGGTTCTTCATTATTCCATCCACTTTGTACAATGCACTAGAACCACTGGCAGGAAAACAGCCCTACAGCATGATGCTACCATCACTCTGCCTGACAGCTGTGTTGTTAGGTTTGAAAGCCTTACATTTACTCATTTATACATATGCAAAGTGGGGACACATACAACCCCAGATCCAATGAAGTTGGGTTGTTGTGTAAAATGTAAATAAAAACAGAATACAATGATTTGCAAATCCTCTTCAACCTATATTCCATTGAATACACCACAAAGACAAGATATTTAATGTTCAAACTGATAGACTTTATTGTTTTATGTTATTGTGGAATTCTTTCCCATTCTTGCTTGATGTACGACTTCAGTTGTTCAGCAGTTTGGGGTCTCTGTTGTCGTATTTTGTGCTTCATAATGCACCACACATTTTTAATGGGCGACAGGTCTGGACTGCAGGCAGGCCAGTCTAGTACCTGCACTCTTTTACTATGAAGCCACATTGTTGTAACATGTGCAGAATGTGTCTTGGCATTGTCTTGCTGAAATAAGCAGGGACGTCCCTGAAAAAGACGTTGCTTGGATGGCAGCATGTGTTGCTCCAAAACCTGGATGTACCTTTCAGCATTGATGGTGCCATCACAGATGTGTAAGTTGTCCATGCCATGGGCACTAACACACCCCCATACCATCACAGATGCTGGCTTTTGAACTTTGCACTGGTAACAATCTGGATGGTCTTTTTCCTCTTTTGTCCAGAGGACATGACGTCCATGATTTCCAAAAACAATTTGAAATGTGGACTCATCAGACCACAGCACACTTTTCCACTTTGTGTCTGTCCATTTCAAATGAGCTCGGACCCAGAGAAGGCGGCGGTGTTTCTGGATGTTGCTGATGTATGACTTTCCCTTTGCATGGTAGAGTTTTAACTTGCACTTGTAGATGTAGCGATGAACTGTGTTAACTGACAATGGTTTTCAGAAGTGTTCCTGAGCCCACGCGGTAAGATCCTTTACACAAAGATGTCAGTTTTTAATGGAGAAAGAATTCAGAAAGGTTTAATGCAGAAAGAATTCCACCTACAAAGCTTCAGCAATTAGTGTCCTCAGTTCCCAAATGCTTGAGTGTTGTTAGAAGGAAAGGTGATGTAACACAGTGGTAAACATACCACTGTCCCAGCTTTTTTGAAACGTGTTGCAGGCATCCATTTCAAAATGAGCAAATACGAGGTCTGTTAGAAAAGTATTGGACCTTTTTATTTTTTTCAAAAACTATATGGATTTGAATCACGTGTGATTGCATCAGCCAAGCTTGAACCTTCATGCTCATGCGTGAGTTTTTTCACGCCTATCGGTTGCGTCATTCGCCTGCGAGCAGGCTTTGTGTGAGCAGTGGTCCACCCCTCTCGTCGGATTTTTATTGCGAATAAATGTCTGAACGATTTGGAGCTTTGCTGCATCAAATTTTTCCAGAAACTGTGAGAGACCTCCAGGTGGTAACCATTCGGAAAATTCAAATGGCTTTGAGGGACGATGTTATGGGGATTACACAGATTAAAGAGTGCTCCAGCCGGTTTAAAGACCACCCACAGCTGCTGAGAGCGCGCCGCGCTCCGAGCGCCGATCGACAGGCTCAAACCCTGCTGAAACAACCAGATCATTTCCAACGTGAAGGCTGTGTTGATCCGGGACGTCGCCTGACTTACACAAAAATGGCAGGAGACGTGGACATCAGTACTTTTTCGGCACATTCCACTGTTACAGGAGTTTTTTTCATGGAAAGAAAAGTGGAGGATTGCGCCACCGTGCCGCTCATGGCGCGGCACAAAACC
Organism: Thalassophryne amazonica; assembly: GCF_902500255.1. Classification (NCBI taxonomy): domain Eukaryota; kingdom Metazoa; phylum Chordata; class Actinopteri; order Batrachoidiformes; family Batrachoididae; genus Thalassophryne; species Thalassophryne amazonica. The sequence goes on along the minus strand of NC_047112.1, from coordinate 100,818,027 downwards.
ACCTCCTTGTTGGTCTCACAGGACGGCTTTGAGATGGCTTTCAGACGGCTGTGGGTGGGTTTTCAGTCGTGTGACTAACCGAGAAATTGTAGATGAGTCTGGACATGCCCCAACATGTCCTGTGAGGCTTCATCACGGAGTTGCTTTGTGCCATGCGGGACCGCCGCAACGCGCGGAATTCCTCTGCTCCTCTTTCCATGACAAAAACTGTAACAGTGGAATGTGCCGTTCATTTCCAAACTGGACGCTGTGTTTTATCCGGGACGTCCTCTGACTAGCACAGGAATTGCGGAAGACGTGGACATCAGCACTTTTTCGGCACATTGAGACAGACGTGCGGAGGAATTAAGATTTGCGCATGCGCACGAAGGTTCAAGCTTGGCTGATGCAATCACACGTGATTCAAATCCATATGGTTTTTGAAAAAAATAAAAAGGTCGGATACTTTTCTAACAGACCTCGTATTTGCACAAAAACAATAACGTTTATCAGTTTGAACATTAAATAGCTTGTCTTTGTGGCGTATTCAATTCAATATAGGTAGAAGACGACTTGCAAATCATTGTGTTCTGTTTTTATTTAAATTTTACACAATGTCCCAACTTCATTGGAATTGGGGTTGTACATCTAACTTGTGCTTACATACAGTTGTTTAAAGTAATGATCTTGGAATCTGTAGTTGTTTAAAAATGGCTCCGGGAGACCTTCCGAACTTGTGTAAATCTACAATTCTGCTTTTTAGATCTTCACTGAGTTTCTTGGACTTTCTTGGAGTTTTGGTCAGTTCATTGAGTGCTGTCAAACACATCCTTTTTACGCTGGTAAAGAAAACTACAAGTTGTAGTCACTCATGATCACTAGTTAGGAGTTCATACACCTTGGCATTGTTGCATTTTAAGCTTTATTTAACTAGTTTAGTCACACTGAGATCAAGATCTCTTTTACAAGGGAGACCCGGACAATTATAAAGTTTCCAATTCACCTAACTTGCATGTCCTTAGATGTGGGGGAAGCCGGAGCAACCAGAGGGAACCCATGCAAACACGGGTAGAACATGCAAACTCCATACAGAAAGGTCACAAGTTGGTATCAATCCCATGACCTTCTTGCTGTGAGGCACCAGTGCTAACAACTAAGCCATCATGCTGCCCAAAAGACATTGTAAAATCTTAAGCACCACTTATTAAAAGATTTTAGTTAATGTATGTTTATGTTTGAGCCTGTATGTATAATTTTGACCCTGTGTGGATTCAAGAAGATCCCAAATTCAAAATTCAAAGTCATGCATCCAATTCTTGTTGGTGTCTTTCATGAGGTACTCATATGCTGTACAATCACACCACCCTGTCAAAAGAGCGGGTCAGTGACATCATTAAAAGTCAAAAAATTACCATGACATTCATGCCCATGAGGAGTGTATGTAAACTCCTGACCACATCTGTACTTTTGAAATTTAAACTAGAAATGTGACTGTTAAATTAGCAATGACACTTGCAATGTACGTTGCTTTGCACTGGGTGTGAGATGGGGCTCCTCGTCTTGTCTGTGGAAAAATTGGCAAACCAAACTGAGTGGATCATAAGTAAAGTGATTATTCTGAACCAGCTGCATAAAATGAACTGCCTGCTATGGGATGGTAACTTACTGTAGGAAATAGAGCTTTTAGTGTCACATCTCTTTGTGTTGCCTGTTGTCTTCAATGGAAACACTGAGCACACAGCTCAGCACTTTACTATAAAACAGGAAGCAATGAGTTCAAGTGGGGCCCTGCGACAGACTAATAATAAGTAGAGTAATAAGTAACACCTTTGGGCTACAACCTCAGATCAGACAAGACCACCCGCTGAATTTAAGCAGCATATTACTAATTAGATGGAGTTTGGAGTTTACCACCCACTTTGGGCTGCATTCCCAAATGATTCTGGGAAGACCTGACCCAGGAACGACTGGGGCCTTTACCAGCCTCACACCATCCCGCGGTGGTCTTTCATGTGACATTTCCTGCGCACTCTTCCCTCTTTGCTCGCTGCTCCTAAGGGAATCCAGAATCCAGGATTCCCTGAGGGAATCCCTCACTAAGGGAACCCTTCAGGGGACTTCCTCAGGGAATCCCGGGTTCTGGATTCCCTCAGGAGCGGCGCGCGAAGAGGGAAGAGCTGAACCTAATATGCTGCAGCTGTCGTCGACATCATCATCATCATCATCATCATCATCATCATATGCCGTAACTCCCCTGTCTGTGGTTGGCGATCAAGGTTTCAAAGAGATGATCAAGCAGTTCAACCTAGAACACCATGATAACTACCTACCAGGCTGATCTCACTTCATCACAATGATGGGAAAGAAATATGACGTAACCTTTGAGGTCAGTCTCTCTCTTTCTCTCTCTCTCTCTCTCTCTCTCTCTCTCTCTCTCAATTTCAGTTTGCTTTGTTGACATGAATGTATTAAAAGAATATTGCCAACAATAACACATAGTTAAAGAAACAATTAATTAAATGATGTAATAAACAATAGCAACATTCAAAGACAAATAACAGCTGCATGCTGGTGCAATAAGCCATAATTTACGTATGATCCAATCAGTCGACTAATCGCAAAAATAATCGGTGACTAGTCGATTATCAAAATAATCATTTATGGCAGCCCTAGTTAATACACACGAGATGAAGTAAATTGTGTGTTTTCTGAAAATAAGCCCAATACATTAGGTAAATGTGATGTCCAATTTAAATATAATAGTTACTGTATTATTGTACATTACTGTAGACACATATCTGATCATCCCACTCATTAGGATCACTCATCCCGAGCTGTTGACTCTTGCTTGCATGCTACACACAATTAAATATTACCTTGAAGAAGGTGTAAAACATTTGGAAATAGAATTATAGTTTTAATATGGGCTGTTTAGGAGAAAATTTGATTTTCCTAGTGGTTAGATGTGGTATTAGCAACTGTTGAATTGCCTTAGTGTGATCTGCTCAGAGCTGAGACGAGGACCAAAAATATAAATTTACTCTGATAATAACCTCAGTGGGGTGAAGACCTCAATTCACTGAAGGCTTCTTCTTTGCCTTGGGCAGTCTACTTAAATGGAAAATTTATGTCCATTTTTCAGCTAGTTTTGTTCAATTATATTTTGTGATTTCTCCCAACTACTTCACACGTGCCCAGTTACTTTTCAGACAAGGTCAAATAACCATACAAATGGTAACTACAGTTTTTTCCACATGGCAGACAGAACAGTACAGTTTTAATGTGTAAAAGGCCTTATTTGAGCATCTGTAATTATGTTTTAAATATGTGTAGCCGTGACAGCCTGAACATTTCAACTGCACTGTGTTGTGTCTTGGTGCACAATCAGCCTGTCAACACGATTTGTTGAACTCAGGGTTTTTTTCTCCTGCAGTGAGTTCAGAGAGCAAAATATGGTCAGAAGCATCCGGTCCTCACATCAACACACCTAACCACAGAAAACAGCTTAATGTAGTAGTAATAATAATAATAATAATAATCTTGTTTATTTGTTCAGTCATTCATGTCATTTCCCATGAACATTTTCCATGAACAAAAGGGAACAGAAATAAGATAAATCTTTTATTCTCTGCTCCTTATAACAAAATCAAGAAAACAAAAAATAAATGAAATAAAAAGAGAAATTCATTTGTTTCTTCCAAACCAAACCCTGTCTCCTCGTCAAGTCATCAAACATCAAATAACATGATTCTTACATTTCAGCAGTTACATCCATTTTCTTCTAATTTTCTATATTCTTTCATGATTTTATCTTTATACACTTTTAACATTTATAAACATTTGTACAACCTTTAAGTTTTTCATTCAATACATTCCAAAATTTAACACCATAAACAGGGATATTTCTGTCTCATAGTTGTCTGTGCGAACATAGTCCGAAAATTATATATTCTTCTTTCGCAAATTTTGGAGAGCATCTGGCAAAATTCTTTGCTTAGCTTTCCACATAATAAGTACGACTTTTAAGTCTACAAGATCCTTAAATTTTAATTGACTTGTTGCAATAAAGTATTGGTGTGCTCTCTGTGACCTTTTTAGTTGACAATTTGATAGGACTAATGGCTGTTTTTTTGTAACAGATACTAAACAATTAACAGACTGTGTGACTGTGACGCTTGGTCCGTATTGACAACACCATCAGTCTGATTTCCCCGTACAAACCCAGCAAGTGAGGTTTATTATATGGCTATTATATAAAAGCAAAGCAAAGGCCCTAAAATGGACCCTTGTGGAACTCCACATATAACCTGCCTACGATCAGTGGTTAACCCATTATTCTAATCCAGTTACATTTTTCAACAAATCTGATTGGTTAATCGTGTAAGATTTCAAACCGTATAATATTGGGGTAACGGTGGCAAAATATTGAACCATTTCATATTTGGATGTATTACTCCGCGCCCTGACCAGTGTTCTGATGAGATGTCATTCCTGGCCTCCACGCAACTGTGTCCAAGACGGCAGGCAAAATAAAAGAACGTTCACTGGAAAAAAACGGTTTGGCAACAAGAAGGCACTAGCGATATTGATGAGAAGGCTGGCAAAAAGCACACAACATTTAAGCCATGCATGGGAGGAACACAGGGGTATCAGAGGGCAATCAGACTGAGGGCAATCAGACAAATAATGCACAGGTGAGGTTAATCACTAACTGACCACAGCTGGGGATGAGACAAAGGAAGAAAAGTCATAAAATGGACAGGGACACCATGACCACCAAAATAAAACAGGAGGGAATTACTTACAATAAATACAGAAACACAACCATGATAAAATACCATCCATCCATCCATTTTCTTCCGCTTTATCCGGAGTCAGGTCGCGGGGGCAGCAGCTCAAGCAAAGCCGCCCAGACCTCCCGATCTACACACACCTCGCCCAGCTCCTCCGGGGGAACCCTGAGGAGTTCCCAAGTCAGCCGAGAGACGTAGTCCCTCCAGCATGTTCTGGATCTTCCTCAGGGCCTCCTCCTGATGGGACGTGCCCGGAACACCTCTCCAGCGAGGCGTCTAGGGGGCATCCAGAAAAGATGCCCGAGCCGCCTCAGCTGGCTCCTTTCAATGTGGAGGAGCAGCAGCTCGACTCCGAGCTCCTCCCGAGTGACCAAGCTCCTCACCCTATCTCTAAGGGAGCACCCAGCCACCCTGCGGAGGAAATTCATCTCGGCCGCTTGTACTCGCGATCTCGTTCTTTCAGTCATGAGCCAAATCTCATGACTATAGGTGAGGGTCGCAACGTAGATCGATCGGTAAATCGAGAGCTTTGCCCCCTGCTCAGCTCTCTATTCACCACGACGGTATATATATAGATACTTAAACTCCTCCACTTGAGGCAAGGACACTCAACCAACCTGAAGAGGGCAAGGCACCTTTTTCCGGTCGAGAACCATGGCCTCGGATTTGGAGGTGCTGATTTTCATCCCGGACGCTTCACACTTGGCTGCAAATCGCCCCAGTGCACGCTGAAGGTCCTGATTTGACAATGCCAACAGAACCACATCGTCTGCAAACAGCAGAGACGAGATGAAATTCTGTGGTTCCCAAACCAGACCGCCTCTACACCCTGGCTGTGCCTAGAAATTCTGTCCATAAAGATAATGAACAGAACTGGTCACAAAGGGCAGCCCTGATGGAGGCCAATGTGCACTGGAAACAGGTTTGACTTACTTCCGGCAATGCAAACCAAGCTCCGGCTGCAGTCATTCAGGGACTGGCTAGGCCTTAGCAAAGGACCCCGTACCCCGTACTCCCGGAGCACCCCCCATGGGGTGCCACAAGGGACACAGTCGAATGCCTTCTCCAGATCCACAAAGCACATGTGGACTGGCTGGGCGAACTCCCATGAACCCTCGAGTACCCGATGGAGTGTGTAGAGCTGGTCCAGTGTGCCGCGACCAGGACGAAAACCACACTGCTCCTCCTGAATCCGAGGTTTGACTATTGGTCAAATTCTCCTCTCCAGTACTCTGCAATAGACCTTTTCAGGGAGGCTGAGGAGTGTGATCCCCCTGTAGTTGGAACGCACCCTCCGGTCCCCATTCTTAAACAGAGGGACCACCACCCCAGTCTGCCAATCCAGAGGCACTGTCTCCGACCGCCACGCGATGTTGCAGAGGCGTGTCAACCAAGACAGTCCCACAACATCCAGAGACTTAAGGTAATCAGGATGGATTTCATCCACCCCAGGAGCCCTGCAACCGAGGAGCTTTCTAACCACCTTGGTGACTTCGGCCTGGGCGATGGACGAGTCCGCCTCTGAGTCCCCAGTCTCTGCTTCCTCTTCAGAAGACATGACGAAGGGATTGATGAGATCCTCAAAGTATTCCTTCCACCGCCAGACAACATCCCAGGGTCACACAAGAAAGAAAGTGGGCTAAGGCCCGACCACCAGGTGCCTGCACACGAGGCCCAACCCCAGGCCTGGCTCCAGGGTGGGGCACCGGCTCCGCCATACCGGGCGACGTCTCGGTCCTTGATTTTGTACGGGTCATGGGAACTTCTGAACTGCTCTTTGTCTGACCCATCACCTAGGACCTGTTTGCCTTGGGAGACCCTACCAGGGGCACAAAGCCCCCGACAACATAGCTCCTTGGATCATCCGGGTACGCAAACTCCCCCACCACAATAAGTTGGCAGTTCGAGGGGGAGTGATAAAATACCTCAGGAATGAAACACAGAACAAAACCAGACTACAATAACTCGAGAATTAAACTGCAGATTACTTAAACACAAAAACATACAAGGAAACAGACATCACATATGGACATAAAAGCACACAGGAACCCCAAACAGTATCAATATGTGTAACAGTCTTGGGGGGGCGTGCAGAGGACAAGGACAGACACAGACAGGGATCGTGACAGTTGAGTGTCAGCTTTGACTTTTATGTTCAGGCCCCTCATGACCACACTCCCAAAGATCCTCATATCTGCCCTCTTTCTTGTTTTTGCTGCATATATGTAGTCCAGATTGTCCAGGATGTATTCATTTTGTTTATTTCTGTTTAACACTTCTTTTAGTTTTTAAGTGCATCTACTGTGAATCTTAATTTAACTATATTCCTCCTGTTGTGAATCGCTAGTGGTTAGCTTTCTCTAGTGTTAGCTTACGTTAGCTAGGTCAACCCCCCATTTCTTTCATGACTGTTTCCAGCAGTCTAATACTTCTGTTAGTTTTTCAGTGTAACTGCTGTGAATTTTAGCTCATTATTTTACTACTATGTACATCTTAGGAGTGTTTAGCATTTTCACTAGCAGTTAATTTGTGTTAGCTGGGTCGACCTCCCCCCCGTTTCTTTCATTACTGTTTCTACCAGTCTAATACTTCTGTTAGTTTTTCAGTGTAACTGCTGTGAATTTTAGCTCCTGTGTGAATTTTAGGAGCGGTTAGCATTATTGTTTGCAGTTAGCTCACGCTAGCTTGGCTATACTCTTGAATTTTCTGGTGCACAAAGTACACTACTTTACACTTTACATAAATCCCGTGTGATGCTGGCAGATAGGGTGGCTATGTTAGAGAGCCGTGTCTGTAAGCTAGAATAGCTTCTTAGCTCATTTGGAGATAGATGTTACGGGCACTCCAGACGAGTTTAGTTTTGGGCCGACTAGCATACCCATTAGCATCAGTGTAGAAATGCTGGCTGTGGATGATGGCTTTCAAACTGTGGTTAGGCGGAGGAAGTCACGTAGGGTTTGGTGCCCGGGTAACATTAGGACTTTACAGCAGGCCACGAAGCAGGTGATTATAGACCATGCAAGGCTTATGACAAATTAGTAATTAGTGCAGAAAATCCATTATGATGATATTGCAGTTTATCTGCCAGGGAGGGAAATTCATCAAGTTGAGACTATGGGCTGTTTCCATAGACATATCCATAAAAATCATAGAGGGATATGCTTTGCAAACTTAATACCCATTACTACATTGGATGACATTGAAATTGAGGATGGCCCATTGGCTGTTGCAGCAATATCAAATATTTTGTGTCTGCTACCTACAACCCACATGGAATGTCTCAAACTTAAACCTACTTCCAGGAATCTTATATATGCTACTCTGGAACCACCCCTAAATCCAAACAGTCCAACTGTCAACCCCACTGAGGTCCTTAGTCTGGGTCTCATTAACATAAACTCACTGTCCTCAAAATCATTGTTGATTAATGATCTAATTATGGATTATCAGTTAGATATGATTGGGTTATGTGAAACCTGGCTTAAACCTACAGCTGTCCTCCCCTTAAATGAGGACTCCCAACCGGCATACACATTTAGTCATGTCCCTCGTAATGCGAAGCAAGGTGGAGGTGTTGCTCTTATTTATAAATCTAGGTTTAGTTTATTAGATGCTGGGGGTCACAAATATAACTCATTTGAACATCTAATTCTCCACTCTGCCCACAGTGTTACATATTGCCAAAGTCAGAAGATTCAGCCATATTACTTTGTCACTGTATATAGGCCCCTTGGCCCATACTCTGAATGTAGTGTGTTCATCTCTAACAGTTATCTGTTAGAGATGAACAGCGATCCATTCATTGATCCACTTTATAGTGGATCATCATATTCTACTGAGCCTGCGATCACTGATTGGTTGATTCATTTAACCAACACAAAACTTAACGTGTGTATTGGTTTTCACAAATAAATGTGTATTTGTAAAATATGTAATTTTTTTCATTTGTTAAAAAAGGCATTTACAAAACCTGAACATTCTGTTTAAGTTGTGATTCAGCCAGGCAGCAGCAACTGTGTGATATAACTGGGCGTCATTCACACTGCCATCCAGTAGATTCAGTGTTCTATGCATTTTGACCCAGCTACTGGATGGCATATTACATACTGGCATATTATGTTACTATGCTTTTTACTTTTTACTCTTTTGCTGTGTTTTTTAATCTTTTAATTCATTTTATTTTGTTTTCTGAATTGTTTTGTGTGAAGCACCTTGAGGCAATTCTGTTGTGATTTGGTGCTATATAAAGTGAATACATTGAAATGAAATTGAGGCTCAGTTTACCCATAATACAGTTTGGCATCTGTGTGTGTTAATGTACAAAACTTCAGAATTAGTGCATTGTTTTAAAATTAAAAGCTATGTTTTAGATTTTCACTTTGTACAAATGACAGACTTGACATTAATGTAGTTAAACTATCCAGATTAATTTGTTTCATAAATCAAAACCATAAGTTAAACCTGCTTTCCTTTTGAGGACTTCGGCCTCACGGCCGAACTGCTGTATCCTGTGAATCCTTACAGCAGTGGGCAGGGCACACAAAGATTGAAACGGTGGTTTATTGGTTGTTGTTGTGTGGGCTGCTGAAGAGGAGGTACTGCTGGCCCACCACCACCAGAGGGCGCCCTGCCTGGAGTGCGGGCTCCAGGCACCAGAGGGCGCCGCCGCCTCACGTGAGCAGCTACGGTGACAGCTGTCACCCATCACCTGAGACAGCTGACGGCAATCATCTGTGGGGTATATCAGCAGGACGGCACCTCCACCTCATTGCCAAGATATCGTTTCTACCAGAGAGGTAACGTATCGAAGCTACGGAGTGTATCTTTTTGGATTTGTGCTTAGTTTGTGGATTACTGTTCCAACGAGAGGTGGAGGTAACTTCCCTGCTGTTCGGAGTCCTGGGTGCAAACGCGCCCCCATCTAACTGTCCTTTGTTCCTCGCCAGCAGTACCAGGTCCGACACGCGGAGGCAGTGGCCACCTGGGAGTTCGGGACTTGGCGGCTCCAGTATTCCCGGGGTCCTGTGGCGGAGGAAGCCGTGTGGTTCCGGTCTTACCTTGGAGAGGCGTCTCCTATCTTCGAGCCTGCCCACACGACACTTTTGTGAATTGACTGTTGTCCATTGCTGTGATTGGTTGTATTCGTTGTGCACATTCACAACAGTAAAGCTTGTTATTTTGACTTACTCCATTGTCCGTTCATTTGCGCCCCCTGTTGTGGGTCCGTGTTCCTACACTTTCCCAACAGGATATCTCGGCCAGCGTCATGGATCCCGAGGGGCGTCAACCGGCTGTTGAACGGCCAATGGAAGAACAGGACGCGCAGGCGTCCGCGGGAGGGGTAATCGGTGAGTTGCAGCGGATCCTCACCGCTTTCACGACTCGGTTGGATTTCATGACCGAGCAGAACGTCCTCCTGAACCGCAGGGTGGAGGCTCTCGCCGCGCAGGTGGAAGCGCGCCCTCCGGGCGCCGCTGCGGCTCTCCCTCCCGTAGATCCTGTGCGTAACGTTGACGTTCCACTGGTTGTTCAACGACCTCTCCCTCCTTCCCCGGAAGCATACATAAGCCCTCCAGAGCCGTACGGAGGCTGTGTGGAGACGTGCGCGGATTTTCTGATGCAGTGTTCGCTCGTCTTCGCACAGCGTCCCGTTATGTACGCGACCGATGCTAGTAAAGTAGCTTATGTCATAAACCTGCTTCGCAGTGAGGCACGCGCTTGGGATACAGCGCTCTGGGAGCAGAATTCACGGCTCCTTCTGACATACGATGGGTTTGTGAGGGGGCTCAGAACCGTGTTCGATCACCCTAATAGGGGCGAGACCGCTTCAACCGTGCTACTGTCAATGAGACAGGGGCGCCGGAGCGCAGCTGTTTATGCAGTCGACTTCCGCATCGCGGCTGCGAGATCCGGCTGGAATAACGCTGCCCTCCGCGCCGCCTTTGTAAACGGACTGTCTTTGGTTCTCAAGGAGCACCTGGTGGCTAAGGACGAACCGCGGGATTTAGACGGGCTTATCGATCTTGTCATACGGTTGGACAACCGGTTAGAAGAACGTCGGCGGGAACGAGACGAAGGGCGTGGCCGGGCACGCGCCGTCCCTCTCCCTTCCGGTTCCGACCGCGCTCCGCCTTCCCCACGCTCCACGGCCCCTGCGCTCCGTGAGGCCACAGCTCCCCCTACTGACGAAGCTATGGACACGAGTAGGGCAACATTTAGGGCACCAGCTGCACAGAGGAGACGGGCCCATGGAGCTTGTTTTGTTTGTGGTGCACTAGAGCACCATGTGAGAGACTGCCCCGAGCGGTTACAACACCAACGCCCGCCCCTAGAGACTGGGCTAGGGGTGGGTCGAGACATTCACGTGGGACACACCCACATTGCTACACGACTCCCAGTCACGATCCTGTATGAGGATTTAACCCTGAAGGCCCCAGCACTGGTGGACACGGGCTCTGAGGGGAATCTGTTGGACTGCAGATGGGCCAGGGAGATAGGGCTCCCTCTGGTGGCGCTTACCTCGCCTGTGCAGGTTCGAGCGCTAGATGGCTCCCTGCTCCCTCCGATCACACATAAGACACCACCTGTAACGCTGGTGGTGTCAGGAAACCACCGGGAGGTGATCAAGTTTTTTGTGACTCAGGCCACTTCCCGTGTGGTTTTAGGCTTTCCCTGGATGTTGAAGCACAATCCCCGGATTGATTGGCCGTCCGGGGTAGTGGTTCAGTGGAGCGAGACCTGCCATCGGGTGTGTCTAGGTTCCTCGGTTCCTCCCGGCTCCCAAGCTAAGGAGGAGGTCAGAGTCCCGCCCAATCTGGGGACGGTGCCGGTGGAGTACCACGACCTTGTCGACGTGTTCAGCAAGGATCTGGCGCTCACACTCCCCCCCCACCGTCCGTACGATTGTGCCATCGATTTGGTTCCAGGCAGTGGGTTCCCGTCCAGTAGACTGTACAACCTCTCACGGCCTGAGCGCGAATCAATGGAGACCTACATCCGGGACTCGTTAGCTGCCGGGTTGATCCGAAATTCCACCTCCCCGATGGGCGCAGGTTTCTTTTTTGTGGGTAAAAAAGATGGCGGACTTCGTCCATGCATCGATTATAGGGGGCTGAACGAAATCACGGTTCGCAACCGATACCCATTACCCCTGTTGGATTCGGTGTTCACGCCCCTGCATGGAGCCAAGATTTTTACCAAGCTTGATCTTAGAAACGCGTATCATCTGGTTCGGATCCGGAAGGGAGACGAGTGGAAGACGGCATTCAACACCCCCTTAGGTCACTTTGAGTACCTGGTCATGCCGTTTGGCCTCACAAACGCCCCCGCGACGTTCCAAGCCTTGGTTAACGACGTATTGCGGGACTTCCTGCACCGGTTCGTCTTCGTATATCTAGACGATATACTCATCTTTTCTCCGGATCCTGAGACTCATGTCCGGCATGTACGTCAGGTCCTGCAGCGGTTATTGGAGAACCGGCTGTTTGTTAAGGGTGAGAAGTGTGAGTTTCACCGCACCTCTTTGTCCTTCCTGGGGTTCATCATCTCCCCCAACTCCGTCGCACCTGATCCGGCCAAGGTTGCAGCGGTGAGAGACTGGCCCCAACCCACAAGCCGTAGGAAGCTGCAACAGTTCCTCGGCTTTGCGAATTTCTACAGGAGGTTCATTAAGGGCTACAGTCAGGTTGTTAGCCCCCTGACAGCCCTGACCTCACCAAAAGTCCCCTTCACCTGGTCGGATCGTTGCGAGGCCGCGTTCAAGGAGTTGAAACGGCGCTTCTCGTCTGCACCCGTTCTGGTGCAGCCCGATCCTAGTCGCCAGTTAGTGGTTGAAGTGGACGCCTCGGACTCAGGGATAGGAGCTGTGCTGTCCCAGAGTGGGAAGACCGATAAGGTCCTTCGTCCGTGTGCCTATTTTTCCCGCAGGTTGACCCCGGCTGAACGGAACTATGACGTCGGCAACCGAGAACTCCTTGCGGTGAAAGAGGCTCTTGAAGAGTGGAGACACCTGTGGGAGGGAACGTCCGTGCCATTCACGGTTTTCACTGACCACCGGAACCTGGAGTATATCAGGACCGCCAAGCGGCTGAATCCCAGGCAAGCCCGCTGGTCACTGTTCTTCGGCCGTTTTGACTTCCGCATCACCTACCGGCCCGGGACCAAGAACCAGAAATCGGATGCCTTGTCCCGGGTACACGAAGACAAGGTCAAAGCGGAGTTGTCGGATCCACCGGAACCCATCATCCCGGAGTCCACTATCGTGGCCACCCTCACCTGGGACGTAGAGAGAACCGTCCGGGAGGCCCTGGCACGAAGCCCGGACCCCGGGACTGGGCCAAAGAACAGTCTTTACGTCCCACCAGAGGCAAGGGCTGCAGTTCTGGACTTCTGTCACGGCTCTAAGCTCTCCTGTCATCCAGGGGTGCGAAGAACCGTGGCAGTTGTCCGGCAGCGCTTCTGGTGGGCGTCCCTGGAGGCCGACGTCCGGGACTATATCCAGGCCTGTACCACCTGCGCCAGGGGCAAGGCCGACCATCGCAAGGCTCCGGGACTGCTACAGCCGCTGCCCGTGCCTCATCGCCCCTGGTCCCACATCGGCCTGGATTTTGTCACGGGCCTCCCGCCGTCCCAGGGAAACACCGTGATCCTCACGATAGTGGACCGATTCTCCAAGGCGGCCCACTTCGTGGCCCTCCCGAAGCTCCCAACGGCCCAGGAGACAGCGGACCTCCTGGTCCACCATGTCGTCCGCCTGCATGGGATACCATCAGACATCGTCTCCGATCGCGGTCCCCAGTTCTCCTCGCATGTCTGGAGGAGCTTTTGCCGGGAACTGGGGGCCACGGTCAGTCTCTCGTCCGGGTATCACCCCCAGACCAACGGGCAAGCAGAGCGGGCCAATCAAGAAATGGAGCAAACACTGCGTTGTGTGACAGCCGCGCACCCGGCGGCCTGGAGTACTCATCTGGCCTGGATCGAGTACGCCCACAACAGTCAAGTGTCATCAGCCACCGGCCTCTCCCCCTTTGAAGTGTGTTTGGGGTATCAGCCCCCATTGTTCCCGGTGGTTGAGGGAGAGGTCGGTGTGCCCTCGGTCCAGGCCCACCTGCGGAAGTGCCGTCGGGTGTGGCGTGCCGCCCGTTCTGCTTTGTTGAAGGCCCGGATGAGGGCGAAGACCCATGCAGACCGGCGGCGGACCCCGGCCCCTACGTATCGCCCCGGGCAGGAAGTGTGGTTGTCCACAAAGGACATCCCGCTACAAGTGGCCTCCCCTAAACTGCAGGACAGATACATAGGACCGTTTAAAATTCTCAAGGTCATCAATCCCGCCGCAGTGAGGCTTCGGCTTCCAGCCTCACTGCGGATCCATCCAGTATTTCATGTGTCAAAGCTCAAGCCCCATCACACCTCGCCCCTCTGTACACCCGGTCCGGCACCACCTCCTGCCCGGATCATCGATGGCGAGCCGGCTTGGACAGTGCGCCGGTTGTTGGACGTCCGACGGATGGGCCGGGGCTTTCAATATCTGGTGGACTGGGAGGGGTACGGTCCCGAAGAACGCTCCTGGGTGAAGAAGAGCTTCATCCTGGACCCGGCCCTCCTGGCCGACTTCTACCGTCGCCACCCGGGCAAGCCCGGTCGGGCGCCAGGAGGCGCCCGTTGAGGGGGGGGGTCCTGTTGTGTGGGCCGCTGAAGAGGAGGTACTGCTGGCCCACCACCACCAGAGGGCGCCCTGCCTGGAGTGCGGGCTCCAGGCACCAGAGGGCGCCGCCGCCTCACGTGAGCAGCTACGGTGACAGCTGTCACCCATCACCTGAGACAGCTGACGGCAATCATCTGTGGGGTATATCAGCAGGACGGCACCTCCACCTCATTGCCGAGATATCGTTTCTACCAGAGAGGTAACGTATCGAAGCTACGGAGTGTATCTTTTTGGATTTGTGCTTAGTTTGTGGATTACTGTTCCAACGAGAGGTGGAGGTAACTTCCCTGCTGTTCGGAGTCCTGGGTGCAAACGCGCCCCCATCTAACTGTCCTTTGTTCCTCGCCAGCAGTACCAGGTCCGACACGCGGAGGCAGTGGCCACCTGGGAGTTCGGGACTTGGCGGCTCCAGTATTCCCGGGGTCCTGTGGCGGAGGAAGCCGTGTGGTTCCGGTCTTACCTTGGAGAGGCGTCTCCTATCTTCGAGCCTGCCCACACGACACTTTTGTGAATTGACTGTTGTCCATTGCTGTGATTGGTTGTATTTGTTGTGCACATTCACAACAGTAAAGCTTGTTATTTTGACTTACTCCATTGTCCGTTCATTTGCGCCCCCTGTTGTGGGTCCGTGTTCCTACACTTTCCCAACAGTTGTGTTGGGTTTGTGATTGTCTTTGATTCTGATCAGAAGCATTGGCGCTGTTTAAACTCAAAACCGGCCTGTGAGTAGTTGAGTGTACTGGAGACAATACTGAAAGTTATCGGTTAACTGTAGCTTCCGCTAAATTTTTTAGTGGTTTATCTGTTTAGCATTATAAAAGTTAACTTTTCAGTTAGCTGATTAGTGGTTATCGAAGCTAACTTTTTGGTTAACTGTGCCCACCACTGATCTACAGAGAGTGCTCTGCACAGTGTCCATGATGCTTGTTGGTGTGGTATATACAGTCTGGGGCAGGTTAAAATTAGCCTAGCCTTCTGATTTGTGTTTTTGCTGTTCAGTGTGCAGTAGATGTGATGTTGACTGGTCATTACGTCCAATCAGAGAACAACAGTGAGCTCCATCTGCACTGGTGTTAAGGGCCACCTGCTGCACCTGCAGACAAATGCCATGATGAATCAAAATGGATGCAGTAATAAATGCTGGTGCACTGATGTATTGTCTCATCAACAAAGACAAATAATGAGCTTATTTTTTTCTGTTATTTTCATTTCTTTCACAGTTTATTTCTCATATTAAACTGGATGAAAAGCACATTTCCACGTGCTCTGTGTGGCATATGAATCTAAACCTTTTGTTTTTGATGCAACATGCTGTGGTCACAGCTGTTCTAGTGCTGATTGACAAAGTCCATGCAGTAAAGGATACTTAGGTCCATGTGCTTTTAGACAGTGATAGACATTACATTATTTTAGCCATCTATCACACTGGTGTGAAAGCAAATAATGAACACGAGCTGGTACTGGAGACTGCCAGCTTTAATTCAAGGGACAATGGATCCAGTTGTTCTCTAAGAAACACAGCATTTATTTATTTATTTTTTTTTTTTGAGAAATACCTCATTTTTAAGAGATTAAAAGTAATTGGCCAGTTGGCTGTTGAGAGGTTTCGCAGTCAGTTTTGTATTAGTCCCTCATTATTTCATTGATACTTCAGCAGAATACAAGTCTGGAGTTGTTTTGTAACATTAGCTTTCTCTTATTTCAGTTCATCATGAGGACGGACGGTACCATGTGTTGTTGAGTATGTGGGCAGTTGTCAACCATTAGGATCAGGAGATTCCTTGGCTGCAGTCCAGGGAGGAATTTTGTCTGCTCTGAAAAAAATTGGAAATACAGTTCTTTTTAGTATTGGGACATGTTAGGTGTACATGAGAGCTAGCTGAGATCTAGAACTTGCTTGTGGGACAAGGGGCCATCAATTTGTTCTGGTGTGAAAGCTGGGGAAATGTCCTATTGTAATGACTGATTGGCTGATCTGACATCAGTATAATCACTGGCCTGTCAATTCTAATCCATTACACTGGGACTGGGCTCTTCACTTCCTGGTTATCTTTTCAGATATGTACTGTACTACAGTATGTGGTTACCAAAGAGGTTACATATGAGAACTAGAGAACGTACTTGCACTAAGCCATGTGCCGGCAAGAAGGCGTGATCACCATTAAAATTCCAAGCAAGTTTGTGCTTTGCGTGCATAGAAGTTCAAGAAACAGGTGGAATATGCCAGAAGGCTAATGTTTGGGAATGTGTATGTGTCAGAGTAAGTTTAATACTTCCCTGACATAATTTAATGTAAATTAATTTTACTCGCTTGATATCCAGGTCAAAATGACATTTTAACACGTATTTTGCGAGCATTTTTCTGAGTGTGTTCAGTCGCGAATGTCCATTGAAAATGCATTAACATCCAGGAACTTCATCAATATTTTGCCAGGTTAGGAGGCGTCATGTCGCTGTCCATGAAGGGACATTTTCGTTTAGTGTGCAGCATTGGGAGTGTGTTCTCCAGTTCTTATACGAGGTCTGTGAGAAAAGTAACGGACCTTTTTATTTTTTTCAAAAACTATATGGATTTGATTCATATGTTTTTACGTCAGCCAAGCTTGAACCTTTGTGCGCATGTGTGAGTTTTTCCACGCCTGTCAGTTGCGTCATTCGCCTGTGGGCAGGCTTTGAGTGAGCACTGGTCCACCCCTCTCGTGGTTCTTTCATTGCGAGGAAATGGCAGAATGATTTGGGCTTTTTTTCCATCAGAATTTTTTCAGAAACTGTTAGAGACAGGCAGCTGGAAACCATTCGAAAAATGTATCTGGCTTTCGGTGAAAATTTGATGGGCTTCACAGAGAATAAGGAGTGTTACTACAGCTTTAAGGATGGCCCACAATGGCGCACGGCGCGCCGCGCTCCGAGCCGCCATCAAGAGGCAGAAACCACAATATCATTTCTAAACGGATGGCTGTGTTGAGCCGGGTGCAATTTCTGCCTGTCTCGGCTTTCAGTGCTTACCAGTCGAGTGAGTATAAGAGAAATTGTGGAGAGATAGCCATGTCCAAACTTGTCCTCTAACACTCCGAAACAGAGGTGTTCCTTTGTCTCGCTTCATCAGCGAATCGGTCGTGACGCACGAAGCCTCCGCGCGGCTTTCCATGACAAAATCTCTTGTTAAAAGTGAAATCTTCCGGAAAATGGCTGATGTCCAGCTCTTGTGATAACCAGAGAAATTGCACACGATGGTCCCGGCTCCACACAGCGATCCGTTTAGAAATGATGTGGTGGTTTCTGCCTCCCGATGGCGGCTCGGAGCGCGGCACGCCGTGCGCCATTGTGGACCGTCCTTAAAGCTGTAGTAACACTCCTTATTCTCTGTGAAGCCCGTAAAATTTTAACCGAAAGCCAGATAAATTTTTTGAATGGTTTCCAGCTGCCTGTCTCTAACAGTTTCTGAAAATATTCTGATGGAAAAAAAGCCCAAATCATTCCACCATTTCCTCGCAATGAAACGACGACGAGAGGGGTGGACCAGTGCTCACTCAAAGCCAGCCCACAGGTGAATGATGCAACTGACAGGCGTGGAAAAACTCACACATGCGCACGAAGGTTCAAGCTTGGCTGACATAAAAACATATGAATCAAATCCATATAGTTTTTGAAAAAAATAAAAAGGTCCGTTACTTTTCTCACAGACCTCGTATATAACCTCTTTTGTGGTTACTTAGCTGCAACATTTTTATCACTGCATGTTTGACTATTCTTTGTTGTGGTTTTGGGCTTACTTTGTTTGTTTGTTTAGAATTGCCAGAGCAGATGGTTAGCCCACTGAGTCTAGTCTGCTTGAGGTTTCTTCTTACAATCACAAAATGCCTCAGTGAATCTATATTATAAAAGCCAAATGGTCTCTATGTGCTTGCTTGTGTATGGCTCAGATCACGCAGAAACTGGGGAGGACATTTGCCGTTTGGTATGCATATGTATTTTGGGTCAAGGATGAACACTGTGAAAATGGAAAGTTGATGGAACTAACATTTTTGGAGAAATTAATGATATTACCTAACAATAAACAATGAATATTGTGCTGCAATGCACCATGGGAGTTTGGGGTTTCAGGGTTTTAAATGATGTTATTGTGGTTCATGTTATTTTAACAGTGTTGTTAGTATTATTGATTTATTATTATTATTATTATTATGCTATTATTATTATTATTATTATTAGTATTATTATACTATTATTATACTATTGTTATTATTATTATTATACTATTATACTATTATTATACTGTGAAAAAATATGCCAAATTAAAGAGTCATCTTCATCAAATAACATTCAGAATCTTGTCCATTACATGTTTATTTGTCCATCTTGCTAATTTTTGGGAATTTAAAAGTTCTTAAGTAACAGTGCAGGCTGTGGTGTGCATATGTGCTGTGCTGAGTTCCTATCTGTTGTTAAAGTCGCCCATAGGGAAACTTGTTAAAAAGTGAGTTCCACATAGGGAGAAGGCTGCGACTTATACACTAGTCTGATTTGATTTGTTTTTTCTTTTTCAAGAAGCATTTATGACAGATGTGACTTATACTCAGGTGCAGGTTATACTCCAGAAAACATGATACATTTGATCCCTTAACAATTAGAGGCCATACATAAAAAACAAGTACAACTTTGTACACCGAGGCAAGCCACTTACATTGTGAGGGACTGTACATGGCCATTAGGGCTGTCCCAAATGATTATTTTTTAAAACGATTAATCTAGCGATAATTTTATTGATGCATCAATTAATCTAACGATTAATTTTTCTATTCGATTCGGTTCCGATTCGATTAACGATTATTTCACCATTAGTATGTATGTATTTATTTATTGATTTATTTATGTTCATTGTTAGTTGGTTTTATGTTTTCTGTTGTGTTTCTATTCAGGATCTTTTTGTTTCTTTCTCTAAAATTGTATATAATAAGTATATATTGTATATAATAATCATTAGATTATTAATATATAAACAAAAATAAATTTAAAAAATATTACAATTTGAAAACAAATGCACCCAAACGTGATGAGCTGCAGTTGCTTAATGCTAACTTTTAACATTGAAAATACCATAGACATGCTAACACGTTAGCATCGCTCCTGTTTTAAGTTATAAAATACATCTATCAACTGTTTCAGAAGACCATAACAGGTCGGTTGAACATAAAAAAGGTAAATAATACTCACAGACGTGTGCGCTTTAGGGTTTTAGCGGGGGAAAATTAAGCGAAAAAAGAAAGAACGAAGCAATAAATCGAAGCACAGTTTCAAACTGCGAACCACTTCTTCGATTGGTTCAAGGTTCAAAGCAAAGCCGCACTGCAGAAAAGTTGTTTACAGACCCGCTGCAGGGTCTGTGCTTGAATGATATGCCATTTGTGCCTTGCATAGACGACAAATTACAGAAGAATCACTTCCTCCTTTGAAATGGAAGTATTCCCATACTATAGACGAACGGGTACATGCTTTGCTTTTTAGAAACTCAGAAGAGCCACTTGCTGCACTGCTACCGCGACTCGTGTTGTTGATCTGCCGATGCGTCGACGTATTTTTTGTGTCGACGTCACCGATGACGTCGACGTATTGCCCCACCTCTAATGGCCATGTAGCGCATTTTACTGAACATGATCCAGTATCCATTTTGTGTCAGTGTTTAGGAGCCCAGCAACTGCACAAAACCAAGGAGGTACTCTTCTATCCCCTGACTGCAGCAGATGGATGTTACTTTTAGGAGCTAGAGATGCACTCCTGATCTGCCCGAGTGGTTCCAAAGTGGGACTCTGGCAGTTCCATAGGCTGTTGTATGTGGCCAACATGAAGCAGCAGCACATGCTGTAGGACCACAGATTGTGCTGTAGTTCGTAACTGTTCATTCAGTGTCTGCGTAATTATTTTTAAATTAAAGTAAGCTGGCCACATTATAAACTTATATTAATTCCTTTCAACTTTAATATGCTTTTATATATGTGTGTGTGTATATATATATATATATATATATATATATATATATATATATATATATATATATATATATATATATATATATCAAGGGCACAATTTATAACTAGAAATTTGGGGGGGGGCAAAGTGCGAGGCCCACAGGGCCGAAGCCCATAGGACGGGGTTCTGGGGGCCTGCATTCTGAGCATCCAGAACAGTAATTTTAATGTTTTGAGAAGACCATAAAGTGGACACCATTTGACTTATCAATCAATCAATTCAATCAATTTTTTTATATAGCGCCAAATCACAACAAACAGTTGCCCCAAGGCGCTTTATATTGTAAGGTAAGGCCATACAATAATTATGTAAAACCCCAACGGTCAAAACGACCCCCTGTGAGCAAGCACTTGCCTACAGTGAGAAGGAAAAACTCCCTTTTAACAGGAAGAAACCTCCAGCAGAACCAGGCTCAGGGAGGGGCAGTCTTCTGCTGGGACTGGTTGGGGCTGAGGGAGAGAACCGGGAAAAAGACATGCTGTGGAGGGGAGCAGAGATCGATCACTAATGATTAAATGCAGAGTGGTGCATACAGAGCAAAAAGAGAAAGAAACAGTGCATCATGGGAACCCCCCAGCAGTCTACGTCTATAGCAGCATAACTAAGGGATGGTTCAGGGTCACCTGATCCAGCCCTAACTATAAGCTTTAGCAAAAAGGAAAGTTTTAAGCCTAATCTTAAAAGTAGAGAGGGTGTCTGTCTCCCTGATCTGAATTGGGAGCTGGTTCCACAGGAGAGGAGCCTGAAAGCTGAAGGCTCTGCCTCCCATTCTACTCTTACAAACCCTAGGAACTACAAGTAAGCCTGCAGTCTGAGAGCGAAGCGCTCTATTGGGGTGATATGGTACTATGAGGTCCCTAAGATAAGATGGGACCTGATTATTCAAAACCTTATAAGTAAGAAGAAGAATTTTAAATTCTATTCTAGAATTAACAGGAAGCCAATGAAGAGAGGCCAATATGGGTGAGATATGCTCTCTCCTTCTAGTCCCCGTCAGTACTCTAGCTGCAGCATTTTGAATTAACTGAAGGCTTTTTAGGGAACTTTTAGGACAACCTGATAATAATGAATTACAATAGTCCAGCCTAGAGGAAATAAATGCATGAATTAGTTTTTCAGCATCACTCTGAGACAAGACATTTCTGATTTTAGAGATATTGCGTAAATGCAAAAAAGCAGTCCTACATATTTGTTTAATATGCGCTTTGAATGACATATCCTGATCAAAAATGACTCCAATATTTCTCACAGTATTACTAGAGGTCAGGGTAATGCCATCCAGAGTAAGGATCTGGTTAGACACCATGTTTCTAAGATTTGTGGGGCCAAGTACAATAACTTCAGTTTTATCTGAGTTTAAAAGCAGGAAATTAGAGGTCATCCATGTCTTTATGTCTGTAAGACAATCCTGCAGTTTAGCTAATTGGTGTGTGTCCTCTGGCTTCATGGATAGATAAAGCTGGGTATCATCTGCGTAACAGTGAAAATTTAAGCAATACCGTCTAATAATACTACCTAAGGGAAGCATGTATAAAGTGAATAAAATTGGTCCTAGCACAGAACCTTGTGGAACTCCATAATTAACTTTAGTCTGTGAAGAAGATTCCCCATTTACATGAACAAATTGTAATCTATTAGACAAATATGTGTCGTGGCTCGTCTTTAGTCTTCTCAGGATGTCATCTTTTAGATAACACAAACTAATTGCAAGTGATATGCTAGAAAAGGACACAACACTTTAGAATAATTCAGCCTTAAGCAAGATAAAATGCACAGAGTTTTTAAGTTTATTTAAGCCTTTGACACAGAGCTTAGACAAACTGAGTCCTCTAGAGAGACTGAATAAGTGACAACCGCGCTCATCTATTTATTGGAGACCCGCGGGCATCGCTCCTCCTTCGACTTTTTTATTTATTTCATTCCCAAGACATGGTTTTCTATTGGAAGCATCCTCTAGTGAACCCTAAGCAGGTGTTAGGCCATTATTTCAATGTGACAAACGCTCCCATTAAAACGTGAAGGATTTACAACTGATTTTTTTAAAAGACCTTCAGCCACAGGTGCAGCTGGCCTGAGGCCCCCCCCCCCCCCCCCCCCCGCACGTGGCCTCAGCCACAGGTGCAGCTGGCCTGAGGCCCCTGCACGTGGCCTGCGGGAAAGCACCTAAAAGGCCTTGGAAAGCCCCTGACAGACTGAATGACTAATAAAGCCCTTTTTTTGGGTTGAACACCTGCTAGTTCAACCAGAGGACATACAGTTCGGATCAGGACACTTGATAGTTCATCATAGTTCAAATAAGGACCTAAAAATACTTCTACAGTCCCTCCTCTGGGACTCGAAAGAGTCCCATTACATCAATTATAATCTTGGGTTGTTTACTGACAAGACATCCTCATTTGTGCATTGCAATAAAAAAGAAAAACACATCACTCGACTTACTGATAACTCTGGTGCGGATATGACTATCAGTGATACTTCACACGGTAAATATATTGAAGTGCAGGTGAACCTACATACTAAGGCACAAGGTGAGCAATTAGCTGGATTATATCAACGGAAGGTGACATTCAAACATTGAGTTTTGGTGTAATTCAAGGCACTTAAAATGGCCACATAAAACAAGTTACAGCAACCTCTTAATCATGGCAAAGTAAAGGCATTACATTGACATCAGTGCAACCAATCATCTTCTGGCATCTATTGTCTCACTCAACCAGAGGCTCCAACCCATTATACTTGGTTCTACATATTATTTTGTTAAAGAGTCACACATTTATTACTTAAATGCATCAAATAACCCCTACGTTACCACTATTTAGTCAACCAATCAAGAAACTATTCTAAGGTTAGCGCAGCTATATCTAGTTAAATGATAAACACAATAAATGGTTTCCATTCATGTCCGTCCTTAAGTCATTTGCCTTAGTCAATCATATAATGGTTTTCATTATAGGCCATTTCTCAACATTCTTCACTTTGTTTTTCTTCTTTTTCAGCTTGTTTTCTAATGCCCTTTTTTGGCCAGATGCCAAATTTAGGCGATGCATGTCTCTTGAGGCATGCTATAATTTAAGAAAAAGGGGTCCCTATGGTGCATCTTTACTACTAAATCTACAAACACGCCGTGTAAGGGTCCCCTTTTTATAACTTTGCAATGTGATATCTATGTGTACGCATTTAGCTTTATCTGTGTTACGCAGATGATGGTAAGGACAGACATTTACCCGACCTTCGTTACTAACATATATCCTTCTTTGTTTTTATTTACACTCAGATTTCTGAAACCAGTCCGCAATTCAAACTCAAGAACCAAGATCATAGTCCGTGTTCAGTGCCATTACGTCAGTCCGCGCTCCTCAGCATTTACTCAGCGTTTGAAGTTTTGGGAGAAGTTGGGGAATATGGGGAGGTTGGCCTTTCAGGGGTAGTGGGGGAAGGATCAGGAATTCTGGCTTTCAGACAGTCGTGCAGTTCTCTGATGGATCTTTCCAGCTCCTGTGCTGCTTGGCCAGGTTGTACAGGGCCCCCAGAGAATTCTTGCCCACATTCAGGGTGGTGGTGGCCAGCCCTAGCTGTTCCCTCTCCATATGCTCCATCATACTGGCTAGCATGTCCATACTAGACTGAAGACCACACAGTTGAGTATGGAGGCCCTCCTGAGCACAAGAGATGTTGGCATTGTCACGGTGTATCCTGAACAGGTATGCAGCTGTCTGACTTAGTTGTGGCATGATTTCCTCAAATAGCTCATGGGGAATGTGATTTGTGAGGGGCAGGAGCTGCTCCAAGGTTTTTGGAACAGACTCTTGTGGAAGACGAAGCTCTCGAACCAAGATTGCCATGTCCTGTGGGGTGACCATGACCAGATTAAGGTTGTGCAGTCCAGGGGACAGGAAGTACAAGGGGGAAGGCATTTCGTGTGTGGGGGGAGTATTGTTGATGTCGCACAGGCAAGTGGTTGGGACACTCTGGGCATTTAGCAGCCTGTACAAAGCTCCCCTCTGTCCTGGTGGGTGAGTTTGGCTAAGGTCTACCCCTGCTGATCCTCCTCCAGAGGCACTGGGCTGATCAGAATATCTCTTCTGCCTTGGGGGTGGAAAGCTGGGGACAGGTCCTAGCAGTGAATTGGGTCTAGGATGCACTCGGGCAGTTGCTGCATATGGCCGACCTTGGCTGCCTCCCCTGGAGGGTATCGTTGCCACTGGCACATGTGACTGTCTCCATGGCATCTGCGGAAGGGGTGTGTTCCTGAGTCCAAAGGGTCCTTCAGGTGATGGTGGAGTCCTCGGGCCGACTCTTGCTGCAGGCAGATTCTGTGAAGCCGTCATCGCCAGGTGCTGGAACGATGAAGATCCTTCTGTTGCCAACTGGTTTAGCTGCTGGATGGAAGGCGGCTGTGGCAACCAATCATGTCTCGACCATCCCTCCTGTATATCCTCTTCTCCAAACAGTTCTGAGAGTCCAATCAGACTTGATAGAGGCAGATCAGGCATAGGTCCCTGATCAGGGGAGTCTGTTCTCTCAGCCATACTCCTGTGTCCTAGTAATATACATATACGTTCATTATTACAGCTCCATGTCATTCTTTCAGATATTGTCTATCCTATCCCTCATTTTTGTGGGTGCATGTGTGTGAATGTAAATGTGCGTGCATGTCTTCTTCCTCGTCTACAATATCACCAAGCACGGTCCATCCCAGTCCTCCCTATCTGGGGTGTACGCCACAATATTAGGGAGCTGGGGGCTGTTGGGGAGGATAATTGGTATTTCATCCATTTCCATATATTCTGGTTCTCTGTCTGTTTCGTTTGTGCTTTCTTCTAGGGCTCGGATGGCTAACAGTGGGAGCTGTCCTACTGTGGATGAAATCAATTTATTGACCAGAAATGTTATCAAGGGAATACCACAACATATTATCAGCAAGACCGCCACCCCTGTTAGTGCCAAGACTACACCTATCTGGTATAACCAGTCTTTCCATGATATCCACCCTCTCCTTAGAGTCCCAAACAGTGAAAATAGTGGGCCAATATTCATTCCATTCCCTACAATGTATCCAGAATCGTCAGTTTCATTTCTCCCTCCTATGGAGTTACTTAACAGTTCCTGTTGCATCTCTTCAAGTGTGATTAAGAGCTCTGTCAAATTTCCGTCTTCCCCTGTACGCATGGGAATAGCTGTGCAACATTCGGTGGCTTTGATCATAATACAAACTCCTTGTTCATCAGCCATCATCATCTCGATAGCTAATCTATTTTGCATTGTCATTAGCGAGGTGGCATGCAGTTGTTCGGTTAAGGCTCCTACTGCTGCCAATGTCCAGTTCAGGTATCTTTGCTGATTATACCACAAGTAATTAATCCACTGCACCTCCTGGAACCTAGAACGGATTTTTGGAGTAACCCCGAACAGCGCCAATGCCCATCCCCATTTATCCGCGTCCTCATCTGCTTTAACTCTGCTACTGTCTATGGCTTCTAATTGTCGGGGTATCCCTTCTGGTATCCCGTTTCTTACTGTGATGTTGTAGTCTGTTTTAAACGTCATTATTCCTCTTTTCTTACGAAGTTTCTGTGGCATGGGTTGTATTGAATTTGGCATTTCAATTACTGTTATTGCTCCTGTGAGCATCACAGGAGCACAAAGGCCTTTCCAATTCGGGGACAGCGATGACAGGAGTTTCCTTTTTTGTCCGCATATCCAAAAGATGTCAGCTAAGGGTACCGTTCCCTTAGCTAAATTTGGAGTAGATACCCATGAAGCATGGGTGAGATTCAGTCCAATTACAGACCCCCCTGTGGCCGGTACTATTTGTTCACACTGTATGCCTGCTGCTGGCAGGGTGTGACAGACGGTAATGTTCCATGCTGTTTTGGCCGGTTTGTATTCTTGCTGCTTTTGCATACACTGTATGTAGTGTTTTGGCTGGGTCGTCCCTACCTGCCAATCGCTTATGTATTGTGCTACTAATCCTTTAGCTATACAGAATGGGTGTATCATCCCTTTCTCTATTTTAATCATAGGTGGAACGGTTCCTTCTGTACTTAGAGGCACTGGACAAAGTTTACTGTCGGCAGCATATTTTTCATCACCTACTGCCATTTTCATAACACATTGTGTATAGCATTCTGCTTGGTCTGAGTTATGTTGGGGACTCCTATAACAGTTGTTGATATCAGGTAGGGGTTTAGCCTGAGGTATCACACCTTTCCGGTGACAGGCTATGCAAGGCTTTTCACTGATCTGCCTAGCCGAAAATTTCAACCATTGGTAAAATAGATTTGTCTTCAACCCTTGTGTACGGGCTAGGTCTGTACTGGGATCCCATCTCCCTAAGTGACTGCTTGTTTCTAGGCTTCTAATTGTCCTCTTTTTCCTTGGTTTGATTTTTACCCATTTTGTGGCTTCATGTACTGTAACAGTTACGTCTTGCTTGGTTTCCCTGCATCCTCTTTTATCACAAATTACCTCTGTTGAGTGTTCCCTCCTCTTCACATTTGATGCTAATGGCTTCGCCTAATATGTAATCCCCCAGCTTTCCCTGTATTCCTATGTTCTTGTAGGCTTTTGATTTAATGTATACCAAATTATATGTTTTTCCTGTGTTTAGAATGCCTTGTTTAGCTGCTATTGCGGCCATGGCCACGGCACAGTCCGTTGTATGTTTTGGATGTCTATTTTCTCCCATACTGACCACCAGTAGTATTGTCAATCCCTTGAATAATTCCTTAATCATTGCTCTGATGACTGTTGAGATGTGCTACTAGATGTGCTACTGAGTGAGCCGTCACTAGATGAGCTGTCACTAGGGATGTGTGGTGTATCTGTGCTTTGTCTGGGTTGTACTTCCTGTGGTTCTTCTGTCGGTAAATCTAAGTTGCTGTCCGAGTCTGATGTCTCCTGTGGCCTGTCTATCTGTCGGTCTGTATTTCTGTCTGTCTGTTGGCCTGCGTCTCCAGTTGTTTCTGAGTCTGCATCTGAGTCTGTCGCTGCTCTATCTGGCAGGGATCCACTACTCTCTGAAGCTGTGCGTCGTCTTTGTTCAATCAGTGTCTGTGAGCGCCTTGGCCGGTGTTCGCCTGGCTGCAGGGAGGCGTGGCCTTCCCTCGGTGCTTCTTCTGGCTGCAGGGAGGCGTGGCCGTCCCTCGGTGCTGCTGTAGGGTCTCTGGCTTCTCTTGCTTCCCCCCTTGGCCCGGCGGCTCTGCCAAGACGAGCTTGCCGAGGCCGCAGGGGCGCTGGGCCACCAACCCTACAGCAGTGGTTTAAATGAAACCAAGTGTCCTTACCGTCTACTTTGACTGCTGTACGTGAGGCAAGAATAACTTTAAAAGGACCTTCTCGGCGGGGCCTGTCCCACTTCTTTTTGAACACTTTGACGTAAACCAGATCACCAGGCTGGATGCTCTGATTTTCGAGTGGAATCTCTGCTTCTCTGTCTTCTGTAGCACCTTTGACCTGCAAAAAGATAGTTTTGTGTATTTGGGTTAACTGTCTCAGATAATTATGCCATTCGTCTTGTAGCTGCTCCAGCGATGGTCCTTCGTAGGGTCCTCTCAGGTATGGAATAGGCATCGGCCAACCTGTAAGAGCTTCAAATGGTGTCAAATGGGTTAGTCGGTTAGTATGTGAGCGCATTGACAATAAAGCAAGCGGCAACGCATCCAGCCAGGTTAGTTTGCCATTGCTGTCTGCTATGATTTTTGCTAGTTTGTACTTTAAAATGCCATTAGCCCGTTCCACCGCCCCATTTGATTGAGGGTGATAAACACACCCAAACTTCTGTTTGATACCCAATTGTTTGAATGTTTCTTGTGTAACCTTGGCTACAAAAGCCCTACCATTGTCAGATGAGATAGTATCTGGAATGCCAAATCTTGGAAAGACATCTCGGCACAAGAATTTGGCTACCGTTTTATGGTCTTGATTTGCAGAGGCTACTGCCTCAATCCATCGGCTGAATCTGCATATCACTACCAAAACATATCTCATTCGTTTAACTCGGTTTTCAGCTCCCATGTCTATGAAATCCATCATAAGATGTCTGAATGGCCCATCAGGGACCGGAATGTGGGCTAAAGGGGCTGTGAATGATTTCCGGACATTGTACTGTGCACATACCTCACACTCATTCAACAAACGGTCCACTGTAGCTGCCATATATGGTGACCACCAGACAGCTTTTAGTTTGTTCATAATTTGGACTTGCGAACAATGATCGGGTCCGTGGGCCCAAATGATTGCATGTCGTAATAAATTGGTGGGTAACACAAAATGTCCATGACTACTGCGCCACAGTTTGTCTGCTGGCCCCTGACTGCGTGTCTCAATAGCGCCTCGTTTAACCCACATTTGTTTTTCTTCTCCACTGGCCCTACTTTGAGCCACTATCAGTGCGTCAAGTGAAACCAGTGGGGCACAATCTTGGATGGTTAGCAGGGGAAACATATTTTCTCCTTGTGCTCCTTTGCGCGCTGCGTCATCTGCTAGGTTGTTACCTTGAGCTATGATGTTATTATTCTTTTGATGACCTGCACATTTAATGATGGCTACCTCAGACGGTAATTGGAGAGCTTGTAACAGTTGGGAAATCGCTTCTCCATGAGTGACAGGGGTGCCATCTGCTCTCAGGAATCCCCTTTGTTTCCAAATGTTTGCATGTACATGACATACGCCATAAGCGTAGGCCGAGTCTGTGTAGATATTAACACGTTGATCTTTAGCTATCTGGCAAGCCATAGTTAAGGCTTTGATTTCTGCCAGTTGGGCTGAACAAGGCTGATCAATTCCTTGGGACTCCAGTAATTCAAAGGTCTCGCCATCCATGTTTAGTTTAACTATCCCCATACCCGCATGCAATCCCGCAGCATCCCGAAAGCATGAGCCGTCCACGAACAGGGTTAGATCTGCATCTATAGCGTGATTATACAAATGTTCTCTGGCTCTCAAAAATTTCTCTGTCTCTGCCACACAGTTATGTGGAGTACCATCTAACGGTGTGGTCAATTTGGTGGCGGGATTCACCGTGTGACAATGTTGTATTGTTATTTCTGGAGCGGACAACACAACTTCATATCCAGTGCGTCTAGCTTGTGTTAAGACAAAACGTTGACTGGTTAGCAGGGCATGTAACTGATGCGACATGTACAACGTTACTGCATGTCCCATGATTATGGATGATGCTTTTTGAAATG
The DNA here is from genome assembly GCF_902500255.1 of Thalassophryne amazonica. NCBI lineage: Eukaryota > Metazoa > Chordata > Actinopteri > Batrachoidiformes > Batrachoididae > Thalassophryne > Thalassophryne amazonica. The sequence goes on along the minus strand of NC_047112.1, from coordinate 100,788,334 downwards.
CAAAGGCAGCTGCTGCTAGACCCTGATAGCATGGTGGGAATCCTGTTTCAATGTTGTCAAGCTTTGTACTATAATAGGCCAATGGTTGTTTTCCTTCATTTGTTTCCTGCATTAGTACAGCACATGCATATCCAGCTTTTTCAGTAACATACAAATGGAAAGGTTTCCCATAATCTGGGTTACCTAACGCGGGAGCAGATTGCATGTCTGTTTTTAGGGCCTCAAAAGCTCCCGTTGCCTCATCTGTCCAGACGAGGAGAGCTGCATTGCTTGTTTGCCCCACTGCTCTAATCATGGCACGCAAAGGTGCAGTTTTTATAGCATAATCACAAATCCACGGCCAACTGTACCCTGCCATCCCAAGGAATGAAAGCATCTGTCCCACTGTTTGGGGTTTGGGAGCCTTGATTATAGCCTCCACTTGGCTTGGGGCTATACATCGCGTGGTCCCACACAACTGTCTTCCCAAGTATTCTACTTGTTGTTTGCATAACTGCAATTTGTCCTTACTTACTTTATGACCTCCATCTGCCAATGCATGCAATACAATTAATGAATCTTTTTCACACTGTTCTTGAGTCTCTGATGCAATAAGGAGATCATCCATATATTGCACCAATGTACTGGGTATGTCAAGGTGTTGTAAATCTTCAGCCAGGACTTTGTTAAAGATGGCTGGGGACAGGTTCAGTCCCTGAGGTAGCCGTGTATACGTTAGCTGTTGTCCCAGAAATGTGAATGCAAACAAATGTTGTGAATCTGGGTGCACAGGCACACTGAAATAGGCTGAACACAGATCGATTACTGTGTACCATTTTGCTCCAGCAGGGATGCTTGATAGTATAGTATGCGGATCAGGTACTATAGGTGCATCCATTTCTATTATTGCATTGATAGGACGCAGATCATGTACCAGCCGATACTCTTTGGTATTGTTTTTAGGGATAGGGTAGATAGGAGTATTGCATGGGCTTGCAGTTTTTATTAAAACTCCAGCTGCCATCAGTCCCTTAATTACTGGTTTTATGCCTTCAATAGCCTGAGGTTTTAATGGATACTGCCTTTGGTGAGGCAGTTTTGCTCCCGGTTTTACTTTTATTTTTACTGGTAAGGCTGTTTTTACTAGTCCTACATCCGTTTTGCTTTTGGACCACACCACTGGTGGTATTTGCTCTAACAATTTCTCTTGTTGGGCCGATAACACCATCTGTCCCTCTGATCTAGGATTGAGCTCCACTTTTTGAGCTATAGCCTCATCATTTACTTTTAAATTAATTCGTACAAACTGCTGGTCTTTTGACAGATGTACTTGTGGACTTTCCATGTTTTGCCATTCTTCAACTTCTGAGGCTGTCTTTACCATTGGACCTAGGTCATGGGATTCGTACTTTTCTGAGACTAAAAGGGTCACATGAGGCGTGGCATTCGGCACTTGATACCATTGTTGTTCAGCCGAAGTTAGCTTGACAGAAGCTGCGGCCCCTTGGGGGCCTAAATAAATTTCTGTGGTGGTTATGTGAAACAGCCGTTGATTCATCAATGCATCCCAGCAGCATGCATAGTCAGTTTGTTCTTGTTTGGCATCGAACATCAGGGTGACATGTAAAGGTAAACTAGGTGTATATACTGCTTCATAGTGTTGTTCTGCCCAGGGCTTCCATTTTTCCCATTCCAGTTGGAGATTTGAATTTTCTGGTTGTAACTTCAGCCAGTATACCATGGGTTGCACAGGTCGGACCTTGTTTTCCATGTCCATAAGCACCATAATGTTGGCGAGTGCTTCGTCAGGAAAGTGTATTTGCAGTCCTTGATGGGTACACACTATCTGGGTTTGTAGCTTACATAAAATGTCTCTTCCCAGCAAATTCACAGGTGTATTTTGTGAGTATAACAGGGGTGCTTCAATTGTTTTTCCTGCAATCGTTACAGGAAGTGGGCGTGTAAAAGGTATTATTTGAGTTTTCCCAGAGAAGCCGATGGGCTTAATTACAGACCCAGAGAGGGGGAGATGAGCGCCCATTTTCCCTATGCAAGAGTATGTTGCCCCTGTATCCACCATGAAAGGGAAATCTCTGTTTTGTATATTAACGGTGACGGTTGGCTCTTCCTTAGGTATCATCGAAATAGCCAATGCCACCGTTTCCCCCTCTGTCTTCTCTAGGCCCCCCTATTGCCAATAGGCAGAGGGTCCAACCCAAGGTCGGGCCGGACAATTTCTCATTCGATGTCCAGGTTGTCCACAGCTCCAACACTCATTAGAGGGTTGATCCCCTATTGGGGGTGTTGATCCCATAGGCGGTCCAGCTTGACTGTTCCTGGGAGCTGAGTTCTGGAATCTGCTTCCAAATGAAGGTTGGCGAGATCCTCTTCGCCACCCTCCTCTTTGACCTTGAAAGTTCCGTAACTCTCCTCTCCACCCATGACTGTAGATGGGTCCATTTCCGGGTGTGCCAGTGCTATGGTAGTGATAGTGATGCTCCACTGGTGCTGAGACTTCTCCTGTAGGAGTGCTTCCTGCTGCTCCTTGGGGGCTCTGTGTGGCTGTTACCACAGGTGCCTGTATGGTGGCAGCAGTGTTTGCCGTAAGGCCTGTGCTTGCCGACTCAGAAGGAACAGGGGTCATCATTGGTGCCTGGGTCTTTGTTTTTTCTTTCTTGACTTTGGTTAGCTCTCCCAACTGCATCTGCACCAATTTTTTCATCAGGGATTTTGCTGCATCTTCTTCTTTTTGTTTTTCTTTCTTGTAGATTTCAAGATGGTGACAAATATGCTCAGAGTATAAAGCCCAATTCATTTTTGATAGTCCCACGACTCCATCTAGGGCTTTCTGAACCTCATCTGGTAGAGCCTTTTTTACAGTTATTTTAAACAGGATTTCAGTTGCTGGAGAATGGTTCCATGCATTTCCTGTTTCCTCCGCCCATCTCTTCTGGAATCGGTGCAGGAACTTCTTTGGGCACTCTTCAGGTGTCCACTCCTCATCATCCAATTTAGAGGGATCCAAGACCTCAGGGTACTTTCTTCTCAGTCCTTCCCACATGGAGTTTCTATAGCGATTAAAGGGGACTTCATCATGTTGATTAGTGCCCATCATTTGTGTTAGTCCAACCTTTCCTGCTAATTCTTCAGTGTCATGTTTTCCCATGACATGCATTAGCAAGGCTTTTATGTCACCTAAAGACAAGGTTACCCCTGCAGTGCCTTCTTCTAAGGCAGTTATCCATCTCCCAGCTCCTTGGGTGATGTCTGGCAGCCTGTTGGCCAGCCCCACCATGTCTGTCCAGTTCCATGGGGTATACACATGATGACCATTTCTGACCACCAATGGGCATATGAGGTCTTCGTCCTCCTCTTTTTCTGTGGGGGCTCCATACTGTCTTCCAGATCGAGTGCGACTGACTGGTTCCAGGCAGTCCATCCAGTTGGTTATATTCTGTTCTAAAGCCGCTATGTCTTTGGCTACACATTGTTGTCTTTGCCTGAGTCGGGCCTCTTTTGCACTCTCAATGACGATCTCACCAGAAATTTTTCGGGTGGGTGGCTCTATAATGTGATTCCCTTGATTGGGCATCGATTGTTGTAATATTCTTCTTTCCTCGGCGTCCCTATGTCTTTGTATTCTTTCCTTCGCTAGCCGAAGCTGCTCAGCTAGTTCTTCATTATCTCTTCTGGCCAGATCCAGTGTGTCACAGAAGCTCTTGTGCCACTCTTCGGAGCCTCTATAGCCTGTGAAGGTCCAGTCGGCTGACTTATGGTGGGAGGGGACGGTTTTCAGTGGACCTCGATGTGCAGGCGGAGCCTTCAGGTCTCTCTCTTTATCCTCGTCTGCCTCCGTGTCACTGTTATTTGTGGCCCCCCCTGCTGGTCGTGGTGAGCGACCACTTACTTTCGGACTTGGAGACCTTGTATGATCCATTTGACAGACTGAGGACCTGTCTCCTTGTGGCTCTCGAGCTTTTAGTGTCAGTGTGAATTTGCCCTCCACATCCATGCCTTGGTCCTCTTCACGAGTTCCTAATACAAATTGTCCAGCTGTCTTTCCCATATCATGACGTTTATATGGGGGTGGCTCTGCTTCCCAGCTCGGTGCACTGGCTTTAGTCTCTTTGGATCTTTCCTCTGTAATTTTTTCTCTTTTCTGCTGTAGCCTCTGTGCTTCCTGCTTGAACAAGGCCAAAACTTCTTTTTCTTCAGTGCGTTTTTTGTTGTTATTCACGTTCTTCTGCTGATCTTTAATTTCTTTTTTCTGTATTTCTACCGCAACTGCTTCACACATCACCGGATCAAATGATCCCTCCAAAGGCCATTGCCTGCCCCCATGTGACCTTTTGTGCCACTTTTTCATACATTGGTTGGCCTTAGTGCGTTTTCCTGGATATTTTCTTAGTACTAAGTCTAGCGGGGTACTTTCCCGACCTTGACCTTGAGAGTTACCCATGTAACCCTGACAAATGCTATGTGAGGTGTTTCTGTGGTGTTCTGGTAGTCCCTCAGGGGCTGTCCTGATCCAGACCAATAACTTGCCGGCTGTAACACCTGTTTTGTATTTTAAACCCTTAGAAGGATTAAATTTCCAACTGTTATGCCCGTCTTCTTTTTCTTTAACTAAATACGAAAATTTACCTGTTTCCCACCGAACCTTCCTTGGGACCACAGTCAGAGTCAACCTAGGAAACAGTTCTTCACCTGGATCGGTTGGCAGTGTTATTAAATGATTTAATGGTATGCTAATTTCTTTATTAGGATCAGCACAAAGCAGCTCCAGCCACGGGGTTAAACCCTGATGCCACAGACGTCTTATCAGCAGCTCCCAATTAATTAGAGGGAATTGTTCTTTCTTTTGCTTCAGATTGATTACCTTAGTAATCTGCCATAATTTCTGATTGATCTCTTGTTCGTCCTGCCAATGTTCTGCTCCTACCCTGTCAAAATAGGTCCTTTCCAGCCAAAAATGTGTCCTGATTCCCTGGGTTTCGATGTCTCCGTCAGTCAAGTAATGTTCTGGGAGTATTATTTCATCATCACTTAAGTCTCCCATCAATGACTGTCCCAAGCATTGATCAGTCTGTCAGCTTTTTCACTATAATCTAAGCTTTATCTCTTTTGATTTATAACCAATTTTATTTATTTAATCCTCTTACAACCCTAACACTTCCTAATGTCTTTGCTCCAGACTTTCTATTTTCCTTCTAATTTTTTAACTTTCTGCTTCTTGTCTTTTTCTGCTATGTTTGTTTATTAGTTTTCTTTCTTTGAAATAATATCTACCTTCTCTGTATTTACATAGCAGTCTTTTCTCCTGTCTTTTTCTTCACTGTCTCTGTTTCACACTTTCCTCTCTGCCTGTCATGCACCTCCCAAGTCCTTCTGTTGGGTCTAAACACCTCCTCCTCGTACTCTTTCACATTAATCTTGTATGTCAGCCAGCCTGCAAGCCCTCACAGCTTTGCCTGCAACTCCCCGCTCTCCCACACACCAATCTTCAAAAGCTTTATACACAAAAATTATTAAAAACAACTTTCTATATATCTCTATCTAGACTTCTGCCACTTTTCACTCCGCGGCTTTAAACAACCTTTTTATTCACTTAACACCAATGTGTTCTGTTTAAGCATGTATCTCTTCTTCACGTTAGACAGCTTCTCCGGCGCTGCCAGCAACTTCATATATTATTTTTTTTACAAGCCCTCTTTGAGCGTACAATATTTCATTTACTTCTACGCCTTACCGCGCCTCGCGTGCGTATCCTGTGCTTAATATATTATTTTTCACCAGCTCCTTTCTGAGCATACAATATTTCATTTATTTCTACGCCTTACCGCGCCTCGCGTGCGTATCCTGTGCCTTTCTGCACTTTCTTCTACTTTTTTTTTCACTTACTGAGCTCCTCGTGAGCTTAATGTGCCTTTGCACTGAAAATACTCTCTTTTTCTTTTCTTATAAAAAACTCATATTACTGTGTACTTAATTACTTATTCTTCTCCCACGCCCCACAAGCGTGTATTTGGTGCCTTACTGCACTATTTTCTGCTTCATTAATTCTCATGTATTCTGCACTAACTCTCTATTTATTTTATTTTTTTTATAGTTTTTCTCTTTTCTTAAAAAATGACGTCCTTTATTGAGCTCTTTTACTTACTGTCAGCTGTGCTACTTTGCACTTTTCTCTTTTTATCACGTACGGTATTTCTACTGCGCCCCCTCAGGCGCTTATCTTGTGCTTCCTCTGCACGTATTCTCTGTTAAACTCTTTTTCTCACTTATTTCACTTCAGTCTCTGTTAAACTCTTTAAATAACCTTGTATTACCTTGTATCTATTTGTCAGTATACTCCCCTAAATTAACCCCTACAGTGCATGCTATCAGCCGGCACGTTAGTAACGAATTTCAACACCAATTATTCCCCAAGCATCCAGGTTAGTTCTCCACGCACTCTTTTCCGCACCAGAGTTCATGAACATTCCTGACCTTTCACTCACACAGACATTCTTTTTCCCGGGAACACACACACCTTCTGAGCATTTTATCTACAAGGCCTGATAATTTTCAATCTTATCTTTTTTGTCTTTTATCAATTTTCTTAGTCCAGGTTCTTTTGGGTAAGAGGCAATTAAAAATATCACCTGTCAACTTGGGCGGAAATCCCGACTCACTCCTCCAGATCGTGCAGAAATTATAAAAGGTTTCTGCTTACCTTTTAGTCGTGATCACTGTTATTTACGGTCTGGAGGGATGAGCTGGACTGCCCCAGGCTGCCGGAATGCCCCTGGACCCTCCTGAAGCTGGCTCGCCAAGTTCTGTCGTGGCTCGTCTTTAGTCTTCTCAGGATGTCATCTTTTAGATAACACAAACTAATTGCAAGTGATATGCTAGAAAAGGACACAACACTTTAGAATAATTCAGCCTTAAGCAAGATAAAAGGCACAGAGTTTTTAAGTTTATTTAAGCCTTCGACACAGAGCTTAGACAAACTGAGTCCTCTAGAGAGACTGAATAAGTGACAACCGCGCTCATCTATTTATTGGAGACCCGCGGGCATCGCTCCTCCTTCGACTTTTTTATTTATTTCATTCCCAAGACATGGTTTTCTATTGGAAGCGTCCTCTAGTGAACCCTAAGCAGGTGTTAGGCCATTATTTCAATGTGACAAACGCTCCCATTAAAATGTGAAGGATTTACAACTGATTTTTTTAAAAGACCTTCAGCCACAGGTGCAGCTGGCCTGAGGCCCGCCCCGCACGTGGCCTCAGCCACAGGTGCAGCTGGCCTGAGGCCCCTGCACGTGGCCTGCGGGAAAGCACCTAAAAGGCCTTGGAAAGCCCCTGACAGACTGAATGACTAATAAAGCCCTTTTTTTGGGTTGAACACCTGCTAGTTCAACCAGAGGACATACAGTTCGGATCAGGACACTTGATAGTTCATCATAGTTCAAATAAGGACCTAAAAATTCTTCTACATATGATTCAAACCACCGCAGCGCAGTGCCTTTAATACCTATGGCATGCTTTAATCTCTGTAATAAAATTTTATGGTCAACAGTATCAAAAGCAGCACTGAGGTCTAACAGAACAAGCACAGAGATGAGTCCACTGTCCGAGGCCATAAGAAGATCATTTGTAACCTTCACTAATGCTGTTTCTGTACTATGATGAGTTCTAAAACCTGACTGAAACTCTTCAAATAGACCATTCCTCTGCAGATGATCAGTTAGCTGTTTTACAACTACCCTTTCAAGAATTTTTGAGAGAAAAGGAAGGTTGGAGATTGGCCTATAATTAGCTAAGATAGCTGGGTCAAGTGATGGCTTTTTAAGTAATGGTTTAATTACTGCCACCTTAAAAGCCTGTGGTACATAGCCAACTAACAAAGATAGATTGATCATATTTAAGATCGAAGCATTAAATAATGGTAGGGCTTCCTTGAGCAGCCTGGTAGGAATGGGGTCTAATAAACATGTTGATGGTTTGGATGAAGTAACTAATGAAAATAACTCAGACAGAACAATCGGAGAGAAAGAGTCTAACCAAATACCGGCATCACTGAAAGCAGCCAAAGATAACGATACGTCTTTGGGATGGTTATGAGTAATTTTTTCTCTAATAGTTAAAATTTTGTTAGCAAAGAAAGTCATGAAGTCATTACTAGTTAAAGTTAATGGAATACTCAGCTCAATAGAGCTCTGACTCTTTGTCAGCCTGGCTACAGTGCTGAAAAGAAACCTGGGGTTGTTCTTATTTTCTTCAATTAGTGATGAGTAGAAAGATGTCCTAGCTTTACGGAGGGCTTTTTTATAGAGCAACAGACTCTTTTTCCAGGCTAAGTGAAGATCTTCTAAATTAGTGAGACGCCATTTCCTCTCCAACTTATGGGTTATCTGCTTTAAGCTACGAGTTTGTGAGTTATACCACGGAGTCAGACACTTCTGATTTAAAGCTCTCTTTTTCAGAGGAGCTACAGCATCCAAAGTTGTCTTCAATGAGGATGTAAAACTATTGACGAGATACTCTATCTCACTTACAGAGTTTAGGTAGCTACTCTGCACTGTGTTGTTATATGGCATTAGAGAACATAAAGAAGGAATCATATCCTTAAACCTAGTTACAGCGCTTTCTGAAAGACTTCTAGTGTAATGAAACTTATTCCCTACTGCTGGGTAGTCCATCAGAGTAAATGTAAATGTTATTAAGAAATGATCAGACAGAAGGGAGTTTTCAGGGAATACTGTTAAGTCTTCTATTTCCATACCATAAGTCAGAACAAGATCTAAGATATGATTAAAGTGGTGGGTGGACTCATTTACTTTTTGAGCAAAGCCAATAGAGTCTAATAATAGATTAAATGCAGTGTTGAGGCTGTCATTCTCAGCATCTGTGTGGATGTTAAAATCGCCCACTATAATTATCTTATCTGAGCTAAGCACTAAGTCAGACAAAAGGTCTGAAAATTCACAGAGAAACTCACAGTAACGACCAGGTGGACGATAGATAATAACAAATAAAACTGGTTTTTGGGACTTCCAATTTGGATGGACAAGACTAAGAGACAAGCTTTCAAATGAATTAAAGCTCTGTCTGGGTTTTTGATTAATTAATAAGCTGGAATGGAAGATTGCTGCTAATCCTCCGCCCCGGCCCGTGCTACGAGCATTCTGACAGTTAGTGTGACTCGGGGGTGTTGACTCATTTAAACTAACATATTCATCCTGCTGTAACCAGGTTTCTGTTAGGCAGAATAAATCAATATGTTGATCAATTATTATATCATTTACCAACAGGGACTTAGAAGAGAGAGACCTAATGTTTAATAGACCACATTTAACTGTTTTAGTCTGTGGTGCAGTTGAAGGTGCTATATTATTTTTTCTTTTTGAATTTTTATGCTTAAATAGATTTTTGCTGGTTATTGGTAGTCTGGGAGCAGGCACCGTCTCTACGGGGATGGGGTAATGAGGGGATGGCAGGGGGAGAGAAGCTGCAGAGAGGTGTGTAAGACTACAACTCTGCTTCCTGGTCCCAACCCTGGATAGTCACGGTTTGGAGGATGATTTAAGAAAATTGGCCAGATTTCTAGAAATGAGAGCTGCTCCATCCAAAGTGGGATGGATGCCGTCTCTCCTAACAAGACCAGGTTTTCCCCAGAAGCTTTGCCAATTATCTATGAAGCCCACCTCATTTTTTGGACACCACTCAGACAGCCAGCAATTCAAGGAGAACATGCGGCTAAACATGTCACTCCCGGTCCGATTGGGGACCGGGAGTGACTGTTTAATCTAACTGCGCAGATTAAACAGCTAACAGATACAGAAAAACACCGCTGTGCTCCGGAACAGGAAGTGATACAATACCGCAGTGAGAGCCAACCACCAGTAGAGGCAAGCAAAAAATGCAATTATGAAATTTGCAATTTGCAATTATGCAATTTGAAACTGTGGATATAAGTACTTTATTCTGAGAATAGCCAGCATTGATTTTATTAACATTGTGGTGTAAATAAGGTATCACCACATGTGTATCAAGCAATAATAGAGATCATGGAGATCAAGCAATAATTGCAGATGGGCTTTCTGAGGTCCCAGATAGCTTTTCTGATTTCCTTTTCTAACTTTCAGAATTTAGTAAATTAGCATATGGTCCATTGATACTTATGTGTAGACACTAGTCCCTAGAGGCAACTATTTTTGGTTTCAAATCTGGGCAAATGCAGTCCCAGAAAATTCCAAATGTGACAAACAAGAAACAGGTGTTGTAAACAAGTCAGTGCTGCTAAAAATACAAACTTGCAGAAACAAAGATACTATTCTGACAAGGTTTTGCACATAAGACTGACATGGTTTGCACATAAGACTGGCATCGCATGTTTCAAGTACACACATATATCAACTCAATCAGTCAATCAACTTTTTTCTTATATAGCGCCAAATCACAACAAACAGTTGCCCCAAGGCGCTCCACATTGCAAGGCAAGGCCATACAATAATTATGAAAAACCCCAACGGTCAAAACGACCCCCTATGAGCAAGCACTTGGCCACAGTGGAAAGGAAAAACTCCCTTTTAACAGGAAGAAACCTCCAGCAGAACCAGGCTCAGGGAGGGGCAGTCTTCTGCTGAGACTGGTTGGTGCTGAGGGAAAGAACCAGGAAAAAGAGATCGATCACTAATGATTAAATGCAGAGTGATGCATACGGAGCAAAAAGAGAAAGAAACAGTGCATCATGGGAACCCCCCCACAGTCTACGTCTAAAGCAACATAACCAAGGGATGGTCCAGGGTCACCCGATCCAGCCCTAACTATAAGCCTTAGCGAAAAGGAAAGTTTTAAGCCTAATCTTAAAAGTAGAGAGGGTATCTGTCTCCCTGATCTGAATTGGGAGCTGGTTCCACAGGAGAGGAGCCTGAAAGCTGAAGGCTCTGCCTCCCATTCTACTCTTACAAACCCTAGGAACTACAAGTAAGCCCGCAGTCTGAGAGCGAAGCGCTCTAATGGGGTAATATGGTACTACGAGGTCCCTAAGATAAGATGGGACCTGATTATTCAAAACCTTATAAGTAAGAAGAAGAATTTTAAATTCTATTTTAGCATTAACAGGAAGCCAATGAAGGGAGGCCAACACGGGTGAGATATACTCTCTCCTGCTAGTCCCCGTCAGTACTCTAGCTGCAGCATTCTGAACCAACTGAAGGCTTTTTAGGGAACTTTTAGGACAACCTGATAATAATGAATTACAATAGTCCAGCCTAGAGGAAATAAATGCATGAATTAGTTTTTCAGCATCACTCTGAGACAAGACCTTTCTGATTTTAGAGATATTGCGTAAATGCAAAAAGGCAGTCCTACATATTTGTTTAATATGCGCTTTGAATGACATATCCTGATCAGAAATAACTCCAAGATTTCTCACAGTATTACTAGAGATCAGGGAAATGCCATCCAGAGTAACGATCTGGTTAGACACCATGCTTCTAAGATTTGTGGGGCCAAGTACAATAACTTCAGTTTTATCTGAGTTTAAAAGCAGGAAATTAGAGGTCATCCATGTCTTTATGTCTGTAAGACAATCCTGCAGTTTAGCTAATTGGTGTGTATCCTCTGGCTTCATGGATAGATAAAGCTGGGTATCATCTGCGTAACAATGAAAATTTAAGCAATACCGTCTAATAATACTGCCCAAGGGAAGCATGTATAAAGTGAATAAAATTGGTCCTAGCACAGAACCTTGTGGAACTCCATAATTAACTTTAGTCTGTGAAGAAGATTCCCCATTTACATGAACAAACTGTAATCTATTAGACACCTGAGGTCCAACAGAACAAGCACAGAGATAAGTCCACTGTCCGAAGCCATAAGAAGATCATTTGTAACCTTCACTAATGCTGTTTCTGTACTATGATGAATTCTAAAACCTGACTGAAACTCTTCAAATAGACCATTCCTCTGCAGGTGATCAGTTAGCTGTTTTACAACTACCCTCTCAAGAATCTTTGAGAGAAAAGGAAGGTTGGAGATTGGCCTATAATTAGCTAAGATAGCTGGGTCAAGTGATGGCTTTTTAAGTAATGGTTTAATTACTGCCACCTTAAAGGCCTGTGGTACATAACCAACTAACAAAGATAGATTGATCATATTTAAGATTGAAGCATTAAATAATGGTAGGACTTCCTTGAGCAGCCTGGCAGGAATGGGGTCTAATAAGCATGTTGATGGTTTGGATGAAGTAACTAATGAAAATAACTCAGACAGAACAATCGGAGAGAAAGAGTCTAACCAAATACCGGCATCACTGAAAGCAGCCAAAGATAACGATACATCTTTGGGATGGTTATGAGTAATTTTTTCTCTAATAGTCAAAATTTTGTTAGCAAAGAAAGTCATGAAGTCATTACTAGTTAAAGTTAATGGAGTACTCAGCTCAATAGAGCTCTGACTCTTTGTCAGCCTGGCTACAGTGCTGAAAAGAAACCTGGGGTTGTTCTTATTTTCTTCAATTAGTGATGAGTAGAAAGATGTCCTAGCTTCACGAAGGGCTTTCTTATAGAGCAACAAACTCTTTTTCCAGGCTAAGTGAATATCTTCTAAATTAGTGAGACGCCATTTCCTCTCCAACTTACGGGTTATCTGCTTTAAGCTACGAGTTTGTGAGTTATACCACGGAGTCAGACACTTCTGATTTAAAGCTCTCTTTTTCAGAGGAGCTACAGCATCCAAAGTTGTCTTCAATGAGGATGTAAAACTATTGACAAGATACTCTAACTCCCTTACAGAGTTTAGGTAGCTACTCTGCTCTGTGTTGGTATATGACATTAGAGAACATAAAGAAGGAATCATATCCTTAAACCTAGTTACAGCGCTTTCTGAAAGACTTCTAGTGTATATGTCAGAAGATGGGGGGAAACATATCATATTCTGTCCAGAGAAAGTAAAGGGTTTGACATCTGGCTTGCATGGGAGTGAATGGAAGTCTGCATTCTACCATATGGGCTCTGTAGTGTCAGACTGGGCCTGTCAGACGCTGCACTATAACAGCGGCAAGAGCTCACAGAGGAACTCGGGAAACGTGTCCTGCATTATTTAACTTGGTAGATAAAGAAAGATCATAGCTATCATTGGTTCTTCAGACTTTAAACATTTATTGTGAAGGTTTATCGTGAGATCTTAGTGTTTTGTGATGTCCATTCATCCATCCATTTTCTTACGCTTTATCCAAAGTCAGGTTGCGGGTGCAGCACCTCAGGCAAAGTCACCCAGACCTCCTGATCCACACACACCTCCCTCAGCTCCTCCAGGGGAACCCCGAGGCGTTCCCAAGCCAGCTGTGAGACGTAGTCCCTCCAGCGTGTCCCGGGTTTTCCCCGGGGCCTCCTCCCGATGAGACGTGCTCAGAACACCTCTCCAGCGAGACGTCGAAGGGGCATCCGATAAAGAGGCCTATGCCACCTCAGCTGGCTCCTTTCGATATGGAGGAGCAGTGGCTCAACTCCAAGCTCCTCCTGAGTGACCGAGCTCCTCACCCTATCTCTAAGGGAGTGCCCAGCCACCCTGCAGAGGAAACTCATCTCGGCTGCTTGTACTCGCGATCTTGTTCTATCGGTCATGAGCCAAATCTCATGACCATAGGTGAGGGTCAGAACGTAGATCGGTTGGTAAATCGAGAGCTTTGCCCCCCTGCTCAGCTCTCTGTTCACCACGACGGTCAGATACAGCGACCACATCACTGCAGATGCTGCACTGAGCCGTCTGTCGAGCTCACGCTCCATCCATCCCTCTCTTGTGAACAAGACCATGAGATACTTAAACTCCACTTGCGGCAATGACACTCCACCAACCTGAATAGGGCAAAGCACCTTTTTCTGGTCAAGAACCATGGCCTCGGATTTGGAGGTGCTGATTTTCATCCCAGATGCTTCACACTCAGCTGCAAACTGCACCAGTGCATGCTGAAAGTCCTGATTTGATGAAGCCAACAGAACCACATCGACCACAAACAGCAGGATGAGATTCTGTGGTTCCCAAACCGGACCCCCTCTACACCCTGACTTCAGCTAGAAATTCTGTCGATAAAGGTAATGAACAGAACTGGTGACAAAGGGCAGCCCTGGCAGAGGCCAACATACACTAGAAACAGGCTTGACTTACTACCGGCAATGTGAACCAAGCTCCTGCTGCGGTCGTACAGGGACTGGATAACCCTTAACAAAGGACCCCGGACCCTGTACTCCCGGAGCACTCCCCACAGGGCACTTCGAGGGACATGGTCGAATGCCTTCTCCAGATCCACAAAACACATGTGGACTGGTTGGGCGAACTCCCATGAACCCTCGAGCACCCGATGGAGGGTGTAGAGCTGGTCCAGTGTGTTGCGACCAGGACAAAAACCACACTGCTCCTCCTGAATCCGAGGTTCGACTATCGGTCAAATTCTTCTCTCTCGTACTCTGGAATAGACCTTACCGGGGATGCTGAGGAGTGTGATCCCCCTGTAGATGGAACACACCCTCCGGTCCCCCTTCTTAAACAGAGGGACCAACATCCCGGTCTGCCAATCCAGAGGCACTGTACCTGACCGCCACGCAATGTTGCGGATACGTGTTAACCAAGACAGTCCCACAACATCCACCTCTGAGTCCCCAGTCTCTCCTTCCTCTTCAGAAGACATGACGATGGGATTGAGGAGATCCTCGAAGTATTCCTTCCACTGCCAGACAGCATCCCCAGTCAGGGTCAACAGCTCCCCACCCGCACTGTAGACAGTGTTGTTGGAGAGCTGCTTCCGCCTCCAGAGGCGTCGGACGGTTTGCCAGAATTTCTTTGAGGCCGACCAACAGTCCTCCTCATGGCCTCCCCGAACTCCTCCCAGACCTGAGTTTTTGCCTCTGCGACCACACAGGCTGCATCACACTTGGCCTGCCGGTACCTGTCAGCTGCCTCCGGTGTCCCACCTGCCAACAAAGACAAGTAGGACTCCTTCTTCAGCTTCAAAGACGTGATCATTAAAATGATAGAAAACAGTCTGCCTGCACTGATAAGTCTTCTGCTGGTTTACAGATATGATCTTTGACATAACCAATTTAACCCAAATAATTATTCATCCTTATGTGGTATTTTGGGAGGGTTTATTTTGCATAGTGGCAGATTTAGGGTCAGCTGATTCTGCCTTTAAAATGATACAGGTTGTGTGTGACTTCAAGGTTAAACAAATCACATCATATTCACTGTTGATATGACATTTTAAGTTTGTCTGGCAGATCACTCAAGTTTGTTTGGTACCGGATTTTCATCCATGACAAATTGTACATAAAGTTAACACAATGGGGGTTTTGGTGCTGGAGCAAGGCATGTGTGGGGCCCCAAAACTAAAGTAGACTAGACTCTATACCTCTGTGAAGGCTGAGCAACCTTTTATTGTCACGTCATTCCTCCTGTTCGTCCCTGTATTTTTCTAATGCACATAGCCTCCACCCTCCTCCATCATTTGGTGGTAATAACAACATTAT
This sequence comes from Thalassophryne amazonica, assembly GCF_902500255.1. NCBI lineage: Eukaryota > Metazoa > Chordata > Actinopteri > Batrachoidiformes > Batrachoididae > Thalassophryne > Thalassophryne amazonica. Next base: position 100,772,844 of record NC_047112.1, on the reverse strand, counting down.
TGTTTTTTAGGCAGACCCCGATCTGCCTTAAAGCTCAACTTTCCCTAATCAGGGACAATCTGTCAATATCTCCACCATGTTTTGTTGAAATCCCTCACTTACTTTTTGAGCTGCAATACCTTGGACATACAGGGATGATCACATAGCTTCCATGCTTCACCACTGGTTGGAGGAGGTAACCAGTGAACCAATACTGGACACCAAGTCCTCTGTGTGCAAATAATAAATTTGATCGACTCATCAATCATCAGTCTGTGTGTATGTTATGAGAATGTCTGATTTGTTGATTTACTTAGTATCTCAGTACTAACATTCATATCTCTGGAAGATCAGCCTATGGTGTTGAAAGATGTCTGAGAAGACTTCATTGGGTCATGAGGTCACTGGACAGAGAGGTGCATGGTGATGCAGTGCCATTGCAGGAGGATGAAGGTCTAATTTCAATTTCAGTTTATTTTCATTTAAATAATGCCAATTCACAACAAAGTAGCCTCAAGGTGTGTCACACAAGTGAGGTCTAACATTACCAACCCTCAGAGCAAGCACACAGGTGAAAGTGGTAAGGAAAAACTCCCTCTGATGATTTGAGGAAGAAACCTCAATCAGACCAGACTCAAAGGGGCAACCCTGTGCTTGGGCCATGGTACAGACACAATTTACAAAACAAATATACAGGAAATTTTGCCAGTGAACAGGACAGGAGAGTTTCAGAAACAGACACCACACCCATCTCTGGATGGAGCCGCACCTCAGACAGAGAGAAAAAACAGAATTAAGCATCAGAAAAACAACAAATATAAAACCCCAATTCCAATGAACCTGGGATGTTGTGTAAAATGTAAATAAAAACAGAATACAATGATTTGCAAATCCTCTTCAACCTGTATTCAATTGAATACACCAAAAAGACAAGATATTTAATGTTTCAAAAAGCTGGGACAGTAGTATGTTTACCACTGTGTTACATCACCTTTCCTTCTAACAACACTCAATATGCGTTTGGAAACTGAGGACACTAATTGTTGAAGCTTTGTAGGTGGAATTCTTTCCCATTCTTGCTTGATGTACGATTTCAGTTGTTCAACAGTCCAGGATCTCCATTGTATTTTGCGCTTCATAATGCTCCACATCTTTTACTACGAAACCACGCTGTTGTAACACGTGCAGAATGTGTCTTGGCATTGTCTTGCTGAAATTAGCAGGGACGTCCCTGAAAAAGATGTTGCTTGGATGGCAGCATGTGTTGCTCCAAAACCTGGATGTACCTTTCAGCATTGATGTGCTATCACATATGTGTAAGTTGCCCATGCCATGTCCACTAACACAAAACAATTTGAAATGTGGACTCATCAGGCCACAGCACACTTTTCCACTTTGCGTCTGTCCATTTCAAATGAGCTCAGGCCCAGAGAAGGCGGTGGCGTTTCTGGATGTTGTTGATGTATGGCTTTCACTTTGCATGGTAGAGTTTTAACTTGCACTTGTAGATGTAGCGATGAACTGTGTTAACTGACAGTGGTTTTCTGAAGTGTTCCTGCGCCCACGCGATAAGATCCTTGACACAATGATGTCGGTTTTTAACGCAGTGCCGCCTGAGGGATCAAAGGTCATGGGCATTCAGTGTTGGTTTTCGGCCTTGCCACTTACGTGTAGAAAGTTCTCCAGATTCTCTGAATCTTCTGATAATATTATGGACTGTAGATGATGGAATCCCTAAATTCCTTGCAATTGAACATTGAGAAACATTATTTATAAACTGTTGGACTATTTTTTCATGCAGTTGTTCACAAAGTGGTGATCCTCACACCATCTTTGCTTGTGAATAGCTGAGCCTTTTGGGGATGCTCCTTTTATACCCAATCATGACAAGCACCCGTTTCCAATTAACCTGTTCACTTGTGGAGTGTTCCAAACAGGTGTTCTTTGAGCATTCATCAACTTTCCCAGTCTTTTGTTGCCCCTGTCCCAGCTTTTTGGAATGTTTTGCAGGCTTCCATTTCAAAATGAGCAAATATTTGCACAAAAACTAAAAAGTCTTATCAGTTTGAACATTAAATATCTTGTCTTTGTGGTGTATTCAATTGAATATAGGTTTAAGAGGATTTGCAAATCATTGTATTGTTTTATTTACATTTACAATGTCCCAACTTCATTGTAATTGGGGTTGTAGTATAATTTGTCAGCTTTAAGCAACAAGAAAAACATAAGAAGTAATAAGGTGATCACCAGCTACTAGGTTCACTGAAAGACCCAGACTTTAAATAAAGTTGAGGCAGCGGCATGCTCTATTTCCTAATAAAATTAATTTAAGAGTAAAAAGCGTAGTAACATACTATGCCAGTATGATGGCCATATGAAAGGGAAAATAAGTGTGTCTTAAGTCTGGACTTGAAAGTCTGTACAGAATCTGATTGTTTTATTGATGCAGGGAGATCATTCCACAGAACAGGGGCACAATAAGAGAAAGCTGTGTGACCCACAATTTTTTTTTCACCTTAGGGACACAAAGTAGTCAGAACACTCAGAACACAGAGCCCAGGATGGTACGTAGGGTTTAATAAGGTCAGCTAAGCAGGGAGGTGCCAGTCCATGAACAATTTTATAGGTTAGTAGCAGAACCTTAAAATCTGATCTCACAGGGACAAGAAGCCAGTGAAGGGATGCCAAAATGGGTGTAATGTGGTCAAGCTTTCTGCTTTCTGTCAAAAGTCTGGTAGCAGCATTTTAAGCCAATTGGAGACCCCTAATGCTGGACAACAGTAGACCAGAAAATAGAACATTGTATTAATCCAATCTCGAAGAGACAAACGCATGAATCAGTGTCTCAGCATCAGCCATAGACAGGATGGGATGAATCTTCACTATATTTCGCAGGTGGAAGAAAACAGTCCTCATAATATTTCTAATGTGGAGGTCAAAGGACAACGTAGGATCAAAAATTACCCCAAGGTTCCTCACTCTGTCAGTGTGGTGTACGACACATGAGCCTCGACTAAGCATTAGCTGGTCAAATTGATGCCAATGTCTCACTGCACCAAGAACTATCATTTCAGTTTAAACGTAGGAAATTGCTAGACATCCAGCTTTTCACTGATGCAAGGCAGTCTTCTAAGGATTTTATGTGGATGAGATTACCAGCAGTTATCGGCATGTATCATCAGCATAGCAATGAAAGGTAATCGCAAAATGCCGCAATATGTGCCCAAGGGGTCCTATATAAAGGGAGAAAAGCAGGGGGCCTAAGATGGACCCCTGTGGACCCCCATATTTCATGTCACTAAGGTTAGAGGTAGTGTTATTGTACAAAACACAGTGAGAACAACTGTCAGGTATGATGTCAACCATGCAAGGGCATGCCCAGTCATCCCAAAAATGATTGTTCAGCCTATCGAGTAGAATATGATAATTCACAGTATCAACCACAGCAATAAGATCTAACAGCACCATAACCATAGTGGTGTCCAAATCCATTGCAAGCAGAAGGTCATTCACCACTTTAGTGAGAGCTGTCTCTGTGGAATGATATTTTCTAAAAGCAGACTGCATTGGCTCAAAAAGATTAGATAGTCCACGAGCTGCTGTGAAACCACCTTTTCCAGAATTTTAGAGCAAAATCATAGATTTGATATCAGCCTATAGTTTTTCAATACTCTAGGGTCAAGATTAGATTTCTTAAGTAATGGTCTAATCACTGCAGATTTGAAACATTTAGGAACAGATCCAGAGGTTAATGAGAGATTAATCATTTCCAGCACAGTCGGCCCAAGAGTGGGCCACAGGTCCTTAAACAGTTTTGTTGATATGGGATCAAATAAGCATGTTGTGACTTTGAAGTCTTGGTGCTTTCAGAGTTACTGTTGTTGTGAGACTTGTGACCTTTTTTCCAGCAGTGCAAGTTTTCCTACTTTTCATTTGGTTATCACATCCAGCACACAAAGTTTGGCCATAGTGAGGTGATTTGTGTTCATATATATACATATATGCACCCATGAGCATGCTTGTCTAAAAATCAAGTGTGGTTCCGATGTTGTGCTGGTGCATTGACATAATCATCACCAGAAAGTGTTTGCACTTTGGAACAAGAAAAACCTGGTCTAAAGTTCAGTCCTGTGTGTATTTATTATATTTAAAGAAGACAATAGTCGGAAAGTCTCTTATGGCATTTTCACAATGCATGCACACTCTACTTGTACACACAGGAATGCATATTGGCATAAGGGCAATTCCACGGTGACTGACGTTACATTCTGAAAGAAAGCAGGCCTCTTGAAGTGACCAAGACTTAAAATATATAGTGTTCCTATTTTGTGGAAGACATAATAGGGACAAGGTCTACTTGGCAGGGGAACATAGTAGAGAAGCTTGAATCTTCGACTGGACTGGGTTGCTTGATGCGAGGATGTTTCGCTTCAAATCTCAGAAGCTTCGTCAGCTAAAATTCTTGCTCTGGTAGTCTGACTTCTGTCTTGACTCTTGTAGAGAAGAATAAACAGAAGCCAACAAAAGCTGGAGTTTTTTTAAACCTAACCAGACCTCTCCTACCGAGAGGCCGACTGCTATAGGCTAGTGACTAAACAATAGCTCTAATTAGCACCTATTGTGCTCTAGTTAGCACCCTCCTAATGACACGGCAGCTGTCCCTCCTAATGATGGGACGGAAGCTTCTCCTGATGGCTCCCTTGACGACTGTCCTGATGACGTGAATGACTCATTACCATGAACAAAACACTGAAACTGCTTTGACCTGAGTACCCCATTGTAAACAGGGGACAAAGCGTGTCTCAGACCACCTCCCCGGTTAAGGCTGGGTTTCAACTGTTTCACATAGAATGCTTCCTTGACACCTCTCTCAAACCATTTCTTCTCTCTGGCTAAGATTTTAACTTCCTTGTCCTCAAACGTGTGGTTAGTGTCTTTCAGGTGGAGATGAACTGCAGATTGCGGTGCATTTGTGCTTTCTCTGCGGTGCTGGTATAGCCTTTTGTGTAAAGGTTGCTTAGTCTCACCTATGTAGTGTTCATTACAGTTTTCCTGACATCTGATAGAATACACTACATTGCTCTGTTTGTAACTAGGGATCCTGTCCTTAGGGTGAACTAATTTCTGTCTCAAGGTGTTAACCGGTTTAAAGTAAACTGGGATTTTGTGCTGTCTGAAGATCCTCTGTAGTTTTTCCCCTACTCCTGCTAAATAAGGGAGAGACACTCCTCTTCTTCTTGTCTCTGTCTCCTGTCTATGTGGTCTCTTTGTTTTCTGGGACTTCTGCACTTTGTCCAGGGACCATCGTGGGTACCCACATACTGTGAGGGCTTTCCGTACAAGTTGTTGTTCTTTAGCCCTTCCCTCTGCAGTTGTGGGCACCTGTAGGGCTCTGTGTTGAAGAGTCCTGATCACCCCAAGCTTGTGTTCAAGGGGGTGGTTTGAGCCAAAGATCAGATATTGGTCAGTGTGAGTGGGTTTTCTGTAAACCTCTGTCTGGAGCTGCCCGTTCTCTCCAATCGTAACATCACAGTCCAAGAAGGCTAAATGGTTGTTTCTGGCATCCTCACGTGTGAACTTGATATTGGAATCCACCGAGTTGATGTGTTCTGTAAAGTCCTCAACCTCCTGTTTCTTGATTTTAACCCATGTGTCATCAACATATCTGAACCAGTGACTGGGAGAGATGCCCGTGAAAGACGTCAAGGCTGTCTTCTCCACTCGCTCCATGTACAGATTGGCCACAATGGGGGATACCGGAGACCCCATCGCACAACCGTGGATCTGCCTGTAGTAATTCCCCCTAAACAGGAAATACATGGTGTTAAGACAAATCTCCAAGAGTTGGCAGATGTGGTCTGGTGTGAGTTTGGTCCTTTCAAGTAGAGACACATCCTCCAGCAGTCTCTGCCTCACAGCTGAGATGGCCTCAGTGGTGGGGATGCAGGTGAACAACGATGTCACATCAAATGACACCATAGTTTCATCTGCCTCCAGCTGCAGGTCCTTGATCTTGTTCACAAAATCTTGTGTGTTGTCCACATGGTGGTCTGAGTTACCCACTAGAGGAGCCAAAATCCACTTGAGGTGCTTGGCCAAATTGTATGTGATGGAATCTGTGCTACATACAATAGGCCTGAGTGGCACGTCCTGTTTGTGGATTTTGGGCAGTCCATAGATGCATGGAGTGGCGTCCCCAAGGTACAGTCTGTAGTATGTCTGTCTGTCGATGAGTCCCTCTTTCTCCAGGTTTTAGAGGTAGCTAATGATTTTCTTCTTATAGCCGCTCGTGGGGTCTCTCTTCAGATGTTCGTATGTACTGGAGTCACTGAGCAAGTTGTTGATCTTGGCCTCGTAGTCCAATGTGTTCAGGACCACCGTGCATCTGCCTTTCTGCTGGCAGGATAAGGATGCTTTGGTCCTTCTGCAGTGCTGACAAAGCTTTCTGTTCTTCTGCTGTGATGTTGGCTTAGCACTGTTCAGCACTGCTGTGACTCTTAGTCGGAGGTCCCCAGCTTCTGACTCTGACAAACTGTTATGTTTAATGGCTGACTCTACTGCAGTGATGTAATCTACTGTCGGTATATGTTTAGGGGTCACTGAGAAATTTAGTCCTTTAGCGAGCACATCCTTTTCTGTCTGTGTAAAAACCCTGTCGGACAGATTCTTTACCCAATTTTCCCTGTTGTCACTAATTTGTCTGGGTGTATCTTTGACACTACTCCCACTGAAAGTACGCCTTTTCTGCACTAAAAGGTTGTGAAACTTCCTGATTTGCCGCTCCTTACTTTTTAAATGCTCAGCCATTTGAATTTTAACTATGAACTTTGTGATCTTATTATGGGCCTCTTCCCCCACTAAGGTTTCTAACCTTTTGTGAAGACTATCAAGATTATTTTGGAGGTCTAATATTTTAAAATGAAGCCTTCTAATTCTAAGACCCAAAATCCTCCTAAGGTAACTGCGCTGGATCTTTTCTGCTCTGTGACCTGCTTCTAGTGCCTTTTGCTTCATGCATTTGGGAATAACATTGTTTTGTTTGCATCTCAGGTTAAATCTTAAGTGGTTTCTAAAGTTAGCTATCTTTTTAGCAGTCTTTTCCAGCTTACGTACCAGTGCCAGGGCCTCATGCCCACAGATGGTCGCACTTGGTAGGGGAAGGAAACTTTGTTGGTGCTTAGTACAAGTTGGGGGTACTCTATAGTATGGCTGTGACTCATGTTACCAAAAAAAAAAAAAAAAAAAACAGCCATTAAGAAAATTCATGAACTTCATTGCAACATTGTCTTCAACCTATACAGGGTTAACAACTCGTTTTATTCTTGGATATAAGGTTGCAAGCAACTGTCATTCTGCTGCTTCTTGCCATGTTACAAATCAAATGCATAAACTGAATGAGTGAATAATTATGTGTGATTGACTGGGGAGGTGTGTGTGGATCGGGAGGTCTTGGCGGCTTTGCTTGAGCTTCTGCCCCCGCGACCCGACTCTGGATAAAGCGGAAGAAAATGGATGGATGGATGGACCTTTATGTGACTGACATTAGAGTATGTCACTCTATATTTAAAGTTATAAAAAACAAATTTCTGCTGATAAAACAATGTACTTTGACTGGCAATTGACATATTCTATAATTTGATAGCTTAATAATAAGTTATGTTGGTATTTTTTATGATTTCTGGGCCAAAGCAGATGCAGTACCGGCAACCAGTTTCTCACTTCAACTGAGGTGTGCAATGTTCTCATTAACACAAAACAATAATATGCTTATGCTGAGGATGCAAAATCAGTTTATGCAATAGACAGAAAATGAGTCCAAATCATTCAGATTTTGATGGGAGAGAAACATGGAAAATTAAACCTGCTTTGACATGGTATAGCTAACCTTCACTGCATCATTGTAATTTAAATTACTTTCTTACTGCATGAATAAATATTTGGTCTTACAATTTCAAACACTATTCTACGCAGCCTAGCCACCGCCTTCTGACTTTCCCTGTCTACCGGCATAGGCCTCTGGACCGACCCCCTGGTTGTGTGTGGTCAGACGGCCATACGGTTTCCCGCTTAGTATTCCCGGTGTGTTAGGCAGTGCCCTCCTGCCATTCCCCCATCCCTCCGCCCGTGGTTGGCTGGTATGCCTGGTTTTCTGGGGACCACCGGTGGCAATCCCTTGGGGGGGGGTCTGTCATAGTTAGACCCTGTTCGAGGCCTTGATTCTTTCTTTCTTTTCCTCCCCTTCAGCTCCTGCTTTGTTTTATTAGTGGATTATTTTCATCATGTGTTTATTCTGTGATCCATTTTGCTTTGTCACTTTGTATTCTTTTATCATGATTCAGTTTCATTCTGTTTTTGTCCTGCCAGTTTGTGTTTTCATTTTTTATCATGAGTTTATTGCATTTATTATATATGCTTGGTCACAGGTTTTTGTTATTATTTATCTTCAGTGTTGCTTCTGATTATTTTCCATTTGTTAGTCATTGCATTTTCTGTTTATCAGTTATCTTGTTTTGTTAATTGCATTATTCTGTATTCACCGTGTTTTGTTTATTTGCAGTTTAACCAGTAGTTTTTGTCTTCTCATCCTAGTTTGGTTTAACATTAAGGTCCCTGTTTTTTCCCTTTTAGACTAGTTACAGTATTTCTTAGTTCTGCCCCATTTTGTTTTGCTCACATTAATTATTTGAGCACGTCATGTTTATCACAGTTAGTTTTTCTGCCACTCACTTCTCTTGTTTTGCACCGCTTTGTTTTGCCCTCCAACACTCTCTTGCCTTTCTTCCCTCTTCTTTGTTCACTAAACCACACCTCTTTCCAGAACATTCCACACACCTGCTTCACATCAACCTGATTAGTTTGCTCCTATTTAAAACCTTCACAATTCCACAACTCACTGCCCGATTGTTGATTTTGATCACTCTCTCGCCTCTCGTCCTGTCCAGTTTTGTGCCCTAGTGTTTTTGACCTTGCTTGTGTACTCCATCCTCCACCTTGCCGTAGCCCTGAACTCTGCCTGTTTTTTGACTCTGCCTTTGCTCTGCCCGCTATAGTCCTTGACGCCGTTGCTACGAACTCTGCTCATTTTTTGACCACGACCCAGCCTGTTCCATGTCTGATACCTCTGCTTGTATGTCTGACTTCATGTGTACCGAACCCACTGCCTGGTCATCAGATAAAAAGCTACTTATTCTCCACAACCATAAATGTCTGTGATTTTGAATTGGTCTCCTACTGCTTCTTGCATCAAACCACCACCAGTCCTGTCAGTTCTCCCCAATTTCTCAAAAAAATTTTTGGCCTGTGAGTTTCTACAACATGGAATTGCCCGTAACAAACTACAATGAAACTGTCTTGAAAACAAATATTAAAAATTAATTACAATTTAAAATTTGGCCGTGGCTACGGGTACGGACCTGTATCTACAGAGACCATTCTGAAGATACGGAGGATGTCTTACCGACCAATCAGAATGTGCAAATATGTCCGTACCCATACCATATGCGGCTAAAGGTCCGGCAAGGCTTCAAAACTCATCCGTACTTTGTCCGTATCTTCAGTGAACACCATTCTAATGCACCAGTCCCGCAGAAGATACGGATGTACGTACCCGTAGCCACTTCATTAAAATTTTGGGAAAAATGGAAAAATTGAATAACTCTGATTTGTAATATATATTTATGCTGCTTTTGTTGCTTCTCATGACTGGTACTGGTGGATGACCAGGAGGGATTGAGTTTTCAAACGAGGTTCATCCCTTAAACATGGTTTGAAATGAAACATATACTACTGATAATACATCTTTAATATGCACTGATAGAAAAACACATTATACATACGAAACACAATTGTGCCGGCCTCACTAGCTGACCAAGCTAGCTATCCAGTCAGTTAAACATTTCCAAAAACTCCACAGAGAGAAATTATCGATTTCCATGAAGTTCACTGAGAATCTTGTGAAACTGTGAAGACAATACAAGCATAGCATAAACGGGTTAAACCGTGGAACTGGCATCTGATAACACAACTAACAAATGACCGTTTACTTTGTTCAACTGTGCACTACTGTCTGATTCAATCAAGAAGTAAACCCTTGTTATGTGTCGGACGCAGCCCGGAGAACCGACCAGCGTTTGAAGGACCCAGTATAAAATAAGCAGAGCACGGTACAAAGGATAACAGAGTTTAATAAACATAACAGTGATGTGAAAAAATACAAACAAATAAGTGCGCGGTCTGGCATGGCGGATTTGCGGTGTGCTCCCAGCAGCACAAAACGGTCCGGAGCCAGAACCAGTTCGGACCCAAGGACCCCGCCGACACCCCCCAGGTGGCCGCGACAAACCGAGTCTGTGAAAGAAGAAATCATCATGTGAGTCCACACTCTACACACAGAGGGACCGCTCAAAGGTGTACAAACAGCAAACACTTCCTGGCTTAATTACTAATCAGCTTCCCACCCTGCAGGCATAGAACACCCTGTTCACAAAACTCCACAGCAGTGGAAGCTGATTAAACGACTACATACAGCTCAATAAAATAAGGTGTGAGGGACACCACATTTACTGACTGTATAAATGTTAGTCACAAAATCTAACGTACCTCAGGAAGTGTGCTGACGAGCGTGAGACCTCACCCCCTCCTCTTTCACAGACCATGCATCAAACCTGGACGTTCTCTGCATCCACTGATGATGAGATGGCTCTCGAGACGACGATCTCACCCGTCTGGTCACAAGGTCGAGTCTCTGGCAAATACACACTGTGTACTCCAGTCTTAAATGCCACCATGTTCCAATCCATTGTAGACGCACCACAGCTGTGAGTCCTGACGAGCCGCAGGTGATCAGCCTCAGGTGATCAGGGTGAGGCCCTGATAAACTCAGCTACACAGCCACTCAGTCCCAAATGCAAACCACCTGGAAGGAAAAACAAAAGACAGGACAGAAAACAGAAACAAAAGGCAGCCAGGCCCCCCCCCCCCAGCCACACAACAGCACCCCACCCTCACGGGAAGCCTCCCGGCGACCACACAAACCCGGCCCAGGAGAAACACCCCCCTCCAGGGGCCATGGCTGGAAACCATATCTGCATTCGTCTTCCAACAGAATGGTTGATGTCTTCTCCTCTGGCTGCATCTTTGCCTTTGTTTCTGTCAGTCACTTAGCACAGGTGTGGCCAGGAGTTCTTAAACCTGTGCGGTCAGCCTTTGTCCAACCATGTTCAGTCTAATTAGTCATAAAACAAAAAAGACAAACATAAACAACCAAACCACCCCCACCCCCCCCCCCCCACCCCCAGGGGACCGTTCCATCAAACCCCGGGAAGGGGAGAAAAGAAAAACCCAAACTTAAGCTTGCAAATAAAAATGCTAACACCCCCCCCCCTCCCCAGAGGACCGTTCCATCAAACCCCAGGAAGGGGAGAAAAGAAAAACAACCCAAACTTAAGCTAACAAATAAAAACACTAACACCCCCCCCCCTCCCCAGAGGACCGTTCCATCAAACCCCGGGAAGGGGAGAAAAGAAAAACAACCCAAACTTAAGCTAACAAATAAAAACACTAACACCCCCCCCCCCCCTAACAACATGTAGGGACCAACACCCCCCAGAGGACATCCCGGCAGCTCCAGTAGTAATAACCACAGCCGAGGTCCCTCTGGGATCCAATGTCACCCACGGGGACTCCCAGCGCCTCCCAGAGGACCATTCCATCAACCCCAGGAGACGCCTCCCCTCATGACCAATGGACCCAGCCCCGGCTGTCTATGGCTAGATGGACCCACAGCCCTTTCCCCCCCAGAGGACACCACAGTCAAACCCTGAGTGCGGAAACTGGGGGGAAAAACAAAAGGAGAAAAAAAAAGCATACAAACAAAACAACCCCAACCCCACCCCCTTGGCACAGTGGAAACTGGAAGCACGTCCAGTGTCACCAACCGTGACTATACCCCAGAAGCCAACCGGGAGGAGTGGAACAGCGGTTATGGCAGACGGCACAAAACGGCGCCACTCCTCCGACTTCCAAACCAGCCACCAGCTGCGGGTAGATCCCACTGCCCCAAACCTCAGCCACGCCGATGGCAGACGGCTCAAAGGCGCGCTGAAGCCGGAGGTGGAACAGTGAATCAAACAAAAACACACACCCCCCCCCCAGGTGCAGAGGTTACCTGGGAAACGCCCAGCATAACCAAACTGCACCACTCCAGCAACGCCGACACTACGGCTCACACGGCTGGAGCCAGAGGAGAAGAGAGGGAACAAAAAGAAAATACCCCAAACCCCCCCCCTCCCCTCCCGGGTGCAGAGGTTACCTGGGAAACGCCCAGCATAACCAAACTGCACCACTCCAGCAACTCCGACTCTACGGCTCACCTGGCTGGAGTCAGAGGAGAAGAGAGGGCATAACAAAAAACAAAACAAAAAAAAAGAAAAAAGAACCCAATTATCCCCCATCACCCCCCAGGGGACCGTCCCATCAAACCCTGGGAGGTGAAACTAAAAGAAATAAAAAGAAAGACTAACAGACTAACATAAAGTGGCTTGGGTCCTTTTTGTGCTCCAAACAGACTGCAGGGACACGACCCCAGACACTAATAGTGGAAAACAAAAAATAAAATCCCACACAAAATGAACTAACACAAAACAAATAAGTGATTTATACCGTCAAGCTCAAACAAATGGAACACACCTGTTCCAACTTAAGAGCTTGACGGTAATGTGACTCAGTCACCAACAGAGGGAGCCACAGTGCTAAAAATGAAAAACCCCCTTTGGTGACAGAAAATAATTCATGCTGCTTTTCCTGTGAGCAACACACAACCAAAAATGTGATTCAACTAAATAACACCGGAGCTGACACAACAGACGCAGTAGCTATCATTACCCGAGGAAACGGGGCTACGACTGTAACACAGGAAGCACCGCGACCCATGCCACAGAGCTCCGCCGTGCGCATTCACCCATTACAGACCCACTCCTGCAGCTCCCGTTCAAACTTCTTATCCGGTCGAAGTGCGACGCGAAGCCGTCGCCAGTCACACTCCACCACGACCCACGGATAAGGCACAAACACAGGAACACGGCTGCACGAGCGCTCAAATCAGTATTCAGTAATGGGTTCTCCAATGCACACCATCCGGGCGGAGAGCACCCGCAACTGATCCGGATAACTTCTGAACGTCTGCTGCCGCCTTCCCAGCGCGTTACCGTCTCTGCTACCGCTGGGTCCGTGATGTTTGGCCAGAGACTACTGTTATGTGTCGGACGCAGCCCGGAGAACCGACCAGCGTTTGAAGGACCCAGTATAAAATAAGCAGAGCATGGTACAAAGGATAACAGAGTTTAATAAACATAACAGTGATGTGAAAAAATACAAACAAATAAGTGCGCGGTCTGGCGTGGCGGATTTGCGGTGTGCTCCCAGCAGCACAAAACGGTCCGGAGCCAGAACCAGTTCGGACCCAAGGACCCCGCCGACACCCCCCAGGTGGCCGCGACAAACCGAGTCTGTGAAAGAAGAAATCATCATGTGAGTCCACACTCTACACACAGAGGGACCGCTCAAAGGTGTACAAACAGCAAACACTTCCTGGCTTAATTACTAATCAGCTTCCCACCCTGCAGGCATAGAACACCCTGTTCACAAAACTCCACAGCAGTGGAAGCTGATTAAACGACTACATACAGCTCAATAAAATAAGGTGTGAGGGACACCACATTTACTGACTGTATAAATGTTAGTCACAAAATCTAACGTACCTCAGGAAGTGTGCTGACGAGCGTGAGACCTCACCCCCTCCTCTTTCACAGACCATGCATCAAACCTGGACATTCTCTGCATCCACTGATGATGAGATGGCTCTCGAGACGACGATCTCACCCGTCTGGTCACAAGGTCGAGTCTCTGGCAAATACACACTGTGTACTCCAGTCTTAAATGCCACCATGTTCCAATCCATTGTAGATGCACCACAGCTGTGAGTCCTGACGAGCCGCAGGTGATCAACCTCAGGTGATCAGGGTGAGGTCCTGATAAACTCAGCTACACAGCCACTCAGTCCCAAATGCAAGCCACCTGGAAGGAAAAACAAAAGACAGGACAGAAAACAGAAACAAAAGGCAGCCAGGCCCCCCCAGCCACACAACAAACCCTATCAGGTAAATTAAATTGTTGGCCTCAAAGGGTGCTGTTGCACAAGAAACTATATTATAGCTCCTGGGACATAATCTCCAATTCTGAGAGAAAAGATACTGACTCAATCAGTTTGTTTCATAGCACGCAACAGTGTACATGACAGCACACAAGACATCACATTTCCAGAGTCAGAGTGAACAGTTATTAACTTACTGTAAAAGGTGATGCAGGTGACAGATCTCAGTACTTCCATCTTTTCAGGAATTTGCATGCGAATTATATATCGAAGGTCATCAGGTGTTCATAGACACATTATTCACATACGTGTTTGTCAAAATGGTGACATGACCTTGACTAATTAAGAGGATAAATCCAGCCCCTTTGTTCACCAATGCCCACGTTTGTGTGAGGTTTGTGTGCTCTTTCAACAGCAAAGTGGACTTGGACATACCAGAAATTCACCTATCCCACGTCGTATGTGCCTACCATTAAGGTAGAGCTATTGGCCTCTATCTAGTGACAAAAGACAAGACAGTTGTGGTCATTTACATCCACTCATCATGGGAATGAATGTCATGGTAACTTTGGCCTTTTGATGAATTCTTTGAACTGTTCTTTTGCTCTAACCTACACAGGGTCCAAATTCTACATTATACAGTGTAAACATTGTTAGTACGCCTTTGGTTGTCGCCACTTTTCATGTTAGAAACTTTCAAGAGGGTCTGCAGTACCCTCTAGTGCAGGGGTGCCCAAGTTCAGTCCTTGAGATCTACCTTCCTGACACTCTTAGTTGTCTCTCTGCTCCAAAACACCTGAATCCAATGAAAGGCTCATTAAAAGCCTGCTAACGTGTTTTTCATTGGCTTCAGGTGTGTTTGAACATGGAGACAACTAAGAGTGTCAAGAAGGTAGATCTCACATCTCTTGCTTGCCTCTACTGGTGGTTGGCTCTCACTGCGGTATTGTATCACTTCCTGTTCCGGAGCACAGCGGTGTTTTTCTGTATCTGTTAGCTGTTTAATCTGCGCAGTTAGATTGATCTAGTTATCTAGATTACGATTTGTTTCCCAGTGTAATCTTTACGTGCCTTAACTAAAGCACTCCCTCTGCTGAATCACCTCTAAATTATTTACACATTATTCACTTTGCGTGTTTTTAGGAATCCGCTAGCTTAGCGTAGCTACTAGCTCTTAGCCGATTTAGCATGGCGGCTTCTCCTGTCTCTCCCGCACTTTTCTGCTCTGGGTGTGAAATGTTTAGTTATTCCTCGGCCTCCTTTAGCAGTAACGGTACTTGTAATAAGTGTAGCTTATTCGTAGCTTTGGAGGCCAGGCTGGGCGAATTGGAGACTCGGCTCCGCACCGTGGAAAATTCTACAGCTAGCCAGGCCCCTGTAGTCGGTGCGGACCAAGGTAGCTTAGCCGCCGTTAGTTACCCCCTGGCATATCCCGAGCAGCCGGGAAAGCAGGCTGACTGGGTGACTGTGAGGAGGAAGCGTAGCCCTAAACAGAAGCCCCGTGTACACCGCCAACCTGTTCACATCTCTAACCGTTTTTCCCCACTCGACGACACACCCGCCGAGGATCAAACTCTGGTTATTGGCGACTCTGTTTTGCGAAATGTGAAGTTAGCGACACCAGCAACCATAGTCAATTGTCTTCCGGGGGCCAGAGCAGGCGACATTGAAGGAAATTTGAAACTGCTGGCTAAGGCTAAGCGTAAATTTGGTAAGATTGTAATTCACGTCGGCAGTAATGACACCCGGTTACTCCAATCGGAGGTCACTAAAATTAACATTAAATCGGTGTGTAACTTTGCAAAAACAATGTCGGACTCTGTAGTTTTCTCTGGGCCCCTCCCCAATCGGACCGGGAGTGACATGTTTAGCCGCATGTTCTCCTTGAATTGCTGGCTGTCTGAGTGGTGTCCAAAAAATGAGGTGGGCTTCATAGATAATTGGCAAAGCTTCTGGGGAAAACCTGGTCTTGTTAGGAGAGACGGCATCCATCCCACTTTGGATGGAGCAGCTCTCATTTCTAGAAATCTGGCCAATTTTCTTAAATCCTCCAAACCGTGACTATCCAGGGTTGGGACCAGGAAGCAGAGTTGTAGTCTTACACACCTCTCTGCAGCTTCTCTCCCCCTGCCATCCCCTCATTACCCCATCCCCGTAGAGACGGTGCCTGCTCCCAGACTACCAATAACCAGCAAAAATCTATTTAAGCATAAAAATTCAAAAAGAAAAAATAATATAGCACCTTCAACTGCACCACAGACTAAAACAGTTAAATGTGGTCTATTAAACATTAGGTCTCTCTCTTCTAAGTCCCTGTTGGTAAATGATATAATAATTGATCAACATATTGATTTATTCTGCCTTACAGAAACCTGGTTACAGCAGGATGAATATGTTAGTTTAAATGAGTCAACACCCCTGAGTCACACTAACTGTCAGAATGCTCGTAGCACGGGCCGGGGCGGAGGATTAGCAGCAATCTTCCATTCCAGCTTATTAATTAATCAAAAACCCAGACAGAGCTTTAATTCATTTGAAAGCTTGACTCTTAGTCTTGTCCATCCAAATTGGAAGTCCCAAAAACCAGTTCTATTTGTTATTATCTATCGTCCACCTGGTCGTTACTGTGAGTTTCTCTGTGAATTTTCAGACCTTTTGTCTGACTTAGTGCTTAGCTCATATAAGATAATTATAGTGGGCGATTTTAACATTCACACAGATGCTGAGAATGACAGCCTTAACACTGCATTTAATCTATTATTAGACTCTATTGGCTTTGCTAAAAAAGTAAATGAGTCCACCCACCACTTTAATCATATCTTAGATCTTGTTCTGACTTATGGTATGGAAATAGAAGACTTAACAGTATTCCCTGAAAACTCCCTTCTGTCTGATCATTTCTTAATAACATTTACATTTACTCTGATGGACTACCCAGCAGTGGGGAATAAGTTTCATTACACTAGAAGTCTTTCAGAAAGCACTGTAACTAGGTTTAAGGATATGATTCCTTCTTTATGTTCTCTAATGCCATATACCAACACAGTGCAGAGTAGCTACCTAAACTCTGTAAGTGAGATAGAGTATCTCGTCAATAGTTTTACATCCTCATTGAAGACAACTTTGGATGCTGTAGCTCCTCTAAAAAAGAGAGCTTTAAATCAGAAGTGCCTGACTCCGTGGTATAACTCACAAACTCGTAGCTTAAAGCAGATAACCCGTAAGTTGGAGAGGAAATGGCGTCTCACTAATTTAGAAGATCTTCACTTAACCTTGAAAAAAGAGTCTGTTGCTCTATAAAAAAGCCCTCCGTAAAGCTAGGACATCTTTCTACTCATCACTAATTGAAGAAAATAATGACTTCATGACTTTCTTTGCTAACAAAATTTTAACTATTAGAGAAAAAATTACTCATAACCATCCCAAAGACGTATCGTTATCTTTGGCTGCTTTCAGTGATGCCGGTATTTGGTTAGACTCTTTCTCTCCGATTGTTCTGTCTGAGTTATTTTCATTAGTTACTTCATCCAAACCATCAACATGTTTATTAGACCCCATTCCTACCAGGCTGCTCAAGGAAGCCCTACCATTATTTAATGCTTCGATCTTAAATATGATCAATCTATCTTTGTTAGTTGGCTATGTACCACGGGCTTTTAAAGTGGCAGTAATTAAACCATTACTTAAAAAGCCATCACTTGACCCAGCTATCTTAGCTAATTATAGGCCAATCTCCAACCTTCCTTTTCTCTCAAAAATTCTTGAAAGGGTAGTTGTAAAACAGCTAACTGATCATCTGCAGAGGAATGGTCTATTTGAAGAGTTTCAGTCAGGTTTTAGAATTCATCATAGTACAGAAACAGCATTAGTGAAGGTTACAAATGATCTTCTTATGGCCTCGGACAGTGGACTCATCTCTGTGCTTGTTCTGTTAGACCTCAGTGCTGCTTTTGATACTGTTGACCATAAAATTTTATTACAGAGATTAGAGCATGCCATAGGTATTAAAGGCACTGCGCTGCGGTGGTTTGAATCATATTTGTCTAATAGATTACAATTTGTTCATGTAAATGGGGAATCTTCTTCACAGACTAAAGTTAATTATGGAGTTCCACAAGGTTCTGTGCTAGGACCAATTTTATTCACTTTATACATGCTTCCCTTAGGCAGTATTATTAGACGGTATTGCTTAAATTTTCATTGTTACGCAGATGATACCCAGCTTTATCTATCCATGAAGCCAGAGGACACACACCAATTAGCTAAACTGCAGGATTGTCTTACAGACATAAAGACATGGATGACCTCTAATTTCCTGCTTTTAAACTCAGATAAAACTGAAGTTATTGTACTTGGCCCCACAAATCTTAGAAACATGGTGTCTAACCAGATCCTTACTCTGGATGGCATTACCCTGACCTCTAGTAATACTGTGAGAAATCTTGGAGTCATTTTTGATCAGGATATGTCATTCAAAGCGCATATTAAACAAATATGTAGGACTGCTTTTTTGCATTTACGCAATATCTCTAAAATCAGAAAGGTCTTGTCTCAGAGTGATGCTGAAAAACTAATTCATGCATTTATTTCCTCTAGGCTGGACTATTGTAATTCATTATTATCAGGTTGTCCTAAAAGTTCCCTAAAAAGCCTTCAGTTAATTCAAAATGCTGCAGCTAGAGTACTGATGGGGACTAGAAGGAGAGAGCATATCTCACCCATATTGGCCTCTCTTCATTGGCTTCCTGTTAATTCTAGAATAGAATTTAAAATTCTTCTTCTTACTTAGAAGGTTTTGAATAATCAGGTCCCATCTTATCTTAGGGACCTCGTAGTACCATATCACCCCAATAGAGCGCTTCGCTCTCAGACTGCAGGCTTACTTGTAGTTCCTAGGGTTTGTAAGAGTAGAATGGGAGGCAGAGCCTTCAGCTTTCAGGCTCCTCTCCTGTGGAACCAGCTCCCAATTCAGATCAGGGAGACAGACACCCTCTCTACTTTTAAGATTAGGCTTAAAACTTTCCTTTTTGCTAAAGCTTATAGTTAGGGCTGGATCAGGTGACCCTGAACCATCCCTTAGTTATGCTGCTATAGACGTAGACTGCTGGGGGGTTCCCATGATGCACTGTTTCTTTCTCTTTTTGCTCTGTATGCACCACCCTGCATTTAATCATTAGTGATCGATCTCTGCTCCCCTCCACAGCATGTCTTTTTCCTGGTTCTCTCCCTCAGCCCCAACCAGTCCCAGCAGAAGACTGCCCCTCCCTGAGCCTGGTTCTGCTGGAGGCTTCTTCCTGTTAAAAGTGAGTTTTTCCTTCCCACTGTAGCCAAGTGCTTGCTCACAGGGGGTCGTTTTGACCGTTGGGGTTTTACATAATTATTGTGTGGCCTTGCCTTACAATATAAAACGCCTTGGGGAAACTGTTTGTTGTGATTTGGCGCTATATATAAAAAAAATTGATTGATTGATTGATTGAACATGGGCACCCCTGCTCTAGTGGATGTTTTACTCAACATCCATGCTAACATATGCATGGTAGTATGTGGGCAGTGATGGTTACACCATTTGAAATGCGCAGATAGACTTATGGAACTGGAGCATAAATGAGTCTTTACCAAGAACCAGGTCCAGTGTGCTACTTGCTTTGTGAGGAAATATCAGCTATGATACTAAACAGGTGTCTCAGTGCTGAGGACCCCAGCAACTGGATGAGGCTGAATGGACACCCACATAAAATCTGGCCATAGCAGATATATAGCTCCTTTAAAGATGCACAGATGATGGCTTGCATGCCTAGGTGGATACCACTTCTAACTCAAGGCAGGTCCATAAGGCAGTGGATACTCCATGAGTACATGCTCCCAAGCATGAGCTGGAATCTGAAGGACTGTGCTTGTGAGGCATTTGGACAACAGGTGGAGATGTCATCACTGATGTACTACATAAGCCCTTTGCAACATTCTACTGCTTCATTCTTGCAGTTTTGGTATCATGGATGTAAGGTTACTCAGTGCAAGGAACGGACTCAACCTGGGATGCATACGCCCAGTGATGAATAAAGCCAAAGACATTTCTCATTCACTTTATTCTGTAATAAGTGGAATTATGAACTAGGCTAAATCAGAATACAGAGCAACATTTTGGGTTCCATGTTAGTTGAGGAACATTCTTGGAAATTAGTGTAATTAGCCAAAAAGTGCTGTGTACGTGATGGTTTTACTTTATTTTCCAGTCCATCTTCTTTTGGTTGTTACTATAATATGCTGAAATAGACAATGGAAGTTTGCCTCAGTTACTGTGCTCAAAGTGTCTTTCTAGCACAAAATTTCTTACATTCTCTAGACTTTTTGTCGTTGTCTGCAGTAGATTTCAGCACTGATCGATCAGATATTAATGTGTTAGTTTCTATCTAACAGTATGTACACAATACTTTAACACTTTTTCTGCTTTGTATTTTCAGATTTTGAAGTTGTGACAGCTTTCTTATTATTCACTGGATCAGTTATGTATCAATGTTGAGATTGTGCAATCTGTCGATGATAATGTTGAAATAACAGAATATGACGTGAAAGTAGGACCTGGAATGATTTTCCTTTTAATTGTAAACCGAATTATGCATTAAATTAGAATAGTTAAACTACATGAAATCCATGAAGACTGAAAAGACTGTTAAAGCATTTCAAAAACCACAGCTAAAGCTTGTAGAATATTTTGAAAATCATGGTAAAATATCAGTAACATAAAAAAAAGTCAGTTATATTATTGTGTAAATTCCTATAAATCCATTCAAAAACCACAGTGTATTTTTCCAATGATAGAAAGTAAACATTAATTTAAAAAAAAAGTTGCATAATCTTGTCCGAAATCCTATTTGAACATCACAATGTTTATTTTCCAAAGAGAGAAAAATTCTTACCATGTTTCCTAAGGGTACAAGATGCAGTTCATTTTTTTCCTGTTTCTTTTATCTTTCGGATGTGTTCATGAAGGCATCTTTAAATTCAAGCGGGCCAATTCCACAGATTCTTGATTCCTTAAGCTTAAGCTTTATTACACCATCTATCTCGCCATCTTCCCTTGGTCCGATGTTGCACCATGACACAGACATACCGAAAATTCTTCTTTTAAAAAGACACACAGCGTTGCTGTAGCAACCAGCCAGTCCTGCTTTATGACAACTGTCGTAACAGCCACGCTTTGACTGGCATTTTTCTCCGTGGAACTCCACAGAGTTCCGCAGACACTAATTTGTATCATTTATAGAGATCAGTGTCCATGGATTTATAAAACTTGCACAATGTCATAAAAAAGAACACTTTGTGACATGCATTTTACAAACTCAGTGATGATCACGATTACAGAGTACAACACTAACACCCCCCGCCCCATGACGAAATCCATGGAATTCCATGGATCCACGAAGTTCTCACAGCCCTGAATGAGGAAAATAAACAAATATATAAGTAGGTGTAAATTCAGATGGCTGATGTCAAGTGATTGTTGACATCAACAAAGGCTGAATAGAATGGAATGGAGCTGCTAACATTAATAACAGAGCCACTGATTAATTGCAAAATGTACACAAGTGTGATGTTGTGTTATGATGACTCGTTTTTGTTATAACTGTTCATTTTGATGCAGCCACGGTAAAAGGAGCAGCTGCTTAGTCTTAGTGCTTGTAAACATCTATCATGAATGCAGCCTGTTAAAAACAGTCGCTGCTAGAGGCTCAGCTTTGTGCATGCTTACAAGTATTGTCATCAGTATAACTGTGAAAAACCTAAGAAATACATCTGTGTGATCAGCAGCCTGAAAAACAGTGGAGAGCTATAATGGGGTTAAAACAGAGTGCTGCTCCAGTGGACAGAAGACTCTGCACACATCAAGATCCAAAATCTGACAGACTCTCTCAAAGTAAAATAAAAATAACAAAGCCTACCAGCTCCACTGAGGAGAACAAAACGCAAAAGAAAAACAAACTGAACAGGGCACTCACCCACTTGTAGAATGATTTCCAAGATTAAATATGTAAAGTCTAAATATGTAAAGTCCCAGATCCACTATATCCTCCTGTGGACAGATGTCCTCCATGGTTCCACTGTGTTTAAGCCCACCTCTGTGCGTGGGGGCTGACCACGGCCACTAGCAAGAGACCTTTTTCCATTGTGCTCCTGATTTAGAAAAAGAAGAAGAAAAAGGATAATCCCAGCTGATGTGGACAAGGTGTGTCCAGCCCACTCCCCATGAGCCATGACTGCTGGACTCTCTGCCATTTTCAAAAGCGGTTCTCTCTCCAATCATCTCCACCATGTTGGCGTGGTCCCATGGCAACTCCACCATCAGCTACTCACAAAGTTCTCTGGCAGTTCTGACACGTTAGATAGAAACTCCATTATCTCCAAAAAATAACATATTCCAACTTTTTATAATGTAAGAAATCCATCTGCATGTTCATGCAGGCTGTAAAATCAGCATTGTAGAGATGTTCCACATGCATGTTCATGGTGGCAGTAAAACAGCATCCAGATAGCCAGCAGACAGTAGAGACAGTAAACAGGGTCCATAATCAATCAATCAATCAATCAATCAACTTTTTTCTTGTATAGCGCCAAATCACAACAAACAGTTGCCCCAAGGCGCTCCACATTGCAAGGCAAGGCCATACAATAATTATGAAACACAGTCTACGTCTAAAGCAACATAACCAAGGGATGGTCCAGGGTCACCCGATCCAGCCCTAACTATAAGCCTTAGCGAAAAGGAAAGTTTTAAGCCTAATCTTAAAAGTAGAGAGGGTATCTGTCTCCCTGATCTGAATTGGGAGCTGGTTCCACAGGAGAGGAGCCTGAAAGCTGAAGGCTCTGCCTCCCATTCTACTCTTACAAACCTTAGGAACTACAAGTAAGCCCGCAGTCTGAGAGCGAAGCGCTCTAATGGGGTAATATGGTACTACGAGGTCCCTAAGATAAGATGGGACCTGATTATTCAAAACCTTATAAGTAAGAAGAAGAATTTTAAATTCTATTCTAGCATTAACAGGAAGCCAATGAAGGGAGGCCAACACGGGTGAGATATGCTCTCTCCTGCTAGTCCCCGTCAGTACTCTAGCTGCAGCATTCTGAACCAACTGAAGGCTTTTTAGGGAACTTTTAGGACAACCTGATAATAATGAATTACAATAGTCCAGCCTAGAGGAAATAAATGCATGAATTAGTTTTTCAGCATCACTCTGAGACAAGACCTTTCTGATTTTAGAGATATTGCGTAAATGCAAAAAGGCAGTCCTACATATTTGTTTAATATGCGCTTTGAATGACATATCCTGATCAAAAATAACTCCAAGATTTCTCACAGTATTACTAGAGAAATCTAGTAATCCAACAGACTCTCAAAAAATTAAAAGTTTCAATGTGAAGTGTGTCTAGTCCTCTGTGTACATCCTATGTAAATCCGAGACTTCACTTTCAAATGAAAGTTCAGAAGCTTCGTTATTTGACATAGCAGTGTTTGTTTGATTTTGTCTGTCAGGCATTGGGATGTTTCTGCTTTCCCTAAAAATGTACGTCACACGTCGAGAAATGCCAAGTAAGATGTTTTGTAGAAATACACCTGCTGACTCGCTGAGCGAGAGCAAAAATTAGCAATAAAATGCATCAGCGACGAAGAATCTCAGGTCAGCTAATCAGCTGCTCCTGAGTGTGCGTAAAACTAAGCGGAAGCTCAGGGGGGTCCGTGCATTTGCTGTTGTGGCTCCAAAATTATGGAAGGACCTGCCTCAGCAAATTAGACAGACCTCATCTCTGTCTGTTTGTAA
Organism: Thalassophryne amazonica; assembly: GCF_902500255.1. Taxonomy (NCBI): domain Eukaryota; kingdom Metazoa; phylum Chordata; class Actinopteri; order Batrachoidiformes; family Batrachoididae; genus Thalassophryne; species Thalassophryne amazonica. The sequence continues at coordinate 100,748,901 of NC_047112.1, read as the reverse complement.
ATCACTTCTGAAAACCCATCTCTTCTCCTTGACCTTTGACAAATATTCAGACACTGACTTCATTCATTTATTTGATTTTATCTTGTTTTTTATCGTATATTTGTTATTTTGTTTACTCTTGTTTTATAGCTTTTAATTATTTTAGTTGCATTTTGTTTTCACTTTCACATTTTGGTCCACTGAACAAATAAAGTTGATTGGTTGGTAATATATAATTCTATAATTATTATCATATATCTGCGCGGATAGACTTACAATCATGAATACTTTGATGTTGTGTTGCTAACCGGGACGTTAAATAATGTGCGATATGTCCTTTAAATGATTCAAGGAATCTGGAGGAATTTCAGTGTATAAATGGCAATGAGTCTAAGCTGAACACCTGTGATCTCTGATCCCTCAGACGGCACTACATCAAAAACGTCACTCATCAATAACAGATTGTTTTGCACATTTGCACTGTGATACAGAGTTACAAATGCCACTTAAAAGTTTACTGTGCAGAAAAGAAGCCTCATGTGAAACTTGTCCAGAAGTCGACTTTTCTTTGCTTGGTGGCATCTGGGTTAGTCCAATACACAGTAGAAATGTGTATTGTGGTCTTGTGAATTAGTATTCCAGATTTTTGGTAGATATGGACATTGTGTGCTGTGGACCAAAGACAAAAAAACACCACCCAGACTGTTATCAGCAACAAGTGGGAAAGTCAGGGTCTGCCATGGTTTGGGGTTGTGTCAGTGCCCTTGGCAAATCTAATTTACACTTGTGTGTTGGCAGCATTAATGCAGAAAATTACATTGAGATTGTACAGAATTATTTGCTACCTTAAAAACATCTTTTCCATGGCTACTGGAGAACTGGATACAGATACTGAACTGGCCTGCCTGCAGTCTCGACCTGTCCCCAGTAGTGAATATATTGAGAATTTTAAAATGAAAAATGCAACGACTCTGTACTGTTGCACACTTTAGGGCCCCTTCACACATACAACCCCTGGCAAAAATTATGGAATCACCGGCCTCAGAGGATGTTCATTCAGTTGTTTAATTTTGTAGAAAAAAAGCAGATCACAGACATGACACAAAACTAAAGTAATTTCAAATGGCAACTTTCTGGCTTTAAGAAACACTATAAGAAATCAAGAAAAAAAGATTGTGGCAGTCAGTAATGGTTACTTTTTTAGACCAAGCAGAGGAAAAAAATATGGAATCACTCAATTCTGAGGAAAAAATTATGGAATCACCCTGTAAATTTTCATCCCCCAAATTAACACCTGCATCAAATCAGATCTGCTCATTGACATTGAGTCTATGCCATGACATTGACCCTATGTGTCTTTTTGCAAGGAATGTTTTTGCAGTTTTTGCTCTATGGCAAGATGCATTATCATCTTGAAAAATGATTTCATCATCCCCAAACATCCTTTCAATTGTCCAAAATATCAACATAAACTTGTGCATTTATTGATGATGTAATGACAGCCATCTCCCCAGTGCCTTTACCTGTCATGCAGCCCCATATCATCAATGACTGTGGAAATTTACATGTTCTCGTCAGGCAGTCGTCTTTATAAATATCACTGGAAAAGCACCAAACAAAAGTTCCAGCATCATCACCTTGCCCAATGCAGATTCGAGATTCATCACTTAATATGACTTTCATCCAGTCATCCACAGTCCATAATTGCTTTTCCTTAGCCCATTGTAACCTTGTTTTTTCTGTTTAGGTGTTAATGATGCCTTTCGTTTAGCTTTTCTGTATGTAAATCCCATTTCCTTTAGGCGGTTTCTTACAGTTCGGTCACAGACGTTGACTCCAGTTTCCTCCCATTCGTTCCTCATTTGTTTTGTTGTACATTTTTCGATTTTTGAGACATATTGCTTTAAGTTTTCTGTCTTGACGCTTTGATGTCTTCCTTGGTCTACCAGTATGTTTGCCTTTAACAACCTTCCAATGTTGTTTGTATTTGGTCCAGAGTTTAGACACAGCTGACTGTGAACAACCAACATCTTTTGCAACATTGCGTGATGATTTACTCTCTTTTAAGAGTTTGATAATCCTCTCCTTTGTTTCAATTGACATCTCTCGTGTTGGAGCCATGATTCATGTCAGTCCACTTGGTGCAACAGCTCTCCAAGGTGTGATCACTCCTTTTTAGATGCAGACTAACGAGCAGATCTGATATGATGCAGGTGTTAGTTTTGGGGATGAAAATTTACAGGGTGATTCCATAATTTTTTCCTCAGAATTGAGTGATTCCATATTTTTTTCCTCTGCTTGGTCTAAAAAAGTAACCGTTACTGACTGCCACAATCTTTTTTTCTTAATTTCTTATAGTGTTTCTTAAAGCCAGAAAGTTGCCATTTGAAATGACTTTAGTTTTGTGTCATGTCTGTGATCTGCTTTTTTTCTACAAAATTAAACAACTGAATGAACATCCTCCAAGGCCGGTGATTCCATAATTTTTACCAGGGGTTGTAGTATTAATAAGTACAACTCAGAGTGATTCACAGTGGAACAGCTCATATGAGTGAACCACAAAAACATTGCACCGAGCATGCACGATGCCACTGCACAAGTTCGTGCATGCTGGAACACAGTGCGAGCAGCTGCATCTACGAGATTCAAATCTACACTTTCCAAAAGCTCTGATTGCCAGCCAGAAACTTTACCACTGAGCTACCATCGCTGGCCTGTAATTGGTGCAGAAAAATGCCTGAAATCAACAAGGACATGGAGGAGGTGCGCTGTGTCTGGCCACTGCAGCCAGGCGCAAAGGCAAAAGATGTTCATGTCCTTACAAGCACGGAACATGTTTTCAAGCTGGGACATCCAGAAGCAGATATCTTTACAGCTGCAACTGTGAATGAACACGCCCCCCCCCATCCATTCAGCGCCCAGACCAACATGTCACTCTGTGTTATGTGGTCATTCATTTTTGTTACTTGTTATATAATTCCATATGTACGTATTGTCAGAATTATTTATATAACTGTTTATATAACTGCAAATAGTTGTAGCAACAGGTGTACGAGGCATTAGAGGCAGCTACGATTTTACACATATTGCATATGTTTCCTGCTTCATGTGCAATTTGACCATGTGTGAAGGGGCCCTTAAGGTGTATTTGCAGAAAGAATAGGACAAAATAACACCTGAAATGCTTAATCCATTTTATTCTCAATGCCAAAACATCTTTCACATGTTATGAAAAGGAATGGCAGCATTACAAAGTGGTAAATGCTTTAGCCTTCCAATGTCTTTTGGAATGTGTTGCAGGCCTTAAATGCAACAATGTATGTATATTATCAGATGAAATGAAGTTGAGTACACAAAACGTAAAATATCTTTGGTTCATACAGTCTGCAATGAACTAAAAGTCAACATAAATGCAAGAATCACAGGTTTGTTTGTTTGTTTGTTTTTGTATTTGTTTATTAGCTTATTTATTATTTGCATTTTCCATATGTCCCAACTTTTGGGGGGTTTGGGGTCATATGTCCCAGCAGTGTGGTGTCCTTTCCAACTATTTCAATAATACTTTTTGTTTTACTCCAGCACCTGTAATCCTGTTCTGAGATCAATGCCTTTTTCCATGTCTACAGTTCTTTTTATATCTGAAATGTGACTTAATATAAAATAAAGTTGTTGTTTTTTTCTTCAATCATTCAATCAGTGCCATACACTTAAAAAGCCTTTCTCTAAACATATGTAAGGAAAAATAAAGCTATTTTAAAAGTATGACAAATTTGTTTTATTAGAAAATGTGCATCTGAATGACTGTCTTACCTCAGCTGTTATTTTTGGTTTTTGGTCAGTAAATGCCAGATGAGGTGGGAAGCATAAATTTCTGCAGGAATTATTTCAAGCTACAGTGTGTAGGATTTGTGTGATCTCATGGTAAGGTTACTTCTTGTATTCAGCCATTGCCAGTCATAACCATAGAATGGGCATCCAGAAAGTACTCACAGCGCTTGACAAAATGTACTCCATTTATAATGTTACAGCCTTATTCCAAAAAGGAGTACATTTTGTTCCTTCAAAGTTCTACTCACAGCACCCCATAATGACCTCATAGAAAAAGTTTTTATTTATTAAAAATAAAAAACCTAGGAAATCACATGTACACAAGTAATCACACCCTTGTTTCATGCACCTTTGGGAGCAATTACAGCCTCAAGTCTTCTTGAATATGATGCCACAAGATTGATGCAATTATGCTTGGGCAAGATTGGTGCAATTATGTTTTGCCCATTCCTCTTTGAAGCACTTCTCAAGATCCATCAGGTTGGATGGGGAGCGTCGGTGCACAGCCATATTCAGATCTCGCCAGAGATGTTCAATTGGGTTCAGGTCTGGGCTCTGGCTGGGCCACTCAAGGACATTCACAGAGTTGTCCTGAAGCCACTCCTTTAATATCTTGGCTGTGTTCATAGAGTCATTGTCCTGCTGAAAGATGAACAATCACCCCATTCTGAGGCCTAGAGTGTGCTGAACCAGGTTTTAATCCAAGGTGTCTCTGTACATTGCTGCATTCATCTTTCCCTCAATCCTGACTAGTCTCCCAGTTCCTGCCTCTGTGCATGAAGAAGGTGCCCTGACATGCACTGTCAACTGTGGGACCTTATTTGTAGCAGCATCGGCAACATGGGGGAGTCATTCGTGGGCCATGCCCCCCCCCCAATGAGTTATTGTGCTCCCCCTTCACTCAACCACAAGCAGGCTAAGCCTTTGTGCCAAACTTAGATTTTATGAATTATTTAAATGTATGTTATTGAATGTGAAATCATCCTTGGTAAATGGCATAAATAGTAATAATTAGATAAAAAAAAGATGCATTTGTTAGTAATATTCGTGTCACGTGATGTGGGCACGTATGCTCATTGGTCCGGCGCTTAACCTGTGACCTACTGATTTGATTCATTGTCATTTCCAAAAAGCGCAGTCAGTGAGCACTATGAATACTGTGATCATACTAAAATAGCATGTCGAACAGTCAGAAAATGGACGTAAGGAAGTGGCTACATGGTGTTGCATCTTCGAGGCCACCCCCAGCTATGTCTACTGCAGAGAGAGCAAATGCACTCGTTCCCGACCCCAGCGCCGCTCCCTCAGAGGAACATCAATCGGAGCCTCCCTGCATTAACAGAAGGGATGCACCTGCTAGACCAAGTGCTACCTGTGGAAAAACACCGATAGATGACCTTAGATAGATGACCAGCTCAACCAAATTGTTTTACAGCAGCAGCAGTACCCTGCCAGCATTTTCAGCAGAAGGAAGCGTTCATTTGTTGCTGCTTGGTATCACAACTGAGAATGGCTCGAGTGCAGCTTCAAAGCCAATGCCGCATTTTGTTTTTGTTGCCGGACGTTTAGCGGCCACCGCAGCCGGTCTCATACAATGGAGCTCCGAACCACGGACTCCGAATGACACCAGGGTTATATTGATGAGTAAATGTACATATTTTATGCCACATATGAGGTCCAGGTTGTTAAAAGCGCCATTTCTCTTTAAATTCGGGTTTCCTTATTTATATGTGTTTCTCTGGTGACTTTAATGAATGAAACAAGCAGGCAGCAGCTGATTCATGCTCTGTTGGCTTATATGAGATAAAACGTGAAGACACTCAGGCTGAAAGAAATCCAGTCAATTTACTCCTCCTCTGTTCCTGTATAAAACCTGTGTAACCTCTTAATTTTACTTTCTGAAGGACTTATTTTTAAATAACCTCTTAATTTTGCTCTCTGAGTGACAGGGCGATGCATTTCACTTAAAAAAAAAAATACACATGCCACTGAGTGTTTCTCAATTGCCCTCAAAAACTGTTGGAACTCTTGTTATTTCACACCTTTTAATTTGTTTATGCCATTTAAAATACAAAAAATAAATCTAAAGTTATCTTCCTTAAACTCAAACTGAAAGCAAATGTCTACAGCTTGATATAATTTAATTAAAAATCTAAAATCCAGCTCCCTGATGAAGTGGTGTAGAGGAGGATTTTCTTAAAAAGAAGGCCTGAAAGTTCAGCTACAATTTGACAGAAAGTACATTTGAGATGAAAGCCTAGATTTGATGTTTTGGTGAAAGAAACTTTTGTATTTCTTCATAATTAATGTAAATAAAGTCCAAGACATATTCATTGAGTTGGAAATGTTCATGTTTCCATCCCCTGACTTGTCTGAAGAAAACTGGCAATAAAACTGATTATTATTTACAGGTTTTATCAGGTTTTAGAGATTTGCTTTCAGTTTGAATTTGAGGAAGATCATTTTAGAAATTTTAATTCTTTTTTGTTGTTGTATTTCTAGTATTTAAAATGGCATAAACAAATTAAAATGTGTGAAATACCAAGTGTTCCAATACTTTTGGAGGGCACAGTATGAGTGCAAAATGAGTGTGGTATTATTACTGTTTTAAGAATGTTTAATTTTCACTGTTGCTGCACTTTGTGTGAAATCATATCCATATTATATATCATATTGATATGACAATATTGAGATACGATAATTTGGCCATATTGTGCAGCCCTATTGTCAACTTGAGGAAAAATTTGAATCTTAATTTACATCTACATAAAAAAAAATGCTTAAAGTGGCAGGGGGTAAAAGGGCTGTATTTAGGGGTGTGGAGGTTTTTACTCATGCTTATGCTCCTCGGAAGCATTTACTGAAAATAAAGTATGAAGGACCAAAATGAGATGGTGAGGACTTTCCAGGCATGTGAAATTTATACAAATTTAATACAAATTTAAAAAAACTCTTAAAGTGGCAGGGGGTTAAGAGGGCTGCAATTAGGGGGGTCTGGGGGGTTTAACACCCCAGTAGCTGCAGGTGTTTAGCCATGCTAATACTCCCAAGAAGCATTTACTCCAAAAAAAAAAAGCCTGAAGGACCTAAATGGCATGGTGAGATGCTGAGAGCTTTGCTCGTTCATGGCCATGACATATACATATTATTACGATAAAACTGTTGTGAATCTGAAGACATCTATAAAAAAAATCACATTTCTCAAGACCATATTTTCTTTTCAGGTATTCAAAGCCTTTAAATTGGCTTTTTCGGTTAAGGACAAGAAGGTTGTTATTCCTTTTGTGATCCATGATTTGAATCGATGATCCATCTTGTTAGGTTTAAAACCAGGGTCAAAGGCACACCATTGATTTTTTTCTTAATTTATCGACCAGTTAATATTTGTCTCAGATTGTCTGCCAGGTTTTAAATTGAGCTTCTATTAAAGGGTTTTGCACAGTATCTAGAAGTCCTCCAAGATTTTATTGAGCTATCACTGCATGTAAAAATAAGTCCCTCCAGCCTTGTGCCCTTCTTGACACAATTCCACATTACATGGAGAAATGTGATGGGTGGGGTTTGAACCGGGAATCTTCTGCACGTAAACCAAGCGCACTAACCACATGGGGGGATTTCATATGAGAACGTTTAATATCTTTCCACCTAATTTTATATGCAGAGGTGCAGATATTTAGCAAAGGTTTAATCTGGGTTGCATCAGTTTTTTAAATGAGGAAGGGCCAGCTCACCTTCTGCCTTTAGGAGCTGTAAGGTTTTAAATTTGACTCTGGGCTTTTCCCCCTGACAGATAAATCTAGAGATTAATTTATTTAATTCGGAGAAAAATTTCTGGGGCATTTCTATTAGTAAGGCCTGAACTTAAAACAGAAATCAAGGCAGAACATTCATTTTTAACAAGTCAATTTTATGACTGAGACAGAGGAAAGTTTCACCTACTGATGTCTTCTTTAATTTTTGTTATGAGGGAGTAATAATTTAAGTCAAAGAGTGTGTCAATTTGATAATTTTATTCCCAAGTATTTAAATGAATTATGGTCCCATTTAAAGCAAAATTTCTCTTGTATCTGAATTGGAGTTGAGTAATTAAAAGACATGATTTGTATTTTTTGTATGTTTAGTTTGCATCCTGCATATCTACTAAATGTTTGTAAAAGGTCCATTAATTCAATAAGTGAGCAAGAGGGCTGGCTTGACCAAAACATCATAGACATATAGCACATCTGGGCATTTTGCGGCCCGCAGGCCGTATCCGGCCCTTTGGCTGACTCGGACCGGCCCGCAAATACCTGGAAATTAAAGAATAAAATATTTACTATTCTATCAAGTTAGCGTTGCGGGTGACCTTTGTTCACCTCCCAAGTTGTTTGCAGCTGCAGCTGCGTGTGCGTGTCCTCACCCAGAGCCTGGCATGGAGCGATCACCCCACGCCACACAGCTTGACATGGCACCATTGCATAATGCACGCCACACAGCCACACAGTCTGACATGACACCGTTGCGTAATAGCAAAGCCTGGCACGGAGCGATTGCCCCACGCCACACAGCCTGGCACGGCACATCACATAATGTACGCCACACAGCCTGGCACGGCACATCACATAATGTACGCCACACAGCCACATAGCCTGGCACGGTGCGATTGCCCCACGCCACACAGCCTGGCACGGCACATCACATAATGTACGCCACACAGCCTGGCATGGTGCGATTGCGTAATGCATGCCACACAGCCGTGCACGGTTTGTTCGCGTGATCCATGGAGAACTGTCCGTGGGGATAGCAATGGAAATGGTGGACAGGGACATGGTTCCAGCGCCAGAGACCGTATACCCACTTCTGGTCCCATTATTGTGAATGTTTCATTTTCACACTCATGCACTCTTGGTGCGCAGGCTTTTCAGTGATGGGAAAGGTGCAGGATCATTCATCCACCTTTTCCCGACATTTCCCAGGTTTACTATAAATTGTATTGATTGTTGTAACAACTTTTTCATGCATGTCAAATCTTTTTAATACATTACGTAGGAAAGGCCAGCTCACTGAGTCGAAAGCTTTCTCTGTATCTCCACTGATAAATAATGATTCAATATTCTCTTTAATCTGATTTATTACATGAAGTGACTGTCTAATATTGTCGTGAGTTTGTTTTTTTAAGATAAATTCTGCCTGGTCATTATGTATATGAGCTCAGGGAGAATCTTTTCTAATCTTTTGGCAATTATAGCTGCAAAAATTTTGTAATCAGCATTTAACACAGAAATTGGCCGGTATGATCCACAATCTAAGTTCTCTTTTTGTTCTTTGGGTATAATTTAGATCACTGCCTGATTGGAGATAGCACTATTTAGTTCTAGACCAGTGATTTGTACTAAAGTTATTTACCTTTTAACTTCACCAGTTTTAGATTATGTTTTATTAAAAATCACTGAATTTTCACATTTGCTGTTCAAATACTGAGAAAAGATGTGCGGTGAGGCAGCAACCAGCTGTGCCTCACCTTGGATTGCCCAATCACTGGGCTAAATGCTGGCATGCTGTGCAGTGAGACTGTCTCACTCTCTCTCTCTGTATGTTGCTATTAAAATGACCAAACACGTTGGTTATATGACCTTAAATTCCATAGTTTAGCTGATGTACATAATGTAAAGTGTTTTTTGTCAACAGCTGTTTGTGTGTGTAACATGTTTCGTGTGCTTAGTGATCATAAAACAACTGTAAAAAGGCACTAGGTGATGCATGCAGTTCTCCTGCCTCATGGTAGGGGGCACTAGTGAGTCCAGGGATTCTTCTTGCAGCAACTCCTCAGCTGCAGATTAAGTTACAGCAAACTACAAGAGCAGCCATTCATTTATTGTTTCCTTTCACCTGGACTTTAGTTTCAGAATGGAGGTTTACACATCCAAAATGAAACAATTTTCTAAACTGGACTTTCATTTGAAGCAGGAGGTAATTATTAAAGGCAGACCAACACCATAGCTAAAAGGATTGTTTCAAGAAGAAGGATGACTTTCTTCCCTGGCTGTGATCTCCACTGAGACAGAGAGACTTTTAAAACTGAAGGAAGATAAGGAAGACTTCCACAAACAAGTCATCATTGCTTTTGTTCAGAAGGAGCAGCACATGGACTTCATTTATAAGGTAAGACCATAATTACGTTTTTTATTAAATGTGTTTTTTGTGTGCTACAGTTTGTATGTGTAAAGAATGCTGATATGACATTTTAAACTTAACCTGTTAACTGCTACCAATCAAACTACTCTTTTAGTTTCATATGTTTGTAAATCTGATTGTGATGAAATGAGTGCCTCACCAGCCACCAACCTCACCGCACATGACTGGGACATGGTATGGGAAGTCAGCAATTACTAAGGGTGTAACGATACATGTATTTGTATTGAACCGTTTCGGTACGGGACATTCGGTTCAGTATAGTGCCGTGCACGGGTGAGTTTGTGTTGTGTGTGTTTACATTCAGTGTTGCCAACTTGGCAACTTTCTCACTAAACCTGGCGACTTTTTCAAACCCTTTTAACGAATTATTTTCTCAAAAGCGACTAGCGACAAATCTAGCTACTTTTCCTGGCGTTACCGGAGACTTTTCTGATGTTTAGCGACTGGAAGTGAAAGTCTCTGTTATCGCCGAGTGGCAGCAGGTCTCACCCCCCTCCGCTGCAGCAGCTTGTCTGTAAAGTAGAAGTGGGCGGATCGATCCTAATATCGCTAATATCGATACCAGCACTGGTATTGATATTGAACGATCCTCGTGTAAAAAGAGCGATACTCAAGCTTTTTTTTCTCCCGCATGCACTGACTGCTGCGCATGCAGATTCATCAAAGTCTACTCTCTGTCTGTAAGAGCAGCGTTGCGGTGTGTCACACAACACAGCAGCGCACCCTTCCCCCTCTGGTCTTTTGTTGTTGTGCTGTCACGTGGCTCAGCGGCGCCAGCCAACAGCCATGCAGGTAGGCTCAGCCTGGCCCGCCCACTCAGTGCTCTCCTGGAGTCAGCCCTCTACATCAGGAGATTTTGTTTTAAGTTGTGTTGAGTGATATTTTTTTAAACAAAAATGTTGATTGTGATAATAAAGTATTTTGTTGTCATGTACAATATTTGGCGAAATTCTATCCTGGGTGTTTTGGATCCTTTGGATCTATGAATCTTAAATATGAAAAAGTATTGGTATCGGTATCGATATTGGCGATACTGGGCCTGTATTTACTTGGTATTGGATCAATACCAAAACTCCCAGTATCGCCCACCTCTACTGTAAAGCACTGAGCGGAGGGATATCTACAATCCTGCTCACTCAGACTCGCTCAGCCTACTGGCCTTGTTTGCTGCACTGTGATTAAATAGTCCCCAGACTTTGAGAAGCCCTGGCCTTGAGAAGTTATTTTATTTTAATAAATGATGGCCAACTTTAATGGCAAAATAAATAAAGAAACCAAGAATCAAATTTATTTGTGGTTCTAAATATTTTTAAGGTGGTTTTACTCACGTTTTTGCCTCTCCCACAATGTTTTTGTTTTCAAAACTTTATTTAAAAAGATATATTAACAAACATTAAACAAACAGTTAATAGAAAGAGATAGAAAATAAAATAAATTGTACAAAAGTAAAGGGATGCTTTAACATTAATTCTCTTTAAAAATTCCTATAGAGTGTGACAGTTTTGGACAAGTTAATTTTTCTGGCAAAAAATATGAAGGTTGAATAAAATTGAACAGGTCTTCATGCTGGAACCATTGAGATATACTTTATTGATCTCACAGTGGAGAAATTATGTTTAACCGTTGTGCTGTGCTTTACTTGTGTAAAGGTTTTGTTAAAAGCTATTTACTAGGTATTTTTTATAATATTTCATACATATGTTGTTTATTTGAGAACATTTTATTTAACTTATTACCAGGCAGCACTTTGCAATTATTTTATTTTCCTGTTTGTATAATATTACAATAATTATTGGTTTAAACAACAAATAAATTTAGGTTTTGTATTTTGTAAATGAACCAAACCGTGACCTCAAAACCGAGGTACGTACTGAACCATGATTTTTGTGTATCGTTACACCCCTACTTACATGTGTGATGATGTCACTCCAGATCCAGTCAACAAAGAACCACTGCATGCCCGGTTCTGTGTACAAGCACCATAAACATCAAATTTGTCCTTGTACAGCTGTAATTCACCACCAGAAAGATGCCCCATATGTTCACTTACTCCACTATCAGGTTAAGACATAATAAGTTTACCTCTAAGCTTGACTCACACTTTGCAATATGTACCTTGTTTCTCGTGTAAATAATCCTGGAAGCCCTGGGCATGACCAGCAACATGGTGATGGGGAGTGGCTGAGAAGTGGCCGGGTCACGTGACTGCAAGGGGTCTATGGGAGGACTTCTTAAAGAAAAACTAAGGTCTGTGAGAGCCAGAATTCTTGCTGGTTGGTGGGTGACCAAATACTTATTTCATGCTATAAAATGCAAATTAATTATTTATAAATCATACAATGACATTTTCTGAGTTTTTTTTTTAAAGATTCTGTCTCACTGTTGAAATGTACCTACGATAAAAATTTCAGACCCCTCCATTCTTTGTAGGTGGGAAAACTTGCAAAATCGACAATGGATCAAACACTTATTTGTCTCACAAAGAACAGCGGATGAAAGTCCTCATTCTTAAACATTCAACAGGGCTCTATACTGGGACCCTTGCTGTTTAGTCTCTTTATAAATGACTTGCATTTAACCAATGGTGCCAGTTGCCAACTTTATGCTGATGATGCAATTTTTTATGCACCTGCTGAGTCACCAGAGCACACAGTGGACGTTTTGTCCACATGTATGGCTGAGGTGAGTCAATGGCTCATTCAAAATCATCAATTCATTCATTCATTCATTCATCTTCTACCGCTTAGTCAAATTAAGGGTCGCGGGGGGCTGGAGCCTATCCCAGCAGTCATAGAGCGCGAGGCGGGGTAAACAAATAGACAAACAAACACAAACACACCCACACACACACCTATGGACAATTTTAAAGAGTCCAATCCACCTAACACGCATGTCTTTGGATGTGGGAGGAAACTGGAGCACCTGGAGGAAACCCATGCAAACACGGGGAGAACATGCAAACTCCACACAGAAAGGCCACGGGAATTGAACCCATGACCTTCTCGCTGTGAGGCAACAGTGCTAACCACTAAGCCACTGTGCTGCTCATTCAAAATCAGTTTGTGCTAAATCTATCCAAGACAGTTTCAATGTGTTTTTCAATTAGAAACCAAAATGTAGAACAAAGTTTTCAAATACATTTGCAAAATACAAACATACAATCTGTAACAGAATTTAATACCCCCGTCACACATAGCCAGAATCACGCAGAGTGGCATTGGAATTGACGCACAACCGAAAGGTGTTGGATTTCAGTTCCAAAACGTTCTGACAGCCATCTGTGGAAGTTCACACAGTTGGTCAAAATTGGCCAGCGGCCTCAAGTGTGACACACGTGTGTTGCCAACATACAGACCATTTATTTTTTATTATTATTGTTGTTGTTGTGTTCATTATTAGTTCATATTTTCTTATTTATTTTATTTCATTTTGTTATTACTATATTCGCGTGTCTGAGGGCCCAGGGTTGAGCATTAGCCGACCCCTCTTTTTGAAGACGCTGACGAAACTTGTAACTTCTGCTAAATGCACAACCTGCCTTTTGGACCCAACAAAACTGTTTAACTGTCTACACTTGGGCCTACTGTGTTGGAAATTATTAGCTTGTCATTAACCTCGGGGTCTGTTCTTAAATGTTTTAAATCCACAGTGATTAAACCAATATTTAAGGAATCTAACCTTGATCCCAGTCTACTGAAAAATTATAGGCCAATATCAAACCCATCATTTTGTTCTAAAATTCTTGAAAAAGTGGTTTCATAGCACGCCGTGGACCACATTACTGAGAATAACTTCCTGTTCCGGAGCACAGCGGTGTTCTGCTGTATCTGTTAGCTGTTTGAACTGAGCTGTTTGAGTTCTTTGAATTAACAGTCTTTTTCAAGACTTTTTTACTTTTTTTTTACTTTTTCACCGTGCTCCAACGCCTAAAGAAGACCTCTAACGGTCGAAGCATCGCGACGGAGCACTTTTATCAGCTAACCTTCATCAGCGTTGGCAAGCTAACTAGCTTGCTAACGCTTTCGTTTTTATTTTTATTTTATTTTTTAGCACTGTTGTCGTGCTGCTCCACAGCCTGTCTAGTGGATTTTTATTTTATTTTAGCACTGTTGTCGTGCGTTACCTGTGCTGCTCCACAGCCTGCCTAGTGGATTTTTATTTTATTTTAGCACTGTTGTCGTGTGTTACCTGTGCTGCTCCACAGCCTGTCCAGTGGATTTTTATTTTATTTTTTAGCACTGTTGTCGTGCGTTACCTGTGCTGCTCCACAGCCTGTTCAGTGGATTTTTATTTTATTTTTTAGCACTGTTGTCGTGCGTTACCTGTGCTGCTCCACAGCCTGTTCAGTGGATTTTTATTTTATTTTTTAGCACTGTTGTCGTGTGTTACCTGTGCTGCTCCACAGCCTGTTCAGTGGATTTTTATTTTATTTTTTAGCACTGTTGTCGTGTGTTACCTGTGCTGCTCCACAGCCTGTTCAGTGGATTTTTATTTTATTTTTTAGCACTGTTGTCGTGTGTTACCTGTGCTGCTCCACAGCCTGTCTAGTGGATTTTTATTTTATTTTTTACCACTGTTGTCGTGTGTTACCTGTGCTGCTCCACAGCCTGTTCAGTGGATTTTTATTTTATTTTTTAGCACTGTTGTCGTGTGTTACCTGTGCTGCTCCACAGCCTGTCTAGTGGATTTTTATTTTATTTTTTAGCACTGTTGTCGTGCGTTACCTGTGCTGCTCCACAGCCTGTCCAGTGGATTTTTATTTTATTTTTTAGCACTGTTGTCGTGCGTTACCTGTGCTGCTCCACAGCCTGTTCAGTGGATTTTTATTTTATTTTTTAGCACTGTTGTCGTGCGTTACCTGTGCTGCTCCACAGCCTGTTCAGTGGATTTTTGTTTTGTTTTTTGGCACTGTTGTCGTGTGTTACCTGTGCTGCTCCACAGCCTGTCCAGTGGATTTTTATTTTATTTTTTAGCACTGTTGTCGTGTGTTACCTGTGCTGCTCCACAGCCTGTTCAGTGGATTTTTACCTGTGCTGCTCCACAGCCTGTCCAGTGGATTTTGATTTTTATTTTATTTTTTTTAGCACTGTTGTCGTGTGTTACCTGTGCTGCTCCACAGCCTGTCTAGTGGATTTTTATTTTATTTTTTACCACTGTTGTCGTGTGTTACCTGTGCTGTTCCACAGCCTGTCCAGTGGATTTTTATTTTATTTTTTACCACTGTTGTCGTGTGTTACCTGTGCTGCTCCACAGCCTGTCCAGTGGATTTTTATTTTATTTTTTAGCACTGTTGTCGTGTGTTATCTGTGCTGCTCCACAGCCTGTCCAGTGGATTTTTATTTTATTTTTTTTAGCACTGTTGTCGTGCGTTACCTGTGCTGCTCCACAGCCTGTCCAGTGGATTTTTATTTTATTTTTTACCACTGTTGTCGTGCGTTACCTGTGCTGCTCCACAGCCTGTCCAGTGGATTTTGATTTTGATTTTATTTTTTTTAGCACTGTTGTCGTGCATTACCTGTGCTGCTCCACAGCCTGTCTAGTGGATTTTTATTTTATTTTAGCACTGTTGTCGTGCGTTACCTGTGCTGCTCCACAGCCTGTCTAGTGGATTTTTATTTTATTTTAGCACTGTTGTCGTGCGTTACCTGTGCTGCTCCACAGCCTGTCTAGTGTCGGATTCCCTGTTTGGGAATCCGCTAGCTTAGCGTAGCTACTAGCTCTTAGCCGTTTTAGCATGGCGGCTTCTCCTGTCTCTCCCGTACTTTTCTGCTCTGGGTGTGAAATGTTTAGTTATTCCTCGGCCTCTTTTAGCAGTAACGGTACTTGTAATAAGTGCAGCTTATTCGTAGCTTTGGAGGCCAGGCTGGGCGAATTGGAGGCTCGGCTCCGCACCGTGGAAAATTCTACAGCTAGCCAGGCCCCTGTAGTCGGTGCGGACCAAGGTAGCTTAGCCGCCGTTAGTTCCCCCCTGGCAGACCCCGTGCAGTCGGGAAGGCAGGCTGACTGGGTGACTGTGAGGAGGAAGCGTAGCCCTAAACAGAAGCCCCGTGTACACCGTCAACCCGTTCACATCTCTAACCGTTTTTCCCCACTCGACGATACACTCGCCGAGGATCAAACTCTGGTTATTGGCGACTCTGTTTTGAGAAATGTGAAGTTAGCGACACCAGCAACCATTGTCAATTGTCTTCCGGGGGCCAGAGCAGGCGACATCGAAGGACATTTGAAATTGCTGGCTAAGGCTAAGCGTAAATTTGGTAAGATTGTAATTCACGTCGGCAGTAATGACACTCGGTTACGCCAATCGGAGGTCACTAAAATTAACATTGAATCGGTGTGTAACTTTGCAAAAACAATGTCGGACTCTGTTGTTTTCTCTGGGCCCCTCCCCAATCAGACCGGGAGTGACATGTTTAGCCGCATGTTCTCCTTGAATTGCTGGCTGTCTGAGTGGTGTCCAAAAAATGAGGTGGGCTTCATTGATAATTGGCAAAGCTTCTGGGGAAAACCTGGTCTTGTTAGGAGAGACGGCATCCATCCCACTTTAGAGGGAGCAGCTCTCATTTCTAGAAATCTGGCCAATTTTTTGGGATCCTCCAAACTGTGACTGTCTAGCGTTGGGACCAGGAGGCAGAGCTGTGGTCTTATACACCTCTCTGCAGCTTCTCTCCCCCTGCCATCCCCTTATTACCCCATCCCCGTAGAGACGGTGCCTGCTCCCAGACCACCAATAACTAGCAAAAATCTATTTAAGCATAAAAATTCAAAAAGAAAAAATAATATAGCACCTTCAATTGCACCACAGACTAAAACAGTTAAATGTGGTCTATTAAACATTAGGTCTCTTTCTTCTAAGTCCCTGTTGGTAAATGATATAATAATTGATCAACGTATTGATTTATTCTGCCTAACAGAAACTTGGTTACAGCAGGATGAATATGTTAGTTTAAATGAGTCAACACCCCTGAGTCACACTAACTGTCAGAATGCTCGTAGCACGGGCCGGGGCGGAGGATTAGCAGCAATCTTCCATTCCAGCTTATTAATTAATCAAAAACCTAGACAGAGCTTTAATTCATTTGAAAGCTTGTCTCTTAGTCTTGTCCATCCAAATTGGAAGTCCCAAAAACCAGTTTTATTTGTTATTATCTATCGTCCACCTGGTCGTTACTGTGAGTTTCTCTGTGAATTTTCAGACCTTTTGTCTGACTTAGTGCTTAGCTCAGATAAGATAATGATAGTGGGCGATTTTAACATCCACACAGATGCTGAGAATGACAGCCTCAACACTGCATTTAATCTATTATTAGACTCTATCGGCTTTGCTCAAAAAGTAAATGAGTCCACCCACCACTTTAATCATATTTTAGATCTTGTTCTGACTTATGGTATGGAAATAGAAGACTTAACAGTATTCCCTGAAAACTCCCTTTTGTCTGATCATTTTTTAATAACATTTACATTTACCCTGATGGACTACCCTGCAGTGGGGAATAAGTTTCATTACACTAGAAGTCTTTCAGAAAGTGCTGTAACTAGGTTTAAGGATATGATTCCTTCTTTATGTTCTCTAATGTCATATACCAACACAGAGCAGAGTAGCTACCTAAACTCTGTAAGGGAGTTAGAGTATCTTGTCAATAGTTTTACATCCTCATTGAAGACAACTTTGGATGCTGTAGCTCCTCTGAAAAAGAGAGCTTTAAATCAGAAGTGTCTGACTCCGTGGTATAACTCACAAACTCGTAGCTTAAAACAGATAACCCGTAAGTTGGAGAGGAAATGGCGTCTCACTAATTTAGAAGATCTTCACTTAGCCTGGAAAAAGAGTTTGTTGCTCTATAAGAAAGCCCTTCGTGAAGCTAGGACATCTTTCTACTCATCACTAATTGAAGAAAATAAGAACAACCCCAGGTTTCTTTTCAGCACTGTAGCCAGGCTGACAAAGAGTCAGAGCTCTATTGAGCTGAGTATTCCATTAACTTTAACTAGTAATGACTTCATGACTTTCTTTGCTAACAAAATTTTGACTATTAGAGAAAAAATTACTCATAACCATCCCAAAGATGTATCGTTATCTTTGGCTGCTTTCAGTGATGCCGGTATTTGGTTAGACTCTTTCTCTCCGATTGTTCTGTCTGAGTTATTTTCATTAGTTACTTCATCCAAACCATCAACATGCTTATTAGACCCCATTCCTGCCAGGCTGCTCAAGGAAGTCCTACCATTATTTAATGCTTCAATCTTAAATATGATCAATCTATCTTTGTTAGTTGGTTATGTACCACAGGCCTTTAAGGTGGCAGTAATTAAACCATTACTTAAAAAGCCATCACTTGACCCAGCTATCTTAGCTAATTATAGGCCAATCTCCAACCTTCCTTTTCTCTCAAAGATTCTTGAGAGGGTAGTTGTAAAACAGCTAACTGATCACCTGCAGAGGAATGGTCTATTTGAAGAGTTTCAGTCAGGTTTTAGAATTCATCATAGTACAGAAACAGCATTAGTGAAGGTTACAAATGATCTTCTTATGGCTTCGGACAGTGGACTTATCTCTGTGCTTGTTCTGTTGGACCTCAGTGCTGCTTTTGATACTGTTGACCATAAAATTTTATTACAGAGATTAGAGCATGTCATAGGTATTAAAGGCATTGCGCTGCGGTGGTTTGAATCATATTTGTCTAATAGATTACAGTTTGTTCATGTAAATGGGGAATCTTCTTCACAGACTAAAGTTAATTATGGAGTTCCACAAGGTTCTGTGCTAGGACCAATTTTATTCACTTTATACATGCTTCCCTTGGGCAGTATTATTAGACGGTATTGCTTAAATTTTCATTGTTACGCAGATGATACCCAGCTTTATCTATCCATGAAGCCAGAGGATACACACCAATTAGCTAAACTGCAGGATTGTCTTACAGACATAAAGACATGGATGACCTCTAATTTCCTGCTTTTAAACTCAGATAAAACTGAAGTTATTGTACTTGGCCCCACAAATCTTAGAAGCATGGTGTCTAACCAGATCGTTACTCTGGATGGCATTTCCCTGATCTCTAGTAATACTGTGAGAAATCTTGGAGTTATTTTTGATCAGGATATGTCATTCAAAGCGCATATTAAACAAATATGTAGGACTGCCTTTTTGCATTTACGCAATATCTCTAAAATCAGAAAGGTCTTGTCTCAGAGTGATGCTGAAAAACTAATTCATGCATTTATTTCCTCTAGGCTGGACTATTGTAATTCATTATTATCAGGTTGTCCTAAAAGTTCCCTAAAAAGCCTTCAGTTGGTTCAGAATGCTGCAGCTAGAGTACTGACGGGGACTAGCAGGAGAGAGTATATCTCACCCGTGTTGGCCTCCCTTCATTGGCTTCCTGTTAATGCTAGAATAGAATTTAAAATTCTTCTTCTTACTTATAAGGTTTTGAATAATCAGGTCCCATCTTATCTTAGGGACCTCGTAGTACCATATTACCCCATTAGAGCGCTTCGCTCTCAGACTGCGGGCTTACTTGTAGTTCCTGGGGTTTGTAAGAGTAGAATGGGAGGCAGAGCCTTCAGCTTTCAGGCTCCTCTCCTGTGGAACCAGCTCCCAATTCAGATCAGGGAGACAGATACCCTCTCTACTTTTAAGATTAGGCTTAAAACTTTCCTTTTCGCTAAGGCTTATAGTTAGGGCTGGATCGGGTGACCCTGGACCATCCCTTGGTTATGTTGCTTTAGACGTAGACTGTGGGGGGGTTCCCATGATGCACTGTTTCTTTCTCTTTTTGCTCCGTATGCATCACTCTGCATTTAATCATTAGTGATCGATCTCTTTTTCCTGGTTCTTTCCCTCAGCCCCAACCAGTCTCAGCAGAAGACTGCCCCTCCCTGAGCCTGGTTCTGCTGGAGGTTTCTTCCTGTTAAAAGGGAGTTTTTCCTTCCCACTGTGGCCAAGTGCTTGCTCATAGGGGGTCGTTTTGACCGTTGGGGTTTTTCATAATTATTGTATGGCCTTGCCTTGCAATGTGGAGCGCCTTGGGGCAACTGTTTGTTGTGATTTGGCGCTATATAAGAAAAAAGTTGATTGATTGATTGAATAACCTCTTTGAGCCATTGCAGTCTGTATTAAGAATGCACCATTCCACAGAGACAGCTCTTAAGGTCCCGTCACATGAAAGCACGAATGCTGTACGAGTCACACGAATTGGAAAAACAAACAGAATTTCAGCTGCATTCGTATGAGACAGACATTCATACAGCCATGTACAATTACCCAGAATGTGGTACGGAGCCAGCGCAAATGATTTGCACAATTAGTAGTGAATCAATCAATCAATCAATCAATCAATTTTTTTATATAGCACCAAATCACAACAAACAGTTGCCCCAAGGCGCTTTATATTGTAAGGCAAGGCCATACAATAATTACGTAAAACCCCAGCGGTCAAAACGACCCCCTGTGAGCAAGCACTTGGCTACAGTGGGAAGGAAAAACTCCCTTTTAACAGGAAGAAACCTCCAGCAGAACCAGGCTCAGGGAGGGGCAGTCTTCCGCTGGGACTGGTTGGGGCCGAGGGAGAGAACCAGGAAAAAGACATGCTGTGGAGGGGAGCAGAGATCGACCACTAATGATTAAATGCAGAGTGGTGCATACAGAGCAAAAAGAGAAAGAAACAGTGCATCATGGGAACCCCCCAGCAGTCTACGTCTATAGCAGCATAACTAAGGGATGGTTCAGGGTCACCTGATCCAGCCCTAACTATAAGCTTTAGCAAAAAGGAAAGTTTTAAGCCTAATCTTAAAAGTAGAGAGGGTGTCTGTCTCCCTGATCTGAATTGGGAGCTGGTTCCACAGGAGAGGAGCCTGAAAGCTGAACGCTCTGCCTCCCATTCTACTCTTACAAACCCTAGGAACTACAAGTAAGCCTGCAGTCTGAGAGCGAAGCGCTCTATTGGGGTGATATGGTACTACGAGGTCCCTAAGATAAGATGGGACCTGATTATTCAAAACCTTATAAGTAAGAAGAAGAATTCTAAATTCTATTCTAGAATTAACAGGAAGCCAATGAAGAGAGGCCAATATGGGTGAGATATGCTCTCTCCTTCTAGTCCCCGTCAGTACTCTAGCTGCAGCATTTTGAATTAACTGAAGGCTTTTTAGGGAACTTTTAGGACAACCTGATAATAATGAATTACGATAGTCCAGCCTAGAGGAAATAAATGCATGAATTAGTTTTTCAGCATCACTCTGAGACAAGACCTTTCTGATTTTAGAGATATTGCGTAAATGCAAAAAAGCAGTCCTACATATTTGTTTAATATGCGCTTTGAATGACATATCCTGATCAAAAATGACTCCAAGATTTCTCACAGTATTACTAGAGGTCAGGGTAATGCCATCCAGAGTAAGGATCTGGTTAGACACCATGTTTCTAAGATTTGTGGGGCCAAGTACAATAACTTCAGTTTTATCTGAGTTTAAAAGCAGGAAATTAGAGGTCATCCATGTCTTTATGTCTGTAAGACAATCCTGCAGTTTAGCTAATTGGTGTGTGTCCTCTGGCTTCATGGATAGATAAAGCTGGGTATCATCTGCGTAACAATGAAAATTTAAGCAATACCGTCTAATAATACTGCCTAAGGGAAGCATGTATAAAGTGAATAAAATTGGTCCTAGCACAGAACCTTGTGCTATTACTCTGATTTGATCAACAAAAACAAGCATAACTCAAAGTTCTTGTTCAACACAGTGGCAACACTTATTCATGGACATCCACCTGTAGTTCACTCTCCTTTTACAGCACAAGATTTCCTGGATTGCTTTGAGAAGAAAATAGATAACATTAGGTTGAACATATCCCAGCATGCCTTAACCCAGCCACTACACCCTGCTATTGAGGTGGGTGCCACTACTGAGGTATTACCTAGATTTACAGAATTTGATGGTATCTCTCTAGACATGCTGACGAAACTTGTAACGTCAACAAAAAGCACAACCTGTTTATTTGATCCTATACCAACAAAACTGTTTAAGGACCTGTGGCCCACTCTTGGGCCGATTGTGCTGGAAATGATTAATCTTTCTTTAACTTCTGGATCTGTTCCTAAATGTTTCAAATATGCAGTGATTAAACCATTACTTAAGAAACCTAATCTTGACCCTAGTGTATTGAAAAACTATCGGCTGATATCAAATCTATCATTTTGCTCTAAAATTCTGGAAAAAGTGGTGTCACGGCAGCTTGTAGACTATCTTACTGAGAATAATCTCTTTGAGCCGCTGCAGTCTGCTTTTAGAAAATATCATTCCACAGAAACGGCTCTCACTAAAGTAGTGAATGATCTTCTGCTTACAATGGATTCGGACACTACGGTTCTGTTGCTGTTAGATCTCAGTGCTGCATTTGATACAGTGGATCATCATATTCTACTTGATAGGCTGGAAAATCATTTTGAGATTACTGGGAGTGCCCTTGCATGGCTGACGTCATACTTGACCAGTCGTTCTCACTGTGTTTTGTACAGTAACACTACCTCTAACCTTAGTAACATGAAATTTGGGGTTCCTCAGGGGTCTGTCTTAGGCCGCCTGCTTTTCTCCCTTTATATAGCACCCCTTGGGCACATATTGCGGCATTTTGGGATTACCTTTCACTGCTATGCAGATGATACTTAGTTATATATGCCGATAACTGCTGGTAATCTTGTTCACATAAAATTGTTAGAAGATTGCCTTGCATCAGTGAGAAGTTGGATGTCTAGAAACTTCTTACTTTTAAACTCTGAAAAGACTGAAATGATGATTCTTGGTCCAGTGAGACATTGGCATCAATTTGACCAGAAACACTCAGCCTAGGCTCGTGTGTCACACATCACACTGACAAAGTGAGGAACCTTGGGTTAATTTTTGATCCTTCGTTGTCCTTTGGTCTCCATATTAGAAATATTACTAGGACTGCTTTCTTCCACCTGCGAAATATAGCGAAGATTTGTCCCATCCTGTCTATGGCTGATGCTGAGACCCTGATCCATGCATTCATCTCTTCTAGATTGGACTACTGCAATGTTCTATTTTCTGGTTTACCGCAGTCTAGCATTAGGGGTCTTCAATTGGTTCAGAATGCTACAGCCAGACTTTTGACACGAAGCAGAAAGTTTGACCACATTACACCCATTTTGGCGTCTCTTCACTGGCTTCCTGTCCCAGTGAGATCAGATTTTAAGGTTCTGCTACTAACCTATAAAATTATTCATGGACTGGCACCTCCCTACCTAGCTGACCTAATTAAACCTTATGTACCGGCCCGGGCTTTACGTTCTCAGGGTGCAGGACTACTTTGTATCCCTAGGGTGAATAAGAAGTCTGCGGGTCACAGAGCTTTCTGTTATCGTGCCCCTGTTCTGTGGAATGATCTCTCTTTTTCTCTGTTTAAGGTGCAGCTCCATCCAGACATGGGAGTTGTGTTTGTGTTGGCGATCCTCCTGTCCTGTGCACCAACAGCAATTCTTGTATATTCATCCGTGAATTGTTCTGTGAATTATTTCTGTAATTTATGTTTGTAGCATGGCCCAAGCAGAGGGTCAACCCTTTGAGTCTGGTCTGCTTGAGGTTTCTTCCTCAGAGGGAGTTTTTCCTTACCACTGTTGCTCTGGGGGTTGGTAAGGTTAGACCTTACCTGTGTGAAGCGCCTTGAGGCAACTCTGTTGTGATTTGGCGCTATATAAAGGAAATAAATTGAAATTGAATTGAAATTGGATTTCCTGGCCTGTATATCTTTTGGTGCGCTGGCCAGGAATAGCAAAACTATTTGGATGTTTACATTTCGGTTAAAAACAGTCTCATGTGACAAGTGAACTTGCAGTGACCGACCTCTGACATGAGACTGTGAATGTAGCACCTCGTTGTGGGCTCTCTCTCTCTCTCTCTCTCTCTCTCTCTCTCTCTCTCTCTGAATCAGCTGTGTATAGCAGCCGCCGTGCTAGCCAGGTGGGTTTCCTCATGAGCCGTGAGGCGAACAGATGAGATGTGTGGATGAAGCAGGCACACGCACGCGCACTGCTGTGATCAGTTGTTGTCCCGGCCAGATTGAAAGGAGCAGGAGTCCATGAGCGCCAGTGACCCAGAGGCGCGTGGCACCTCACACGGCTCTCAGGTGCACAGACACACCCACCTGACCAGCCTGTTTTCTCTTTTCTTTTTTGTTTTGTAGAAAATAAATACTAAGTATATATAAAATAAGCGAGAGGGCTGTGTGTCTCAGATGGGTGCGGATCCTCGCATGGCTGAGATGCACAGACACACCAACCTGACCGGCCTGTTTTCCTTTTTCATTTTTGTTTTCTCAAAAACAAATAATAAAAAATAAAAAAGAGTCAGGTGGGCGGGAGATCTGTGCATCTCAACTTGCATGGCTCTGAGATGCAGTGACACTGATGCATCACATGTGATCACGGTATAACATCCAGATTGTGCATATAATCACTCATCCATTGACAGTCCATCTCATATGTCAGAGGATTCATCTGAATTTTCATGTCATCATGGCTGTTAGACCCCGTCCACACGGCCGCAGTGTGCATCAGTGCATCATGGAGACACGCTGACTAGCTGTGACACACAATGTATTTGGTGTGATTGGACAATGTTCATGTGTAGTGCACGATGATTGTGACTTTGCACATTTGAGTATTTCATTTGTACACCAAACAGAATGGGGGGGGGGAGCTCAACAGAGGCACAATTGGGGCATGCCAACATAAACAGACTCCTCTGAATGCTGGTGGGTTGCCATTTGAGATGCCAGTTTTATGTCAGTACAAATGCCATTCGGGCTAGCAGTCACACAGCAGTACAACCTCCGTACAAATATTCCCCTTTTTCGACTGCAGCACCTCAGTAGCGCGTGCATGCTGTCTATAGTCATGATGGCCTGCCAATTTGGCGTAATTCCCTAAATGCCACAAGAATTCTGTGCGTGGAATTCGAATGCAGTTGGACTACAACACGACTTGAACAAATGTAGTTTGAATGTCACTTCGTACTGCATTCATGCAATTCGTGCTCTACTGTGATGTGGGTATAACTAAAGTGATAAATGATCTCCTGCTTGCAATGGACTCAGACACTAACACGGTTGTGTTACTGTTTGATCTTAGCACTGTGTTCGATACAGTGGATCAACTATTCTAATTGATAAGCTGGAGAATTACTTTTGGATTGCTGGGAATGTCCAGGCATGGTTGGCATCCTACCTAACCCGCCGTTCTCACTGTGTCCTATACAATAATTTCACCTCAAACCTTGTTGCCATGAAGTAGGGGACTGATTTCTTCCACCTTCATAACATAGCGAAGATTTGTCCCATCCTGTCTATGGCTGATGCAGAGACTCTGATCCATGCATATGTCTCTTCTAGATTGGATTATTGCAATGTCCTATTTTCTGGTTTCCCAAAGTCCAACATTAAGGGTCTCCATTTACTTTAAAATGCTGCTGCCAGACTTTTGACAAGCAGAAAGTTTGACCACATGACACTGATTTTGGCCTCCCTTCATTGGCTTCTTGTCTCATATATAAAAACTTTTAATGTCTGTGTTGCTTATTCAAGCAAATGCATTGCATGTATTCCATTTAGTTGACATGTGTTCCTTGTAACTGATATATGTTGAATGTGATGTTTCTGATGTATCCATGTTTTGATAATGGAATATTCTGTTAACCAAGTGGTGTGTGTAGGATGTGTTTAAGCTTTTAATAACATTATAGTCATCCCAAAAATGTCTTCGAGCAAATGGTATACCAAAAAAAACAAATTAATAGTCTGACGTTTTTAAGGTTCGTCAAGTCTTTCAAATTTTTAAGAGAACTTCCGTGCTGACTTTTTCAAAATAATAGCGAATTTACAGAAAAGTGCCTTTCCTTTTCTTGTACTTTACAACGCTGTTCTTACAGTTTTACTTTTTTCTAAATTCAAAAAGACTTTTAATCTGGCTCCAACAAACTTTTAAAAGCTACCAGAACCCATTTTCAACAAACGCCTTCCACCTCTGGGGTTCAGCAAGCTGACGACTGCCAAGCATCAGCCATCCTGTCGGTAAAACCAGCCGACACTGAATCCTTGGGATCGCAGGGGAGACTGCTGGTTTAGCCCCTGACCCAAGTGAGCTCACATTGCAAAGAGCCTAACACATCAGCAATGGACAGACGGTTCATCTGAACCACCTGTTCAACGGATCAGCTAAGTGACCCAGTTAAAGGTTCCAGAAAAATGGTTTTGTTGTGGCAAAGTGTTTTTTTTAAACATATTCATATATTATTTAATAATTTTCTTAATAATAATTGGCTTCAAATTTCATCACTAAATTCTAATCAGATTTATTTACTTAGTCTTTAAGCTTTATCTCACTACTTTCTTTCAATGTTTCATGAGTAAGCAAATTGTGTCCATAAATGAACTTATTTAATCACTGTCCACTCAAAATGCCAGTAAACTGTCTATTCCTTGTATATGTGTAAATAAAATGTAAATATTTCTGCTGTGGTTCATTTTGTGTTCCTAAGGAAACCTTTGGTCAATCATATCTCAGAATTCAGACTTTCAGACCCGAGACTGATTAATTAAATTGAGACTGATTAATTAAATTGAGAAAGATTAATTAATGGTTGTTTAAATTAAAATGCCTATGCTTTAAATGGGTGTTGCCCTGTGGTAATTAGATATTATTCTAATTAAATAATAATTATTAAACCCTAAAATTGTTAATTATTTTTGGTGACCCATTAAATGAGGTCTAAGCCAATTTAATTAAATTTGGGAGTTTAACAATACTTTCGCTACATATTTTTGGTGCTCTCCGTGAGGCCAGTTAAACATGGCAAGGCTTAACTACTCATTCAGTACATTAAATTGGTCTGTGTGAGGTACCATTCATTCCAAATAATTAAATTGCTGTAATTTCATTAGGGTTTATTTTGGTGCCCCAATGCAAGGCATGTGATTAGTTACACCAAACTTAAACTGACAAAATTTTGAAGGCAGTCTGGCACCACATGTTGTGTGACATAAAAACAAAGAAAAAACAACAACAAAAAAAAGCACAGTAAATTCATCCCAATGCAAATGACAAGAGATGGAGTCCAATTTCTAAATGTTTAATGAAAAAGAAAGTTTACATTTGCACTTTGTCAGAGTATTGGTGACAGTCAGCAGCTCTCATGCTGCTCACTGATTAAAGCAAGTCCAGCCGAACAACACATCTGTTCTTCCTCTTGTATACCAGTGTCGTCTTATTAATTCATATTATTAGCAACAGAACAGGTCTCAGCCTCAGTGAATCTAAAATCTGTGTCTGTTCGTGAAGCACAGGCACTGAGGACAACTTTGAAGGAGGCTGGCCCTGCACCTTAGGTCACCGGACTGACAACAGGATGATCTGTCTGTTACACCAGTGACTGGAAGTCAAACGTCTTATGGACCTGCCAGTGCTGAACGTGGACACGGGTGGATTAAAGACCCAAGATGGACTAGTTTTTTAGTTTCAATTATGGGCTCTGTTTTTGTTGCTCTTCTGTTTTTCTGTTTCTGTTTCCCGTTCTTCTGTTCATTAAGAAATTCTTGTAACATCCTTGTAACTGTTAGAATGGCTTAGGCAAGGGGTCACCACAGAGTCTTATCTGTGGGGAGTTTTCCGTACCATTGTTACCTGTGTGCTTGCTCAGGGGGGCATCGTCAGGTTAGACCTTACTTGTGTTAAGCACCTTGAGGCAGCACTGTTGTGACATGGTGCTATATAAATAAAATAAACGGAATTGAAATCTGCCACATTTATCCAATTTGAATGACATTCCAACATCTTTGCTGTGGATCCTGGCCACATGGATCAGTGAGTCAATGTCTTGCTCACTGTTGGGACACAGTTTACAGGATTCCCGCCAGTGCAGTTGAGTGTTGGGGGGGGGGGGGTGCCCTACTCTGTGATTTAGACCCTTGTGCTGTGATTCAACCAGTATAGGATGAGGACAGGAGGGGGTAGGGGGAGGTGGGAGCATGCTTTCAGTTTCTGTCCATGTGTGCTGGAGTTGGAGAAGATAAGAAGGCAGCCGAATGTTCACCAAGGCCGTAGAAATTCTTCTGGAGGAAAACAACGGGTCATTTTGTCCTTCAGAGGCTTATAAGCTTGCCATGTTTATGGTTGAGCAGTGAAATTGGAACTCTTGGTCCAACGGAAGCTGCTATCTGACGAAGGCCTTTTGGCCGAAACGTAATTATTATGAAATAAAACAGCGGCTAGACATCAATATTTTGAGTGTGCTATGCTTTTTCTTTATATTTGAGCAGTGAAAAACACCTTTACAGCTTCACATGAACAACCCGATCCAATTATGAATATTCCCTGGTCTCCGACATCTTCCTTTGCAAGGTGTGCTTTTGCTCTGAGATGTTATCCATTTTCAAATCAAATCAATTTTATTTATATAGCGCCAAATCACAACAAACAGTTGCCCCAAGGCGCTTTATATTGTAAGGCAAAAGCCATACAATAATTACAGAAAAACCCCAACGGTCAAAACAACCCCCTGTGAGCAAGCACTTGGCGACAGTGGGAAGGAATCTCCAGCAGAACCAGGCTCAGGGAGGGGCAGTCTTCTGCTGGGACTGGTTGGGGCTGAGGGGAGAGAATCAGGAAAAAGACATGCTGTGGAAGAGAGCAGAGATGAATCACTAATGATTAAATGCAAAGTGGTGCATACACATAATTTTGCGTCTGAGTTCAAGGGTTAACGCAGTCTGAGAATGTATCGCCTTGCCCAACTCATTAATCATGACGGACGGGTGAGGGGTCATGGTTCTGGTGGCAGCCATCTTGCCAATTTTCCGGTAGGTCAAGGCAGCACATAAACCAATAAGTACCAGCCCTCCTACAATGAAACTAAATATAAATAAATCCTCGACGTCCTCCACAGAGAATAGTGCAAATCATGCGACACGCCAAGCTTCCCAGGATTCAAGAACATAGCCCGCAGGGTAGGTTCCATCTGGGCACGCAGGGTCCCCTGATTTCCTTGTTGAAAAAAATGGTGTCAATAGCGTTCAGAGACCAGCTGATCAATTCCATGGTTAATCCAATATAGTTTGAAGAATTCACAGTCTGGTGAAGTAGGGGACTTGAAAGTTGGAGCAGAGATAGAGGAGAGAGGAGGAGATGCGACCGCCCTTGCCGAAGTTCCACTCTTTCTCAGCAATTCAGCAGATGCATTTCCGCCAGAGGTTGGACTATCTATGATGGAATGTTCTGGAGTTAAGGGGTAAAAACAACAAAAATGGTGACAATGGTCAATTTCAGTTTGTACAGGGGTCAAAAGTTAAAGTTGCTCCAATTTCAGCAAAAAATGAGGCAAATTATTGGTTGAAATAAAAGGATCAATAAAAGGAATAGTTTTGACTGTGTTGAATGTTTTGTCTCCAAAGTAAAGGTGAAACAAGGTCAACATCCATTGAATTCTATGACGTGTGACATATGTTACCCTGTAACATGTTAACTTTTTAGAACCCTATTAACCCAAACAATAATTTGCATATTTTTTATTGAAATTGGAGCAGCTTTAATATTTGACACCTGTACAAACAGAAATTGACCTTTGTCACCATTTTTTGCTGTTTTGGCCCCATAACTTTATGTTCTCTAATGCCATATACCAACACAGTGCAGAGTAGCTACCTAAACTCTGTAAGTGAGATAGAGTATCTCGTCAATAGTTTTACATCCTCATTGAAGTCAGCTTTGGATGCTGTAGCTCCTCTGAAAAAGAGAGCTTTAAATCAGAAGTGCCTGACTCCGTGGTATAACTCACAAACTCGTAGCTTAAAGCAGATAACCCGTAAGTTGGAGAGGAAATGGCGTCTCACTAATTTAGAAGATCTTCACTTAGCCTGGAAAAAGAGTCTGTTGCTCTATAAAAAAGCCCTCCGTAAAGCTAGGACATCTTACTACTCATCACTAATTGAAGAAAATAAGAACAACCCCAGGTTTCTTTTCAGCACTGTAGCCAGGCTGACAAAGAGTCAGAGCTCTATTGAGCTGAGTATTCCATTAACTTTAACTAGTAATGACTTCATGACTTTCTTTGCTAACAAAATTTTAACTATTAGAGAAAAAATTACTCATAACCATCCCAAAGACGTATCGTTATCTTTGGCTACTTTCAGTGATGCCGGTATTTGGTTAGACTCTTTCTCTCCGATTGTTCTGAGTTATTTTCAATAGTTACTTCATCCAAACCATCAACATGTCTATTAGACCCCATTCCTACCAGGCTGCTCAAGGAAGCCCTACTATTATTTAATGCTTCGATCTTAAATATGATCACTCTATCTTTGTTAGTTGGCTATGTACCACAGGCTTTTAAGGTGGCAGTAATTAAACCATTACTTAAAAAGCCATCACTTGACCCAGCTATCTTAGCTAATTATAGGCCAATCTCCAACCTTCCTTTTCTCTCAAAAAATTCTTGAAAGGGTAGTTGTAAAACAGCTAACTGATCATCTGCAGAGGAATGGTCTATTTGAAGAGTTTCAGTCAGGTTTTAGAATTCATCATAGTACAGAAACAGCATTAGTGAAGGTTACAAATGATCTTCTTATGGCCTCGGACAGTGGACTCATCTCTGTGCTTGCTTGAAACATGGTGTCTAACCAGATCCTTACTCTGGATGGCATTACCCTGACCTCTAGTAATACTGTGAGAAATCTTGGAGTCATTTTTGATCAGGATATGTCATTCAAAGCGCATATTAAACAAATATGTAGGACTGCTTTTTTGCATTTACACAATATCTCTAAAATTAGAAAGGTCTTGTCTCAGAGTGATGCTGAAAAACTAATTCATGCATTTATTTCCTCTAGGCTGGACTATTGTAATTCATTATTATCAGGTTGTCCTAAAAGTTCCCTAAAAAGCCTTCAGTTAATTCAAAATGCTGCAGCTAGAGTACTAACGGGGACTAGAAGGAGAGAGCATATCTCACCCATATTGGCCTCTCTTCATTGGCTTCCTGTTAATTCTAGAATAGAATTTAAAATTCTTCTTCTTACTTATAAGGTTTTGAATAATCAGGTCCCATCTTATCTTAGGGACCTCGTAGTACCATATCACCCCAATAGAGCGCTTCGCTCTCAGACTGCAGGCTTACTTGTAGTTCCTAGGGTTTGTAAGAGTAGAATGGGAGGCAGAGCCTTCAGCTTTCAGGCTCCTCTCCTGTGGAACCAGCTCCCAATTCAGATCAGGGAGACAGACACCCTCTCTACTTTTAAGATTAGGCTTAAAACTTTCCTTTTTGCTAAAGCTTATAGTTAGGGCTGGATCAGGTGACCC
Organism: Thalassophryne amazonica; assembly: GCF_902500255.1. Taxonomy (NCBI): domain Eukaryota; kingdom Metazoa; phylum Chordata; class Actinopteri; order Batrachoidiformes; family Batrachoididae; genus Thalassophryne; species Thalassophryne amazonica. The sequence goes on along the minus strand of NC_047112.1, from coordinate 100,717,555 downwards.
TGAACCATCCCTTAGTTATGCTGCTATAGACGTAGACTGCTGGGGGGTTCCCATGATGCACTGTTTCTTTCTCTTTTTGCTCTGTATGCACCACTCTGCATTTAATCATTAGTGATCGATCTCTGCTCCCCTCCACAGCATGTCTTTTTCCTGGTTCTCTCCCTCAGCCCCAACCAGTCCCAGCAGAAGACTGCCCCTCCCTGAGCCTGGTTCTGCTGGAGGTTTCTTCCTGTTAAAAGGGAGTTTTTCCTTCCCACTGTAGCCAAGTGCTTGCTCACAGGGGGTCGTTTTGACCGTTGGGGTTTTACATAATTATTGTGTGGCCTTGCCTTACAATATAAAGCGCCTTGGGGCAACTGTTTGTTGTGATTTGGCGCTATATAAAAAAAAAAATTGATTGATTGAATTGATAACTCCAGAACATTCTGTCATAGATAGTCCAAACTATACCTTTTTGGAATCGCTATGATCAGATAAGTAATGTGATATAGTTTTCAACATGATTGGAGCATTTTTAAAGTTTGACCTCTGTGTAGCTACAGCTACCACCCTAGGATGGCTATCATACATTTTTGTGTAGGCCATGATACACTGAGACTGAATTCTAAGTGTCTTTTTTTCCCCCTTAAGTGGTACCGAAAACCTGCTTGGTCCATGTACTATTTGGGACTGTAGTTTTTCCCAGACCCGGTGCCAGAAAAAAATATTAAGGGGGCGATGAGTTTATCACAGCGGGCGGGGTCGCAAAAAAAAAAAGTGCGCACCGGAGGGGACGTGCCTCTGAGCGTACGTAATGAATTGGGTGTGTTCCTGGAAAGCTTGTGTATTTAGGCTACACTGTTGTAAGAGACTGACTGAGTAAGAGTAAAGAGTGATGACAGTATTTTTTTAATTATTATTTGAACGTATAGACCGTCGGTCAAGTGATCTCCTGCATACCACACAGAGTCAGTGTTCTGTCGAGATGAGGTGCGCCAACTTTCGACACTCTGAGCTGTGACGTACCTTCGCGTTGTCCAATAGGAACAACGTGTCGGGCCAAAACACGGAAGACTCGTGGCAGAAACCACTGATCTCTACAAAATGGATTGGTCCAATCCATTTTGTAGAGATCAGTGACCACTGATCTGTACAAAACATTAACGTGTGACAGGACTGCTCATTTTTAGAGCAGTTTTCTGAAGAAAAATCATTGGAAATGTTTTGTTGTTGTTGTTGTTACCTCAAAATTTCTGATTACTGTTTTAAAAAAGTGTAGAACACTTGTAATTAAAATAGCTAAATAAATCAATAAATGGTTCTGTAGAAACCTTTCATCTGTAAATTAAAACCACCTGTTATTTCAGATTAGATAATTTCTTGTTTAACATAAGGAACCTTGGACATTTATTTTTAGACAAATAAAATAACATGGAAACTTGTACATTTTTTTAAGTCTGGTAGATTATTTATATCTCATTTCAACCAGAAAAACAAACACTAAATGTCGGGACGCAGCCGGCGAGGTGTGGCGGCACAGGAAAAACACCTCCGTGTTGATAACCATTTGTAAAATCCAGGCGGCTTTTGATGGCTTTCAGTGGAGTGAGTATATGAGAAATTGTTTAACAGCTGGACATGTTTCAACTTGTCCTTAAGGCTTCCAACAGAGGTGTTTTTCCTGTGGCGGAGCGTCGCGGCGGCTGCGAGCCGACGCTGCAATCCGCCCGCACGTCTTTCATTAAAAAAATCTCCTTTAACAGTGGAATATCCGGATAAAATGCTGAAACCGACTTCTTCTGAAACTTCTCTGTTCTCTCATGACGTCCTGGATCAATAGAGCCTGAAATGTGGAGGTTTTCAGCTTGAAACAGGCTGACGACGGCGCCTGGGAGCGCTGCGCCACATCCCGCACCGTGGGAAGTCCTTAAAGCGACAGTATCACCTCAAAATCTCTCATCAGCCGTTAAAATTTTCACCGAAAACCAGCTTAATTTTTCGAACCGTGTCCACTTCGATATGTCTCACAGGTTTAGAAAAAATTTTGATCAAACAAAGAGCCAGTCTCTCAGCAACTTCTCAGACAAAGGAATTCCAACGAGGGGCTGGACGACTCCTCCCACAAGGAGTGCTCACAGGCGAATGACGTCACCGACAGGTGTGGAAAAACTCACGCATGCGCGCGAGGGTTCAAGCATGTCTGATGTAAAAACATATGAATGAAATCCATATAGTTTTTGAAAAAAATAAAAAGGACCTATACTTTAGACAGTCCTCGTAAATGCAACAGGAAATAATTTAACAATGACTGCAGTGTGATTGTAAAGTAGGATTCCTGTGACATAAACCTCAGGTTTTTTATATATACACTCAACAAAAATATAAACGCAACACTTTTGGTTTTGTTCCCATTTTGTATGAGATGAACTCAAAGATCTAAAACTTTTTCCACATACACAATATCACCATTTCCCTCAAATATTGTTCACAAACCAGTCTAAATCTGTGATAGTGAGCACTTCTCCTTTGCTGAGATAATCCATCCCACCTCACAGGTGTGCCATATCAAGATGCTGATTAGACACCATGATTAGTGCACAGGTGTGCCTTAGACTGTCCACAATAAAAGGCCACTCTGAAAGGTGCAGTTTTGTTTTATTGGGGGGGATACCAGTCAGTATCTGGTGTGACCACCATTTGCCTCATGCAGTGCAACACATCTCCTTCGCATAGAGTTGATCAGGTTGTCAATTGTGGCCTGTGGAATGTTGGTCCACTCCTCTTCAATGGCTGTGCGAAGTTGCTGGATATTGGCAGGAACTGGTACACGCTGTCGTATACGCCGGTCCAGAGCATCCCAAACATGCTCAATGAGTGACATGTCGTGGGTGAGTATGCCGGCCATGCAAGAACTGGGACATTTTCAGCTTCCAAGAATTGTGTACAGATCCTTGCAACATGGGGCCGTGCATTACCCTGCTGCAACATGAGGTGATGTTCTTGGATGTATGGCACAACAATGGGACTCAGGATCTCGTCACGGTATCTCTGTGCATTCAAAATGCCATCAATAAAATGCACCTGTGTTCTTCATCCATAACAGACGCCTGCCCATACCATAACCCCACCGCCACCATGGGCCACTCGATCCACAACATTGACATCAGAAAACCGCTCACCCACATGACGCCACACATGCTATCTGCCATCTGCCCTGAACAGTGTGAACCGGGATTCATCCGTGAAGAGAACACCTCTCCAACGTGCCAAACGCCAGCGAATGTGAGTATTTGCCCACTCAAGTCGGGTCGAGACCTCGATGAGGACGACGAGCATGCAGATGAGCTTCCCTGAGACGGTTTCTGACAGTTTGTGCAGAGGCCGGTGATTCCATAATTTTTGCCAGGGGTTGTAGTTATGGCGCGATAAAATGCTCTCTGATGACTGTGGTTATATTTCTTCAGTTTGCCATCTGTTTGTTTGTTTGTTTATATTTTACCAATCACTTAATCTCTCAAATCATATAGTCTTCAGTGAAGGTTTGGCAATGCACATCTGCAAACTGGATGGACTTGAAGACAGCTGTGTGAGGTATTGGTGGCACATACCGTGTACTGCAGGACTGTAGCCCGAGTCCCATGTTTCACACAACATGAAGTCCAAGATGCATTTGTCGAATACAGCCAAGCATAGTTTCCAGTTTTAGTGCAGAGAGACAGTTGGCGTGTGATCTGTATTAACACACCAGCTGTTTCATCATCGTGTGTGTTTTAAAAGAGACTTTCTCTCATACTCTACTTTGAACATTAGGCTTAAAACTTTCCTTTTTGCTAAAGCTTATAGTTAGGGCTGGATCAGGTGACTGAACCATCCCTTAGTTATGCTGCTATAGACTTAGACTGCTGGGGGGTTCCCATGATGCATTGAGTGTTTCTTTCTCTTTTTGCTCTGTATGCACCACTCTGCATTTAATCATTAGTGATTGATCTCTGCTCTCTTCCACAGCATGTCTTTTTCCTGGTTCTCTCCCTCAGCCCCAACCAGTCCCAGCAGAAGACTGCCCCTCCCTGAGCCTGGTTCTGCTGGAGGTGTCTTCCTGTTAAAAGGAAGTTTTTCCTTCCCACTGTCGCCAAGTGCTTGCTCACAGGGGGTCATTTTGACCGTTGGGGTTTTTCCGTAATTATTGTATGGATTTGCCTTACAATATAAAGCGCCTTGGGGCAACTGTTTGTTGTGATTTGGCGCTATATAAATGAAATTGATTTGATTTGATTTGATTTGAAATTCTTTGGTTATGCAAACCGATTGTTTCAGCAGCTGTCCGAGTGGCTGGTCTCAGACGATCTTGGAGGTGAACATGCTGGATGTGGAGGTCCTGGGCTGGTGTGGTTACACGTGGTCTGCGGTTGTGAGGCTGGTTGGATGTACTGCCAAATTCTCTGAAACGCCTTTGGAGACGGCTTATGGTAGAGAAATGAACATTCAATACACAAGCAACAGCTCTGGTTGACATTCCTACTGTCAGCATGCCAATTGCACGCTCCCTCAAATCTTGCGACATCTGTGGCATTGTGCTGTGTGATAAAACTGCACCTTTCAGAGTGGCCTTTTATTGTGGGCAGTCTAAGGCACACCTGTGCACTAATCATGGTGTCTAATCAGCATCTTGGTATGGCACACCTGTGAGGTGGGATGGATTATCTCGGCAAAGGAGAAGTGCTCACTATCACAGATTTAGACTGGTTTGTGAACAATATTTGAGGGAAATGGTGATATTGTGTATGTGGAAAAAGTTTTAGATCTTTGAGTTCATCTCATACAAAATGGGAGCAAAACCAAAAGTGTTGCGTTTATATTTTTGTTGAGTATATATAGTCATTTAAACCTGTAATTTCATCAAAATATGTAATTGCCTTTAATGTTATCAGGACAGAGTCATTTCTAAAATATGAATTTGAGCACAATAAGTGGAGAGCTTCTACTTGTGCAAATGTCTTTTGACTTTGATTTGTGGACATTTTTAATGATCCGTTCATTTATTGTTAAAATATAAAATGAAACAGCTTTTTAAAAAATAATAAAATAGTTGCTGTTGAACGAGCCTTTTATTTAGAAGCAGGTGATGTTATGCTGGATTCTCTGGACCAGATGAAGGTCTCTTCTGCAGCTTTGAACTCTGGTGGTGTTGCTGAAGACACTTTTGTCTTATTTTGAAGAGATGTTTTCTTTCGACTGGACTTCGTGGTGTTCAGCTCATCAATGGAAGTTTGGTTGTCTGCACAGCAAATGTTCCTGATTGGGACAAATAAAAATATTTCTTTAAATATAAAGAAACAAACAATAAATAAAATAAATAAATAAATAAAAAAGGGGAAAAAACAGGGAAAAAAAAAACGATGGAAAAAAATGCCCGAAAAAATAAGTTATTTAAAGTTGAGCTTTTGTGGTGTCTGAAAAAGCTGTAGCTTTATTTGGTAAAAATAAGAAAGACTGAACCATTTAGAAATTAAAGCGTTCACTCAGAACTGTGCTAAAAAGATAAGCTAACGTTAGCCGATCAATAAACCTTCACAGCAGTTCAGAAACATCACGTTTACTTTTATTTTATCCTCACCTCGATAAAGCTGCAGAGCTAACCTCCGTTGGGCAAACTGGGACCAAAAAGTGGGAGATTTCGGACTGAGTGGGTTTGCTCCATCCCCCCGGCTGCCTGCCTCGGTCTGACCAGGAATGATGCCTGAAGGCCGGCTTCTCTGTGCGGGTCGGCCCGCTGTTGCGGTTCGATCGATATCCCACCAAGTCGTCAGTCCTCCCTCGGTCGGCGTCACTCCGAAAAGTAGCTGAAAAAAAGCTTCTCCCAGCAGGGTGATGGGAGAATCGTTCTACTGCTGTTTTTTAAAGTTTTTTGTGGTTCAAGCGACGCAAATTCAAGATGGCCATCGCTGAACTTTTTTCAGGTTGTGGAAACAGCCAGAGTGTGACATGGCCACAATCTCTGCCCCCTTGCGATGCGTCTGACGTCATGACGCGTTGGAAACGTGCCGGTCTGACGTTACGAAGCGTTAGTGTTGCGCTGAAGCTTGCAGTGTGAAAGGCCCTTGACACTGCTTGAATAAATCGAGCTTGCCCTCTGCCGCACTGACAAGTGCAACCCTCAACCTATCAAATCATTTGAACACAGACACACGCCATATCCGTTTGTTTTAAAGTTAATTAGTTAATTAATTTGGTTTATTTGTTAAATACATGATATTATTGAATAACTAATATTTTGCTATATTTTCCAGTATTTCTTTTCCTTTCTTTTTTATTTTTATTTTTTGATAACTCTAACATCCGAGGGGGCGAGGTGGATGACGTGAGGGGGCGCCGCCCCCAAACGCCCCTTTGTGGCGCTGGGTCTGGTTTTTTCTCTGACTTTTCTTGACACCTTTAAGGAGATAGATATTCTTGAACAACTGAGCACACTTGAAACACTTCGACTTTGATCACAGACTCTGTGGGGCGTCTCCACGACACAGTGTGACTACTGAATTTACAACAGTAACACGAGTATTACATTACTACATTACAGACACTCTGTAACTTGGTACACTCAACACTGATAAAGATCCATGTCATATTAAAAAAAGAAATTATCAAAAATGGCTCTACACCTGCGTTTGAAGAAAATTAGTTTTTGTTTACTTTTGCTGACAGACAAACAAATAGGTGCTGACATTACCTCCTGAGGTATAAGATATAAGTCAACAGCACAGGCTTGGTTGGAGGATTTGCCTTCCAGTCACTCTAAAATCACCCACCTGTGTTGAAACCACATGAAGGTGAGCGATGACTGAAATGGTGCGACGACTGTGCACACAGTCTGAGGTTACTTTCACCAGGTTACACATGATCTGCTTTACTTTGGCTCATTAGCAGTTCTTTTCCCTCATCATCAGTCCAACACAGCTTCTTCTCATTGTTTTATGCATCTATAAAACACTGTTCTGTATCTGTGCAGACACAGATTCTTTATTGTCATTGTAATCAGTACAATGAAAGGTGAGGTGCAAGCCTTTCAGCGCAAATGTAAACCTGAGTGAACTACGTGCAGACATTAAAGGTCTGGCGAAAATTTAAAATTTAACCAAAAGAAAGGTAGAGTGTAGACAATGCAAATTAAAAAAAAAATGATAAGAACACAGTAGTAAAAAAGAGACTGCATAAAGAAAGGTATGTACAAAACTGTAGATACGACACATAAACAAACATTGCACTCATTTTAAGTGTGACGTGACCTGGTTATTTAGTTCCAGCAGCATTCAGTCTGTATGAGTTAGGTATTTGATTTGCAGACTGGCCTTCCAGTGTTTGAGCCGTGGTTTACTTAGGGGTGTTAGAATAGAGAAAACACTTAATGCAATACAATGTTTTGTTGTTGTTGTTGAAAATGCAGTTTAGCTATAGTTTGATAGCAATAGAAGAATTCAGTGCATTGTCAGTATTTGTGGAAAGGGCAACCAAGATGTGCAGACACTCACTGTATGGTGAAAAGGTGAGGTATTTATTTATATATTTGAAAAACAGGTGAGAACGCAAAAATAGGAGGATGTACTGCTGGAACCAAGAGCCAAAAGGGAGAATACAGCAAACAGGCTAAATACAGAAAATGTAGCACAACTAAAAGTGCTTGATGTGAAAGAAGGTTGACAGAAAATGGAGCAAGAAAACTCAGAAACTGAGCCTAGGCTACAATAAAGACAAGTTTTGTGTGTTTAATGCAACACAACTAAGATCACAGATTGTGTCACAGAGCTGAGGGAGAGGGCGATATAAATGGGACACAGGTGTGGCTGGTTCCAAAACTGTGCTGAGTTCGTAGGAGTGCAGGAAAATTAATATTGGTGCAAAATCAAGACAGGTTCCCCCACCCACCTCCCACAACATGGCCCCTAATGATCCAAAACAAAAATAGGAATAACACACAGAATCCATATAGGGACAGCCGGGGGACTGTCCAGATGATAAGTCAGAGCAGCAGGGGTCCAAAGAGCAGGACAGAATGAAGAGCAGTCAGGTCTGGAGGCTGGAGGAGGCGGCACAGATGATACCGCCTCATGTACCGCAGATCCAGGCCAGTGAGTCACTGCACCAACGCATCATCAGGATCCATGGGCCAGGATCTGCAGTCTGTAGGAACTTCTTCCACTTGTGGAGCATGACCATGCTGTGGGTCAAAGGGTACAAACGCTGCAGGACCAGAAGTGGGAGCAAGGGGCAAGTCTGCCTCCTCTGGAGCTAGATAGAGAAGCAGCTCTGCTCCTGCAAGAAAAGCAGCATCGTCATAACTGGAGCAAGAAAAAGAGCTGGTGAGGTATGCAGTGCCACCACCACCACAGGAACAGTGCAGAACTCTGTGGAGCTCGGACATCAGGCCGTGTGGGGCTTGGACCTCAGAAGTGGCAGTGGGTGGTGCAGTGAGGGTGCATGGCTGATTTTGGAGGCTGGCTTGAGTTTACGTTGTTAAAGGTATAACCTTATCGGGGATGATTACCTGTGAGACAGAGATGAAAACGGTTGTGGCTAAATCCAATTTATTTAGTTCTCAAACTGTTTTTGAAATTATATCAAGTGTGGCCGAGTGGGGTATTAAGAATAATTAAGAGCAAAGGAAAAAATATATTTAAACTGTTGCCGACAACGCCACCTAGTGAAGGGACTAGGACCCAGTTAAAAGCACACAGGTTCAAAATACGGGTGAGCAGTGAGTTACAACCAGTGTTGCCACAGTTACTTTGAAAAAGTAATCCAATTACAGATTACTGATTACTCCTTGAAAAAGTAACTTAGTTACTTTACTGATTACTCAATTGTAAAAGTAACTAAGTTAGATTACTAGTTACTTTTTTAGTTACTTTCCCCAGCTGCCGACAACAACCCACGTCAACATGACAATGATACCTGTTTTGCCAAAACTCACTTTATAGTCACCCTTTCTTGACTTCAATGAAAATAAATACTTGTTTTATAAAAAGTAAAATAAAGACCTCTTTCTTGACCTCATATTTAACTGTTGACAGCACTGTAACAGTAAAACTTGCAATTTCAAACCTACATTGTTTATAAATGTAACTATTAAATTCTAACATTTTTCTAACATTTAAATTCTCTCTAAACATTTTACTTGTCGAAATTATTATTATTTTAAGCAATATTAGTAGTTGTAGTAAAAAACGGCTTCAAAACGACCTTTAATCTAGGGGTGCTGTGGGGGAGGGGGGCACATCCCTGCCCCACGCCCCCATCCCATCTGGATTCGCCCCTGCTTTGGCGTTTGAGCACAAAGAATGGATAACATTTATTTATGCAGAAAACATGACCAGATTTACAGGTAAGAAAGTTTTATTGCGTTTTCACATCATGTGGTCCTTAGAAAGAGAGTTTAGGTGCATTTGAGTGGAAAATAGTGTTAGTTGTTGAAGCGTCGCCGAGGATCAGCTGTTTTTAACGAGACGATACGGAGCGGCTCAGCTCAGAATTCTATAAAAATGTCTTCGTAAAGCTCAGTGCAGGTGTGCTGATCACCGCCCTTTAAGAGGTGAGGACGAGTCGAGCAGCTGCAAAAAACTGCGGATGAAAAGCTCACAGCTCGCTTAAAGTGGGACGTTCAGTTGAACCCCGACCCCCTGCCCACAGACCAAGTTTAATGCTGCTATCCACCCACAATGAAAAATAATAGTAACGCACAGTGACATGGAGAAGTAACTTTAATCTGATTACTGACTTGGAAAGATTAACGCGTTAGATTACTCGTTACTAAAAAAAAGTGGTCAGATTAGAGTAACGCGTTACTAAGTAACGCGTTACCGGCATCACTGGTTACAACCCAGAGAATAAAAGTTTAACATAGTTATTACAGCGAAGATGCAGAGATTAAATCTAGTGTACTATCCATAAATAAATATATATGTATAGAAACCTTCTAAAATGTTCCATTAAAAGGCAAGAGCGAGAAGGTAAAACCAGAAAAATAATTTAAAGTGTGGGGAGGCTTTCAGCGTGTCCTTAGGACTCCGTATAGCTCCATGTGGCTCCGTGCGCCGTCACCACTGCGTCCGTGGGCCTGCCGGGAGAGGAGAACTGCCAGTGGGGGGGGTAAAACATTACATGTATACCCCTCCCCTGGTAACCAGCACTTACGGGCCTGGGAGGCTCTCGAACAGCCGCCCAGCACACACAACTCACCTTATGTATGCATCTTTCTGGTCCTCTCAGCCGCACTCCCAGGTCCCACGCGCTCTCATGCCGTCTCCCGCTCCACATTGCTCTCCACGGCCCACTCGTTGCCCGGCCTCCAGTCCACACACTTCCAGATTTGTGCCTTCACCCTCATCACTCTGTCCGTACCTCACACCTGTGCTATGCGTCCACACCTGTCTCGTCCATCCACACCTGTCTCCAGTCCTCAGATTGTGTCTCTTTTTCTTTCCCAAAGATATGCTAATTGGCAACAGATGGACCTCGCTCAATGTCCGGAGTTTGTGGGGGGAAAAGGGGAGAGGCCTAAAACACAATCCAAATACTTCCACAGCACAAAAAATAAAATACATGCAAGAAATAAAACACACATAAAGCAAACATGCAATAATAATAATAATAAAATAATGAAAAATGAAATAGGCCACACTCCTATAAAAGTAACAATTTCTCGGACAATCACAAACATTACTTGATTTTCTATACCCACTTATTCCAATTATGTGTCATGGGGAGCTGGAGCCGAGCCCAGCACTCGCTGACAAACAGACCAAACCCTGGACAGGATGCCAGTCTGTCGCAGAGCCACATATAGTCAGACAAACTCATTCACACCATACGGTCAATTTAAACTTTCTAATTCACCAAACCTGCATGTCTTTGGAAGTGGGAGGAAGCCCACGCAAACACGAGGAGAACATGCAAACTCCAAGACACGGCTCCAATACATCACAGTTTTGTTTACCTCCAGGTTGGTCGTTTTCATGAACTACATAGCCTTTGTTTTTAAACTGGCTTTATTAACATTTACAGACACATAAGAACCACAGCATGACATGCTTAGCACTTAGCCTAGCACTTTTACGCTTCAGTTTCTTCTACACTTCCTCCAAGCCTTTTTGTGCGAACAATGCTGCTTAGCATAACAGCTACACCCGGTGGCTAATATAAGAACTGTCACAAACACATCATGACAGTCGTCGTTTTCTGCAACCATGGACAAAAATGGAGGAAGCTCTACTTTTGGAGGAATACGAGCGACACAGGTGTGCTCTTTAATGTTAGTATGATTGCTGCCATTTTTTTTAGTTAAACACTGCAGTTTTTTTGGCTGAAATAAGATTAGCCTCCTCTGTACCAGGCTAAAAACTGTAGTCAGGTAACTTGAAACTTTAGCCAACTAAGTGCTTTGTGCAACGACTAACATCAAACAATTGGTCAACTAAGTGAGTTTATTTGACTAAAAAAGATTAGACTGCTTTATGAAACCAGGCCCAGATGGGAATCCCAGGACCTTTTTTTTTTGGTTTGTTTGTTTGTTTTGTTTTTTGTACAATACAATTGGGTCAACTATTTTTAGGTGACCTGATAAAAGCCAGGCCATGATAAAAAAAAAAAAAAAGTGCTTTTCATGCCATGTTATCCAAGGGTTGTGCTATTGTGCAGTGACTTAAAACCCAGAGAATAAAAGTTTAACATATTTGGGTGATTCTTAGACTACGGGCACTTATTATGTCCTTTGATCATATTGTATGAAAAACAGAAAAAAGGGGAAATTTCACACTTTTATAGTTATCTTTACAATGAAAGTGTGTTAAGAAATTTGTTCTAGTAGTCTGCGAACTTTTTCACCTTTTTTCAGCATCATTATATGCAAATATTGCCGTTTTGTGCTTGTCCCACACCCAGACTTTTGATCTTCAATGATAAAAATGAATGGTAAAGAAACGTTTTTTTCTAATGTTTTAAAATATCTCTGAATAAAATATCAGTAAAATAATCAAAACATAATTGAGGTATTCAATGTCATACAACTGTTGTGATTTTTTTAAAGAAAATGTAGTTGTCCCACACTATTGCCGTAATTTCCACCACAACACTGTAATGTCCCTAAACAGTTTGTATGAAAGATTGTTTGGGTAGTTTCTGTGGAGATAAACAGTGACATCAGAGCACATGTATATAGCACCAAATCACAACAAACAGTTGCAGAGATTAAAACTAGCCTCCTCTGTACCAGGTTAAAAACTGTAGTCAGATAACTTGAAACTTTAGCCAACTAAGCGCTTTGTGCAACGACTAACATAAAAAAAAATTAGTCAACTAAGTGAATTTATTTGACGAAACAAGATTAGACTGCTTTATGAAACCAGGCCCAGGTGGGAATCCCAGGACCTTTTTTTGTTTGTTTGTTTTGTTTTTTGTACAATGTAATTGGGTCAACTATTTTTTTTAATTAGGTGACCTGATAAAAGCCAGGCCATGATAAAAAAAAGTGCTCTCCATACCATTTTATCCAAGGGTTGTGCTATCACTGAAATAAAGATGAAATAATTGCATATAAAGTTTATTAATTACTTCACCACAGCATGTTGGCTGATGACTGCAGTGACAGGGGTTAAGGGGATGCCCCACTCACAGAGATGGACAAAACAATATGTGCCATAAGTGGTTTTGCAATTTGAAATGTTCACATTGATGTTGTTGATGTTATTCAATCGCATGAAGAGCCAATTTAAATCACTTTATCCAATATTAATAAATTTATCATTATATTACACTTCAAATTGTATAGATAGATAGAAGCTTTATTGTTGTCATTATTTATTATTGTCATTGCAAGCACCGCATACAATGAAATTTGGAGTGCTGCTCTACTTGTGCATCAAAAACAAAAAGCCTCATTCACGCACTGACTTAAGGATACAGTTAAGTTAAATTTAAGGCCCTTCCTGTCTGCTGCAGAGCACCCAGTGTACCACAGTGAGATGCCATGGCTCACGATGCTCTCAGCGGCAGCTCAATAGAACGTTGTCAGACTTTTTCCTTTCCTCTTGCTTGCCTCTACTGGTGGTTGGCTCTCACTGCGGTATTGTATCACTTCCTGTTCCGGAGCACAGCGGTGTTTTTCTGTATCTGTTAGCTGTTTAATCTGCGCAGTTAGATTGATCTAGTTATCTAGATTACGATTTGTTTCCCAGTGTAATCTTTACGTGCCTTAACTAAAGCACTCCTTCTGCTGAATCACCTCTAAATTATTTACACATTATTCACTTTGCGTGTTTTTAGGAATCCGCTAGCTTAGCGTAGCTACTAGCTCTTAGCCGATTTAGCATGGCGGCTTCTCCTGTCTCTCCCGCACTTTTCTGCGCTGGGTGTGAAATGTTTAATTATTCCTCGGCCTCCTTTAGCAGTAACGGTACTTGTAATAAGTGTAGCTTATTCGTAGCTTTGGAGGCCAGGCTGGGCGAATTGGAGACTCGGCTCCGCACCGTGGAAAATTCTACAGCTAGCCAGGCCCCTGTAGTCGGTGCGGACCAAGGTAGCTTAGCCGCCGTTAGTTCCCCCCTGGCAGATCCCGAGCAGTCGGGAAAGCAGGCTGACTGGGTGACTGTGAGGAGGAAGCGTAGCCCTAAACAGAAGCCCCGTGTACACCGCCAACCCGTTCACATCTCTGACCGTTTTTCCCCACTCGACGACACACCCGCCGAGGATCAAACTCTGGTTATTGGCGACTCTGTTTTGAGAAATGTGAAGTTAGCGACAGCAGCAACCATAGTCAGTTGTCTTCCGGGGGCCAGAGCAGGCGACATTGAAGGAAATTTGAAACTGCTGGCTAAGGCTAAGCGTAAATTTGGTAAGATTGTAATTCACGTCGGCAGTAATGACACCCGGTTACGCCAATCGGAGGTCACTAAAATTAACATTAAATCGGTGTGTAACTTTGCAAAAACAATGTCGGACTCTGTAGTTTTCTCTGGGCCCCTCCCCAATCGGACCGGGAGTGACATGTTTAGCCGCATGTTCTCCTTGAATTGCTGGCTGTCTGAGTGGTGTCCAAAAAATGAGGTGGGCTTCATAGATAATTGGCAAAGCTTCTGGGGAAAACCTGGTCTTGTTAGGAGAGACGGCATCCATCCCACTTTGGATGGAGCAGCTCTCATTTCTAGAAATCTGGCCAATTTTCTTAAATCCTCCAAACTGTGACTATCCAGGGTTGGGACCAGGAAGCAGAGTTGTAGTCTTACACACCTCTCTGCAGCTTCTCTCCCCCTGCCATCCCCTCATTACCCCATCCCCGTAGAGACGGTGCCTGCTCCCAGACCACCAATAACCAGCAAAAATCTATTTAAGCATAAAAATTCAAAAAGAAAAAATAATATAGCACCTTCAACTGCACCACAGACTAAAACAGTTAAATGTGGTCTATTAAACATTAGGTCTCTCTCTTCTAAGTCCCTGTTGGTAAATGATATAATAATTGATCAACATATTGATGTATTCTGCCTAACAGAAACCTGGTTACAGCAGGATGAATATGTTAGTTTAAATGAGTCAACACCCCCGAGTCACACTAACTGTCAGAATGCTCGTAGCACGGGCCGGGGCGGAGGATTAGCAGCAATCTTCCATTCCAGCTTATTAATTAATCAAAAACCCAGACAGAGCTTTAATTCATTTGAAAGCTTGTCTCTTAGTCTTGTCCATCCAAATTGGAAGTCCCAAAAAACAGTTTTATTTGTTATTATCTATCGTCCACCTGGTCGTTACTGTGAGTTTCTCTGTGAATTTTCAGACCTTTTGTCTGACTTAGTGCTTAGCTCAGATAAGATAATTATAGTGGGCGATTTTAATATCCACACAGATGCTGAGAATGACAGCATCAACACTGCATTTAATCTATTATTAGACTCTATTGGCTTTGCTCAAAAAGTAAATGAGTCCACCCACCACTTTAATCATATCTTAGATCTTGTTCTGACTTATGGTATGGAAATAGAAGACTTAACAGTATTCCCTGAAAACTCCCTTCTGTCTGATCATTTCTTAATAACATTTACATTTACTCTGATGGACTACCCAGCAGTGGGGAATAAGTTTCATTACACTAGAAGCCTTTCAGAAAGCGCTGTAACTAGGTTTAAGGATATGATTCCTTCTTTATGTTCTCTAATGCCATATACCAACACAGTGCAGAGTAGCTACCTAAACTCTGTAAGGGAGATAGAGTATCTCGTCAATAGTTTTACATCCTCATTGAAGACAACTTTGGATGCTGTAGCTCCTCTGAAAAAGAGAGCTTTAAATCAGAAGTGTCTGACTCCGTGGTATAACTCACAAACTCTTAGCTTAAAGCAGATAAAGAGTCTGTTGCTCTATAAAAAAGCCCTCCGTAAAGCTAGGACATCTTTCTACTCATCACTAATTGAAGAAAATAAGAACAACCCCAGGTTTCTTTTCAGCACTGTAGCCAGGCTGACAAAGAGTCAGAGCTCTATTGAGCTGAATATTCCATTAACTTTAACTAGTAATGACTTCATGACTTTCTTTGCTAACAAAATTTTAACTATTAGAGAAACAATTACTCATAACCATCCCAAAGACGTATCGTTATCTTTGGCTGCTTTCAGTGATGCCGGTATTTGGTTAGACTCTTTCTCTCCGATTGTTCTGTCTGAGTTATTTTCATTAGTTACTTCATCCAAACCATCAACATGTTTATTAGACCCCATTCCTACCAGGCTGCTCAAGGAAGCCCTACCATTATTTAATGCTTCGATCTTAAATATGATCAATCTATCTTTGTTAGTTGGCTATGTACCAGAGGCTTTTAAGGTGGCAGTAATTAAACCATTACTTAAAAAGCCATCACTTGACCCAGCTATCTTAGCTAATTATAGGCCAATCTCCAACCTTCCTTTTCTCTCAAAAATTCTTGAAAGGGTAGTTGTAAAACAGCTAACTGATCATCTGCAGAGGAATGGTCTATTTGAAGAGTTTCAGTCAGGTTTTAGAATTCATCATAGTACAGAAACAGCATTAGTGAAGGTTACAAATGATCTTCTTATGGCCTCGGACAGTGGACTCATCTCTGTGCTTGTTCTGTTAGACCTCAGTGCTGCTTTTGATACTGTTGACCATAAAATTTTATTACAGAGATTAGAGCATGCCATAGGTATTAAAGGCACTGCGCTGCGGTGGTTTGAATCATATTTGTCTAATAGATTACAATTTGTTCATGTAAATGGGGAATCTTCTTCACAGACTAAAGTTAATTATGGAGTTCCACAAGGTTCTGTGCTAGGACCAATTTTATTCACTTTATACATGCTTCCCTTAGGCAGTATTATTAGACGGTATTGCTTAAATTTTCATTGTTACGCAGATGATACCCAGCTTTATCTATCCATGAAGCCAGAGGACACACACCAATTAGCTAAACTGCAGGATTGTCTTACAGACATAAAGACATGGATGACCTCTAATTTCCTGCTTTTAAACTCAGATAAATCTGAAGTTATTGTACTTGGCCCCACAAATCTTAGAAACATGGTGTCTAACCAGATCCTTACTCTGGATGGCATTACCCTGACCTCTAGTAATATTGTGAGAAATCTTGGAGTCATTTTTGATCAGGATATGTCATTCAAAGCGCATATTAAACAAATATGTAGGACTGCTTTTTTGCATTTACGCAATATCTCTAAAATCAGGGGGGTCTTGTCTCAGAGTGATGCTGAAAAACTAATTCATGCATTTATTTCCTCTAGGCTGGACTATTGTAATTCATTATTATCAGGTTGTCCTAAAAGTTCCCTAAAAAGCCTTCAGTTAATTCAAAATGCTGCAGCTAGAGTACTGACGGGGACTGGAAGGAGAGAGCATATCTCACCCATATTGGCCTCTCTTCATTGGCTTCCTGTTAATTCTAGAATAGAATTTAAAATTCTTCTTCTTACTTATAAGGTTTTGAATAATCAGGTCCCATCTTATCTTAGGGACCTCGTGGTACCATATCACCCCAATAGAGCGCTTCGCTCTCAGACTGCAGGCTTACTTGTAGTTCCTAGGGTTTGTAAGAGTAGAATGGGAGGCAGAGCCTTCAGCTTTCAGGCTCCTCTCCTGTGGAACCAGCTCCCAATTCAGATCAGGGAGACAGACACCCTCTCTACTTTTAAGATTAGGCTTAAAACTTTCCTTTTTGCTAAAGCTTATGGTTAGGGCTGGATCAGGTGACCCTGAACCATCCCTTAGTTGTGCTGCTGTAGACGTGGACTGCTGGGGGGTTCCCATGATGCACTGTTTCTTTCTCTTTTTGCTCTGTATGCACCACTCTGCATTTAATCATTAGTGATCGATCTCTGCTCCCCTCCACAGCATGTCTTTTTCCTGGTTCTCTCCCTCAGCCCCAACCAGTCCCAGCAGAAGACTGCCCCTCCCTGAGCCTGGTTCTGCTGGAGGTTTCTTCCTGTTAAAAGGGAGTTTTTCCTTCCCACTGTAGCCAAGTGCTTGCTCACAGGGGGTCGTTTTGACCGTTGGGGTTTTACATAATTGTTGTATGGCCTTGCCTTACAATATAAAGCGCCTTGGGGCAACTGTTTGTTGTGATTTGGCGCTATATAAAAAAATTGATTGATTGATTGATCTTTTGACAGAGATGCACTTCTCGAGTAATGCACTCTCTGCTGTGCCGTCTTAACTGTTGCCGTGGTGTTCACAGCCCAGGAGAGGACATCAGAGGTGAGGGTACCCAGGAATTTGAAGGTGCTCGGCACAAGGCTGTGTGCTGAGCCCGTTATCACAGGTGTTTTGCCGACCAGGTAGCACATACTGGAAAATCAGAATGTAAACAGCGATCAGTGGTATAATTCGCATTGCAGCAACATCAGCATCACATTCAAGTTTTGTCAAAAAGGGCATCCAGTGTAAAACTTGTGCCAAATTAACATGCAGATCGATCTCAGATCTCCTGTGGAGATCACAAGTGACCAAAAAAGTGAGAAGCTGAAGGGACTTACTTTTTACAAGCTGATAGTCTGTATTGTTTTTGACTTATTGTCGACACAAACTCGACAGGATGGACTGATTTCCTCCACTCTTCTATTTTTGCCATCCAGACCCTGTACACTGTTACCAGCTCGGGAAAGTGTGAAGGAGCTTTTATTTTCAGATCTCGGTGTTGAATCAGAGGACAGAAAGTTCCGCCCTCTGTGTCCTATCACATTATCAAGTGAGAAATCTGCCCACTCAGCATATCTCTGCCCCGCTGTACCTTTTTATTCTCAAACTTCTAAATGAGGCCAGCACTTCTCAAATGGCATTTTGCTGTGCAATAACTGGTTCATCCAACTTTACCAGCTCAGCATATCATGCTGTGGAAGATCATGTAAATCAAATCAAATCAAATCAATTTTATTTATATAGCGCCAAATCACAACAAACAGTTGCCCCAAGGTACTTTATATTGTAAGGCAAGGCCATACAATAATTACGTAAAAACCCCAACGGTCAAAACGACCCCCTGTGAGCAAGCACTTGGCGACAGTGGGAAGGAAAAACTCCCTTTTAACAGGAAGAAACCTCCAGCAGAACCAGGCTCAGGGAGGGGCAGTCTTCTGCTGGGACTGGTTGGGGCTGAGGGGAGAGAATCAGGAAAAAGACATGCTGTGGAGGGGAGCAGAGATCAATCACTAATGATTAAAAGCAGAGTGGTGCATACAGAGCAAAAAGAGGTGAATAAAAAGAAACACTCAGTGCATCATGGGAAACCCCCAGCAGTCTAAGTCTATAGCAGCATAACTAAGGGATGGTTCAGGGTCACCTGATCCAGCCCTAACTATAAGCTTTAGCAAAAAGGAAAGTTTTAAGCCTAATCTTAAAAGTAGAGAGGGTGTCTGTCTCCCTGATCTGAATTGGGAGCTGGTTCCAGAGGAGAGGAGCCTGAAAGCTGAAGGCTCTGCCTCCCATTCTACTCTTACAAACCCTAGAAACTACAAGTAAGCCTGCAGTCTGAGAGCGAAGCGCTCTATTGGGGTGATATGGTACTAAGATAAGATGGGACCTGATTATTCAAAACCTTATAAGTAAGAAGAAGAATTTTAAATTCTATTCTAGAATTAACAAGAAGCCAATGAAGAGAGGCCAATATGGGTGAGATATGCTCTCTCCTTCTAGTCCCTGTCAGTACTCTAGCTGCAGCATTTTGAATTAACTGAAGGCTTTTCAGGGAACTTTTAGGACAACCTGATAATAATGAATTACAATAGTCCAGCCTAGAGGAAATAAATGCATGAATTAGTTTTTCAGCATCACTCTGAGACAAGACCTTTCTAATTTTAGAGATATTGCGCAAATGCAAAAAAGCAGTCCTACATATTTGTTTAATATGCGCATTGAATGACACAGTATTACTATAGGTCAGGGTAATGCCATCCAGAGTAAGGATCTGGTTAGACACCATGTTTCTAAGATTTGTGGGGCCAAGTACAATAACTTGTTTTAACAATAACAGTTTTATTGGAGTTTAAAAGCAGGAAATTAGAGGTCATCCATGTCTTTATGTCTGTAAGACAATCCTGCAGTTTAGCTAATTGGTGTGGGGTGGCTAAAGAAAACAAAGGACATTAAAACAATAATTGTTAATCAACAGCAAATTTTGGATATGATTGTTCATTAAAGAAAAAATACACAATGACCCAGAAGGGATATTAGCTTAAATTCATTAGAATTTTTGTTTTGAATAATGAACATGAATATGTTTTTGTAAATGTGTTTTTACTGGCTCATATTTGTAGTAGAAATGATTGCAATGTATTAATAATCATATTAACAAACATAAAGAGAGATGATATGTGTTGCTTTGCATTGAATGATTATGATATATGAACGTAAACATGGTTTATTATTAATCTTATTTTAATTTTAATTCAGTCATAGATCTCAGGAACAAAATATCAAGACCGGACTTTTTCACTCTGAAAATAATGTTATACATTGTGTTAAAGGGTTCTACCCCAATTCCAGTGAAGTTGGGACATTGTGTAAAATGTAAATAAAAACAGAATACAATGATTTGCAAATCCTCTTCAACCTATATTCAATTGAATACACCACAAAAACAAGATATTTAATGTTCAAACTGATAAGCTTTATTGTTTTTGTGCAAATATTTGCTCATTTTGAAATGGATGCCTGCAATACGTTTCAAAAAAGCTGGGACAGTGGTATGTTTACCACTGTGTTACATCACTTTTCCTTCTAACAACACTCAATAAGCGTTTGGGAACTGAGGACACTAATTGTTGAAGCTTTGTAGGTGGAATTCTTTCCCATTCTTGCTTGATGTACGACTTCAGTTGTTCAACAGTCCGAGGTCTCCGTTGTCGTATTTTGTGCTTCATAATGTGCCACACATTTTCAATGGGCGACAGGTCTGGACTGCAGGCAGGCCACTCTAGTACCCGCACTCTTTTACTATGAAGCCACGCTGTTGTAACACGTGCAGAATGCGCCTTAGCATCAGACCACAGCACACTTTTCCACTTTGCGTCTGTCCATTTCAAATGAGCTTGGGCCCAGAGAAGGCGGCGGCATTTCTGGATATTGTTGATGTATGGCTTTCGCTTTGCATGGTAGAATTTTAACTTGCACTTGTTGACGTAGCGGCGAATTGTGTTAACTGACAATGGTTTTCTGAAATGTTTGAGCCCACTCGGTAAGATCCTTTACACAATGATGTCGGTTTTTAATGCAATACCGCCTGAGGGATCAAAGGTCACGGGCATTCAATGTTGTTTTTCGGCCTTGCCGCTTATGTGTAGAAAGTTCTCCAAATTCTCTGAATCTTCTGATTATATTGTGGACTGTAGATGCTGGAATCCCTAAATTCCTTGCTATTGAACATTGAGAAACATTGTTCTTAAACTGTTGGACTGTTTTTTCATGCAGTTGTTCACAAAGTAGTGATCCTTGCCCCATCTTTGCTTGTGAATGGCTGAGACTTTTGGGGGATGCTCCTTTTATACCCAATCATGGCACTCACCTGTTTCCAATTAGGTGTTCTATGAGCATTCATCAACAGTGTGTTGCAGGCATCCATTTCAAAATGACCAAATATTTGCACAAAAACAACAAAGTTTATCAATTTGAACATTAAAATCTTGTCTTTGTGGTGTATTCAACTGAATATAGGTTGAAGAGGATTTGCAATACATTATATTCTGTTTTTATTTACAATTTACACAACGTCCCAACTTCATTGGAATAGGGGTTGTATGTTCAGTCTGTTTTCTTATTGTTTCCCTTAACCACCGTTACCTTCAGAATTACCAAATTCCATCATAATTCTTTTTTAAAAAGTGTCCAAAGTTTACTTAAGAGCTCAAATAAATGATGGCTATGAAAAACTTTATTTCAAAACTCGCCATTCTGGAAACAGTGTTGGTTGTGTACAAACTGGACCTTTCAAAACTTACCATAACACTATGATTGATTTAGACAACAAAATTATAAACTAGTTGTCTCTGTGCCGACTGATGCTTGAAACACTAGCTGTACTAAATGGTCTATCTAGCGCATCATCACTAAGACATTTTCAAAATTATAGGGGAACAGTGCATCATGGAAAATGTTTGGAAATTATACAATCAAAACCTTTCAAAAATTAACATGGAATAATAGTTGATTTAGACAACATTCACAGAGTTGGTCTAGATAGTTGACCAATTGTCATGACTCTGATGGAGTTCTTTCACTGGACATTGTCCCTTCTGACATGAAACCAAATCCCTTTCAAGATAGAATTTATGTGTGTATGTGAAATCAGGGTGTTATGACTTTCAACATAGAACTATGTGATTCTGTAATGTACTGACATGATTTACTCTGCCTTTGGCAAAAGTGGACAGAACCAGTTAATTCTCAGATAACAGTTGGATTCATGCTGCTGTCACTTTAAGGATTTACAACCTGAATTTTACTTTGCTCGGTCAGCTGAAAGGTAAAAAACTAGAAGCTTGCTGTTAGTGTGAACCCAGCCATAGATTGTAATGTTAAACTGTTTAGGCCCCATGAAAAAAATTTAAAACATTAGTTTATCAGTGTGTTTTATAAGTCCAGGGACACTGATCTGTGGGTTACAGATACAAATCAGTTTCCTTGGATCCATGGAACTTACCCCTGTAAAACTTGTTCCTGCCACAGTGCTGTGATGAGGATCAAATCTGTCCCAGATCTGTTCCAGAACTGTAAAGTGGAGCCGTGCCGGATCTGGGCCAGGGTGCAAAAATTGTCTGGACCGGATCTGTTTTCAGGATTGGTACCAGATGTTGGACTACATCCGGCCCGGATCCATTTGCTATCTGGGGCAGGTGCTCCGAAATGACACATGTGCAGTGAAGGCAGGGGACTGATCAGAAGTGGGGACTGTTCTGAATGAGACACCGGCCATGTGTTTTTTTGTTGTTGTTGTTGTTGTTTTGTTTTTGTTTTTGTAGGACACTTCTGGCATTATGTAAATATTTTTGTGAATTTTAATCAAATACTATTGCAGAGCTGGGAGGATGGTTTTGTCCTAGTTCTAAACAAAACTTCCCCTAAAGGGGAAATGTCATTTCCCAGCCTCAAAATTTTGCTGTATAGTTTCTCTGTTTCTAAGAAAAAAATAAATTAAAAAATGCACCCTCCCTCATCACTTATTTCTGATGTCAAGGATGATAAACTAATGTGTGTGTGTGTGTGGGGGGTGGGGGGGGGGGGCGCTCAAGGAAGTCATTCACTGGAGAGCAGCCTCATATTTCCTACATAATAGCATTTTTGCATATTTATAGCATATTTGCTCTGATCCACTATTCTTTTTTTCAATTGGGTACAAATTTTTCAAACTTTTTTTTTTCAGGGGGGCATAATTTCATAAATATACATGGCTTTGTGAGATACAGTAACTATTTTAGCTTAGCCATAAACCCACAATAAATGAACCATTAGTTGACAGGAACTATCTCAAATTTTCTTACAATTTGACCACTAGGATCCTACAGTTGCTCCACAGGAAGTTTGATGGACCCGTCTGCGTTTATTTAATGTTATAGTCAATGTACATGTTGAACAATGCCAATATATCATTAAATAGAAGGTTCCCTGGTCATCACATGTATTTATCAGTGCCAAAAGCACTTTTTGGGGGGTTACTTGGAGAAATTTTGCAGATCCACTTACTAATTGACTGACTGACTCCATTAATCCTATGGTTGCTCAACTAATCAAAGGGAAATCATATTAACTTGTTTCTTTGAAATTGCTATGCTTTGGTGTGGTAGAATTGTTTAAAAAAAATATGTCAAGGTTTATTACTTCCACCTGGTAACCACCATTATCATTTTTGCATGTCAGTCTGTGGCACATATAGGAAAGTAATAAAATAGCAATGATTGTAATTCCCCTCGGCTCAACCTCAACTGACTCCTTTCGACATGGAGGAGCAGCGGCTCCATGTCGAAAGGAGTCAGTCCAGAAGTCAGTCTCGCTGGAGAGGTGTTCCGGGCACGTCCCATTGGGAGGAGGCCCCGGGGAAGACCCAGGACACACTGGAGGGACTACATCTCTCGGCTGGCTTGGGAACGCCTTGGGATTCCCCCGGAGGAGCTGGGGGAAGTGTGTGTGGATCGGGAGGTCTGGGCGGCTTTGCTTGAGCTGCTGCCCCTGCGACCCGACTCTGGATAAAGCGGAAGAAAATGGATGGATGGATGGATGATTGTAATTCCCTGGAGGAAAGTGATGCCACCTGCAGGTGATGTCACAATGATGTAGCAATGCACGCAGAGAGACATTAAAGTTGCTGCTTGTGTGGGGGGGGAATCAGGCAACTGGCACAGTCAGTTTCACTGTAGTATTTCAGTTTTGTCCTGTTGGTGTCACACCAGCTCCTTCACATTGAAGAGCCAATGATAAAAGTTTGTTGAACCCTGGATAATAAACCATAATCATCAACATCGCCTTGTTTCATCAAACAATGTGTAGATAAGAAATCCAATTAAATCCATTCTATGCAGCCTTTGCCATTTCTGCAAATATCTTGCACATGCCTGTAAACAATAAGACAGTGTGGTGCAGCTTCACTATACGTAGATATGCAAATACTCTGTTATTACGCTGAACAAAATTATCAATGCAACACTTTTGTTTTTGCTCCCATTTTTCATTAGCTGAACTCAAAGATCTAAAACATTTTCTATATACATAAAAGACCTCTCTCAAATATTGTTCATGAATCTGTCTAAATCTGTGTTAGTGAGCACACTTCTCCACTTCTCCTTATCAAAATGCTGATTAGGCAACATGAGTATTGCACAGGGGTGCCTTAGGCTGGCCACAATAAAAGGCCACTCTGGAATGTTCAGTTTTATCACACAGCACAATGTCACAGATGTCTTAAGTTTTGAGGAAGTGTGCAATTGGCATGCTGACTGCAAGAATGGCCACCAGAGCTGTTGCCCGTGAATTGAATGTTCGTTTCTCTACCATAAGCTGTCTCCAAAAGCGTTTCAGAGAATTTGGCGGTACATCCAACCGCCCTCACAACTGCAGACCACGTATAACCACACCACCCCAGGACCTCCACCTCCAGCATGTTCACCTCCAAGATCGTCTGAGACCAGCCACCTTCACAGCTGCTGCAGCAATCGGTTTGCAGAACCAAAGAATTTCTGCGCAAACTGTCAGAAACTGTCTCTAGGGAGCTCATCTGCATGGTTGTCATTCTCACTGGGGTCTCAACGTGACTGCAGTTCATTGTCGTAACTGACTTGAGTGGGCAAATGCTCAGATTCGATGGTGTCTGGCTATTTTTTGATGGAGAAGAAAGACCAAAAGAACCAAACTCTCGAACCCTGTACTGACACGTTGAAATCACCATTAAAGGTGGGTACCCCATTCTTCACAACAACAAAAATTATACAAGTACATGCAGGAACCTAATAAGGTTGATCCTTTTCACTGAGATTTCATTTTAAATGTCTGAAAAGGCATCCAAAACTAACTGCAGATTACAGAAACCTGCACTTTGTTGCACACCTGGCACTGACCTGCGTGCTGTGACAACCGCACTGGGTTTTTCCATGGAGATCACTGATTAATTCTTACACCTGTGTTACATTTTTTAAATTAAATTATTAAAAAGAAAAATGTTGTTAATGATTATCCATCTTACTTTCATACTGATTCTGACAAAACTATGAAAGAAACTATTGCTCATTTCAATGATTATTTTGTCAATGTGGGTAAAAACGTCTCAAATTCAATTGTATCCTCAAAAACATGCTCTTTGGACAACAGCAAAACAATTAATACAACTCTGGATTCAATGTGTATTAATGAAAGTGATGAAATTGAAATTATTGACATTGTTCGCAAGTTAAAGGGGGGAAAATCATTTGACAGTGACAACCTTGATATGTTCTTGATAAAAACATTATTGATTGTATTATTAAACGCTTGACTTACATTTGTAATTTGTCATTGATGATCAGGAAACTTCCTTCTAAAATGAAAATAGCTAAGGTGATACCATTGTTCAAATCTGGTGATAAGCATGTTTTTTCAAACTACAGGCCAATCTCATTGTTATCACAGTTTTCAAAAATTCTGGAAAAGATATTTGTAAAGAGGTTGAATGATTTCTTAACAACGCATTCTTAGTGAACATCAGTAGTATGGTTTTAGGAAAAATTGCACTACTTCATTGGCTTTGGTCAATTTTGTTGAACAGGTTACAAATACAACAAAGAAGAAGAAATTTTTTTTTGATTTGCAGAAAGCATTTGATACCATAGATCACACCTTACTATTGAATAAATTACAGAAGTACGGTATTAGCGGACTGGCCCTTGATTGGTTAACTAGTTATTTACAAGCCAGGTACCAGTGTGTTCATTTTGGGGGGATAAACGCTGAATTTTTGAGGATTTCATGTGGAGTGCCCCAGGGTTCAGTCCTTGGGCCATTACTGTTTTTATTGTACATTAATGATATTGGATTGGTTTCTAAGTTTGTGAGATGTATTTTGTTTGCTGATAACACGACTGTGTTTGGTAGTGGGGATCATTTGGGACAGCTCCTGGACATGATGGAGAGAGAACTACAAAAATTTAAACACTGGTTTGATTTAAATAAGTTATTGCTTCATTTGGGTAAAACCAAGTGTATTACATCTGGAAATAAGCCCATGAACATAAATGCGCTTGGTTTCAGTGCAGAAGGTTCCGGGTTCAAATCCCACCCCTGCCACATTTCTCCATGTAAGGTGGAGTTGCGTCAGGAAGGGCATCCGGCGTAAAACCTGTGCCAAATCAACTTGCAGATCCACCTTGGATTTGCTGTGGTGACCCCGAGTGCAAACAAGGGAGCAGCCGAAGGGACTTACTTACTTACTTACTTACTTTATAGAAATTGAAATGGTAACTGAAACTAAGTTTCTTGGTGTTTTTATCGATGACAAACTAAGTTGGAAAACTCATATAAATTATGTTAAATCCAAAATTTTAAAATTTCAGTGCAATTTTGTACAAAGTAAAATACTTCCTCCCCCAGCATTTGTTGGTTATGTTGTATCATTCTTTGCTTGTTCCATATATGACTTACTGCACTGAGGTATGGTGAAATGCATATAAAACAAATATAAAACAAATATATTTCTGTTATACAAGAAAGCTATAAGAGTTATAAGTAAAAAAAACCATATCGGGAGCCAATGAATCCATTGTTTGCTCATTTGCATATTTTGAAATTTTGGTTGATTATTGTGGACTTGGTTGATTATTTTATGATACAGTTCATGTATGAAGTTAAAAATGAACTCTTACCTCAACATGTCCAGGAATTGTTTAAAATGAGGGAGTCCTGTTATCATCTGAGAGGAATTTCAGTATTTGACTGCTTAAAGTACTCATAGTACCATATCACCCCAATAGAGCACTTTGCTCTCAGACTGCAGGCTTACTTGTAGCTCCTAGGGTTTGTAAGAGTAGAATGGGAGGCAGAGCCTTCAGCTTTCAGGCTCCTCTCCTGTGGAACCAGCTCCCAATTCAGATCAGGGAGACAGACACCCTCTCTACTTTTAAGATTAGGCTTAAAACTTTCCTTTTTGCTAAAGCTTATAGTTAGGGCTGGATCAGGTGACCCTGAACCATACCTTAGTTATGCTGCTATAGACTTAGACTGCTGGGGGTTTCCCATGATGCACTGAGTGTTTCTTTCTCTTTTTGCTCTGTATGCACCACTCTGCATTTAATCATTAGTGATCGATCTCTGCTCCCCTCCACAGCATGTCTTTTTCCTGGTTCTCTCCCTCAGCCCCAACCAGTCCCAGCAGAAGACTGCCCCTCCCTGAGCCTGGTTCTGCTGGAGGTTTCTTCCTGTTAAAAGGGAGTTTTTCCTTCCCACTGTTGCCAAGTGCTTGCTCACAGGGGGTCGTTTTGACCGTTGGGGTTTTTCCGTAATTATTGTATGGCCTTGTCTTACAATATAAAGCGCCTTGGGGCAACTGTTTGTTGTGATTTGGTGCTATATAAATAAAATTGATTTGATTTGATTTGATTTAAAGTATTGTACTACTGTAAAAAGTCATTGTGAGTCTGTTAATGAGGTTAAAATCTGGAATGACTGCCCTGATAGTATTAAATTATCTGGTACTTTGGCTGGCCTGAATAGATCTTATAAAAATAACAAAATTGCTCATTGTCACATTTTGGGTATGTGCTCTGTTTTATTGTACTTTTGTTTTATTTTTGTGTGCTGTCAGTTCTTTTGCTGTTTCTTTCTGCTTGGGTTCTTTGTCTCGTGGTGGTGGGCGTTTCCCTCTGTCTAACCACACCCCAGTTCTGGTCGCTTCCCCTCACACCTGTCCTTGATTTGCAGCTCATCATGTGGGTGTATTTAAGACTCACAGCGTGCTCTAGTCCTTCGCCAGATCGATGCGCCTTGTGCCTTCTTTCCAGCCCTTTCTTGTATCTTTGCCTTGTTTTGTTTTGCCTCATTGTGTTTTTGACCACATGCTTGCCTTCCTCGACCACACCTCTAGCCTAATGATTTTTGTACTTTTGCACCTGTCTGACTGCCGTACCGTGTACCGACCCCAGCCAACGAGCCCAGTAAAAGAGTTAAGCGTACAGAGCTGTGAGTTTGTGTTCTGTATTTGTGTCCTGCCAGCTGTCATCACCGAGTCTGATAGATTGATCTGGCCAACAATGGACGCAGCAGACATGAATGCTTACCAACTGGCGGTATGCCACCATAGCAAGCAGTTAGCTCAGCAGGAGGACCAGCTTGCTGCCCTCACCTCTCGGTTTAGCGAGTTGGCTAAACGCCGGGATTCATTTATGCCCTCCATGAGTACTCAGATGGAGCAGCTCCTAGCTGAAATGTTAGGCTTCTACTGATGTGGCTCCCATTACGGCCCACCTACGGGACAGTCAGCTGACCCCCCCAGCTTCCGTAGCAGTACAGAGTTTTTGCAATCAGCTCTCTCGGCCTGAACATTTTTCTGGAGAGTCTGGGGACGTGAAACCGTTCATTACTCAGTGCGAGTTACATTTTGGACTGATGGCATCCATGTTTCCAACTGACAAAGCAAAAATTGCTTTTGTGATCTCTCACCTGTGTGGTCAAGCCGTGGTGTGGGCCACCACTGAATGGAGCCGTAATTCAGCAGCTTGTTCTTCTCTCTCAGCATTCACCAGCACATTGCAGCAGGTATTCCAACATAGTTCCCCAGGGCGCGAGGCGGCACGCTCTCTGATGAGGCTGAAACAAGGCAGCCGCCGGGTGGCCAACTACACGATAAACTTCTGCATCCTAGCAACGAAAAGTGAGTGTAACCCGGCAGCGCTTCACAACATTTTCATCTAGGGGCTGGCCGACCACGTTCACGATCAGTTAATCGGGATTGACTTGCCTGAAGATTTGGATGAACTCATCGTGCTTTCCATCCGGATTGACCGACGGCTGTCTGACCAACCGTGCAGGGAGGTTCGTCTTCATGCCCAGCACTCGTCCATGCCACCCGTTCGCCCCACCACTCTCAATCATGCCAGCTCCAGCTCACCTCACAGCAGTCTAGAGGAGCCCATGCAGTTGGGGAGGACCCGTCTGTCAGTAGAAGAACAAGAGCAATGCCGAGTGGAGGGACTCTGATATTACTGTGGACAGTCCGGTCATTTGTTCACCAATTGTGCTGTAAAGGGTGCCCCTACGCAGCCAAGAGCGGTATTGCAGGTGAGTCAGAATTCTATTTCTTCAGCCTCCACACAGAATCAGGTGTCTGTCAATAAAACAGTCAGATTCTGTGGAGATTTTCAAGTCCAGACTTAAGACGCACTTATTTTCCCTTTCATATGGCTAGCATACTGGTACAGTTTTGTTTTACGCTTTTTACTCTTTTAATTCATTTATTAGTAATTGGAGCGGGCTGCGGCCTCAACTTACCTAAATTCTGGGTCTTTTAGTGAAGTTTAGTGCTAGTGGCCGGCAATCACCTTAGTATTTCTCTGTTTTTCTTGTTGTTTAATGCTGGCAAATTATACAGTATTTTTTTGTCTTTCTGATGCCTGATTCTGTTTTTTCTCTGTTTAAGGTGCAGCTCCATCCAGAGATGGGAGTTGTATTCGTGTTGGCGATCCTCCTGTCCTGTGCGCTAATAGCATTTCTTGTATATTTGTCCATGAATTGTTCTGTGAATTGTTCTGTAATTTATGTTTATAGTATGGCCCAAGCAGAGGGTCACCCCTTTGAGTCTGGTCTGCTTGAGGTTTCTTCCTCACCAACCCCCAGAGCAACAGTGGTAAGGTTAGACCTTACCTGTGTGAAGCGCTTTGAGGCAACTCTGTTGTGATTTGGCGCTATATAAATGAAAATAAATTGAAATTGAATTGAAATTGAAAATTGTCTGTTAAATTGATTACTGATTATACATCAGTATCTATTCCTGTGTTCATTGATTCCGGCTCTGATGCTAACATGTTGCTGTCTTCTCTTGCCAGGTCCCTCCACCTTAAATTGCATAAGCTCCTGCGCCCTCTGGCGGTGCATGCGGTGGATGGCCATGAGCTAGGCCAAATTACTCACAGATCCCAATCAGTTCACATGAGTATTTCAGAAAATCATTCAGAATCCATTAGTTTCCACATTTTTGACAATATGACTCACCTGGTAATATTGGGGCATCCTTGGTTACAATGCCATAAGCCAAGTTTAGACTGGACCAAGGGGAAAATCGAGGTTTGTGGGCCCACATGCACAAGTTCCTGTTTAGTACAGCCAGTTCCTATTCCATGTAATTCTATTCCTGATCTTGCTGGTGTTCTTGCCTGTTATCATGATCTAGCCACTGTCTTTGGCAAAACAAAACCTAAGTCCCTGCCTCCTCGCCGTGAGTACAATTGTGATATTGAGCTTCTCCCGGGGAACTCCCCCACTGGGAAAATTATTCTCCCTTTCAGCACCAGAGCATGCCGCTAAGGATAAATATATTCAAGAATCTTTCAAGGCAGGATTGATCTGTCTATCATCATCACCGGCGGGGGCGGGGTTTTTCTTTGACGAGAAAAAGGACAAATCCCTCCACCCCTGCATAGATTATCAGGGCTAAACGATGTAACTGTGAAAAACCGGTATCCATTGCTGCTCATTTCCTCAGCATTTGAGCTTTTAGAGGGGGCTAAAAATAGCAGCGGTACGAGATTGGGCAGTCTCAAGCAATCGTAAGGATTGGGCTTTGTGAATCTCTATTGCAAATTTATTCGTAACTTTAGTACGATCGTAGCTCCATTACACGACGTAACCTCCTCATTGCGGCCATTCAACTGGGATTTCAAGTGTGGCCAAGCTCTTCAGAACATAAAGCAACGTTTTACCACGGCCCCCGTGCTACTCCTTCCTGACCCCGCTCGGCAGTTCGTGGTCGAAGTCGATGCTTCTGATGTAGGAGTCGGGGCAGTACTCTCTCAAATGAAGGCCTCTGATAAGAAATTGCACCCATGTACTTTCCTATCCAAGAAACTTACCTCTGCGGAACACAATTATCTCATTGGGGACTGCGAACTGCTGGCAGTCAAAGTGGTCTTGGGGGAGTGGCGCCACTGGTTGGAGGGGACACAAGAACCATTTTTGGTCTGGACAGACCACAAAAACCTTGCTTACCTGCGCACGGCCAAGTGATTAAATGCCCAGCAGGCCCGTTGGGCCATCTTCTTCAGCTGATTTAACTTTGTCTTATCATATCGCCCAGGATCAAAGAATGGCAAACCTGATGCGTTGTCCAGGCAATGGGAAAATTCCGACACGTCTGAGGGGCCCGATACCATCCTCCCTGACAAGTGTTTTGTGTCATCTCTGTTCGTCTGTGGGGTATAAGAGGGCTGCTGATCAGGGGAGGTCCATGGCACCTACTTATTCCGCAGGTCAACAAGTATGGCTATCCATGCATTACCTGTCTCTTCGTGGAGTGCCACGCAAATTGGCGCCCAGGTTTGTTGGTCCATTCCCTGTGTCCAAAGTTATTAATCCTCAGTCCGTCTTTGTCTCCCAAGGTCCATGAGGGTTCATCCCACATTCCACGTTAGCCATCTCAAGCCTTTAAGTCCAGCCTTTTGTTCCCTCCTGCAATTCCCCCGCCTCCGCCCGGTTCATGGGTGGTGGGCCTGCCTTTGCAGTGTACCACCTTCTGGACTCTTGGCGGCAGGACCGTGGGGTCCAGTACCTGGTGGACTGGGAAGGTTATGGTCCAGAGGAGCAGTCATGGATTCCCTCCTGTTTTGTTTTGGACCCCGCCCTGATCCGGGACTTCCATGCTGCTCATCCTTCTGCTCCTCGGCTGTCGGGGTCGGCCCTTGAAGGGGGGGTACTGTCAGGTTTTGGGTATGTGCTTTGTTTTATTGGACTTTTGTTTTATTTTGTGTGCTGTCGGTTCTTTGTTTCTTTCTGCTTGGGTTCTTTCTGTCTGTCTCTTGGTGGTGGGCATTTCCCTCTGTCTAACCACACCCCGGTTCTGGTCGCTTCCCCTCACACCTGTCCTTGATTTGCAGCTCATCACCTGGGTGTATTTAAGACTTACAGCGTGCTCTAGTCTTTTGCCAGATTGATGCGCCTTGTGCCTTCCTTCCAGCCCTTTCTTGTATCTTTGCCTTGCGTCATTTTGCCTCATTGTGTTTTTGACCACATGCTTGCCTTCCTCGACCACGCCTCTAGCCTGATGATTTTTGTACTTTTGCTCCTGTCTGACTGCCTTACCATGTATCGACCCCAGCCAACGAACCCAGTAAAAGAGTTAAGCCTACAGAGCTGTGAGTTTGTGTTCTGCATTTGTGTCCTGCCAGCTGTCATCACCGAGTCTGATACTTATTATAGTACGATAAATTAGGTAAATTGTTTTCATTTCTGTTCTTCTGTTTAATCTGTGCGTCATACTTCAGATTGTTCTATGTTCTGATGTTTTGGTGTATTGATTAATGTACAAACTTTTTGCTCGTCTTTGTCAGGACAGGCGGGAGCCCATCACCAGGAGTGGGTGGACCCACTAACTCCCAAACCAGGCTTTGAGGTATAAGAAGTCGTCATGTTTATTTCAGGCAGAGATTCAGTACACAGGTTGTCAGAAAATGGAGCAGAGGTACAAGCAGGGTGAGGCAAAAACGCAGTCATCTCCAGGCAGGGGTCTGAGGCACAAGCAAACACTGGCATATAGGCTGAGGCAAAAAGGCGCGGTCAAGAAACAGAAACACAGAGCAAAGTACTGGTACACGGCAAGACTAATCAGATCAGAGAACAAGAAGGCTGGAGAGTGTGCTGGAAGCGACAATCTGGTGAAGGACTGTGAGATTGTGAGGGTTTAAATGAAAGTGGACTAACGAGAGACAGGTGGTGTTAACAAGGTGCAGGTGAGGAGCAATCAAGAAGAGGGTGTGGCTAGTGAACAAAGATACTACATTGTGCAAGACAGTGAGGGAGTACAACACAAGGTGGAGTGAAGAAAACACAAAGATATGTGAACAGTTTACAGAGCATGAGAAAGGAAACACCAAGCAGACAGAGTTAAAGTGAGAGACAGGGACACATGGCAGGTGCAGAGAGAACATAATCAGATATTCGTGAGGGACAAAGACATGAAGGCAGGTGCAGGGTGTGGAGTGGAAACAAATGGCAAAAACAGAACAGAGCTACAACTGAACATAATATTACTGTGAACAGGAACTAACATCAGACATGAACATACGAACTAGAACATGAGAACTGACAAGAAAATAAACACAAAGATCCAACTGAACCGAAACTGACTAAAAAAACAAAAATGACTAAACAGACCTGAGAATAAGACAGACTAAGTGATTAACAAAATATGATAGAAAAACACAAAAGATCATATAAACATTGGAACAACAAAAAGGAAACGATAAACAAAGACAAAACAGGCTGAATGAATAAAACAAGAACTAAACCATGACCAAAGTAAGGAAAGTAACAAAGAGAACAAAGTGACACATCAAAACAGAACAGAGAATAACCATATGATGAAAATAAAATAACTAGTGAATCATAACAAAAGGAACAAAATGACAAGAAAAACATAACAGAATAAATCATGCTGAAAATAAATACTAATAAATCAAAGCTGAAGCAGGAAGCAAACAACAGAAAGGGGGAAAACATGGGCTCAGCACCCTGACCAGGCCAAAACCCTGAGAGTACCTCCCCCCCATGCGTCCGTCACCGGACGGTCGCACCAAAACAAACCGACACCGGGAGAGCGGCAGGGGAAATGGCAAGGAGGCGGGCAAACAGGGACCCGGGTGACAAACAGGAGGGCTACATGGCAGGAGACCCCACGGATGACCGACACTATGACCAAAACCGGACCATGGAGGTCGGCCACAAGGTGTGACCTAATGCATTGGTCGGGCAGGGATCCGGTGTAAGGCCAGGTCAGGAGGCCGACCATGAGGCTTCATGAGGTGCACAACCGAATCAGGGGACCAACTCATGGGGGCACCGGAGTCAGAGGAATGTGCTGAAACACATGTGGAACCCTGAAGGGAGAGGACCAGGTACTTAAAAGAGGGGGGGTACTAAATGGAGGCGCCAAAGAAACTGAAAAAACAACCAAACACATAACATTCCATATACCCAACGAGATGAAAACATACAACCATTCTCTAAGCCCCAATCCCAGATAATATCCTTCTCCAAGAAGCTCTGAAACCAGTTAGCTACTGTGGAAAGATGGGATGTTATTATTCTAATTAGGGAGCTAAGGGGAGCACAAAAAGTGGGGTGACATGAGGCACCGAGGTGCTTGATCAAAAAATACAAAGGGTGAAACACCCAAATCCAGTCATAGTGGTACAGATCCCAGAACTCAAAAGTACCACCACAAATCACGCAGACTTCCTTCCCATGACTTGGTCCCTAGCCCACGAAATGAGATCCCACCATTAAAAGGGATCTCTTCCATTAAGGAGTGCAATAGATGAAAAATTCACCCTGGTACACCATCACAGCAGGTAAGCCAGTCGTGGGGCCAGTATAAGAGCTCTGCTACAGTAAACGAGCCAGTAACACCCCTCAAACAACCGTTAATCCCTGAGGAGGACCTGAAGCACAAAAAGACTCTGAAGCTAACAGACATCATTAATGTCACAAGATGTTTGTAAGAGATCTTTCTCATGTACAGATGTGGTGCTTTTAACAGATTTCCAATATTTGCCCAAGAAAACCTTAGGCTCACACGTGGGCAGGCCAAAACCCTGACAGTCTTCTTGTCCTTTTCTTTTTTGTAGTTGCTGATATGAGTGCATATATGTGTATATGGCAACTCATGATAGGAGTGGGCATTTATAAGCCTTTGCTTCAGCCCACACCTTGAAATTGTTTGAGGTTTTGTTGGCTTTTGTTTTTCTTTGTTTGGTCTTGTGAGAGATTTCTTTAAGTTTTTGTGTGTGTGCCCCATAAAAATTCAAATTCAATTCAAATGTGTTGAACAAGGCAATTGTCTGATGTGCAGAACACTAAAATGTGAGCAGGCATGAATGTGAGATATACTTTCCACATGAAGTTAATTAATTGTTCAGCCAGATACATAAATATGGCATAAATTACACATGTGCTAAGCAGAGTAAACCAGACAGCAGTGATGCCACACATGCACTCACAATTTGTTCATTGCGTTTTGATTTATTCACAAAAAACATCTGAAAGACAGTTTCCCAAAGTTAAGGCCATGATTACTCCATCTGACACCAACCAGGAAAAAATAAAAACTAAATAAAAATCAATGATTCTCTGTAAGACTGCAATCACGTCTATTTATCCAAATGCCAAATGGTTCAATGCTGTCTTTATTGTTGCTCCCCCACCCCCCGTTTTCATGATTGGCCAATTAGTTGCTAAGACTAAAGACCAGTGCACAAGCCTCGTCTCTTAAAGGCCACCATAGTGATTTTGGAAAAACAAGACAAGCAAACCAATAAACAGAAGTGTAACAATGGGAATAAGAAAGGCACAGCTTTAAAAAGGCCATGCTGAAGACTTCACATTACTAAGAATTTCACTTATTATGTGATTCTAAAACACATAGCTGTTGACTGTGTTAGTGCTATGAACATCACAATTAGATGTTTGTAACACTTACCACAGCCAGAATAAAAACAATACATGCATTTCATCACATGTACACTAAATGACCCTGAAACCACAAATGATGGCTATAATATTCCTCTCAAATTAATTAAAGCTTCAGTCCATTTGTGAGATGGGTTGTTGTAGTTAGGCCGTTCAAAAGAGGAGAAATGTATTTTGCTGACTTTTATTGTGGGAGAATCACTTTAAAAAAAATTAAATATAAACCTTTATTGTAAATCCTTCTAAGCTCCATCACAACACTTTCAATCTCTTCTTAATGAATAACAGTAGTAGATATTAAAGACTTCTCAGAGAAAATTACCATTATTATTAAGTGGATATTATTACAGAAACTATGGTGTCTTTATATGAAGCATATTCCAATATGTTCTACTATAAACAGACACAACAGCATAACCAGGAGGAGAGTCCAAACCTCCCTTTCCCAGGGAACATTTACCACCTCTGATGGGGGATACCACGGTGTTTCCAGGCCAGTGTGGAGATATAGTCTCTCCACCTAGACCTGGGTCTTCCGCGGGGACTCCTCTACTCCGGCTCTACTCCGAGCTTCTCATGAATGACCAAGCTTCTCACCTATCTCTAAGGGAGACCCCAGCCATCCTCCTGTGGAAACCCATTTCAGCCAGTCGTACCCACAATCTTGTTCTTTTGGTCATGACCCAACTTTCATGACTGTAGGTGAGTGTAGGAGCAAAGATTGACCAGTAGATCGAGAGCATCACCTTTCAGCTCAACTCTGTTTTCAACACAACAGCACGGTAAAGCGATTGCAATATCGTCCCTGCTGCACCGATTCTCTGAGTCTAGTTCACTCATGAACAAGACTCAGATGTACTTGACGTGCTTCAATTGAGGCAAGACCTCATTCCCTACCTGAAGTAGGCCATCGGTTTCCTGCTGACAACCATGGCCTCAGATTTAGAGGTTCTGATCTTGATCCTGTCATTTATTGTCCCATGTAGAAATTGCGCGAAGCAAAAGAAAGAGCGACAATTTCACATTCTAACAATGCAAATATGTGTCACTTTATTTAACTGAAACAAAAAAAACCACTAAAAACATTCACATACACACAGACTTTATAAGAAGGCTCAGCCTGGCTCCTTACTCCACAGAGGTCCCGACAGTAAAACATCAAAGGACCGGGCCAGCTGATTACATACACAACAGGTGCAGAGTCTGAATACATTATTGAGCCCGCTTTGAGAACAATCAATTCTACATCACCCGGCAGGGGTCCTGCCGGGAAAGTAGATGTGCATGTTTTGGCTTATGAATGTGTATAATGCAGGGAACACAGTGTAACCATGAGTGGTGGACCATTTACGTGTGAAACAGGTTTAACATATAGAGCCGGACACACATTACAACGAGGGTTGAGCTGGATACTTGTTTCAGACGAGTATCCCGTACAGATAATGCATTTTTAATGAGAACGAGCATGATCCGAATAAAACTCATCAATATCTGTGCTTGTGCTGAAGGAAAATTCTCAATGGCTAACTGACTGTCTTCACGCTCTGTGATTGGCCAGTCACACACAGTGCCCGCCCCTCCCTACACAGACACATCTGTACGCAGCTTCTCAGACACACACAGACACAGACAGGATTTCTCTCTGTGCTGGACTTCCATGCTGTGCTCTCTCTTCAGCTCTCCTCTTTTTCGGTTTGTACGATATTATTTAAAGTTACTTGGTGAACTTGTTTCGTATCGTACCTGTTGCATTTGACAAAACAGAGCTGAAAACGGTTCGTGTCATGTAGGTCACTGCCTCCACTCCGGTCAGGTTTTTTTTTTTTAACCGTTTGTTTGCTCTTTGTTTTGTTGGTGATATAAAGTCAATTGGAAAACTTTGTTCCTACTGAACGCGTGCTTTTGAGAAGAATACAGTGAACAAGGCTGACATATTATTTCCATTTTTGCCATCACTGGATGTTTGCATGAATCACCAAGTTCACACAGATCATTAAAAAATAAACAGTCTTACAGACCACTGACACACATACACACATATATCTGAACACACAAAGTAGCCTATATTCATATTTTTATTGAATATGACTGCATGCAGTATCTGACACTTTCTCATTGCAGTTCACAAAAATAAATTGGTCAGTCGAACGGCCTCTCGCACACAGTCACTCAGTCACACACACATGCACACACAGACACACATGCACACACAGACACAGATGCACCTTAATCAATATTGTTTAACTTTGTGGGGGAAAAAAATGCCAAGAATGTTAGGTAGTAAAAATAAATAAATAACTGAAAAAAAACTCACAGTTTGATCATAAAACTTAAAAAAAAAGGAAGTTGAGTATGACAACTCTTGTTCATGCATACTTAGAAGTTCATAATTTCCTACATCGAATGTCAATTCTGAGGCTGTTCTATTATTCATTCATATACTTAAGAATATTCATGTTCTGAGTTTATAAAAAAAAACTTGTTCTGTAAAATAGTTCCTTTACTATTGTGATCAAAAACATATTCATGTTATGAATTTATAAAAAAAAAAAAAAAAAACTTGTTTTGTAAAATAGTTCCTTTACTATTGTGATCAAAAACATTGAATCTCAATTCTGAGGCTGTTCTGTAAATATTCATTCATACACTTAAGAATATTCATGTTCTGAGTTCAGAAAAACCTGTTCTATAAATACTTCTCTTACTTTTGTGATCAAAAAGAAGAAGAAAGAAGAGAGAAGAAAATAGAAGACATTAGACTGAGCATATCTAAACATGCTTTGACTCAATCTCTGCACCCTGCTGTGGAGGTGGGTGTTAATAATGAGGTGACACCTAGATTTACAGAATTTGATACTATTTCACTAGACACGCTAGCAAAGCACGTGATGTCTACAAAAAGCACAACCTGCCTATTTGATCCCATACCAACAAAATTGTTTAAGGACCTGTGGCCCGTTCTTGGGCCGACTGTGCAGGAAATTGTTAATCTTTCATTAATCTCTGGTTCTGTGCCTGGGTGTTTTAAATCTGCAGTGATTAAACCATTGCTTAAGAAATCTGGTCTTGACCCTGGTGTACTGAGTAATTACAGGCCAAATCTGTCATTCTGTTCTAACATTCTGGAAAAAGTGGTCTCACGGCAGCTTGTAGACCATCTTGCTGAGAATGATCTTTTTTGAGCCACTTCAGTCTTCAGTCTTTTCGATCCTACATTGTATTTGGCCCCCACATTAGAGACATTACGAGAACTACCTTCTTTCATCTGCGAAATGTGGCAAGGATTCGTCCCATCCTGTCTATGGCTGATGCTGAGACTTTGATGCATGAGTTTATTTCTTCCAGACTGGATTATTGTAATGCTTTATTTTCTGGCCTGCTGCAGTCTGGCATTCAAGGACTTCAATTGGTACAGAATGCTGCTGCCAGACTTTTGACACAAAGTAGAAGGTTTGACCACATTACTCCCATTCTGGCATCCCTTCATTGGCTACCGGTTTCTGCCAGATTGGATTTTAAAGTTTTATTGTTGGTTTATAAAATTGTTCATGGACTGGCACCTTCTTACCTGGCGGACTTGGTTAAGCCCTACATACCTGCGCGGCCCTTGCGTTCGCAGGGCGCAGGGCTTCTGTGTGTTCCGAGGATGAACAAGAAGTCTGTGGGGTATAGAGCCTTCTCCTACCGTGGTCCGACTCTTTGGAACGATCTACCTGCTGTTATTAGGCAGTCTGACACGTGGGGAGACTTTTAAATCAAGACTGAAGGCCCACTTTTTTAGACTGTGTTATCATTAATTTAATCTGTTTGTGTTTGTTTTGTAATTTCTTTTTATTTTACTGTGTTTTATCTTTTTATTGTGCTTTTCTTGCTTTGATTTTAGATTAATTTGTGTTGTGAATTGTGTGAAGCGCCTTGAGGTGACTTTGTCATGAGTTGCGCTATATAAATTAATAAATTGAAATTGAAAAACATTGATTTAAATCTCAATTTTGTTCTGTAAATAGTTTTCAAATAAACAATAAATATAACAACTTCTGATCAGTTCATATCAATTTCAGACTTAATGTACTGATTTAAGCCCCAGCCATTTCTGGTTAAACCACGCCCACTTCAGTTTAGTCCATGCCCACTACAAGTACAGATACGGATACAGATAATTTAGATGGTTGAACAGATACAGATAGTGGTGTACTCACTCATCCCTAATTACAACCACAGGTGGTGATCTGACTTATGACTGAACATTGCATTGCATGTGCGCTACACCCATCAATTTTTGGATCTGTCTTGGTGGCTCCACTCACTAGTCTCCTTCCAGCATAGTCACTCCATTTCTGGTAACTGATGACTTGACATAGATTTGGCACACAGTATACTACTGTTTGTATTTCTTAATAACTGGTATAAATGAAGTTCAAAACATATTCAGTGACATGGAAATATTCATCTATTCATTCCTTAACCTGTCTAAAGAAAACTGTCTGTAAAAGCAATGATATAATCCTTATATCTCATCGGGCAGCATGGTGGATTAGTGGTTAGCACTGGTGCCTCACAGCAAGACGTTCGTAAGATCGATTCTTGGCCTTTCTGTGTGGAGTTTGCATGTTCTACCCGTGTCTGTGTGGCTTTCCTCTGGGCACTCTGGTTTCCTCCCACATTCAAAAACATGCTTATTTAGGGTCTGCTTCTTTCAGTGCCCTGACCAAGGCAGCGTTTAGATCTGGAGTTGTCCCCGGGTGCTGGACTGTGGCTGCCCACTGCTCCTAGTTGTTGGATTGTGTCTGTACTGTAATTAGGATGGGTTAAATGCAGAGGACAAGTTTCATTGTATCTATATATGTGCAATGACAATAAAGATTCTATTCTATCTATATACAGAAGGTAAAATAAATATTGAACACATCACCATTTTCTCAAAAAATATATTTCTAAAGGTGCTACTGACATGAATTTTTTTACCAGATCTTAATAATAACCCAATAATCCATACATACAAAGAAATTAAACCATGGATGTCCATAAATTATGTGTAATAATGTGAAATAACACATGGAAAAAGTATTAAACATCTGACGAAAGGGAGGTGCAAAAAGGTATGGAAAGCCAAGACACCCATGAAATCTATCAGTAATTAGAAAGCAATCCTGCCCCTTGTCAGTGCT
This sequence comes from Thalassophryne amazonica, assembly GCF_902500255.1. Lineage (NCBI taxonomy): Eukaryota > Metazoa > Chordata > Actinopteri > Batrachoidiformes > Batrachoididae > Thalassophryne > Thalassophryne amazonica. The sequence continues at coordinate 100,676,726 of NC_047112.1, read as the reverse complement.
ATTGATATGAACAGGTTCAGTCCCAACTAGGGATGGGTTTTGATAAGATTTATCGATATCAATGCCATTATCGATTCCAGTTATGAATCTGATTCTTTGTTAATTCTCTTATCAATACCTCTTGTAAATTTTCTGTGGAATAAATGTAGAATTTACATGTTTTCTATGTCAACATTTTATTGAGTTTTAAAATCCTCGCTATATTTCACAGATGTCTTGCTGGACCAGGAACCATCATTTCAGTCTTATCAGAGTTTAAAAGTAGGAAGTTACTAGACATCCAGCCTCTCACTGATGCAAGGCAGTCCTCCAGAGATTTTATGGGAATGAGATTTCCCGCAATTATTGGCATATACAACTCAGTATCATCAGCATAACAATGAAAGGCAATCCCAAAACACCGCAGTAAGGACCAAGGGGGGCTACATAAAGGGAGAAAAGCAAGGGGCCTAAAATGGATCCCTGTGGAACCCTGAATTTCATGTCACTAAGGTTAGAGGTAGTGTTTCTCCCAGTAATCCCAAAAAGATTCTCCAGCCTATCGAACAAAATATGATGATCCACGGTATCAAATGCAGCATTAAGATCTAAGAGCACCAAAACCGTAGTGGTGTCTGAGTCTGTTACTCGCAGAAGGTCATTCACAACTTTAGTGAGCGCTGTCTCTGTGGAGTGATACTTTCTAAAACCAGACTGCAATGGCTCAAAAAGATTATTCTCAGTAAGATGGTTCACGAGCTGATGTGAAACCACTTTTTCCAGAATTTTAGAACAGAATGATAGATTTGATATCAGCCTATAATTTTTCAATACACTAGGGTCAAGATTAGATTTCTTAAGTAATGGATTAATCACTGCAGGTTTGAAACATTTAGAAACAGATCCTGAGGTTAATGAGATACTAACAATTTCCAGCACAATCAGCCCAAGAGTGGGCCACAGGTCATTAAACAGTTTTGTTGGTATAGGATCAAATAAGCAGGTTGTGCTTTTTGTAGGCGTTATGAGTTTCGTCAGCACGCCTAGTGAGATACTATCAAATTCTGTAAATCAGTAACACCTGTAAATCGGGTAACACCTCAGTAATACTAATGCTAATAATAGTGTGTATATGATAACAAGAACTTAAACAATTTATAAATACATTAAGACAGTAAATTAACATTAAAAATTGCATAATTAACAGGAAATAAAAGGGTTGAGTTATTTCTCTAAAAACTGTTAAGGTTCTAAAGATATTCTGGACTCACATGCTATTCCAACTCAAATTTGCATAATTTATTACCACCCTTGAAAAATGTCAGCTACTTATTATATAAACACTACCCAATCTAGAGCCCGTGGATCTCCTCGGCAACACACTAATCCAACTTAATGGTGCATTGCTGTCACCTTCTGTTCGAGTGCGGATCAGACTTAACTATATTCAGCTCAATATACAGGACCAGCTTGTCATACATGCATATGGCCATATGCTAGACCAATGTCTAACAGTGGAAAATACTTGTCGTTAGTGATTAAAATTGTTTGACAAGACTGGGGATTTTTTTTTAAATTTGCACCTTAAAATAATGAGAATATAATGACCCGCGCTGTGCTGCTCACAGTCACACTCACACAGAGATGTGTACCCACACCACTAACTTCATGAATGAAACTCTGTCAATAAAGGATAATTGTGTAAAAATATAATATAATATTATATATATATATATATATATATATATATATATATATATATATATATATATATATATATATAAATGTATTGTAATGGTTTTAGGAGCTGCGCTGTGTTGAACACAGCTGCAGCAGGACGCCTCAGCTCAGCAGCTTGAATAGCGCAGATCTGTGTAACTTTCAACACTAATATTTGTGAATATGGGTGTCAGAGTAAGTTTAATACTTTCCTGACATAATTTAATATAATTTAATTTTACTGGCTCGATATCCAGGTCAAAATGGCATTTTTTTTAACACGTATTTTGCGAGCATTTTTCTGAGTGTGTTCAGTCGCGAATCTCCATTGAAAATGCATTAACATCCGGGTACTTCATCAATATTTTGCCAGGTTAGGAGACGTCATGCTGTCCATGTTTTCGTTTCAAAGAAAAAAAATATATACAGATAATATCATAAAATGCATTAAAATTGTAATCCTGCGAACTAATTCCCATTTTTACTAAATATACCTGTAATCTGAATATGTCTTTTTTTCTGTAACTGTAGCGGAATACAGTTACCTTTTTTTTGTATCCTAATTACGTAACGCCGTTACATGTATTCCGTTAACTCTCCAAGCCTGTTCATATCCGACTTGTTTTTCTAATCGTGTTTTTAGCTTCCTGGTTTGTAACGAAAATATGGGTTGCAGACTGATTGTCATGGTAACTGCTCCAATATAGGAAAATATCCAACCAGTAAACAGCCAATCAGAGTGCTAGTAGTGTCACAGCCATATAATAAAATGTAGTATTTTTTGGCATACAAGTTGTTTTGAAATATACCAAACAAGTATAAAAAGTCTGACTTATGTATACTCCAGAAAACATGGTACTGGTTTATTAGCCTCATCTAGCTGCTCAATTACTGCTTTAATCTGTATTTCTTCCATTAACTCCTATTTTTTTTTTTTAAATATACAAAAATATATGAATCATTCTGGAAAAAAATGTTCATGAGTGGGATAAGTTGGGCAGCACAGTAGATTAGTTGTTAGCACTGGTGCCTCACAGCAAGAAGGTCATGGGATCGATTCCCGGCCTTTCTGTGTTGAGTGGTTCCCGGGTGCTGGACTGTGGTTAGATTGTGTCTAACTGTAATTAGGATGGGTTAAATGTAGAGGACAAATTTCATTGTATGTATATATGTGCAATGACAATAAAGGCTCTATTCTATTCTATTCTGTGTTGGAGTGTAAGATCGACTGATGGATTGGGGCAGCGTCTGAAATGTTGTGGATGCTGTGCCGGACCATCGCGGTCAAGAAGGAGCTTAGCTGGAAGATGAGGCTCTCAATTCACCGGTCGATTTATGCTCATATCCTCACCTATGGTCATGAACTTGGGGTAATGACTGAAAGAATAAGATCAGGGATACAAGCAGAAGAAATGAAATACTTCCATCGGGTATCTGGGCTTATATTCCTGAACAGGGTGAGAAGCTTGACTATCCGGGAAGGACTTAAGGTATGACGCTGCTTCTTTGCATCGAAAGCAGCCACTTGAGGTGGTTTGGGCACCTGGTGAGGATGACCCATGGTCATCTCCCTAGAGAGGTGTTCCAGGCACATCCAACCGGGAGCAGGCCCCAGCCAGCTTGGGAACGCCTCCGGGAAGAGTTACAGGACTTGTTGCCACCGTGACCCAGATAAGCGGTTGAAAATGAATGAAAATGACACACAGCATATGACAGCTTTTTATTATTATGGTTTGTTTGGGACGTTTCAAACATTGGCCATATCTGTCACATTTTTGGGTTGTACAATAAATACAGTGAACAATATAAGATGACATGATTAAGGTTAAATCTAGTCTGTGTAACTGAACTCACCCATACGTCACTGCATGGACAACGCTTTATGGCCTTTATATCTACATTTGTCTGAATTTATCACAGTGTTTTGCAGCATTTTTACTGATAGTTTTTTTGTCTTTCAAACTTAGAGGGAATGTAAGAAAAATGAGACATTTACTATAAAATCCCATTGACTAGGTGTTCTCATTCCTGCAAAATACATAACTTTCAGAAATCATGGGTGAAATGTTTTAAAAGAACAAATCAGTATTTAAATGCATCTAAAAGCATATTGATGTCATAAATCTATAAAGAAACGAGTCCCTGTTTTTCTTTTTGAATTCATGTAAATTACTTGGTGAGTTCTACTTTCATTGACAGAGTAGCACCTTGCAGAGCATTAAGGACCGTTTGCTGCTTATTTTCTTCCTCTGCCCTTTGCTCTGTGCAGAGGATAAAATGTTCAAGTCTGAAAAAGCTGACACATGTTAACATGGACTATGAATTAAAACATGTGGCTCAGTTCACTGGAATAGTGGATGTCTGATTCAAAGCATCTTTTGTTCTGCCCCAGCTGCTCTGGAGACACCTTCAATGTTCTGAAGAACATGGCTGGTGTGCTGCACAGCTTCAAACCTTATACAGTTAGCTGTAAGAAATGGTCCAACACACACACACACACACGTCTCTTTGGCTGTATCCAGTGCTTGTGGATTACATGTTCCATCCCAGTCCAACATGAGTGGCCAAAAGGTAACACATGGCTATCGTGCACGTCATGATCATCATCGGGAATCCAAGTCTACAAGAAACAACAAAACAACAAAAAGTCACAAAGCAGACATTTATTTTGAGACACAGAGACATTGTGATGTTCATACCTAATAATCCCCATTTTACATACACTTAGTACTGCAGCTAACTGTGCCACATGTGCAAGCAATGATATGAGATTATCTTATCCTACTCTGAATTTAAGCTTGATCACCTCCTGGTGTACAGTCCTGCAAAATATGCATTTAGTTTTTTTTAATCATTATATACCTGCATTGTCAGACTTTATCCATTCTGCTAGACTTCTTTTGCTACTAAATTTTGCTGGCAGTGGGCCATGGTTCCCCATATGCGCAACATTCGTCAGACGCAGCCATTCCAGTGAACTTTTTTTTTATTAATTTTTTTGCCCACTCCAGCATACACAACACAATGCAACTCTGTACACCACAATGTCTGGTTGAACCCTTTCATCCACAGCTGGGTGAGAGGGTTTTCACCACAAGCTGAGGTCCCTGATTCCTGTCTGCCCTGCGCTGTGAAATGCTAATGGGTCCATGCTGGAGGTGAAATTCATGATTAATAATGTTGTCATGGGCTAGCGAAACAGTTCCACGTCATACCTCCTACAGAGTTAGATGGTGATCAAGTAATAATATGTATATTACAGCAGTGAGAACTGTTCAGCTGCGAGCCTATAACGCGTGCAATGATACATTGATGCGCATGAGGCATTATTTATGTCACCAATGGGAAGGAAGTAATATCTGCACTGTAAGGTCTATTGTGGATATAACAGCCTGTTCAGATCTGCGTCGGGGTGTGCGGTGCAACGCATTGACCTGCAGTGACACACGGTGCTTTTGGAATTGATTGCACATTATTCACATCCACTGCACATCCGATGAGGGCGGTCGCATCTCCTCCACTCTCCCTTATCTCTGCTCTCTGCTTTAACCTTCAAGTCCCTACTTCACCAGACTGTAAATTCCTCAAATTATATTGGATACTGGTTCTATTGGACTACTATTGGATTAACCATGGAATTGATCAGCTGGTCTCTGAACGCTATTGACACCATCTTTTCTACAAGAAGGTCAGGACCGGGGGATCCTACCTCCCCAGATGGAACGTATCCTACGGGCTATGTTCTCAACTCCTGGGGGTCATGGCATGTGGCATGCTTTGTGCCTTTCTCTGTTGAGGACATCAAGGATTTATTCATATTTGGTCTTATGGTAGCAGGGCTGGTACTTTCTGTCTTATGTGCTGCCCGGATCTACCAGAAAATTGGCAAGACGGCGGCATCAGGAACCACGGTCCCTTGCTTGTCCGTCATGATTAACGACTTGGGCAAGGCAGTGCATTCTCAGACTTTGATGACTCTTGAACTCAGACGCAAATTGTATGAAATCTTGGAGCAGATGCGTGCCTTGCAGATGAGGATGAAGATTTCGGCGGCCGGGGAATATTCTTAATTCATAATTGGGAATATTCTTAATTCATAATTGGGATTTGGTTGTTCAAGTGAAGCTGTAAAAAGTGTTTTTCACTGCTCAAACCACAACATGGCAGGCTTATCAGCCTGAAGGACAAATTGCCCTGCTGTTTTCTTCCAGAGGAATGTCTTCTTGGCCTTGGTGAACATTTGGTTGTTTCTTATCTCAACCCACAAAGACAATAAACTGTTTCACAAGACTGAAGCATGCTACACTCCCTCTTCCCACCCCCACCCCCCATCACACAACCCCCCACTCTGGCTTCTGCTCACGTCATCCCTTCCCTTCTGTGGGGGCGGCACGGTTTTAACTGCAGCTGGTCCCCCCCCCCCAACCTGACGGTGGTGCAACTCAGGGTTGCTGCGAGACCTTCACCCACTTGCCTCAATTCGGATAATGGACTTCTTCAAATTTAGTGCACATAAACAATGTCAAATGTGTATGTTCTGTTTTTAATTCTGATGTGTGCCATTATTATAGTAAACAAGTAATAATTGTGGACTAATTGCTGTCTGAGGTAACTGGAGTGTAAACATAATTTCTCCACTGTGAGATCAATAAAGTATATCTCATTTGTGTGGCACAAGCAGGACATGCCGTCAGGCTTTGCCGTGACTGATCCATGTCAGAGCTCAATCAACCGCGATCAGATCGTTTCAAATACTGTTATGACGCTGTCAATATGCAGATTGAAATCAGATGGCGCACAAACTGCACATAGACTGCTGTCACACGGGTGTCCCAGCTCAACGGCGCCAAGAGTGTTTTGAACTGTGCAACACACTCGAGACAGCCGAGTGAATGGGACCAACTATGTAGACTGCTTTGAGACTGCTGTCCATCTGTCTTCAGACTAAACCTCGACACTTCCCGACTGTGGGTGGATGCGTCTTTTTGACATCATTCGGACTCAATCGGCCTATGTATGTGTGCTGGTGGTCTTAGTTTCTGCTTCCAGGTCTTAAATAGGAAGGGTATCCTGAGGTCAGTCTGGTACGCAAGGGTACAGGGCCAGTGTCCATTTAAGTGCTTATCAGTGCCTCACACAGAGAGAACAAAAGCAGAATCAGTCAGCTGGAAATAACTGAACCTAAGGCATTAGTTTACTAGCAGTAAATCAACAAGGAAGCAAAGAGAACACTAAAGAGGTTGCTGGCAGCTAGCCCTGTTACTTACTAACAGACCCACAATTTAGACTACATTGTGGATAACAATCTTTTGGAGCCACTGATGTCAGTGTTCAAAGCTTGTCTTTCTACGGATACAATTCTAGCAATGACCTTTTGCTGGCGATGGATTCAGACACCACCATGGTGCTGCTGATGTTGGATCTTGGGGAGATGGCAATGGTTAAGCATTGGACTTCAAACCAGAGGATCCTCGGTTCAAAACCCAGCCAGACCAGAAAATCGCTAAGGGCCCTTGGGCAAGGTCCTTAAACCCTATTTGCTCCCATGTGTAGTGAGCACCTTGCATGGCAAGACCAAGTGTGTCTGTGTGAGTGGGTGAATGCGAGGCATAATTGCAAAGTGTTTTGAGCTTCTGATGCAGATGGAAAAGTGCTATATAAATAAATGCAGTCCATTTATCTTTGTGTTGTTTTCAATACGGTTGATCACCCTATCTTGTTGGATGTGCAGGAGAATTGTTTTGGTATTACTGGTTGGGTCCTTTCACAGATGACATCATATATACTGAAATGTTGTGATTGTGTTTCGTACAACGCTCTACAACTGGTAAACGTGTGCCTGCAAATTATGGGTTCTGTATTGGGCCCTTTGTTGTTCTCTTTAGGTAATGCCCCTCTGGGACAGTTGTGACACTTTGGAGTTACTTTCCATTGCTATGTTGCTGATACCCAACTTTATTTGCCAGTCAGTGCTAATGACCTTTCTGAGATTGGGATTTCAGAGGACTGTTGTCTGTGAAAAGATGTTTTCTGTAATGTCTTGCTTTTAATTTGAAGAAGATGGAGTTAATGGTTATTGGTTCTACAAGGCTCAGACGTCAGTTTGATCAGCTATCAGTCAGTTTGGATGGTTGCATCATTCAACAAAGCACTAAGGTAAAAAGAAAAAGAATGTAGGATAAAAAGAATGTTACTCATGAACATCTCAGCCTGTATGTGAAGCCTTGTTCTTGTATTCCCTATGCTGCTCTGAATACCTGTCAGACAGGCACAAACACTTGCTGAAATGAGTTTCCATACTATTTTATGAATAAAAACCTGCTCAACTACAGAATCTGAAAGCCCCAGAGCTGTCCTTTTTCAAAGGTAGGCTCCTGCAGTACAATAACATTTACTAGAAGGATTTATGAAGCTGTGATATTGCTTGGCATTTGGAAAGGACAGCTCCAGTCTCACTGTAAGAACAGAATCCATTTAGCCTCATGATGCAACTGGTTAGAGTACCTCCAGACTAATTTGATTGTAACGTAGAATGCTTTCCCAGTTTCTCAGCTTTCATCATATATTTAGTATCATCAATTTAATATGTGGTTTTGGATGACTTTGGATCTACAGATGGTTCATCATTTGAATGTCTACCGTGCCCTACATAAACAAATGGTGGCTCTGAGGGTAGAGATCTGTTTGAGACGCTGACAGAAGAATGTTAGAGAACAAAAGAAGGGAAAAAATAAACATGTCCTTGTTTCATGTAGATTTGGTTAATGTGCAACGCATCTTAGTGACGAAGCAGCAAAGAAGACATTATAGTTAAGGAATAACCATATCATTAAAATGTAATGTAGATCACATGTTGCTTATAAATGTAATAGTGAAGTGATGGGAAATCAATAATAGACCAAATAACAAACTTATGACTAAAAAGTGACAAAGCCATTCAAGCAGTACCTATAAGGATCCTACACAGAGACCCACTAAATCAAAATCAAATCAATTTTATTTATATAGCACCAAATCACAACAAACAGTTGCCCCAAGGCGCCTTATATTGTAAGGCAAGGCCATACAATAATTACGGAAAAACCCCAACGGTCAAAACGACCTCCTGTGAGCAAGCACTTGGCAACAGTGGGAAGGAAAAACTCCCTTTTAACAGGAAGAAACCTCCAGCAGAACCAGGCTCAGGTAGGGGCAGTCTTCTGCTGGGACTGGTTGGGGCTGAGGGAGAGAACCAGGAAAAAGACATGCTGTGGAGGGGAGCAGAGATCAATCACTAATGATTAAATGCAGAGTGGTGCATACAGAGCAAAAAGAGAAAGAGACACTCAAAACCTTATACGTAAGAAGAAGAATTTTAAATTCTATTCTAGAATTAACAGGAAGCCAATGAAGAGAGGCCAATATGGGTGAGATATGCTCTCTCCTTCTAGTCCCTGTCAGCACTCTAGCTGCAGCATTTTGAATTAACTGAAGGCTTTTCAGGGAACGTTTAGGACAACCTGATAATAATGAATTACAATAGTCCAGCCTAGAGGAAATAAATGCGTGAATTAGTTTTTCAGCATCACTCTGAGACAAGACCTTTCTAATTTTAGAGATATTGCGCAAATGTAAAAAAGCAGTCCTACATATTTGTTTAATATGTGCATTGAATGACATATCCTGTGTTGTGTGTTGGGGGGCTTGGCTGGACACTGCTTTGTTGTTTTTGTGTTTGTTTTCCTTCCCAGGTGGTTTGGGGCTGATCTCTGGGGAGAATGTGCTGCAGAAGAGTCTCTCACCTCTGTCACGATGATCTGCTGCACCTGTTGCACTCACGTGCGATTCTCTAATCAGGACGATCTGTGACATTCACGTGCAGCTCTAAGGACTCTCAGCTAGTACCAATGAAGAGATGAGGAACTGCATTTAAGCCAGCAGTGATCTGGGTTTAATTGCCGGAGAATACAACCTTGTGACGACCGTTTGAGGACGCTGAGGGCCGCTCCAGAATCTGACATTGCGCCTGTGAAGGAGGACGAGGGTGAGAGGCAAGCGCTGTCAGCACACGTCAGAGGTGATTATTCTTAAAAGCTCATCTATGAATATAATGTGGCGTTTTTTGCGCAGCTAAATTTAAGTATTGAAGAAAATTGTCTCGTTTGCTCTTCACGGCTGTGGCGCGCGGATTGATAATCCTCCACAAGCTGTGAGCAGCTGTTCTTTTGAATTAAGTTTGAAATCAGACCTGAACGTGTAGCTGATGAGTGTGCCTCTAAATTGTATTTCTTGGTAACGGTGTTGAATAACCTCGCCTCTGTTCCTCCTTCACAGAGTATAGTCCTGGGAAAAGCCACCTGGGGGGTGTCGGCGGAACTCCTGAGTCCAGAACGTTCGAGCTCCGATCCGTTGAGGCACTGAGAGAGCGCGCCGCCTCTTCACCTCACCAGACTCACTTACTTTGTATTTTGTGTACAGCACAGTGGGGAAAAAAATTAATTTGTTTCTTTTGGAACTGCTTCTGGTTATTTAGCGCTGGGTTCAGTCAGACGCTGGATCGCTCCTCAACCCGCGTCCAGACGTTAACATCCTGATCAAAAATGACCCCAACATTTTTCACAGTATTACTAGAGGTCAGGGTAATGCCATCCAGAGTAAGGATCTGGTTAGACACCATGTTTCTAAGATTTGTGGGGCCAAGTACAATAACTTCAGTTTTATCTGAGTTTAAAAGCAGGAAATTAGAGGTCATCCATGTCTTTATGTCTGTAAGACAATCCTGCAGTTTAGCTAATTGGTGTGTGTCCTCTGGCTTCATGGATAGATAAAGCTGGGTATCATCTGCGTAACAATGAAAATTTAAGCAATGCCGTCTAATAATACTGCCTAAGGGAAACGTATAAAGTGAATAAAATTGGTCCTAGCACAGAACCTTGTGGAACTCCATAATTAACCTTAGTCTGTGAAGAAGATTCCCCATTTACATGAACAAATTGTAATCTATGAGATAAATATGATTCAAACCACCGCAGTGCAGTGCCTTTAATACCTATGGCATGCTCTAATCTCTGTAATAAAATTTTATGGTCAACAGTATCAAAAGCAGCACTGAGGTCTAACAGAACAAGCACAGAGATGAGCCCACTGTCTGAGGCCATAAGAAGATCATTTGTAACCTTCACTAATGCTGTTTCTGTACTATGATGAATTCTAAAACCTGACTGAAACTCTTCAAATAGACCATTCCTCTGCAGATGATCAGTTAGCTGTTTTACAACTACCCTTTTAAGAATTTTTGAGAGAAAAGGAAGGTTGGAGATTGGCCTATAATCAGCTAAGATAGCTGGGTCAAGTGATGGCTTTTTAAGTAATGGTTTAATTACTGCCACCTTAAAAGCCTGTGGTACATAGCCAACTAATAAAGATAGATTGATCATATTTAAGATCGAAGCATTAATTAATGGTAGGGCTTCCTTGAGCAGCCTGGTAGGAATGGGGTCTAATAGACATGTTGATGGTTTGGAGGAAGTAACTAATGAAAATAACTCAGACAGAACAATCGGAGAGAAAGAGTCTAACCAAATACCGGCATCACTGAAAGCAGCCAAAGATAACGATACGTCTTTGGGATGGTTATGAGTAATTTTTTCTCTATAGTTAAAATTTTATTAGTAAAGAAAGTCATGAAGTCATTACTAGTTAAAGTTAAAGGAATACTCGGCTCAATAGAGCTCTGACTCTTTGTCAGCCTGGCTACAGTGCTGAAAAGAAACCTGGGGTTGTTCTTATTTTCTTCAATTAGTGATGAGTAGTAAGATGTCCTAGCTTTACGGAGGGCTTTTTTTATAGAGCAACAGACTCTTTTTCCAGGCTAAGTGAAGATCTTCTAAATTAGTGAGACGCCATTTCCTCTCCAACTTATGGGTTATCTGCTTTAAGATGCGAGTTTGTGAGTTATACCACAGAGTCAGGCACTTCTGATTTAAAGCTCTCTTTTTCAGAGGAGCTACAGCATCCAAAGTTGTCTTCAATGAGGATGTAAAACTATTGACGAGATACTCTATCTCACTTACAGAGTTTAGGTAGCTACTCTGCACTGTGTTGGTATATGGCATTAGAGAACATAAAGAAGGAATCATATCCTTAAACCTAGTTACAGCGCTTTCTGAAAGACTTCTAGTGTAATGAAACTTATTCCCCACTGCTGGGTAGTCCATCAGAGTAAATGTAAATGTTATTAAGAAATTATCAGACAGAAGGGAGTTTTCAGGGAATACTGTTAAGTCTTCAATTTCCATACCATAAGTCAGAACAAGATCTAAGATATGATTAAAGTGGTGGGTGGACTCATTTACATTTTGAGCAAAGCCAATTGAGTCTAATAATAGATTAAATGCAGTGTTGAGGCTGTCATTCTCAGCATCTGTGTGGATGTTAAAATCGCCCACTATAATTATCTTATCTGAGCTAAGCACTAAGTCAGACAAAAGGTCTGAAAATTCACAGAGAAACTGACAGTAACGACCAGGTGGACGATAGATAATACCAACGAGATCACCTTAGATCACTCATTAGAATCCGAGTCTTGCAACCATACAGTAAGACAGGAAGCATTAGGGCCTTAAAGACCTGGACCTTCATTCTGCTGCACCCTTTTCCAAAGTCCTCTTCTCAAGTTTGAGTCACCAGTAATGGGGCAAGCTTTCTCAATTTCTATTCCTGATTCATCAGCCCCTGAGACAGCAGTACCTCATCAGTCTCTGAGACGGTGGTTCCATTTCATTCATCCTGTTGTGTGGGCCGCTGAAGAGGAGGTACTGCTGGCCCACCACCACCAGAGGGCGCCCTGCTTGGAGTGCGGGCTCCAAGCACAAGAGGGCGCCAGACCCAGAGGAGGTGACAGCTGTCACCCATTACTCCAGCTGTCACTCATCTACACCACCATATAAGCCGGACTGCAACTCCACCTCCCCGCCGAGAAATCGACTACCAGTACTAAGGTAATTTTCTCTGCTGACTTATACGTTGAAAAGTAATCTGACCTTCTGTTGCAGCCGTTTTTCCTGGTGCTTTCCTTGTCTGGAGGATTGGCGTGACAGTGACGGCTTCACCTCGCACCCCGTCCCAGATAAGTGGTTGATCAGGAGCTGCACGAGTGTGTGTGATGTTGGAGGTGGAGGTGCTCCCTCCTAACGGTGTCTGGACTGTTAATCACTGAGTGTGCGGACTCACACTCACACATCATCTTTCTGTTTTCTGCCAGCAGTACCAGGGTCGACAGCCGAAGACAGAGGCCACCTGGGGACTCGGGACTTGGCGGCTCCGGTGTTCTTCAGGCCGTTGGTGGTGGAAGCTGTGTGGGACGCGGCTTCTCTCTCGTCGGGCGTCTTCTATCTTCGAGCCTGCCCACACGTCACCTGGTGTTTATTGACTGTGAACATTAAGACACGTTTCGTTGTGTAATATCACAACATTAAATTGTTACCTTTTGGCTTACTCATTGTCCGTTCATTTGCGCCCCCTGTTGTGGGTCCGTGCTACGACACCTTCACAACAGGATTTCTCGGCCATCGTCATGGACTCCGAGGGGCGTCAACTCCAGCTTGAACGGCCAATGGAAGAGCCAGGAGCGCAGGTGTCAGCGGGAGGCGGGTTGAGTGAGCTGCATCAGATCTTAACCGCCTTCAAGGCCCGGTTAGTGTTTGTGACCGAGCAGAGTGTCCTCCTTAATCGGAGGGTGGAGGCTCTCACCGCCAGGGTGGAGGCGCGCGATCAGGGCGCTGCTGCAGCCACTCCTCTGGCTGGTCCTGGGCCCGTATCAAACGTTCCACTGGTTGTTCAACGAACCCCCCCACCGTCCCCTGAAGCATACATAAGCCCTCCGGAACCGTACGGGGGCTGTGTCGAGACGTGCACAGACTTCCTCATGCAGTGTTCGCTCGTCTTTTCACAGCGCCCCGTCATGTACGCATCAGACGCTAGCCGGGTGGCTTATGTTATTAATTTGCTTCGAGGAAAGGCACGCGCATGGGCTACGGCGCTTTGGGAGCAGAATTCACGGCTCCTGACGTCTTATACTGGGTTCGTACGGGAATTCAAACAAGTGTTTGATCATCCCAACAGAGGCGAGACCGCTTCGAACGTGCTGCTGTCGATGAGACAGGGGCGCCGTAGCGCAGCCGAGTATGCAGTCGACTTCCGCATCGCGGCAGCGAGGTCCGGCTGGAATAACGTTGCGCTCCGCGCCGCCTTTGTAAATGGACTGTCCCCGGTCCTTAAGGAGCACCTACTGGCCAAGGATGAACCGCGGGAATTTGACGGGCTGATCGATTTGGTTATACGTTTAGACAACCGTTTAAATGAGCATCGTCGGGAGCAGGCCGGGGGGCGTGACCGGGCACGAGCCGTCCCTCCCCCTTCCGGTTCCGACAAGGTGACGTCGTCCCCATGCTTCACTGCCAGAGAGCTCCGTGTGGCTACGGCTCCCCCTGCTGAGGAGGCTAGGGACACGAGCAGGGCCAAATTAAGATCAAAAATCAGACAAGGGAGGCTGGCCCGCGGGGAGTGTTTTGTCTGCGGCTCTTGCGAGCACATGCAGAAGGACTGCCCTAAAACGGTCAAACTACAACGCCCGTCCTTAGAAACTGGGCTAAGGGTGGGTCATAACACGCACGCGGGAAAACCCCGCAAATCTGCACGAATCCCAGTAACAATCCTTTGTGGGGATTTAACCCTTCATGCCCCAGCACTGATAGACACAGGGTCTGAAGGGAATCTGCTGGACAGCAGATGGGTGAAGGAAGTAGGGCTCCCTCTGGTGGTTCTGCCGGCACCATTGCAGGTGCGAGCACTAGATGGCACCCTGCTTCCATTAATCACACATCAGACACAACCAGTGACTTTGGTTGTGTCTGGGAATCACAGGGAGGAGATAGTGTTCCATGTAACACCTTCTACCTCCCGAGTGATTTTGGGCTTTCCATGGATGGTGAAGCACAATCCCCGGATTGATTGGCCGTCTGGGGTTGTGACGCAGTGGAGCGAAACCTGCCACCGGGAGTGCTTAGGATCCTCGGTTCCTCCCGGCACTACGGCTAATGAGGAGGTCAAAGTTCCCCCCAATCTATCGGCGGTGCCAAAGGAGTACCACGATCTTGCTGACGTTTTCAGCAAAGATCTGGCACTCACTCTTCCCCCGCACCAACCGTATGATTGTGCCATCGATTTGGTCCCGGGCGCTGAGTACCCGTCCAGTAGGTTGTACAACCTCTCACGTCCGGAACGCGAATCAATGGAGACCTACATCCGGGACTCCTTAGCTGCCGGGCTGATCCGGAACTCCACCTCCCCGATGGGTGCTGGTTTCTTTTTTGTGGGCAAGAAAGACGGCGGACTCCGTCCATGCATTGATTACCGAGGGCTGAACGAGATCACGGTTCGCAACCGATACCCGTTACCTCTGTTGGATTCAGTGTTCACGCCCCTGCATGGAGCCCAAATTTTCACAAAATTGGATCTTAGAAATGCGTACCACCTGGTTCGGGTCCGGAAGGGAGACGAATGGAAGACGGCATTCAACACCCTGTTAGGTCATTTTGAGTACCTGGTTATGCCGTTCGGCCTCACTAACGCCCCCGCGACGTTCCAAGCTTTGGTAAATGACGTCTTGCGGGACTTCCTGCATCGGTTCGTCTTCGTATATCTGGACGATATACTCATCTTTTCCCCGGACCCTGAGACCCATGTCCAGCATGTACGTCAGGTCCTACAGCGGTTGTTGGAGAACCGGCTGTTTGTGAAGGGCGAGAAGTGCGAGTTCCACCGCACTTCTTTGTCCTTCCTGGGGTTCATCATCTCCTCCAACTCCGTCGCCCCTGATCCGGCTAAGGTTGCGGCGGTGAGAGATTGGCCCCAACCGATAAGCCGCAGGAAACTACAGCAGTTCCTAGGCTTTGCAAATTTCTACAGGAGGTTCATTAAAGGTTACAGTCAGGTAGTTAGCCCCCTGACTGCCCTGACCTCCACCAAGGTCCCCTTCGCCTGGTCGGATCGGTGCGAAGCCGCGTTCCAGGAGTTGAAACGCCGGTTCTCGACTGCACCAGTTCTGGTGCAGCCTGATCCGGATCGCCAGTACATAGTAGAAGTGGACGCCTCTGACTCAGGGATAGGAGCCGTGCTGTCCCAGAGCGTGGAGGCTGATAAAGTCCTCCATCCTTGTGCCTTTTATTCCCGCAGGTTGACCCCAGCTGAACGGAACTATGACGTTGGCAATCGGGAACTTCTTGCGGTGAAGGAGGCTCTTGAAGAGTGGAGACACCTGCTGGAGGGGGCATCGTTGCCCTTCACGGTTTTCACAGACCATCGGAACCTGGAGTACATCCGGACCGCCAAGCGGCTGAACCCCAGGCAAGCCCGCTGGTCTCTGTTCTTCGGGCGCTTTGACTTCCAGATCACGTATCGCCCCGGGACCAAGAACCAAAAACCAGATGCATTGTCCCGGGTGCACGAAGAAGAAGCCAAAGCGGGGCTGTCGAACCCCACCGAGACCATCATCCCCGAGTCCACTGTCGTGGCCACCCTCACCTGGGACGTGGAGAAGACCGTCCGGGAGGCCCTGACAACGAGCCCGGACCCGGGGACTGGCCCCAAGAACAGACTGTACGTCCCACCAGAGGCAAGAGCTGCCGTATTGGACTTCTGTCACGGGTCCAAGCTCTCCTGTCATCCCGGAGTGCGTAGGACCGTGGCAGTAGTCCAGCAGCGCTTCTGGTGGGCGTCCCTGGAAACCGACGTCCGGGACTACGTCCAGGCCTGTACCATCTGCGCCAGGGGCAAGGCAGACCATCGGAGGACGACGGGACTCCTCCAACCCCTGCCAGTGCCTCATCGTCCCTGGTCTCACATCGGCCTGGACTTCATCACGGGCCTCCCGCCGTCCCAGGGCAACACCGTTATTCTCACGATAGTGGACCGGTTCTCCAAGGCGGCCCACTTCGTGGCCCTCCCGAAGCTCCCGACGGCCCAGGAGACGGCGGACCTCCTGGTCCACCACGTCATGCGGCTGCATGGGATACCATCGGACATCGTTTCAGATCGTGGTCCCCAGTTCTCTTCACAGGTGTGGAAGAGTTTCTGTAAGGAGCTGGGGGCCACCGTGAGTCTCTCGTCCGGGTACCACCCCCAGACCAACGGCCAGGCAGAGCGGGCTAACCAGGAGTTGGAACAGGCCCTTCGCTGCGTCACCTCCGCGCACCCGGCGGCCTGGAGTCACCATCTGGCCTGGATCGAGTATGCCCATAACAGCCAAATCTCGTCTGCTACCGGCCTCTCCCCTTTTGAGGCATGTTTGGGGTTCCAGCCCCCATTGTTCCCGCTGGTGGAGGGAGAGGTCGGTGTGCCCTCGGTCCAGGACCACCTCAGGAGGTGCCGCCGGGTGTGGCGGACCGCCCGCTCTGCCCTATTAAAGGCCCGGACGAGGGCCAAAACCCATGCGGACCGCCGACGTTCCCCGGCCCCCACATACCAGCCCGGGCAGGAGGTGTGGCTGTCAACAAAGGACATCCCCCTCTGTGTGGACTCACCCAAATTAAAGGACAGATACATCGGCCCATTCCCCATCCTCAAGATCATCAACCCGGCCGCAGTGAAGCTCCGACTCCCAGCTTCACTGCGGATCCACCCTGTTTTCCACGTGTCCCGTATCAAGCCACACCACACCTCGCCCCTCTGTGCACCTGGCCCTACGCCGCCTCCTGCCCGGCTCATCGACGGGGAGCCTGCTTGGACGGTCCGCAGGCTCCTGGACGTCCGTCGTAAGGGCCGGGGGTTCCAATATCTGGTGGACTGGGAGGGGTATGGACTCGAGGAACGCTCCTGGGTGAAGAGGAGCTTCATCCTGGACCCGGCCCTCCTGGCCGAGTTCTACAGACGTCACCCGGACAAGCCTGGTCGGGCGCCGGGAGGCGCCCGTTGAGGGGGGGTCCTGTTGTGTGGGCCGCTGAAGAGGAGGTACTGCTGGCCCACCACCACCAGAGGGCGCCCTGCTTGGAGTGCGGGCTCCAAGCACAAGAGGGCGCCAGACCCAGAGGAGGTGACAGCTGTCACCCATTACTCCAGCTGTCACTCATCTACACCACCATATAAGCCGGACTGCAACTCCACCTCCCCGCCGAGAAATCGACTACCAGTACTAAGGTAATTTTCTCTGCTGACTTATACGTTGAAAAGTAATCTGACCTTCTGTTGCAGCCGTTTTTCCTGGTGCTTTCCTTGTCTGGAGGATTGGCGTGACAGTGACGGCTTCACCTCGCACCCCGTCCCAGATAAGTGGTTGATCAGGAGCTGCACGAGTGTGTGTGATGTTGGAGGTGGAGGTGCTCCCTCCTAACGGTGTCTGGACTGTTAATCACTGAGTGTGCGGACTCACACTCACACATCATCTTTCTGTTTTCTGCCAGCAGTACCAGGGTCGACAGCCGAAGACAGAGGCCACCTGGGGACTCGGGACTTGGCGGCTCCGGTGTTCTTCAGGCCGTTGGTGGTGGAAGCCGTGTGGGACGCGGCTTCTCTCTCGTCGGGCGTCTTCTATCTTCGAGCCTGCCCACACGTCACCTGGTGTTTATTGACTGTGAACATTAAGACATGTTTCGTTGTGTAATATCACAACATTAAATTGTTACCTTTTGGCTTACTCATTGTCCGTTCATTTGCGCCCCCTGTTGTGGGTCCGTGCTACGACACCTTCACAACACATCCAAACATTTCAGACCAAGTACCTAAGAACACAGGGGCTGGGGACAAATCTGCCTTTTCAGCTCCCTACCGTGATGCAGTGGCAGGGTCACCAAACTAATGCCTGTGCTGCTGTCTCTTTCACAACAACAGAACATGCATTCCTGAGTATGTAGTACATTACCAGATTATAGCACATACATAGCAAATATTGCCATATATTGACATTTATATCAGTTTTCGTGTCTGTTTTGAAGCAGGTACATAGCAACCTCTCAGTCCAAGGTGATGTTAAACATTCTTGACTATAACCAGTGGTATGGGGTTCAACCAGCTCCCGGTTCATGGCAAGTCTTTGCCCTGGTGCTTCCTGGGTTGGTCATGACCATCCAAATCAATTTCCTCTCAGCTGAGGGTTACAATTTGTGTCTTCTTCCAGACCTTATCAAAGTGCCTACATTCCTCAACAAGTCATATTTACGTACAGTTTTTTGAACTGACAATCTTGGAATCTGCAATTGTTCAGAAATGGCTCCAAGAGAGGTTTGTGTAAATTTACAATCCTCTATCTCCTCTAACCTATTGGGTCTTTGCCATTGTGCTGTGTTGGTCAGTGCAAAGAGTGTTGTCATATAAATCTGCTTTCGACTACACACCATGTGCAATGTTATTATGACCAAGTTGATTGTATTTTATTTATCTGCAATGTTCTCATGTTGATGTTAAGATGTCCATTATAACGTGTGCTGCTGCCTTTCTTGTCATCCCTGCAAAAGAGGTTACGATCTCATTATTATTATTATACGATATTATTATTATTATTATTATTATTATTATAAATCCTTGTTATTATAGAACAGAGAACTTACCAGCTGTAGTCAACCATCATTAAAATTTATAGCACCACTGACCTAATTTTATATATATATATATATATATATATATATATATATATATATATATATATATATATATATATATATATATATGCGATATCTGTGTACAGCAAGAGCTGCTGAATCAGAAGCTATTTTAAATCCACCTATTTTGACCTTTCAGAATGTCCCACATAGAGTGTTCTAAAAAGGAAATGCTGAGAAAAGCATACAACAGCTCCACACTTCATCAATAAAACTGTGACTCAAGTGTCTGTGGCTCTAACACAAAAAAATGGTGCTAAAAAGCACTACAAGTGGTTTTTTGGCCCATAATCAGAGGAACCACTTTTGGTGCTACAATCTTTGGTGCTATATAGCACCATTTTTGTTTGTGTGTATCTGAACAATGCATCGTTTTAGTCTTATTGTTTCAGCCATGTTTTCTTCAAAAGAAGAAAACACATTTACCAATGAAAATGTTAAATTAGTATGTGAACTGAATTTTAATGTAGACAGAGTAAGTGGTAAAGCTCTAATTCATGAATTGTCTTTATTTTGGTTTCAATTAGCTGACTGATTTACGTTTACGTGTTGATAAGGATCTGATAATGGAGGATTTTAACATACATATTAACAGTCCAGTAGACTCTTGCTGGCATTAGGGCCCGGTCATACGCAACACGGCGATAGCTGAATGAAGGCAAAAAGTCACAAAGTCACAAATCGTCATGAAAAAGTGGATGAATGAGCCTGCACGTGTCCCATCACCAAAAAGCCTGCGAGTCCTGCACGCATGAAAGAACAAAGGAAAACCAAAACCAACAAAAGAAAAATGAAGCGAACAGCGACCTTGATGCTTTTGAACAAAATCAAAACGAAACATTCATATGACGTGACTTGACAGCGGGTATCAGACCGAGCGCCAGCCTGTGATTATTTCTGCAGCCCTCCTGAGCTCTCCACAGCACCTGCAGGCGTGAGATCTGGTTGTCTTGACAACAGGCTTGTCTTCACAACAACAACGTGTGCGCACACACATGTAGGGCCGCAGCTATCGATTATTTTAGTAATTGACGATTCCATTAATTATTCTGGGATTAATCGAGTAAACGGATAAAAAGTACTTTTGTATTTTTAAACAACATCAACAGTCCATTTCTCTCCCTAAGCAATGGCACAATGTCTCTGCGCCAAAAGCTTAGTAAATCAGAATAGACACGCACTTCCAAGATGTGTAAAAAAGGTGTGCTGGATCAAAAAAAGACACAAATATCAAAGCAAAAATCCGCACAACCTGAGTGCTCTCATGTAAAAAGCTTTATTTGGACACAAATGGCAAAACAGCTCCACCAAAATCTTGACATTTTGCTGAAATGGCAATGGGATGTGGTTTCTGTTTTGCTTTGTTTTGTTTTTTTTTCCCCAACTTGTAAAATGTAACCTTTTTTTTATTATTATTTTATTAAGGTTCGTGGACTGGGTCCCTGCATTTTTTTTTTTTTTTTTTTACTTTATCCCTCTTTCTCTGCAATTCAGTAGATGCATTTCAGCTGGAGGTTGAACATGCAAGCCTCGTAGTCACTTTTTTAAAGTTATTATTATTATTTTATTTAAGTTACCATGTTTGTGAAGTGTTGTGTGTTGCCCAAAAAAGAGAAAATTAAAAAGTGAAACACTCTGTGAGTCTGAGCAAAACACAGAAGCAAGAGTGGACTTTTGCTGAGAGGATCTTTGAGAAACTGTGTGTGAGTGTAGCCGGGGATGGAGCTGTGACTCGCCCAGTGTGAGGGGAGTGCTGAGAGCCCCTCACACCGAGCAGAGAGAGACAACAGCCGGCCGCCCAGTAAATAGTCACTCCCCTCGTCGACGGACCATGTGTTCTTTAAAAATAGACAAACACACAGCTTTGCTTTAAATGCGCAGTCAGTCTATTTCAGATGATCAGCGTAGATCCTCCTCCTCTTAAAAGGCTTAATTTTACTCTGTGTGTCACGTTAGAAAGCAGTAGCTTTCTCATACACAGCAGTGGAAACACTATAGAACTATTCTTGCCCAGGGAAGTAGATGTTTCTACTGTTGAGGCATTTTCTGTTCTACAACCCCAAATACGAAAAAATTGGGACAGTATGGAAAATGCAAATACCCCACACCATGTACAGTAGTGTTCAGAATAATAGTAGTGCTATGTGACTAATAAGATTAATCCAGGTTTTGAGTGTATTTCTTATTGTTACATGGGAAACAAGGTACCAGTAGATTCAGTAGATTCTCACAAATCCAACAAGACCAAGCATTCATGATATGCACACTCTTAAGGCTATGAAATTGGGCTATCAGTAAAAAAAAAAAGTAGAAAAGGGGGTGTTCACAATAATAGTAGTGTAGCATTGAGTTCAGTGAGTTTGTCAATTTTGTGGAACAAACAGGTGTGAATCAGGTGTCCCCTATTTAAGGATGAAGCCAGCACCTGTTGAACATTCTTTTCTCTTTGAAACCCTGAGGAAAATGGGACGTTCAAGACACTGTTCAGAAGAACAGCATAGTTTGATTAAAACGTTGATTGGAGAGGGGAAAACGTATACACAGGTGCAAAAAATTATAGGTTGTTCATCTACAATGATCTCCAGTGCTTTAAAATGGACAAAAACCAGAGACGCGTGGAAGAAAATGGAAAACAACCATCAAAATGGATAGAAGAATAACCAGAGTGGGAAAGGCTCACCTACTGATCAGCTCCAGGATGATCAAAGACAGTCTGGAGTTACCTGTAAGTGCTGTGACAGTTAGAAGACGCCCGTGTGAAGCTAATTTATTTGCAAGAATCCCCCGCAAAGTCCGTCTGTTAAATAAAAGGCATGTGCAGAAGAGGTTACAATTTGCCAAAGAACACATCAACTGGCCTAAAGAGAAATGGAGGAATATTTTGTGGACTGATGAGAGTAAAATTGTTCTTTTTGGGTCCAAGGGCCGCAGACAGTTGGTGAGATGACCCCCAAACTCTGAATTCAAGCCACAGTTCACAGTGAAGACAGTGAAGCGTGGTGCAAGCATCACGATATGGGCATGTTTCTCCTACTATGGTTTTGGGCCTATATATCGCATACCAGGTATCATGGATCAGTTTGGATATGTCAAAATACTTGAAGAGGTCATGCTGCCTTATGCTGAAGAGGACATGCCCTTGAAATGGGTACTTCAACAAGACAATGACCCCAAGCACACTAGCAAACAGGCAAAATCTTGGTTCCAAACCAACAAAATTAATGCCTCGCAGATATGAAGAAATCATGAATAACTGTGGTTATACAACTAAATACTAGTTTTGTGATTCACAGGACTGCTAAAAAAGCAGTTTGAACATAATAGTTTTGAGTTTGTAGCATCAACAGCAGATGCTACTATTATTGTGAACACCCCCTTTTCTACATTTTTTTTACTAATAGCCCAATTTCATAGCCATAAGAGTGTGCATATCATGAATGCTTGGTCTTGTTGGATTTGTGAGAATCTACTGAATCTACTGGTACCTTGTTTCCCATGTAACAATACGAAATATACCCAAAACCTGGATTAATCTTTTTAGTCAAATAGCACTACTATTATTCTGAACACTACTGTATAACCCGGCTAAGGTACTAGTGCAAGTCCTTTAAAGTAAGCAATGTTGACAAAAGTTACAGTATCCACTGCAATTATCCATTATTCCAAACAATTTTGCATTTTCAGTGCACCATAGAAAACATTTTACTGCAAAATATATCACTGTTAAATAATGTTAAGGCAATGGAGATGTTTTGTGCCTGATGCAGGAAAACCAGGGTGTTGTTCTCCATCTTTTGCATTCTGTGAAACCAACATTTCTCAACATTGCACCCAATGAGTCAAAACGTCACACATTCTCAACAAATGTTGATTTCTCGCAATGGAAAAGATAGAGAACCACACCCTACTTTTTCTGAATCATAAGCTCATCTTCAACCACTTCTCCGGGATGGGGTTGCAGGAGCAACAGCTCTAGTAGGGGACCCCAGACTTCCCTTTCCCGTGCCACATTGGCCACCTCTGACTAGGGGATCCTGAGGCGTTCCCAGGCCAGTTTAGAGATATAATCTCTCCACCCTCTCCATCTCTCCCTCCTCCCCAGGGTCTCCTCCCAGATGGACGTGCCTGGAACATCTCCCTAGGGTGGCACCCAGGGGGCATCCTTACCAGATGCCTGAACCACCTCACCTGGCTCCTTTCAATGCAAAGGAGCAACAGCTCTACTCCAAGCTCCCCACGGATGACCAAACATCTCACCCTATCTCTAAGGGACATACCAGTCACCCTCCTAAGGAAACCCATCTCAGCCGCTTGTACCCGCCATCTAGTTCTTTCGGCCATGACCCAACCCTCATGACCATAAATGAGAGTAGGAATGTACAGTGGGGCCAAAAAGTATTTAGTCAGCCCCTAATTGTGCAAGTTCTCCTACTTAGAAAGATGAGAGAGGTCTGTAATTTTCATCATAGGTACACTTCAATTATGAAAGACAAAATGAGGGGGGAAAAAATCCAGGAAATAAAATTGTAGGATTTTTAAAGAATTTATTTGTAACTTATGGTGGAAATATTTAATAATATAAGTATTTGGTCAATAACAAAAGTTCAACTCAATACTTTGTAACATATCCTTTGTTGGCAATGACAGAGTTCAAACATTTCCTGTAAGTCTTAACCAGGTTTGCACATACTGTAGCTGGTATTTTGGCCCATTCCTCCATGCAGAGCTCCTCTAGAGCAGTGATGTTTTGGGGCTGTCACTGGGCAACATGGACTTTCAACTCTCTCAACAAATTTTCTATGGGGTTGAGGTCTGGAGACTGGCTTGGCCACTCCAGGACCTTGAAATGCTTTTTACAGAGCCACTCCTTTGTTGCCTGAGCGTTGTGTTTGGGATCATTGTCATGCTGGAAGACCCAGCCACGTTGCATCTTCAATGATCTCACTGAAGGAAGGAGGTTTTGGCTTAAAAGCTCATGATACATGGCCCCGTTCATTCTTCCCTTAACACAGATCAGTCACCCTGTCCCCTTAGCAGAAAAACAGCACCAAAGCATGATGTTTCCACCCCCATGCTTCACAGTAGGTATGGTGTTCTTGGGATGCAACTCAGCATCCAAACATGACAAGTTGAGTTTTTACTAAAAAATTCTATTTTGGTTTCATCTGACCACATGATATTTTCCCAATCCTCTTCTGGATCATCCATATGCTCTCTGGCAAACTTCAGACAGCCTGGACATGTACTGGTTTAAGTCGGGGGACACACCTGGCACTGCAGGATTTGAGTCCCTCTCTGCGTAGTGTGTAGCCTTTGTTACTCTGGTCCCAGCTCTCTGCAGGTCATTCATCAGGTCCCTACATGTAGTTCTGTGGTTTTTGTTCACCGTTCTCATGATCATTTTGACCCGACGGGATGACATCTTGCGTGGAGCCCCAGATCGAGGGAGATTATCAATGGTCTTGTATGTCTTCCATTTTCTTACAATTGCTCCCACAGCTGATTTATTCACACCAACCTGCTTGCCGATTGTAGATTCACTCTTCCCAGCTTGGTACAGGTCTACAATTGTCTTCCTGGTGTCCTTCAACAGCTCTTTGGTCTTGGCCATGGTTGAGTTTGGAGTCTGACTGTTTGAGCCTGTGGACAGGTGTCTTTTATACAGATAAGTTCAAACAGGTGCCATTAATACAGGTAACAGGTGGAGGACAGAAGAGCTTCTGAAAGACGACGTTAGAGGTCTGTGAGAGCCAGAAATCTTGCTTGTTTGTGGGTCACCAAATACTTATTTTTCACCATAATTTACAAATAAATTCTTTAAAAATCCTACAAAGTGATTTCCTTGATTTTTTTTTCTCATTTTGTCTCTCATAGTTGAAGTGTACCTATGATGAAAATTACAGACCTCTCTCATCTTTCTAAGTAGGAGAACTTGCACAATCAGGGGCTGACTAAATACTTTTTGGCCCCACTGTAGATTGACCAATAGACCGAGAGCTGTTCCTTTTGGCTCTCCCTTTTCGTCACAACAGTATGGTAGAGTGAATGCAATACCGCCCCTGCTGCGCCAATTCTCCGGCCAATCTCACGTTCCCATTGTCCCTCACTAGTGAACAAGACCCTAAGGTAGTTGAAACTCCTTCACTTGGGGCAAGACTGTATTCCCTACCTCGTAGTAGGGCAATCCATCGGTTTCCTGCTGAGAACCATGGCTTCAGATTTAGAGGTGCTGATCCTCATCCCAGCCGCTTCACACTCGGCTGTGAACTGATCCAGTGAGTGTTGGAGGTCACCGGCCGATGAAGCCAACAGGACCACATCATCTGCAAAAATCATCGATGAAACCGCTAAACCGGAAACCCTCCTCCCCCGACTACGCATCCATATCCTGTACATGAATATCAAAAACAGGATTGGTGACAAGGCACAGATTGGTGACAAGGCACAGCCCTGGCAGAGGACAACTGCCACCAGAAACGAGTCCGACTTACTGCCGAGCACCCAAACACAGCTCTCACTTTGTGATTACAGAGGTTGGATGGTCCTGAGAAGGGACCCCCTCACTCCATACTCCCACAGCACCTTGTACAGTATCTACCGGGGTACCCAATCATATGCCTTCTCCATGTCCACAAAACACATGTACAGTAGTGTTCAGAATAATAGTAGTGCTATGTGACTAAAAAGATTAATCCAGGTTTGAGTATATTTCTTATTGTTGCATGGGAAACAACGTACCAGTAGATTCAGTAGATTCTCACAAATCCAACAAGACCAAGCATTCATGATATGCACACTCAAGGCTATGAAATTGGGCTATTATAAAAAAAAAGTAGAAAGGGGGGTGTTCACAAATAATAGTAGCACTGCTGTTGACGCTACAAAACTCAAAACTATTATGTTTCAAACTGCTTTTTAGCAATCCCTGTGAATCACTAAACTAGTATTTTTTTGTATAACCACCAGTTTTTCATGATTTTCTTCACATCTGCGAGGCATTAATTTAGTTGGTTTGGAACCAAGATTTTGCTCGTTTACTAGTGTGCTTGGGGTTATTGTCTTGATGAAACACCATTTCAAGGGCATGTCCCTCTTCATCATAAGGCAACATGACCTCTTCAAGTATTTTTTGTTTTTAATTTCATTGTCATGCACAGTATTTTTATTTATTTATATTTTTTTTTGGTGTCATGTACAATGATAATAATGAATTCTGTTCTATTCTATTCTATTTTGACATATCCAAACTGATCCATGATACCTGGTATGCGATATATAGGCCCAACACCATAGTAGGAGAAACATGCCCATATCATGATGCTTGCACCACCATGCTTCACTGTCTTCACTGTGAACTGTGGCTTGAATTCAGAGTTTGGGGGTCGTCTCACAAACTGTCTGCGGCCCTTGGACCAAAAGAACAAATTTTTACTCTCATCAGTCCACAAAATATTCCTCCATTTCTCTTTAGGCCAGTTGATGCATTCTTTGGCAAATTGTAACCTCTTCTGCAAGTCTTTTATTTAACAGACGGACTTTTGCGGGGGATTCTTGCAAATAATTAGCTTCACACAGGCGGTCTCTAACTGTCACACAGCACTTACAGGTAACTCCAGACTGTCTGTGATCATCCCGGAGCTGATCAATGGGTGAGCCTTTGCACTCGGTTATACTTCTATCATTTTGATGGTTGTTTTCCATTTTCTTCCACGCATCTCTGGTTTTTTTTTATCAATTTTAAAGCATTGGAGATCATTGTAGATGATTTTGAATTTTTTGCAACTGCATATAAGTTTTCCCCTCTCCAATCAACTTTTTAATCAAACGATGCTGTTCTTCTGAACAATGTCTTGAACGTCCCATTTTCCTCAGGCTTTCAAAGAGAAAAGCATGTTCAAAAGGTGCTGGCTTCATCCTTAAATAGGGGACACCTGATTCACACCTGTTTGTTCCACAAAATTGACGAACTCACTGACTGAATGCCACACTACTATTATTGTGAACACCCCCTTTTCTACTTTTTCTACTAATAGCCCAGTTTCATAGCCTTAAGAGTGTGCATACCATGAATGCTTGGTCTTGTTGGATTTGTGAGAATCTACTGAATCTACTGGTACCTTGTTTCCCATGTAACAATAAGAAATATACTCAAAACCTGGATTAATCTTTTTAGTCACATAGCACTACTATTATTCTGAACACTACTGTAGACTGGATGGGCATACTCCCAGGCACCCTCCAGGGTCCTTGTGAGAGTCTGGAGCTGGTCGGTTGTTCCACGACCAGGACAGAACCCACATTGTTCCTCTTCAATCAGAGGTGCAACTATCAGTTGAACCATCCTTTCCAGCACCCTGGAGTAGACTGTACCAGGGAGGCTGAGTAGTGTGATGCCCCTGTAGTTGGCACGCAGTCTCTGGTACCCTTTTTTAAATATGGTGACCACCACCCTAGTTTGCCACTCCTTAGGCACTGTCTCAGACCTCTCAACACAGTGTTGAAGAGACGTCTCATCCAAGACAGTCCCTCCACACCCAGAGCCTTCAGCATTTCTGGACGGATCTCATCAACCCCCGGGGCCTTGCCACTGCAGAGTTGTTTGACTACCTCAGTGACTTCCACCAGGGAAACTGATGATAATCCTCCATCAGCTTCCAGCTCTGCCCCTACTATAGAGGGCGCTCCGGTCTGATGCAGGAGTTCCCCAAGTGTTCCTTCAGCGGAGTCCCATCCTTACTGTAGGCAGCTTGGATGGGTCCTCGTTTTCCCCTCCTGAGGTGCATCATGGTCCACTAGAAGCACCTTGGTGCCGACCAAAGGTCCTTCTCCATGGTTGCTCTGAACTCCTCCCACACCTGCTGCTTTGCCTCCCACACAGCAGAGGCTGATGCCCTTCGGGCCTGTCTGTACCTTGCAACTGCCTCCGGAGTCCTCCGAGATAACATATCCCAGAAGGACTCCTTCTTCTGTCAGACGGCTTCCCTGACCGCCGGTGTCCACCACGGTATTCGAGGGTTGCTACCCCTTGAGGCACCTAATACCTTCAGGCCACAGCTCCCCACTGCAGCTTCAGCAATGGAAGCTTTGAACATTGCTCATTCTGGTTCAATGCCCCCAACCTCCACAGGGATGCTAGAAAAGCTCCACAGGAGGTGTGAGTTGAAGATCTGTCGGACAGTGGGCTCCTCCAGACATTCGCAATTTCACCTGCAGTATCTGTTTGGGCTTACCAGGTCTGTCCAATGTCCTGTGCATCCTCTGATCCAACTCACCCACAGATGTGATCAGTTGACAGCTCTGCCCATATCTCACCAAGTGTCCAGAACATGCGGCCTCAGATCAGATGATATGGTCACAAAATCGTTCATCGATCTTCAACCTAGGGTGCTCTGGTACCATGTACACTTATGAGCATCCTTGCGTTTGAACACGGTGTTCATTATTAACAGTCCATGACTAGCACAGAAGTCCAATAACAAACGACCATTCGGGTGTAGATCAGGGAGGCCATTCCTCCCAATCACGCCTCTCCAGGTGTCTCTGTCATTGCTCACATGTGCATTGAAGTCCCACAGCAGAACAATGGAGTCGCCCACTGGAGCCCCATACAATACTCCATTCAGGGACTCCAAGAAGGCCAAATACTCCAAACTGCTGTTTGGTGCACATGCATAAATAACAGACAATGTGAGGCCGCCTGGCACCTCACACCCTGTGCAACTCCAGAGAAGAATAAGGTCCAACCCCTATCAAGGAGAACCACTCTCCTACTTTTTCTGGTCAGGGTCAAAACTGGCCTCTGTGTGCGAGTATACATGCGTGCATGCATGCGTACGTGCGTGTGTATGGCTTCAATCACAGAGAAACTGGGGAGAGCATACATTTGCCGTTTGGATTGCTTATGTATTTAGGAACAAGGATGAACACTGCCAAAGCAGAACGTTGACAGTCCTAACATTTCTTGAGAAACTAGGGATATTACGTAACAATAATGAACAATGGACATTGATAAATACATTCTGGACTCACACGCCATTCCAAATCATTCTAGAAACTTTGCATAATTTATTCCCACCCTTGAAAAATGTCTTTTTATAAACACTACCCAATATAGAGCTCGTGGATCCCTACGGGCAATGCGGTAGTTGATAAATAATGTTAATTTAAGATTTACTAATTTTGCATAATGCAAGCATCTTATTTTCGTAGGAAGTTTAATTTCACCTGCCAAACCACTAACAGGACAGGAGTGTGCAGACTGACAAAGCCACACAGTAGTCTTACAGTGAAAATGTTCCTCAATTAAAAGCATCAAAACATACTTAAAAATTGCAAAAGTAAAAGCTCATCTGCTAGCCAGGTAGCACATTAAGTTATTAGGTTTGAAAGGTTCTGTTGCTGAAGAACAAGCAGATATAGAGAAGAAAACAACATTATACATGATTAAATTAATATTGTAACATTTATAAGGTTTTGCATAGGTTTTACGATACTGTCAATGTCACAACATTAAAATTACAGAATTTCTACTGAGTGACTGAATGCCTCTGTATTTGTAGCCTGGTGGACAGAAATGGCTGGACACATCTCCACAAATCGAAAAACACAGCTCTGTAGAGTAAAACGGTTTAATGAAGAAGTTAGCTGGGGTCGGTACACTGTAAGGTAGTCCAGGAGAAGCAACATTACAAAAATCAGGCAAGGGCATGGTCAAACAAACAGGCAGGTGATCTGAAAACACGATGAGACTGGCAGGATGAGAAAACACGAGAACAGAGCTGGAGAGAAGGCACAAGGCACATCAATCTGGCGAGAGACAAGTGCAACCAGTGGAGCTTATATACACCCAGGTGATGAGCTACAGATTAGGAACAGGTGTGTGGAAAGCACCAGAACGGGCTGTGGCCAGACAGAGTGAAACGCCCACCACCAAGCACCAAGAGAGAGACAAGAGAAATAGGGACAGAGAAAGCCCAAGCAGGAAAGAGACCAACAAGAGAATAAACACCCACAGAACACATACACATACTAAAATAACTAAAATCAAACACAAGCAATATACCAAATCCTGACATTCTGTTGTGTTTTGATAATTCACAATAACTGTCATTCTAGTGAGGCTCTTGAGAGAACTGTAATTCCAATAGCCATTATGATGGATAGGTATGTCCTGCTAAATATTGATATTTTGTTGTTTTTTGTTAATCCAATATTGCTGTAACATCATCTCTTATCAGGTTTAATAAGCTCTCCATCTCTGACCTCATCAACACGTATGGTATCATGTGTTTTAGAATGTCATGTGACTGTTTCTGTATGTCATGTGACCTGCAATAGTGGAAAAAAATCTTTCCATTGCAGTTTTTTTTATTGCCTGAAAAAAGCGCTTATGCAAGTGTAATTTTATTTATTTATTTATTGTGGTATTTGATAGTTTTTCATTTAGCATATTTTATTGTGCCATTTAGAGGGCAAAGGAAATCCACCAACTGATTCATGCTTTTGTGTTCTTCAAAATTGGCTGGTGCAATGTTGTATTTTCTGGTTTACAGCAAATCTGTAAATGTTTGCAGATCATTTGAAATGTAACTGGTACTTGAACATTTGATAATATCGCTCCAGTGTTGTCTTCTCTGCAATGGCTCCTTGTTCATGTGAGGGCTGATTTCAGTGTCCTATTAATGACCTTCTAGATAATAAATGGTTGCTCTCCATCTAATATAGCTGACTTGGTACTGAGCTGGCCGGCCTGCTCTATGGCCCAAAGTTTAGGAAGGAAACACCAAGTGGTCGAGTTTTTCATTTCAGCATCTTTCCCTGTGGAAGAGTCCACCAACAGACATTAGGCAACTGAGTTCAGTTGAGTTTTTTGAATGTGAAATTCAAGACTTTTCTCTTCTTGATTGCAGACAGTCTTTGATGATGGACCATTTTTATCTTGTTTTAATGTTTTAAATGTAGTTCTTATCCTTGCGTTTATAAATTCCTGTTTATTTGCTAGTTTAAAATGTTAATATAAGACAGTCCACACCAAGACATGTTGCCTGCAGCATTTTAGACAGTGAAATAAAAAGCTGCTCACTGTGACTCAAACTGAACATTTTGTACACTCTGCACTCTGACACAGACACGGAGTGAGTGACTTTTTCTTCTTCTGTTGAGGTTGGAATATATGATTACTGTTTGTAAAGTCTTGTCTGTAAAAACATGGGTTGTTCAGAACCGTTCTGATATCAGAAGCCCTGTAATGGTGCTGAACATCAGCCAAGCTGGGGAGGAACAACACCAGCATAAAAATATGGTACAAACCAGAGTTATTAAAGTTTAGTATTTTTTGGCCCAGTACAGGAGATGCTCTGAGCAGAGCCACAAAGCAGGCCAGAGAGTGATCAGAGCTGCAGAGAAAATGACTATGTTGAAATGTCATCACCTACACTCAAGGGCGCAGGAGGAAAACTCAGAGAAAAATCAAGGTTCCTAATCATCCCAGCAATGGGCTATTTTCAATGCTCCCATCCAACACAAAGATCTGGAGCTTTCAGTCTAAAACCAGTAGGCTGAGGTAGTTTCTACCTCCAGTCTATTAGATTACAGTTAAATACAAGGACTGGACATGAGTCCAACATACAATTCACACATTTTATTCATATATACTGACCAATGTTTTTGTGTAGGCTCTCAGTTGTCCAGGTGTCTTACTATATACTGACATATGCATTTATATTGCATTTATTTGTTTTTATTTCGCATCTCTTGTACACTGCACATATCGATTTTAAGGGTCCAAGCACCAGGTTTGCTGGTCAAAGGATCTTGTTGTTTTTGTGCTGATTTTTTTATTTTTTTTATTTTTTTATTTTTGTTACATCCGCCAAGGTTGTAATAAAATCATCTGTATTTATATAATTATTTGTCTGTCTGTCAGGATTACATCAAAACTACTGCATGGATTTTGACAAAATTTTCACCGCCAACTATTAGGCCACGGAAGACTCTATTAAATTTTGGAGGTGATCTGGATCCGGATTCCTGATCAAGATTTTCGTTGATATAGCTTTTGAAAGATTACTTCAAAACTACTTCCATGGATTCTCACCAAATTTGCACCACACATAGATTTAGGGCATGAGAGAGTCCACTGAATTTTGGAGGTGATCCAGATCTGGATTCTGGTTCAAGATTTCCCTTTATATATGCTTTGAAGGATTACGTCAAACTACTTCACAGATATTCACCAAATTTGCACCACAGATAGATATTAGGCCATGGAAGATTCCACTGAATTTTGGAGGTGATCTGGATCCGGATCCAGAGTCGCTGACCAAAGGGTCCCCCCTAGAAAATTGGTCCGCCCTGCCTTCACTGCACATGCATCATTTTGGTGCATCAGCAGTGTCATTTCTGAGTGTCAGCAGCGATTCACCAGTTATCACCTTGTTTCTGCTTAACTGTCCAGTCATCATCTATCTCAGTGACAGATATCTGAAACTTTTGAACAACAATCATGTCCACATAAATTCAGTATTATTTCATAATAAAAGACAGGGGACTGATCAGAGCGCCACAGCAGCACATCTGAGACTGATGTACTGCAGCTCCTCCGTCATTTCTGAGCATCAGTAGTAAAATGAGATTATCACCTCGTTTCTGTTTAAACCTCTGGGGCCTACGCCATCGTATACGACGGCTAAGACCAAGCTTTACTAAATTATAAATAACTTTTTAATGATATGAGATAGAAACTTTTGTTTTTGCTGAAAAGTTAACTCCGCGGACTTTTGAGCCAGCCATCAGCCATCTTTGTACTCCTCATAGAAGCTGTGTGATGACGTGTACAATGTGAGTGTCCAATCGGAATTGGTTCACCATCACATGGTTTCCCAAAATCCAATCGTAAGGCAGATTTACCTCACATGAAAAGCCAAAGATCATTTTCAGGAGTGATATATTACTAGTTGGCCCGTTTGAATAGCCCCCTGGGTGCTCCAATGAGTACATCCAGTGCACCCTGCGCCATTACGCACAGTGATCAGTGAAAGCAATCAATCAATCAATCAATCAATTTTTTATATAGCGCCAAATCACAACAAACAGCTGCCCAAGGCGCTTTATATTGTAGGCAAGGCCATACAATATTATGTAAAACCCCAACGGTCAAAACGACCCCCTGTGAGCAAGCACTTGGCTACAGTGGGAAGGAAAAACTCCCTTTTAACAGGAAGAAACCTCCAGCAGAACCAGGCTCAGGGAGGGGCAGTCTTCTGCTGGGACTGGTTGGGGCTGAGGGAGAGAACCAGGAAAAAGACATGCTGTGGAGGGGAGCAGAGATCGATCACTAATGATTAAATGCGAGTGGTGCATACAGAGCAAAAAGAGAAAGAAACAGTGCATCATGGGAACCCCCCAGCAGTCTACGTCTATAGCAGCATAAACTAAGGGATGGTTCAGGGTCACCTGATCCAGCCCTAACTATAAGCTTTAGCAAAAAGGAAAGTTTTAAGCCTAATCTTAAAAGTAGAGAGGGTGTCTGTCTCCCTGATCTGAATTGGGAGCTGGTTCCACAGGAGAGGAGCCTGAAAGCTGAAGGCTCTGCCCTCCTATTCTACTCTTAAAAACCCTAGGAACTACAAGTAAGCCTGCAGTCTGAGAGCGAAGCGCTCTATTGGGGTGATATGGGTACTACGAGGTCCCTAAGATAAGATGGGACCTGATTATTCAAAACCTTATAAGTAAGAAGAAGAATTTTAAATTCTATTCTAGAATTAACAGGAAAGCCAATGAAGAGAGGCCAATATGGGTGAGATATGCTCTCTCCTTCTAGTCCCCGTCCGTACTCTAGCTGCAGCATTTTGAATTAACTGAAGGCTTTTTAGGGAACTTTTAGGACAACCTGATAATAATGAATTACAATAGTCCAGCCTAGAGGAAATAAATGCATGAATTAGTTTTTCAGCATCACTCTGAGACAAGACCTTTCTGATTTTAGAGATATTGCGTAAATGCAAAAAAGCAGTCCTACATATTGTTTAATATGCGCTTTGAATGACATATCCTGATCAAAAATGACTCCAAGATTTCTCACAGTATTACTAGAGGTCAGGGTAATGCCATCCAGAGTAAGGATCTGGTTAGACACCATGTTCTAAGATTTGTGGGGCCAAGTACATAACTTCAGTTTTTATCTGAGTTTAAAAGCAGGAAATTAGAGGTCATCCATGTCTTTATGTCTGTAAGACAATCCTGCAGTTTAGCTAATTGGTGGTGTCCTCTGGCTTCATGGATAGATTAAAGCTGGGTATCATCTGCGTAACAATGAAAATTTAAGCAATACCGTCTAATAATACTGCCTAAGGGAAGCATGTATAAAGTGAATAAAATTGGTCCTAGCACAGAACCTTGTGGAACTCCATAATTAACTTTAGTCTGTGAAGAAGATTCCCCATTTACATGAACAAATTGTAATCTATTAGACAAATATGATTCAAACCACCGCAGCGCAGTGCCTTTAATACCTATGGCATGCGCTAATCTCTGTAATAAAATTTTATGGTCAACAGTATCAAAAGCAGTACTGAGGTCTAACAGAACAAGCACAGAGATGAGTCCACTGTCCGAGGCCATAAGAAGATCATTTGTAACCTTCACTAATGCTGTTTCTGTACTATGATGAATTCTAAAACCTGACTGAAACTCTTCAAATAGACCATTCCTCTGCAGATGATCAGTTAGCTGTTTTACAACTACCCTTTCAAGAATTTTTGAGAGAAAAGGAAGGTTGGAGATTGGCCTATAATTAGCTAAGATAGCTGGGTCAAGTGATGGCTTTTTAAGTAATGGTTTAATTACTGCCACCTTAAAAGCCTGTGGTACATAGCCAACTAACAAAGATAGATTGATCATATTTAAGATCGAAGCATTAAAATAATGGTAGGGCTTCCTTGAGCAGCCTGGTAGGAATGGGGTCTAATAAAACCTGTTGATGGTTTGGATGAAGTAACTAATGAAAATAACTCAGACAGAACAATCGGAGAGAACGAGTCTAACCAAATACCGGCATCACCTGAAAGCAGCCAAAGATAACGATACGTCTTTGGGATGGTTATGAGTAATTTTTTCCTCTAATAGTTAAAATTTTGTTAGCAAAAGAAAGTCATGAAGTCATTACTAGTTAAAGTTAATGGAATACTCAGCTCAATAGAGCTCTGACTCTTTGTCAGCCTGGCTACAGTGCTGAAAAGAAACCTGGGGTTGTTCTTATTTTCTTCAATTAGTGATGAGTAGAAAGATGTCCTAGCTTTACGGAGGGCTTTTTTTATAGAGCAACAGACTCTTTTTCCAGGCTAAGGTGAAGATCTTCTAAATTAGTGAGACGCCATTTCCTCTCCAACTTACGGGTTTATCTGCTTTAAGCTACGAGTTTGTGAGTTATACCACGGAGTCAGACACTTCTGATTTAAAGCTCTCTTTTTTCAGAGGAGCTACAGCATCCAAAGTTGTCTTCAATGAGGATGTAAAACTATTGACGAGATACTCTATCTCCCTTACAGAGTTTAGGTAGCTACTCTGCACTGTGTTGGTATATGGCATTAGAGAACATAAAGAAGGAATCATATCCTTAACCTTAGTTACAGCGCTTTTTCTGAAAGACTTCTAGTGTAATGAAACTTATTCCCCACTGCTGGGTAGTCCATCAGAGTAAATGTAAATGTTATTAAGAAATGAATCAGACAGAAGGGAGTTTTCAGGGAATACTGTTAAGTCTTCTATTTCTATACCATAAGTCAGAACCAGATCTAAGATATGATTAAAGTGGTGGGTGGACTCATTTACTTTTTGAGCAAAGCCAATAGAGTCTAATAATAGATAAATGCAGTGTTGAGGCTGTCATTCTCAGCATCTGTGTGGATGTTAAAATCGCCCACTATAATTATCTTATCTGAGCTAAGCACTAAGTCAGACAAAAGGTCTGAAAATTCACAGAGAAACTCACAGTAACGACCAGGTGGACGATAGATAATAACAAATAAAACTGGTTTTTGGGACTTCCAATTTGGATGGACAAGACTAAGAGACAAGCTTTCAAATGAATTAAAGCTCTGTCTGGGTTTTTGATTAATTAATAAGCTGGGATGGAAGATTGCTGCTAATCCTCCGCCCCGGCCCGTGCTACGAGCATTCTGACAGTTAGTGTGACTCGGGGGTGTTGACTCATTTAAACTAACATATTCATCCTGCTGTAACCAGGTTTCTGTTAGGCAGAATAAATCAATATGTTGATCAATTATTATATCATTTACCAACAGGGACTTAGAAGAGAGAGACCTAATGTTTAATAGACCACATTTAACTGTTTTAGTCTGTGGTGCAGTTGAAGGTGCTATATTATTTTTTCTTTTTGAATTTTTATGCTTAAATAGATTTTTGCTGGTTATTGGTGGTCTGGGAGCAGGCACCGTCTCTACGGGGATGGGGTAATGAGGGGATGGCAGGGGGAGAGAAGCTGCAGACGGAGATCCTCTGATGACAACCCCACATGCTCAAATAAAGAGTGTGTAACTATCAGGATTGCTCCACTAGTTTGCATGTGAATGTTACTGGATAACTCTGCTGCTTTCTCTGCATGAAGCACTGTTTACCATATCAATTTGGGGTTTTCACGTATCCCATAATCCCTTGCGTGCCAGAGTTGCTGCAGTCAAAACAACATAGAGAATCCACACAATGACAATTATAAATGAATATTATACTACAAAAATGTATTTTTTATACTTTTATACTCACATTAATAAGAGACTGCTGCATGATACCCTGAAAACTTGCTAAAACAATTATAACAAATAATCCGTGTGTGCTACGTTTAATCTGCGTGGAATTTAATAAGCGCAAACCGAATTTCAGACATATATATTAGTCTGGAACAAAGAGGACAAACAGTGTTGTAAAGAACAATAATCAAGACGTTAAAGAGCCAGTGATGCCGGTAACGTGTAATCTGACCACTTTTTTTAGTAACGAGTAATCTAACGCGTTAATCTTTCCAAATCAGTAATCAGATTAAAGTTACTTCTCCAAGTCACTGCGTTACTATTATTTTTGCATTGTGGGTCGATAGCAGCATTAAACTTGGTCTGTGGGCAGAAGGTCGGGTTTCGAACTGCCCACTTTAAGCGACCTGTGAGCTTTTCATCTGCGGTTTTCTACAGCAGCTACAACTCGTCCTCACCTCTTAAAGCGCGGTGACAACAGCACACCTGCACTGAGCTTTACAAAGACATTTTTATGCTTTTTTGCATTTATTTATAATTCTGAGCTGAGCTGCTCCGTATCTGCTGCTAAAAACAGCTGATCCTCTGCGACGCGTCAACAACTAACACTATTTTCCACTCAAATGCACCTAAACTCTCTTTCTAAGGACCACATGATGTGAAAACGCAATAAAACTTCCTTACCTGTAAATCTGGTCCTGTTTTCTGTATAAATAAATGTTATCCATTCTTTGTGCTCAAACGCCAAAGCAGGGGCGAATCCAGATGGAATGGGGGCGTGGGGCAGGGATGTGCCCCCCTCCCCCACAACACCCCTAGATTAAAGGTACAGTTTTGAAGCCGTTTTTTACTACAACTACTAATATTGCTTAAAATAATAATAATTTCGACAAGTAAAATGTTTAGAGAATTTAAATGTTAGAAAAATGTTAGAATTTAATAGTTACATTTATAAACAATGTAGGTTTGAAATTGCAAGTTTTACTGTTACAGTGCTGTCAACAGTTAAATATGAGGTCAAGAAAGAGGTCTTTATTTTACTTTTTATAAAACAAGTATTTGTTTTCATTGAAGTCAAGAAAGGGTGACTATAAAGTGAGTTTTGGCAAAACAGGTATCATTGTCATGTTGACGTGGGTTGTTGTCGGCAGCTGGGGAAAGTAACTAAAAAAGTAACTAGTAATCTAACTTAGTTACTTTTACAATTGAGTAATCAGTAAAGTAACAGTTACTTTTTCAAGGAGTAATCAGTAATCAGTAATTGGATTACTTTTTCAAAGTAACTGTGGCAACACTGTAAAGAGCAAACTTCACTTTCCCCCAGAACAACATGAACAGGAAGTGAGTGTAGCTCACAGCAGCTCCCATTGAAAATAACGGAGAGACAACCTGTGATTCTTGCATGTTTACATAAAATAAACGCAATAACAACGTCTAAAAACCCAGAGAATATATTCACAAGAGTTTTGGGCAGAATAATTGTGTTGTCCGTGTGCAGCGGTTAAAGTGAAGCGTGATCAGAGCGTATCAATGCAGTTCTCAGTGTTACTGAGATCTCACAGCGCAGCGACCTCTCCGAGGTTTTGCGGGATTTGAAACCTGAAAAGCCTCAATGGATAACAAAACGCATAGACTATTTTGTATATATTGTTCAAAATGTGCATTTGTGTTTATTGTTTGAACCTTGGGCAGCACGGTGGCTTAGTGGTTAGCACTGTTGCCTCACAGCGAGAAGGTTGTGGGTTCAATTCCTGTGGCCTTTCTGTGTGGATGTTTTGCTGTTCTCCCGTGTTTGCGTGGGTTTCCTCCGGGTGCTCCGGTTTCCTCCCACATCCAAAGACATGCGGGTTAGGTGGATTGGACTCTTTAAATTGTCTGTGGGTGTGTCTGTGTTTGTTTGTCTGTTTGTGGCCCTGCAACAGACTGGTGTCCTGTCCTGGGTGTTTGCTGCGTGTTTTGTATAAATGCCTGTGGAAACTTAATTTTCCATTTACTTTTTTCTTTCTTATTTTTGATTGTAAACCTTTATTACACTTATAAAACACAACAAAAGCATATATATTCTGAAAGTACAGGTTGTCCTGAAAAAAGAGACATAAAACTTGATTGTAGGATGCAGGAAGAGCTGTTAACAGCAATAATAAAACATTTATGCCAGGTGAGTGGACTGTCCAAAAAATGCCCTCGGACCCCAGAGGGTTAAAACGGCCTAGCTTCTGCTTAAAAGTGACTTCAGAATTATTTAAGAGGTTTTACTTTGCCCTCTGATGGTTAATAATCACATTATTCCCTTTGATCGCTTTGGGTGTAGAGTCAGAGTCAGAGAGTCAGACTCAAACTCATGCACAGTGAAGATGCAGTGAAGGCAGGGTGGATCGATTTTTAGGGCCCCTTCACACATAGTCTGAAGTTTGGATGAAGTGCAAACTTAGTGCGCATGACGCGGGAATCGTCTACAAACCATGTACTTTTGTCCCTGTCGCCAACGCCTCATACACCTGTTACTACAACTATTTGCAGACACGAGCACCTGAAGACAGAGTGTGTGCTGTGCAAAACACATTGCACCCTCTCGCTGTAGGTGCCGGCCAAATTCCAGGTGATGCACAAACATCTAACACCGCTCGCATGGCACTTAGAAAATGTGTGGCCAGTCGCACTCTTGGTACAACAAGTCTGCAGATGACCACTGTCATACTGGGAGTGAAATTTGTCTAAGTCCCACACGACTGTGGAGTTGCCGAGATGTGGTGTGCCATGGGCTCCCTCCACAACACGTGTGTGTGTGTGTGTGTGTGTCCTGTGCTCCCCCACTCCCCAACCAACACGTGCATGCATGTGGTTCACCCCCACAGGCGAGGCGCATCTCATCTGATCAGAGAGGGGCACTTTGGTCTGTGCGCTGAACGGACGGGGGCGTGGCAGTTGTTGACATCAGGGCTACAGAACACGCACCACGTGTTGAAGGACGCACACGTGTGTGCACGCTTGCTGTACTCACATCAAAAACATAAAAACATATATCGCTTGCGATGGGCTGGAGAGCGCGCACACTGACAGATCCAGCTGGACCAGAGTGTCAATTTATGTGGACATATCAGCAGAAATACACTGTAACAAATGCTGTTTGGTCAGTTATCACAAAGCTTTTTTTCTTTTTTTGAGAAAATACGTTGCTGCTTGTTGATTTTAGCCATTTCATGGTCATTTTACAAGACAGTGATTGTGGTGCAGTGGTAGAGTTGCTGTCCTGGTAATTAGGATGTCTGAGTTCAAATCCTGTGTGTGTATTTTTTTAACCAGGGTTATTAACTGCAGGGTTCTGTATTGCGTCCCCCCTTTATGTATTATTTGGATATTATATGATATGACATGAGCTTGCTGTTCCTGCTTGCAGACAACCGTCGCGTGCATGAACCATCGCACTGGCATCGTGCACGCCTGCTCATCGGCGCGATGTTTTGTGGTGCGCTAATTTCAAACTGTTTCAATCGTTTTCATCCACACGTCATCCACACTTCGCACCATGTGTGAAGGGGCCCTTAGAGACGACCGTTCGGTCAGCAACACCAGATTCTGGTTCAAGATTTCCGTTTATATAGGCCAGGGTCACCAATCCTGTTCCTGGAGGGCACCTGCCCTGCATGTTTCTAACTCTTCTCCCTGTTCCACTCCCAGGCAGTTAACTCTATCAGGTTGTGCTCAGCCAATCAAGAGCTGGAAAATACCACTTTTAAAAAAAATCAGGTGTGACTTGAGGTAGGTAGACGGGGAACACATGCAGGACAGGTGCCTGCTAGGAACAGGGTTGGTGACCCCTGATTATAGGCTTTGAAGGATTACGTCAAAACTACTTCACAGATATTCACCAAATTTGCATCACAGATACAGTGGGGCCAAAAAGCATTTAGTCAGCTCCTGATTGTGCAAGTTCTCCTACTTAGAAAGATGAGAGAGGTCTGTAATTTTCATCATAGGTGCACTTCAACTATGAGAGACAAAATGAAAAAAAAAATCCAGGAAATCACACTGTAAAGAATTTATTTGTAAATTATGGTGGAAAATAAGTAAAAGTAAGTCCCTTCGGCTGCTCCCTTGTTTGCACTCGGGGTCGCCACAGC
Source organism: Thalassophryne amazonica (assembly GCF_902500255.1). Classification (NCBI taxonomy): domain Eukaryota; kingdom Metazoa; phylum Chordata; class Actinopteri; order Batrachoidiformes; family Batrachoididae; genus Thalassophryne; species Thalassophryne amazonica. The sequence goes on along the minus strand of NC_047112.1, from coordinate 100,635,512 downwards.
AAGGTGGATCTGCATGTTGAATTGGCATATGTTTTACGCCGGATGCCCTTCCTGACGCAACTCCACATTACATGGAGAAATGTGGCAGGGGTGGGATTTGAACCCGGAACCTTCTGCACTGAAACCAAGCACATTAACCACTTGGCCACCACCCCTGCTATGGTGGAAAATAAGTATTTGGTCAATAATAAAAGTTCAACTCAATACTTTGTAACATAACCTTTGTTGGCAATGACAGAGGTCAAATGTTTCTCTAAGTCTTCACCAGGTTTGCACACACTGCAGTTGGTATTTTGGCCCATTCCTCCATGCAGATCTCCTCTAGAGCAGTGATGTTTTGGGGGCTGTTGCTGGGCACATGGACTTTCAACTCCCTCAACAATTTTTCTATGGGGTTGAGGTCTGGAGACTGGCTTGGCCACTCCAGGACCTTGAAATGCTTTTATGGAGCCACTCCTTTATTGCCTGAAGTAGTGTGTTTGGGATCATTGTCATGCTGGAAGACCCAGCCACGTTGCATCTTCAATGCTCTCACTGATGGAAGGAGGTTTTGGCTTAAAATCTCACTATACACGGCCACATTCATTCTTCCCTTAACACAGATCAGTCGTCCTGTCCCCTTTGCAGAAAAACAGCCCCCAAAAAGCATGATGTTTCCACCCCCATGCGTCACAGTAGGTATGGTGTTCTTGGAATACAACTCAGCATTCTTCTTCCTCCAAACACAAAGAGTTGAGTTTTTACCAAAATGTTCTATTAGGGGTGGTGGCCAAGTGGTTAATGTGCTTGGTTTGGTTAAGTGCAATGTGATTGGATCTTCCTGGAATGAATGTCCTTTTCAAAGATAGATGGAATGAAGAACGTGTTATCATAAGCACATGACCAAAGCTCATCTTCACACAAGTGAATAATTTTCTGCTGAGCATCTTCAATTTCCCATCACGGGCACAGCATGCAGGGACTGAGGGCAGATGAAAAGTTGTCCACATTAGAGGACAGAAATGAACAAGACTCACCTTGTGGAAAAACCTCCATCAAGCCTTGTGATCTCGTACGCTGGCTTAATTGCATGCGATGGAAGCTCTTTGAAAAGCCCTGATGTAATCTCAAAAACTTTCTGTATAAACCTGAAGGACACACTCCTCTGTGCAGGATATGTGCTTGACAGAAAATTGTGTTGTCCCCATGACAATGTTTGACCTGTATCATTCAGCAAACACTAGGACTTGCAGAATGTGCAGCAGAGATGCAGAGTGATGCAGCGCCTGTTCCCTGAAATATATTTTTGTTGTGTGAGATTTTTAACTTCTGGTTCTGTGCAAATGAAGGGAGCCACCTGCAGGCTTGAGTGTAGGAGGCCATTGTTTCCAGTCCCATTTGCAGTTGCAGAATGGCTGAATGAATGAATTACCGTAATTCTGCCACATGGTGAGAGAGACCCACGGGACAAAAGAAAGCTGCACAAAGTGGGTAGAAACGAATAATGGCCATCTCTGCTCTCTCTCTCTCTCTCTCTCATCTTCTCCTCTCTCTCTCCTCTCTCTCTCTCTCTAAATCAGCTAACACTGTTTAATGTAATTGTGGATCCTGTTCGCTTCCCCAGCAAACAGTGCACGGGGAATGACAAACAAATGACAATCAAAGTCACAGCAATAACTGGTGATCTTATCTTTTTTATTATTCTTATTATTTTTATTTGCTTTACATGAACGAGTGACCTCATCCAAAGAGAGCCTGTGAACCCCACAGAAAACAAGTCAAATATTAAACTGTAGATGATAATAAAACACATTTATGTCCCATATGAACTGAGCCGAGAACAGTCGCTGAGATGTCTGCCGACTCCACTTTCCCGGCTCTTGTGAACCACTTAGTCCTTTGTCACATGCGAGGTCTATTAGAAAAGAAACCAACCTTTTTATTTTTTAAAAAAACTATATGGATTTGAATCACATGCATATTCTAGAATAGAATTTAAAATTCTTCTTCTTACTTAGAAGGTTTTGAATAATCAGGTCCCATCTTATCTTATGGACCTCATAGTACCATATCACCCCAATAGAGCGCTTCGCTCTCAGACTGCAGGCTTACTTGTAGTTCCTAGGGTTTGTAAGAGTAGAATGGGAGGCAGAGCCTTCAGCTTTCAGGCTCCTCTCCTGTGGAACCAGCTCCCAATTCGGATCAGGGAGACAGACACCCTCTCTACTTTTAAGATTAGGCTTAAAACTTTCCTTTTTGCTAAAGCTTATAGTTAGGGCTGGATCAGGTGACCCTGAACCATCCCTTAGTTATGCTGCTATAGACTTAGACTGCTGGGGGGTTCCCATGATGCACTGAGTGTTTCTTTCTCTTTTTGCTCTGTATGCACCACTCTGCATTTAATCATTAGTGATTGATCTCTGCTCCCCTCCACAACATGTCTTTTTCCTGGTTCTCTCCCTGAGCCTGGTTCTGCTGGAGGTTTCTTCCTGTTAAAAGGGAGTTTTTCCTTCCCACTGTCGCCAAGTGCTTGCTCACAGGGGGTCGTTTTGACCGTTGGGGTTTTTCCGTAATTATTGTATGGCCTTGCCTTACAATATAAAGCGCCTTGGGGCGACTGTTTGTTGTGATATGGCGCTATATAAATAAAATTGATTTGATTTGATTTGATTTGATTTAAAGGAGATTTTGTAATGAAAGACGTGCAGACAGATTCGCGCGTCGGCACCCAGCCGCTCATGGCGCGGCGCCACAGAAAAACACCTCCGTGTTGATAACCATTTGTAAGATTCAGGCGGTTTTCGATGTATCCGAGAAATTGTTTAACAGCTGAGCATGTTCAAACTTGTCCTGTAATGCTTCCAACGGAGGTGTTTTGCTGTGGCGCCATGCGATGAGCGGCTGGGTGGCGATGCGCGAATCCGTCTGCACGTCTTTCATTACAAAATCTCCTTTAACAGTGGAATGTCCGGATAAACTGCTGATCCCGAACTCTTCTGAAACTTCTCTGTTCTCTCACGACATCCTGGGTCAACAGAGGCTTAATTTGGACGTTTTCAGCTCAAAACAGGCTGACGATGGTGGCTCGGGGCAGTCCTTAAAGCGACAGTGACACTCCATAATCTCTCATCAGCCATTAAAATGTTCACCGAAAACCGTCTGAATTTCTCGAATGGTGTCCACTTGGATGTGCCTTACAGTTTCAGAAAATTTTTGATCAAGCAAAGCGCCAGTCTCTCAGGAAGAAGTCAGACAAAGGAATTCCGACAAGGGGGGTGGACCAGTGCTCACTCAAAGCCTGCCCATAGGCGAATGACGCAACCGACAGGTGTGAAGAAACTCACACATGCACACGAGGGTTCAAGCTTGTCTGACGCAATCACACGTGATTTAAATCTATATAGTTTTTGAAAAAATAAAAAGGTCAGTTTCTTTTCTAATAGACCTCGTACAATTACAGACAGGCACAGCAGAGGATGGACTTCCTCAGACAGGTCAGGAAGTTCAACCTGCCCCAGGAACTGCTCATCAACGTCTACACATCCATCATGCAGTCTGTCCTGTGCATCTCTATCTCTGTTTGGTTTCCCTCTGCCTCCAAACATGACAGGCACAGACTTCAACAAACTGTCAGTTCTGCAGAAAAAAAAATATCATCGGAGCCAGCCTGCCCTCCATCCAGGACTTACACATGTCCAGGACCAGGAAGTGAGCTGGTAACGTCTCTGCAGAGCCCTCACACCCTGGACACACACTGTTTAAACTCCTCACCTTTGGTCGACGTTACAGAGCTCAGTACATCAAAACAACGAGACCTAAGGCACTTTGTCATTTGCATGAATTCGATCCCCACACTGGCACACAATCTGGCGTGCCAATGAGCAAACCCATCGTAAACTGTGCACAGCTGTGTGCCAGTGCGCAAAGAAAATTTTGAAAACTTCTGGCACGCATTAATTTCGTGAACTAGTCGAGAACATTGCGCAACCTATTCAAAAGCAGAGTGTCAGTGTGCAGCGCATCTGATCTTGAAATTGAGATTGTAACAAGATGTTACATCTATAATAACAATAAGTTTACAGATATATTATGTAACTCATAAGAAGAAATGAACCAATCCATTACTATAAAATTACAAATAATTACCTTTGAGACAAGATTCTACATGTGTTCTACACTGCATGGCACGCACTGGGAGCAGTGAGAGAATGAGATGATGATGAGATGAGATATACTTTATTGATCTCACAGTGGAGAAATTATGTTTACACTCCAGTTACCTCAGACAGCAATTAGTCCACAATTATTACTTGTTTACCGTAATAATGGCACACATCAGAATTCAAGACAGCACATACACATTTGATATTGTTTATGTGCACTAAGTTTGAAGAAGTCGTTATCCGAATTGAGGCAAGTGGGTGAAGGTCTCGCAGCAGCCCTGAGTTGCACCACCGTCAGCTTGGGGGGGGGGGAACGGGGACCAGCAGCAGCTAAAACCGCGCCGCCCCCGCAGAAGGGAAGGGGGGTGACGTGAGCAGAAGCCAGAGTGGGGGGTGGGTGATGGGGGGTAGGGAGAGGGAGTGGAGCATGCTTCAGTCCTATGAAAAACAGTTTATTGTCTTTGTGGGTTGAGATAGGAAAGGAGCCAAATAATCACCAAGGCCTGAAGACATTCCTCTGGAGGAAAACAGTCGGGGAATTTGTCCTTCAGGCTTGATAAGACTGCCATGTTGTGGTTTGAGCAGTGAAAAACACTTTTTACAGTTCCACTTGAACAACCAAATCCCAATTATGAATTAAGAATATTCCCAATTATGAATTAAGAATATTCTCCGGCCTCCGAAATCTTCAACTTCATCTGCAAGGCACACATCTACTCCAAGATGTCATCCAATTTGCGTCTCAGTCCAAGAGTCATCGCATTCTGAGAATGCAACGCCTTGTCCACCTCGTTAATCATGACGGACAAGCAAGGGGCCGTGGTTCTTGATGCCACCGTCTTGCCAATTTTCTGATAGATCAGGGCAGCACATAAGCCAGAAAGTACCAGCCCTGCTACCATAAGTCCAAATATGAATAAATCCTCGATGTCCTCAATGGAGAAAGGCGCCAAGCATGCAATATGCCAAGATCCCCAGGAGTCGAGAACATAGCCCGCAGGATACATTCCATCTGGGCAGGTAGGATCCCCCGGTCCTGACCTTCTTGTAGAAAAGATGGTGTCAATAGCGTTCAGAGACCAGCTGATCAATTCCATGGTTAATCCAATAGTAGTCCAATAGAACCAGTATCCAATATAATTTGAGGATTTCACAGTCTGGTGAAGTAGGGACTTGAAGGTTAAAGCAGAGAGCAGAGATAAGGGAGAGTGGAGGAGATGCGACCACCCTTGTCGGAGTCCCAAGTTGAAAGGGACCGATAGTCCACAAGTACCTTAAGGGAAAGTTGAAAAGAACTTTGAAGAGAGAGTTTTCATCAGCCAAGGTTCATCAGCCAAGTTCGGAGAGCAAATACGTCATCGGCTACGTAATAGTTATTTTATATGGCATGGTGTCATGCAGGACAAAGCGGGATGCACTGGCATGACAAATTGTGCAGTAGTGCGGGGATCAAATTCATGCAAGTGTCAAGTTGCCTATAGGAACAGTTTCTTTCCACAGGCCTTCACACTGATGGACAATTTAACCTGCTATAAAACTGAAATTCATGTACCTCATGTACAGCTTCAGCCTGTTTGTCAGTTTCTCCTTTGCACACAATTTTATTGCACATTTTTATTTGCACCTTTTATTATTGTGAATTATTTAGTGTTTAGGGTAAATGTCTACATACTTGTACGGAGAGAGTACAGTTCTACCGGAATCAGATTCCTTATATTCTTTGAAGATACTTGGCAAATAAAGGCTATTCTGATTCAGTCTTCATTCTTTCATTTAAAAAAAAACATACACGAACCATTCCAAACTCTTTTTTGATGCCGTATGTGACATACTGGGAGAAATAAACTGATGATGCTAAAAATATGTCCTGGTAACTCTGGATTGCCTTCTTTTCACACCAAAGATCAATGTAGGTAACCCATTTTCTCTTCCCTCGTGCTCATTCCTCATCCACCTCTCCTCCTGCTATTAAAATGACAGAACCTAAAAAGCAGTGCAGTCAGTGCAAAAGTACTAAATATAAAATCCATGATTCACTAAACTGCATCAATAACTCACTTCAGTTGGATGAGCTATGCCAAGCTATGATTACTGCTAATGCTATTCAAGTTCAAGTTTATTTCACTTCAAGGAAAGAACTTTGCAACACAAAATAAACAAAACTGATTCGTCAACCATTTAACCCATGCAACCGAAAGGGTGTATGTAGAAGCAAAGCTTATACACACCTATACACCTACCCCTTTGTGAGCAGAACAGCAAAACACAGACATCTTAAAATAATCAATAAACTCAAATTCCTCATCATATCCACACCAATAACAGCACACATTGCACAATCCAAAAATAATAATACAAAATCAATAACTTTATTGTCCATACTTTTTTTCATTTTACTTCATTTTAAACAAACAATAAATACAGTTGCTCAGACAGAACAAGTGGGACTTCAGCAATACAGTGTAAACAGAATGTACTATGTCCAATGACAAACCATCTAATAAACCATCTAATAATGAGAGGATAAACCTTTCATGATAAGAGAGGCCAAGTCTGGACCAATACATTTTAAGTATGGGATCCAGGTAAAATAAAACGTATCTGAAGAACCACTGAGCATGCACAAAATATATTCACTCGGGATGCATTCTAAGATTAAATTGTGCCATGACCTCTTTGTGGGAGCAAAGTCCTTGATCCAGAAATGTAAAATGTTCTTTCTTGCAATAAGAGTCAAAAGACCGAGTAGTCGATTACCCTTGGAATTTATATGTGGATATGAGAGACCAAGCAGAAAATAATTGGGATCCAAGGGTATGGCTATTTTAAAAATAGAGAATAAGTCCTTAGCAACATCAAACCAATAATTTTGTATCTTCGAACAAGACCACATACAATGAAAGTAATCACCAATTTCGGTCTTACATTTCCAACAAAGTGAAGAGAAGGATGAATCCATCCTATTTTTCAAAAGAGGTGTAACATGTATCTGATGCAAGATTCTAAATTGAATTGACTTGGTTCGATTACAGATGGAAATTCTAGCAGCCTTTTTCCATATTTCACGCGAGAGTTCAGGATCTATCAAAATGCCCATATCCCTTTCCCATGCCATTTTTACCAAAACTGAAGTAGAGGGAATAGTGGAAAGTATAGCTTTGTAAAATACAGAGATAGATTTTTTTACCACATTGTCCATACTTTAACCAACAGCTATATAGTCCTTCAAATTTGAATTGAATTTTCATAGAATTCAGAGAATTTAAACAATTTTCACATATTCAGAAAACATAATTTCCTTATATTGGCATTTAAACTGATTGATAATGGACATTGGTTGAGTTCCTTTGCCAGATAATTCCATATTTTAGGGCCACAAGTAGAAGCACAAAAACCTTTCCTGGTCATCCGAGTGCCAGCAATTTTAAAATGATACAAGCTCTTTAAATTATATTTTCCCTCTTTCTCCTTGAAAAAAATCTTGAATTCTGAGGGGCAGTTGCTTATTTTTCAATCTATACATTAATTGCACTGTCTTAAACGTAATCATATCATGAAGTTTTAATATTTTAGATTTAATAAACAATGAATTGGTGTGATCTCAGTAACCTACATTGTGACTCATTCTTAATGCTCTTTTTTGAAGAATGAATAATGATTGCAATGTAGTTTTATAATTATTGGTGGGAGCTAACTATTCAATTAAATCATCAGCTAAATAGAACTGCTTCAACAGCAGCATAGCACTCTTATAGTTACCCACAATTACATTATGACAAGGTGAACAGAAAATCAGGATGATATTAGGAAGAAGGTCACTGAAATAAATCAGTCTGGAATAGTTACAAAGCTATTACAAAGGCTGTGAGATTCCAAAGATCTATGAAAAAGTTGACAAAAAATTAATCCACATTTACAAGAAGTATACCTCTTTTAAACTATAGAGAAGTGAGTGTACTTTCAGTTTACTTAAACTATACTTTGTTTTGTACTGACGAGTATATCAAAACATCTAAGTATAATTGGTGTATATCAAAAACAATAGTGAATAGTGTTGGGCATGTCATTTTAAAAAAGTTATTACATCTAGTTACTTATCCCAAAACATAACTGAGTTACAGCTTTCTGATCACCTGCAAAATGCGGAAGTCTAAAAGTAAGTCCAAACGAGACAGAGAAAGTTTGCCGCTTGCTGCACCTGTAACTATGGCAGAGATTAGTCTTCTGTTGGAACACCACAAAGCTGCGCTGTCTGCAGACTGTAAGCCTTCTATTGAAAGTTTGTCGTCCAACTGGACAGTTTCCAATCTGTAGTGCATGACGACAGTTTAATGCATTCATTCTCTTGAATCCGGGCACACTCATTTTGATCAGCGTTTGGATCAGCTCAAGGCTGAATACTCTGCACTCCCAAAAAGACAAGCGGTTCAAATCCAAGAGGGCAAACCTGGAGGGATGGAGCAGATGCCAGAATGCTCGGATTGTAGGTTGACCTGAAGCTATTGAAGGTCTGCATCCTTCTGTTTTCTTCTTCCAACTACTAGTCGATGTTTTTGGAATGGAGGTGCTCACTTCACCACCAAAACTGGACAGGGCACACTGGAGCATAGGTCCTAAACTGGCTCCTGGAGGAAAACCCCAACATTATCCTGTGTGTTCATTGCTTTCAAATGAAAGATCTGGTGATTCTAGAGGCACGTAAGAGTGGTGACTTGACCTACAATGGACAGAAGATTTGGCTCTATGAAGATTGTACCTAGCATTCGGACTTCGTTCGAGGGGCTGCACGAATTGTTCAAGCACGTCGAATCCTGGCCAAATGTCTCAACCATGCCTGCACATACCTCCCCATCATACAAGAGCACGAATGAGCCCAAATGTCTTACGAATGGAGATTCAAAGGACAGTTGTGCAAATTCGAGCAGTATTCGAATTCCCTGTACAGCACTCATGTGTGCACACAACACAGTCAGACATATTCACACGGCCAGCAGGAATGTAGTGAACATGCATACCACTGTCAAGCTGCATTCGACCTAAAATTTGAATGGTAGACGATGTGCAGTCGTACCACAGTCTGACTGCATTCAAAGAATTCTCATGGCGTTCAAGGGAACCTTGAAATGGATCAGCACGCCAAAGCCTGCCGACACGTTCGGATTCTGCCCCCGATGAGCCAGATCGCTGCCTCCTGCATCCTGTGCAGGGCGTGCAAAGGAAATATTGTTGTAATGTTCAAAGTCTGTGGCACGCAATCATTATACGGACAAGATGTGAACATTGCACAATCACACCGAATAAACCATGTGTGTGTGTGTCTCAGAGCTTTTAAGAGATTTTAAGGTTCTGCTATTAACCTATAAAATTATTCACAGACTAGCGCCTCCCTACTTAGCTGACAATAAAACCTTACGTACCTTACGTACGAGAACCTTGCGTTCTCAGGGCGCAAGACTACTTTTTGTCCCTAGGGTGAACAAAAAGTCTGCGGGTCACAGAGCTTTCTCTTATGCACCTGATTTTTGGAATGATCTCCCTGCATCAGTAAAACAGTCAGATTCTGTAGAGACTTTCAAGTCCAGACTTAAGACACACTTATTTTCCTTTTCGTATGGCTAGCATACTGGCATAGTATGGAACTATGCTTTCTACCCTTTTAAATTAATTTTATTAGAGTGGGTCACGGCCTCAACTTTATCCAAAGTCTGGGTCTTTTAGTCAAGCTTATGGCTAGTGGCCGGTGATCACCTTAGTATTTCTTCCTTTTTTCTTGTAGCTTAATGCTGACAAATTACACCTTATTTGTTGTCTTTCTGCTACCTGATTCAGTTTTTTCTTTCTGTTTGAGGTGTGGCTCCATCCAGAGATGGGAGTGGGTGTCTTCTTCTGCAAGTCTCCCATCCTTTACACCAACATGGACTCCCATATTTGTATTGTTGATTGTGTCAGTAGCATGGCCCAAGCCAGAGTCACCCCTTGGAGTCTGGTCTGCTTGAGGTTTCTACCTCAAATCATCAGAGGGAATTTTTCCTTACCACTGTCGCCTGTGTGCTTGCTCTAGGGGTTGGAAAGGATAGACCTTACTTGTGTGAAGCGCCTTGAGGCAGCTTTGTAGTGATTTGCTGCTATATAAATGAAATAAATTGAACTGAAATTGAATTGAAGGATTATGAATACTTTCCGGATGCACTGTATATAGAGGACCACAGAAGAAGCCCTTGCGCACAGAGGTGGGCTTCAGCACAGCAGTGGATGAATACTGGTCATTCCTGAAAACTGAGGAGGACATCTGTCCATAGGAGGAGGATGCCACACACAATTAGTCTGTGATGGTGGAATGTAGCCAGGAGATCTTCTCACTGGACCTTACATATTTTATCCTGTGACTGGAAAATGCACTCATTCCATACATGATGGTGGCAGCCAGGAACTATTTGATGATGTGGATTTCTGGACATTACATATATCATCCGAGAGGAACTCATTCTACAAGTGGGTGAGTGCCCTGTTCATAGCTTTCTTCATCTTGTATTTTTTTTTTCTCCTCCATGGAACCAGGCTAGTCTTTGTTATTATTATTTATGATAATTTCATTACTTATTTTATTTTATTTGACTTTATTATTTAGAGGGATGCTCCTTATTGGGTACAGTCGGAGTAATTTCCACAGCATGTGTTCACATAATAGCAGGATAATAGCAGAATAGTATCAGCTGAGCACTTTGTGTGTAAACATGCCATCATTTCAGCTGTAAGTGGAGTTAGACATTCGTGAGAATGCTGCACAGCAAATCAGCAAAGCCTTGTCTCTGCAAAGACAGTGCTTGACATTCACAAGAGTGCCGTGTGGTATTCAAGCAGCACTCATGCAATATATTCTATATTTGTGATATTCATCCGACATTCTGGTGACATGTGTTCGCATGTTGTTAGTACCAATTCGGTAAGACACCATCTGAAATTTGTCGCTCATTCACATGTTTGCTCACAAATTTGCATCTCCAACTACTCTCCAACAGTTGTAAAAATAGAACCCCTGGCAAGCTGCATGATGACCAGAAGCTTTTAGTATCTATTAACAAGCTTTTGCCATAATTCTGGCTCAATATTTGACTGCTCTTCTTGGCAGAATTGGGAGAGTTCATTTAAATTGGTTTGTTTTCTGGCATGAACCTCTTTGTCTCATAGCAAATTATATGTCATGGTCTGCCTCCCAATCCTGTTTTTAACCAAGTTGCAGTTTGTGAGTTTTTGCCCAGATGGCGCACTCACAGCCGATTCATAACTGCTGCGCATCACCGCTCATTATGGCCGCACACCTGCCATGCATGAGCAACTGATGAGCAGCAGGCTATTTAAACTCAGACTTTCAGCTCACGGGTTGCCAGATACTTGACGATCATCTTCCTAGTGTTCCAGTCCTGGCCGGTGCTTTCCGAGACTCCTGACCTTGACCTCGTCTTCCTGCTGCTCCCATGCACTAAGACAAAGGAGCTTCCCACAGCTACAGTTGTATGTTTATAAATCATTGGTTGTTTGGATCAGCAATTTCAGTTAAATATATCATATAGCAGACAAACACAGTGATATTTGAGAAGTGAAATGAAGTTTATAGGATTTACAGAAAGTGTGTAATAATTCTTTAAACAAAATTAGGCAGGTGCATAAATTTGGGCACACCAACAGAAAAAATACATCAATATTTAGTAGATCCTCCTTTTGCAGAAATAACAGTCTCTATACACTTCCTATAACTTCCAATGAGAGTCTGGATTCTGGTTGAAGGTATTTTGGACCATTCGTCTTTACAAAGCATCTCCAGTTCAGTCAGGTTTGTTGGTTTCCGAGCATGGACAGCCTCTTAAAATCACACCACAGATTTTCAATAATATTCAGGTCTGGGGACTGAGATGGCCATTCCAGAATCAATCAATCAATCAATCAACTTTTTTCTTATATAGCGCCAAATCACAACAAACAGTTGCCCCAAGGCGCTCCACATTGCAAGGCAAGGCCATACAATAATTATGAAAAACCCAACGGTCAAAACGACCCCCTATGAGCAAGCACTTGGCCACAGTGGGAAGGAAAAACTCCCTTTTAACAGGAAGAAACCTCCAGCAGAACCAGGCTCAGGGAGGGGCAGTCTTCTGCTGAGACTGGTTGGGGCTGAGGGAAAGAACCAGGAAAAAGAGATCGATCACTAATGATTAAATGCAGAGTGATGCATACGGAGCAAAAAGAGAAAGAAACAGTGCATCATGGGAACCCCCCCACAGTCTACGTCTAAAGCAACATAACCAAGGGATGGTCCAGGGTCACCCGATCCAGCCCTAACTATAAGCCTTAGCGAAAAGGAAAGTTTTAAGCCTAATCTTAAAAGTAGAGAGGGTATCTGTCTCCCTGATCTGAATTGGGAGCTGGTTCCACAGGAGAGGAGCCTGAAAGCTGAAGGCTCTGCCTCCCATTCTACTCTTACAAACCCTAGGAACTACAAGTAAGCCCGCAGTCTGAGAGCGAAGCGCTCTAATGGGGTAATATGGTACTACGAGGTCCCTAAGATAAGATGGGACCTGATTATTCAAAACCTTATAAGTAAGAAGAAGAATTTTAAATTCTATTCTAGCATTAACAGGAAGCCAATGAAGGGAGGCCAACACGGGTGAGATATACTCTCTCCTGCTAGTCCCCGTCAGTACTCTAGCTGCAGCATTCTGAACCAACTGAAGGGTTTTTAGGGAACTTTTAGGACAACCTGATAATAATGAATTACAATAGTCCAGCCTAGAGGAAATAAATGCATGAATTAGTTTTTCAGCATCACTCTGAGACAAGACCTTTCTGATTTTAGAGATATTGCGTAAATGCAAAAAGGCAGTCCTACATATTTGTTTAATATGCGCTTTGAATGACATATCCTGATCAAAAATAACTCCAAGATTTCTCACAGTATTACTAGAGATCAGGGAAATGCCATCCAGAGTAACGATCTGGTTAGACACCATGCTTCTAAGATTTGTGGGGCCAAGTACAATAACTTCAGTTTTATCTGAGTTTAAAAGCAGGAAATTAGAGGTCATCCATGTCTTTATGTCTGTAAGACAATCCTGCAGTTTAGCTAATTGGTGTGTATCCTCTGGCTTCATGGATAGATAAAGCTGGGTATCATCTGCGTAACAATGAAAATTTAAGCAATACCGTCTAATAATACTGCCCAAGGGAAGCATGTATAAAGTGAATAAAATTGGTCCTAGCACAGAACCTTGTGGAACTCCATAATTAACTTTAGTCTGTGAAGAAGATTCCCCATTTACATGAACAAACTGTAATTGTTAAGGATTTTATATATATATATATATATATATATGTTATCACTGTTAAACATTTGTACCTTCGTCTTCTTTCTTATGAAAACGGTGTTGTGCTGTTTGCACCTAACCCCGAGAATGTATGTGTTATTCAACCTTGTTTTAGCACTCTGGGGTCAATCTGAGCTGGGAATGAAGGGCTGGATGTACTTATTATTATAATATAACTTTGTTTTCGCAGCCTCTAACGACTGGGAGTAAGAGAACGTTTTGACTGTTGTGATGTGGTGCTTAGTGTGAAGGAGTGTGAAGGACAGGACACTTCAGGCAGATGCAGAACAGCTGATAACTGCAACAGACGAACGAGATGTGCTGACCTGTGTAAAAGAAAGTGTTCTTCCTTACAGCTGCACTTATTGATGTATGCGTTTATGTTACGGGAAGAAACTTGTCTTGCGTCATCACCCCCACCCTTAGGACAAGTTTTTGTTTATGTGATGAGGGCGTCTCTTAATAAAAAGAGCGGAAAAGCAGGCCAGACTTTAGTGTAGCCTTGGTGTACAGCCTGACTGCACTCCGCGCGTAATATTTGACTTTCTGTCTCACTGGTGTTTCTTGACTCTGTTTGTCTTGTTAAAGGTTTTAAAAATGTTTGGAGGAGAAAATACCCAACATTGACTGGGGGCTCGTCCGGGATTTGAACCCGGGACCTCTCGCATGGCAGGCGAATTAGACAAATATGATTCAAACCACCGCAGCGCAATGCCTTTAATACCTATGACATGCTCTAATCTCTGTAATAAAATTTTATGGTCAACAGTATCAAAAGCAGCACTGAGGTCCAACAGAACAAGCACAGAGATAAGTCCACTGTCCGAAGCCATAAGAAGATCATTTGTAACCTTCACTAATGCTGTTTCTGTACTATGATGAATTCTAAAACCTGACTGAAACTCTTCAAATAGACCATTCCTCTGCAGATGATCAGTTAGCTGTTTTACAACTACCCTCTCAAGAATCTTTGAGAGAAAAGGAAGGTTGGAGATTGGCCTATAATTAGCTAAGATAGCTGGGTCAAGTGATGGCTTTTTAAGTAATGGTTTAATTACTGCCACCTTAAAGGCCTGTGGTACATAACCAACTAACAAAGATAGATTGATCATATTTAAGATTGAAGCATTAAATAATGGTAGGACTTCCTTGAGCAGCCTGGCAGGAATGGGGTCTAATAAGCATGTTGATGGTTTGGATGAAGTAACTAATGAAAATAACTCAGACAGAACAATCGGAGAGAAAGAGTCTAACCAAATACCGGCATCACTGAAAGCAGCCAAAGATAACGATACATCTTTGGGATGGTTATGAGTAATTTTTTCTCTAATAGTCAAAATTTTGTTAGCAAAGAAAGTCATGAAGTCATTACTAGTTAAAGTTAATGGAATACTCAGCTCAATAGAGCTCTGACTCTTTGTCAGCCTGGCTACAGTGCTGAAAAGAATCCTGGGGTTGTTCTTATTTTCTTCAATTAGTGATGAGTAGAAAGATGTCCTAGCTTCACGAAGGGCTTTCTTATAGAGCAACAAACTCTTTTTCCAGGCTAAGTGAAGATCTTCTAAATTAGTGAGACGCCATTTCCTCTCCAACTTACGGGTTATCTGCTTTAAGCTACGAGTTTGTGAGTTATACCACGGAGTCAGACACTTCTGATTTAAAGCTCTCTTTTTCAGAGGAGCTACAGCATCCAAAGTTGTCTTCAATGAGGATGTAAAACTATTGACAAGATACTCTAACTCCCTTACAGAGTTTAGGTAGCTACTCTGCTCTGTGTTGGTATATGACATTAGAGAACATAAAGAAGGAATCATATCCTTAAACCTAGTTACAGCGCTTTCTGAAAGACTTCTAGTGTAATGAAACTTATTCCCCACTGCAGGGTAGTCCATCAGGGTAAATGTAAATGTTATTAAAAAATGATCAGACAAAAGGGAGTTTTCAGGGAATACTGTTAAGTCTTCTATTTCCATACCATAAGTCAGAACAATATCTAAAATATGATTAAAGTGGTGGGTGGACTCATTTACTTTTTGAGCAAAGCCGATAGAGTCTAATAATAGATTAAATGCAGTGTTGAGGCTGTCATTCTCAGCATCTGTGTGGATGTTAAAATCGCCCACTATAATTATCTTATCTGAGCTAAGCACTAAGTCAGACAAAAGGTCTGAAAATTCACAGAGAAACTCACAGTAACGACCAGGTGGACGATAGATAATAACAAATAAAACTGTTTTTTGGGACTTCCAATTTGGATGGACAAGACTAAGAGACAAGCTTTCAAATGAATTAAAGCTCTGTCTAGGTTTTTGATTAATTAATAAGCTGGAATGGAAGATTGCTGCTAATCCTCCGCCCCGGCCCGTGCTACGAGCATTCTGACAGTTAGTGTGACCCGGGGGTGTTGACTCATTTAAACTAACATATTCATCCTGCTGTAACCAAGTTTCTGTTAGGCAGAATAAATCAATACGTTGATCAATTATTATATCATTTACCAACAGGGACTTAGAAGAAAGAGACCTAATGTTTAATAGACCACATTTAACTGTTTTAGTCTGTGGTGCAATTGAAGGTGCTATATTATTTTTTCTTTTTGAATTTTTATGCTTAAATAGATTTTTGCTAGTTATTGGTGGTCTGGGAGCAGGCACCGTCTCTACGGGGATGGGGTAATAAGGGGATGGCAGGGGGAGAGAAGCTGCAGAGAGGTGTATAAGAACACTGTACTTGTTCCTCTGCATGAATGCCTTAGTAGATTTTTAGCAGTGTTTAGGGTCATTGTCTTGTTGAAAGATCCAGCCCCGACGCAACTTCAACTTTGTCACTGATTCATGAACATTGTTCTCAAGAATCTGCTAATATTGACTGCAATCCATGTGACCCTCAACTTTAACAAGATTCCCAGTACCTGCACTGACCACACAGCCACACAGCATGATGGAACCACCTCCAAGTTTTACTGTAGGTATCAAGCATTTTTTTTTAGAACGCTGTGTTCTTTTTCAGCCATGCATACTGCCCCTGGTTATGTACAAATAACTCAATTTTAGTTTCATCAGTCCACAGCACCTTATTCCAAAATTTAACTGGCTTATCCAAATGTGCTTTAGCATACCTCAAGTGACTTTGTTTGTGGCGTGTACTCAGAAAAGGCTTCCTCTGCATTATAGCAGCATACAACATTGCTTTCTGCAAAGCGCGCTGTATAGTTGAACAAGAATAGTTGAAGATTATCTTGTAGGTCTTTGGAGCAGGTCTGTGGGTTGACTATGACGGTTCTCACCATCCTTCGCTTCAGCTTATCTGGCATTTTTCTTGGCCTGCCACTTTGGGCCTTAACTAGTACTGTGCCTGCGGCCTTCCATTTCCTCACTATGTTCCTCACAGTGGAAACTCACAGCTGAAATCTCTGAGATAGCTTTTTGTATCCTTCCCCTAAACCATGATGTTGAACATCTTTGTTTTCAGGTCATTTGAGAGTTGTTTAGAGGCTCCCATGTTGCCACTCAGAAGAGATGCAAAGAGAGGAAAAATTTGCAAATGGCCACCTTAAATACGCTTTCCCATGATTGGATTCACCTGTGTAAGGAGGTCAAGGGTCAGTGAGCTTACCAAACCAATTTTGTGTTCCACTAATTAGTGCTAAATGTATTCAAATCAATAAAATGCCCAAATTTATCCACCTGCCTAATTTTGTTTAAATAATTATTGCACACTTTTTGTAAATACTAGAAACTTCAGTTCACTTCTCAAATATTAGTGTGTTCATCTGCTATATGATAAATTTAAGTGAAATTTCTGATCCAGACATCCAACGATTTATAAAGGAAAATCATGAAAATTATCAGGGGTGCCCAAATGTTTGCATACAACTGTATACTCAAGTTCCTGGTCTCAGCTTTGTGCGTCCCACCTGTTCCTGGCTCTGAACATTCCAAGATCTCAGTTCATTCTCAAGACTGGCTTGAGAACCTGCAGCTCCCTAATTTCCACCGCCACAAGCGGGTTTACTCTCCACTCTGCAGGCACTCCCAGCGCAGCATTATTATTTCCTTCTTGTTAATAAATCTCTTTTTGTTCATAACCAGTTCTGTTCCTTGCTCCCAGCATTTGGGTCTGTAGCCTGAAATGGTCCAGTACTGTCTGGACCCCTAACCACAACATGATAACATAAAACCAGGATGCTCAATCTCTTTCAGTTATTTGAAATTTGTCACTTTTTTTTTTCTCAAAAAAATTTACACAAATTGTATTGAATTTTTTTGTTCTTGTGAGGCAAATTTTGTAACTCAAAATGATGAAGGAATTGAAAGCTGTTTTTTTTTTTTGTTTGTTTGTTTGTTTGTTTTTGTTGTTATGTTAACAAGTGCATTGGACAGAGTGCTGCTGCCTACTGGCAAGCGATGCAATTACATTGTAAATAAACAAGGGCTGACGTATACTCTGCATGCTCTTTCACACCACAAAATAAATGTACAAGTATATACATATGTTTGTAATGGTGGGTTGTTGCTTGTTTGATTATGTCTCGCTTCATTATAAAGTCATTCATACACAAATATTTTTCTGATCATCCATCTGGGCTTTTTTATTCTTGAGAAAAAAACATGTTTTTGTACCATGTTTTCCTTGACTTTCACCTTTAACCAAATTACTTCTAAATCTAATCACCTCTAGATGTTCATTCAAATAATATTCTCATCAGGTTGATCTATCTGGGGTTCTTGGTTGTTGATATACAAAAAGTGTTTTTCCAGACCATGTTTTCCTTGAAACTTTACATTGACCGTAGGTGTGTGTGCAAGTGTGAATGTGTTTGTCTATGTATGGCTCTGTGACAGACTGGCGTCCTGTCCAGGGTGTAACCTGGCTCACGTCCTATGACTACTGGGATAGGCTCCAGCCTCACTTGACCTAAGTGGGTGCAGAAAATGGAAGGATGTTTTCTTCGACATTGACTTTTGAGCTTTGAACAAACAACTCCAAAATCTATCCAAGTAATATGCCCACCAGGTTTTATCCATCTAGGTTTTATACAAAAGCTGTTTTTCAGACCATATTTTCTTTGACATTGACCTTTGACCAAACTACATCAACATTTAATATTCTCACCAAGTTTGAAGGAAATCCGTAAAGCTGTTTTTGATCTCTCTTGTAAATAGACATACACACCACTGAAAACTATATACTGCCACCACTTCGCCAATGCACAAGGTGAAAAACAACGCAGACTATTGGCTGATGACTGACCTCTAGTGGCTGCCGAGGTCGAGCTGCTTTGTAGTTTACATCTATTTAAAGACTTAATAGCAATGGGATCACTGAAAAGGGTTTCATATCTTTACAATTTACACATTTTAATAACGACTCATCTGTTTTCCCTCTAATATGACTTGCATACTGGTGTAGTATTGAATTATTGTTCCTCTTCTTTTAAATCATACTATTAACAACAGAACAGGCCTCAACCTCACTTTATGTTTTTCTTTGTTTCCTTCATTTTTTCTAAAAACCTTGTAAATGTTATAATGGCCTAAGCAGTGGGTCACCCCTCTAAGTCTGGTCTGCTTGAGGTTTCTTCCTCAGAAACATCACAAGGAGTTTTTCCATTACTACCGTCACCTGTGTGCTTGCTCAGGGGGATAGGTAAGGTTACACCTGTGAAGCCCCTGAGGCAGCATTGTTGTGATTTGGCGCTATATAAATAAATTTCATTGAATTCAATGTGCAGTCAGGTAATTTGACAATGTAACTGATTACACGTTTTTCCAATCTAATCTGGTCTGATTATAGTTACTTATTGTTTGGAATCTGGTTACATAAATGCGATCACATGTAATCTGTTACTACCTAACCCCGTTTATGACATTCTTTTAAATGATTAGAAATGTGTTTTGATGCTGAATGGAGAACCTACCTGAAAAATTCCATGAAGGAGAATCCATAACCGTGCTGTTCGGCAAGTCCTGCACACACAACATTGGCTGATGCTCCAATCAAAGTGCCATTCCCTTAACAGACAGGAAACAACACGGAAGAAAATTATTATTATTTAACTTTTTCCTTTACACATACTCCCCACCACATCATATTTGATGTTTTTGTTGTTGTTGTTGTTGTTTTTTTAATGAAAATGGCTCATTAAATTGTTGAAAAGGACCTAAGGCACATTTCCTCCAATTCCATCACTGAACAACAGCTCTGTCCTGACTCCTGAAGGATGAGTAGCTCTTGCCAAAAATGTTACTGTAGAGTAGAGACACAGAGGCGCTCACAGACGCTGGAATCCCTCAACTGACCCACAAAAAGTAGGTTAAGGAAAGCACCCTTTAAAATGGGGCCTGCAACAGTTTGGCAAAGGTTACAGATGTATGAATGGATGAACATACAAATGGGTGGAATCCATTTTTATAGACTGTAGGTAACTGGAGATAAAAATGCTGAATTAAAAAAGCCAAGCCTCAAGCCATCCACACTGCCTCTGTATTTGGACTGTTCAAAAATGGGCGGATTTCTCAAGTTGTGATTTTCAAAATACAAAAAAACAACTACCTTATGACGGGTGATAGAGAAGTTTTGAGCCTTCCCCAGAAAAAGTAGGGCATTGGTTCTACATCTTTTGCATTCTGAGAAACCAACATTTCTCAACACCCAGTGAGTCAAAATGTCACACATTCCTGAGAAATGCTGGTTTCTCAGAATGCAAAGGATGGAGAACCACACCCTACTTTTTCTGGGTCATGCTCAAAACATTCCAATTGCTCCTCGTATTCATATTTGCAATGAGCTCAGATTGCAAGCAAGTGCCCTGAATGCTGCCCTGTTATGGAAATGAGTGAAAAAAGAAATACAAGTGTAAACCTTTGTTGATGTGTAACCTTAACTGGATATAGCTGTCCTTTCCATGAGGCTATGATACATTTTTCTTCTTGTCTGTGGAATGTGAAAAATGACAATGATGATTACTTTTAGTTCTTCAAGATGGTACCCAAGAACAGCTGGCCCAAGTACTATGTGGAGCTAAAAATAAGTAAATAAATAACTAAAAATCATTAGTACTATAACCAAAAAAGAAACAATTTGTTAAGTGGAATGGATTTTTAAGTTTTTAATGTTCAGCTCAAAATAAATAGGAATAACAACTACAGTATGAGAATTTATAGGCAATTAGGATGTACAGGGTGGTCCAAAAAAATGCCCTATTTTCTTTTTGATCTCAATTTTTACTCAGATGAGATATTTTGAAAATTCTTTCACCAAACATTAGCAGAATGATGGGAGATTATGTCCTTCAAAGCTGATAGAAATTGAAACATTTTTGGTGGTCTGTCCTTAATAGTTGATAATGTGTTCTATCCAGGCTCCTCTTTGATGAATAACTTCAGCAACACGAACGTTGAAATTTTCGATGACTCGTCCAATCATGTCAACATAAGAAGGGAAATCAGGCACATACCAGCTGACATGATTGGATGAGTCATCGAAAATTTCAACGTTCATGTTACTGCAGTTATTCGTTAAAGAGGAGCCTGGATAGAACACATTATCAACTATTAAGGACAGACCACCAAAAATGTTTCAATTTCTATCAGCTTTGAAGGACATAATCTCCCATCATTCTGCTAATGTTTGGTGAAAGAACTTTCTAAATATCTCATCTGAGTAAAAAATGAGATCAAAAAGAAAATAGGGCGGGTTTTTTTTTGTTTGTTTGTTTTTTTTGGACCACCCTGTAAAAACACTTACGCTCTACTTCTAATTAGACTTCAGTCTTCCAAATACAGGTATTACTCTAATCTTTACTTCTGAACATACCACTATAAATGGGTAATCATTACTTCAGGGCTTTCAACCACTTGGTTAAATTACAAACTTAAAATCGAGCTCCTTTGGAAAACACAGACAACTGCCAACTTTCAAATAAAAAGAAAATCTCTGCTTGCTTCAACTTCTTAAGACCTCTCCATTGTTTCATGTCTCATGTAAGGGTGATGATGGGCAGTCATGGTACACATCCATCGATGCGACTCACATTTTAAACAGGCGTCAGCTTTGTAGCTGGAGCTGAGCGGTGGGCACATCATACTGCCAATCAATACGAAGCTGTCACAGAGCAGATGATTGGGCTGGAACACTGTGAGAGCTCTCCCTCTGTCTGTCTTTGTGTTCTTCCCACCCGAACACAGCTGCCATCTGCTGCAGGACCGGCAGCTGGGCTGTGGATCAGCCTGTATGAGGCGTGTGTCAATTTCACTAAAAGTACAGCCTGGCCTCAGGGAGTGACACAGCTGTACAAAACCTCACTGTCATCTGGATCATTTGATGTCTCCTTCTGGCAGAAACTATAACGAGCCCCACCTTTCAGGGATAAACTACAAAGTGCCTGATGTCTGAAGAACTCTGCAAAGTTTGTGCATTTCACATACACCCGTTTACCAACACAGCCTTCATACATCAGTCTGTGATGAGGCTGAACAGGTGCTGTCACTCACCTCCAAGACATGCCCCCATGGCCAAGGCGAAGATGAGCGGTTTCACAGGTAGGTTTACATCTGCATCCTGACTGAGGTTGATGAGCACTGGAATCTGGCAGTGCAGAGAGGAGTCAGAGCTGAAGCCATCACTTTACTGATTTCAAAAGACGTTGCTTGGATATTTGTAACAAGGCTTCACAAGCAACTTGAGAGGCTCATCTGTGTTTACCCTATTTTTGTGGCGTGTAAGTCGCACCTGTCAACAGTGGTGGGCACAGTTCTGCTTACCGATAATTATTGAAGCTCAGATCAGATAATAATCAGTAATCAGATAACTTTGAAAACCATCAGCAGACTAATTATCTTCCGATAAATTTTGGTCAGACAAATTTTAGACCATTAACCTATTTTTGCAGGTGTCGTGAACAAAGCTCAACAGTTACAAATATGTATGAAGTCCAAAATAAAAGATCTAAGTACATACCTGTTAATTGTTTTATAGCAGATGCACAGCTCTATCATCTGCAAACAGAGGAGAGCTGGTTCCAGGAGAAACTGCTCTATCCTCTGCTGGCAAATGAGAACCGGTCACAGAAAAGAAAAGCTCATTTCTTTTGACGCCATACAGATGGCCTGGCAATACTACCCAAGTCATCCAGAGGCATACAGTTTTAACTTATGGTTAAAATTTTAACCAAACTAATTTCGGACAAGTTGTTTAAATTAACGTCATGTCTGAAGTTTTATGAAGTGAAAATATCAGATATATGTTTTAGTTTGAAAGTAATGCACTAATTTTAAAGGTTTTAGTATGGACATGGTGTGTGCGCAGTGCATTATGGGTACTGACAGTGTAAAGGTTCATGACAGGAGAAATGCATTTGAGACCCTCTGATCAGGCTCCACACAGACAACAGCATTAAGCCCTTTGTATATTGTGCCTAAAACTCTCGTGAATATATTCTCTGGGTTTATAGACATTGTTATTGTGTTTGTTTTATGTAAAAATGTCAGAAGAAGCTCAGGTTGCTTCTCCATTATTTTCAATTGGAATCATTGTGAGCTGCAATGCTTCATGTTCTTTAACATCTTGCTTTTGTCAAACACTGACTGTCCACTTTGTTCCAGAGTAATATATAATATGTCTGAAATTCGGTTTGTGTTTATTAAATTCCACAATTCCACGCATCTTAAACGTAGCAGACATAGACGGATTATTTATTTGGAATAATAAATGATCCGTATGAAAACTGCAAGTTTTCAGGGTCTCTACTGTCATCTACTGGCCAGTAGTGTTCATGGATTCGCCCTAAGTACTAAGCATCTGGGCACCAGTAGATGGCAGTGTTCTATTTATTTTGACCGCGGTTATATCAGATGGTTGTCAAATCAACTTTTTGGCTTTTTGAAAATGGCTTTTTTTTTTACAAATAAAAAAATGGCATATTTTATAAAAATACATTTATATGTAAACACCAACACACACACCTCACATAGAATTAATGAGTCAACCAATCAGTGTTAGCGGAGGCTCATTTACCCATAATCCCTTTGGCATCTGTCTGTGTTTGTTACAAAACTTCAGAATTCATGCATTATTTAAAATTAAAAGATATATGTTATATTTTAACTTTGTACAAATGACAGAATTGACATTAATGGAGTTATTCTATCTGTATTAATTTTATTTACACTTCAAAACCATAGAAAGCACTGCTTTATTTTCCAAGACCTCCACCTCATGGCGGCATTGTTATTGCATAAAGAGTTGAGCTTTGCAGTTCCTCTCAGGTGCTTCACTGTTACAAGCTATGTAGTCAACAGGAGCTTCCAGCAGTGAGCAGGCCACTCAAAGACAGAAGTGCTGATTCATTGTTTGGGTCTGTGGTCGTCTTTGATGCTACCAGAAGCGATGATTCAGCTTGTTAGTTGCAAGTGTACCGGTGACAATACTAAAAGTTATCGGTTAGCTGTAGCTTCCGATAAGTTTTGGGTGTTTAATCAGTTTAGCTTCATAAAAGATAACTTTTCAGTTAGCTGATTATCTGTTATCGAAGCTAACTTTTTGCTTAGCTGTGCCCGCCACTGCCTGTCAATAAATGCCTTTTGAAGAGGAAAAAAAAGTTGAACGGCACTATAAGACTCTGCATTATGAGCTCTTTCATTTGGGATTTTTGTGCATTGTTGTAGTGTAGTTTTTATCATTGGGATTCATTTTTTATTTAAGTTTATTACCTCTGGTGACAAAGCTGGAGGAGGTTATGTTATCACCCCCTTTTGTTTGTTTGTTTGTGAACAGCTTGGAGCCCACAATTTTTCATATATCATTACAGAATTTCTACTGAAGATTCATATCCTGATAGGCAAGAACTTATTAAATTTTCAAGGGCATAGGTCAAAGTCAGGAAAATCGCTATCTTGAACACTGAATGAATTTTCAAAAATTCATAACTCTGCCAAAAACAATCAAATTTCTTATATTTTCTATTTTATAATGTTACGTAAGATGGTATCTTTTATCAACTGACAAAGTTTGATCTTCATCTGATCCAGATTTTGTGGACATTTAAATTTTGCATTGAAAACTTTATTGAATATATATTTTACATTATACGTATCTTAATCAAACATGCCCCAATCACTCTCATATTTGAAAATCAGGTGCAGACTGGCACTCACTATCACCTGACAAAGTTTGATCCAGATCTGATCGAGATTACAGATTTTGTGGCCATTTAAAGTTAACATTAAAAATCCCATTTAATGTACATATATTTTACATTATATCTTAATCAAACGTGCGGCAATCTCATATTTGAAAATCAGGTGCAGACTGGCACTCATCATCACCTCACAAAGTTTGATCTGGATCTGATCCGCATTGTGATTTTGTGGACATTTGAATTTAATATTGAAAAGCCCATCTGGTGTACATTTTGCAATATCTCAATTAAAAATGCCTCAGTCACTCTCATGTGTGACAATGAGGTGCAAACCAGCACTCAATTTCAATTTATTTCATTTTCCATAGTGCCAAATCACAACAAAGCTGCCTCAAGGTACTTCACACAAGTAAAGCCAAAATTTACCAACCCCTAGAGTCTAGGGGTTGGTAAGTTCGGTCCTCGAGAGCCATTGAATCCAATGAAAGGCGGGCCTTTCATTGGATTCAGGTGTGTTGGAGCAGGGAGACAACTAAGAGTGTCAGGAAGGTGGCTCTCGAGGACCGAACATGGCCACCCCTGCCCTAGACCAAGCACACAGGTGACAGTGGTAAGGAAAAAACTCTCTGTGATGATATTGAGGATGATATTTGGCACATCCACAGTGAAGCTATCAGCCCATCACTCTAGCTGTCTTAACTTCTTCTTCTGTAATCTTAATCAGATCTGTGTTGTTCTGGCTTCAGTTCTGGTGACTGGCATGTACTGTACATTGCAGAAAATCCCATTTGCATTTAAAAAGCCTTGGATTTTTTTTTTTCTTTTTTTGCAGTGTACACTGTGTCATTGTCCATCTGTACAATGAAACATCTTGTAATGAGCTTTAAAGCATTTAGGTATATGTGAGCACATACAAGAGACAGAAAGTCTGAAAATGTGGACACACTGTGGTTTTATCAGACACTTGTATAAAATATTTCATTATCTTCCGGTGCTGCAAGCATCATCTCATTCTGTCACTGGGATAACATCTTCTTCTTTGTTCACTGTCATTTTAATTGAACACACTGCTGAATTTTTTCGATCTCTATGCAATCCATTAATTTTCAGCCAAACAGACTGCTGCAGCATAATGAAGACAGAGTTGGTCAGATATAACATAATTAACTCGAACGATATGTCTCTCCTCTCAGCTGAATTCGAGGAAAAATTCAGGCGGGTCCACATGCGCACGCACACACATCATTTCCTATCATATCATTATGTTATATAGTGTTATCATGTCGACCTTTTCTGCATATGAGGCAGAGATAAGACTGTAAGAGCTTCTGTACACGTGTCTGCTTCTTATTGAATCATTTACAGTGAATGTTTACTGTCGCTTTACCGGTTATGTGCACCTGTAATTTGTCTGAAGATATCTGCTCACAAATAAATCAATGATATGATTGATAAAAATCATATGCACAACAACTAAAAACATTTGGTAAAAATACAAATGAAAATTGATAGTGAAAATGTTCTTACTGAGACATTACCGCATACTACATAACATTCTATTGTATTAATGATGTGTGACTGCATTTAAAAATATTATTTGTAGTGAAGTAGAAGATTCCTTTTTCAACTTTTTAAAAATGATCCTAATTTCCCTGATATTGGAGACAGTTGCCTTTATTGGTGATCTGAATCTGCCTCATAATATTATCTGTTCTTTCTTCATTTTCATTTGCATAGTGAGATAGACTTCCCTTTTGTCTCATTCTTTCTTGCCTTATGACAGATTAATAATACCCTGAGTGCACATTCTACTTTTTTCTTTTTAATCAAAGCCATTAAATAAGTCATATTAAGCGCTTTGTCAGAAAGCTAATACAAGTCTCCAGGAGTCTTATAAACAGATACTGATCTTCACAGCCAAAAAATACCACATAGATACTAAGATGAGGTACCTGGGAAAACAAAAAAAATAAAAATCAGGGAAACCAACTGTGCCTGTTGCCTTAAAGACAAAGACCCTGTTGCTTGGCATGTTCCCCCCTTTGAAAAGACAGTGTCTGACAGAGCGTACGGTCGTGTCACCTGTCAGAGAGAGACAGAGTCTAAAACAGATTGTACGTATACTGGAGACCTAGAAGAGTTGATATGAAGCCCAATGTTCTAATTAATTACCAAGTAGTAGTAGATATGTGGAGG
Source organism: Thalassophryne amazonica (assembly GCF_902500255.1). NCBI lineage: Eukaryota > Metazoa > Chordata > Actinopteri > Batrachoidiformes > Batrachoididae > Thalassophryne > Thalassophryne amazonica. Next base: position 100,608,675 of record NC_047112.1, on the reverse strand, counting down.
AAAGCAGCGGCCATGGCCAAGAACTGTAAAAAAGCCATGAAATTTTCATAAAATCAATGTAAAATCACTACAGAAAAGTAATGTAAACCCAAAAACACATTTTTTTTTTGTTTCAATCACAGTGGACTTTTGTAAACTATTAAACAGAATGTTTTTGTTAGATGTACAACAATATGTGATTCTAATCAAATGTATTTGTTGAAACTACAACTATTTGTAAAAAAAAAAACTGAGAAATACTGTAATACTCATTACAAAGCAATTGTGCTAAATTGACATGCAAACATTGTAAAACCTATAGTTTTAGTCAGTTGTTTTTAAAAATACAAGAATTATATGTAAGTCACTTTACAAGTTTATGCTATAGCCTAACTTTAACATGATTGATGAAACGACGCAAATTTGGATAGGCCTATAGGCTACAGGTAGGCTATTTGCAGCTTGTAGAGTAGGCTAGGGAGTAGACCTATAAGACATTATTATCGCTAGTCTAAGTACTTCTGTTCAGTCATAATTCTTGCATGCTTTGTTTCTTTTAATTGTAATGCGATACGATAGACTAGGCTCTCTTTTTTTGTAGATTTAACAGTTTTTTAATGTGAGTCAGCCGTGGTTCATTCACTGTAAATCCAGTTACATATTATGTCTGTAATGTTATCTACTGTGCTGCTGTATTTTTTACAGGAATTCCCTGGTAACCACAGCTGCCAGCGTTTTCCTGTAAAAACAACAGTTTTTTTTTTTTTACAGTGAGTGGTTGGTGTGGTTGGCTTTAGTATAGAAAGTTCCTGGTTCAAACCTCACTCCTTGAAGATTTCTCCATGTAATGTGGAGTTGTGTTAGGGTTAGGTGTAAAACTTGTGCTAATTCAACATGCAGGTCCACCCTTGGATCTGCTGTGGTGACCCCATGTGAAAAAAACAAAGGAGCAGCCAAAAGGGCTTCCTTTTTATTAGATATTTGGAGGTGATTAGCAGATCTGCACAAGCTCTTTGTTTGCTGTTTTGCTTGTTTTGAGGAGCTCTGCACTGACAGCTTGGCACGACACCGCTCATCATCCTCATACGGTTTGGAGTTGGGTTTTAAGTGTAATCACTAAGTGCTAATGCAGCATCGCGTGGGTGCTCATAGTGCCTCATTTGTAAAAACAAATTTTTGTTGATGTAGAAGTACCCTACTAAAGCACAAGTTAGAGTTGTGACTGCAGTCAGTGACATTGTGCTCATTTTGGCACACAGTTTTAATTTTTCTGACAAAAGGTTATTCAGTTTCTTCCTGTTTTAGTGAACAACTAGAGCACTGCGCTCGTAAAGCACAAACCTCGGCCAGCACGAGTTTCCAATTCCACAAAGTTTTACCTTGGAAAAAAATTTTCAAGGTCAAAATCCCATTAGAAGTGGTTTTTCACAAGCTAAAATATAATACAAAATATAGATCGAATGGGCTTTTAAATGTTAAAATCAAATGTCCACTAAATCAGCAATACGGATCACATGCAGATCAAACTTAGTCTGTTCATTGAGAGTGCCTGTTTGCATCTCATTGTCACAAATTAGAGTGATTGAGGCACTTTTGATTGAGATATAATGCAAAATAGGCTTTTCAATATTAAATTCAAATGTCCTCAAAATCCACAATCCAGATCAGATCTAGATCAAACTTTGTCAGGTGACAGTGAGTGCCAGTCTGCACCTCACTTTCAAATATGAGAGAGATGGGGGCATGTTTGATTAAGATATAATGTAAAATATACATTAAATAGGGTATTCAATGTAAAATTTAAATGGACACAAAATCTGTAATCTCAATCAGATCCGGATCAAACTATGTCAGGTGACAGTGAGTGTCAGTCTGCACCTCACTTTCAAATATGACAGATGGGGGCATGTTTGATTAAGATATAATGTAAAATACACATTAAATAGGGTATTCAATGTAAAATTTAAATGGCCACAAAATCTGTAATCTCAATCAGATCCAGATCAAACTTTGTCAGGTGACAGTGAGTGCCAGTCTGCACCTCACTTTCAAATATGAGAGAGCTGGGGGCATGTTTGATTAAGATATAATGTAAAATATACATTAAATAGGGTATTCAATGTAAAATTTAAATGGACACAAAATCTGTAATCTCAATCAGATCCGGATCAAACTATGTCAGGTGACAGTGAGTGCCAGTCTGCACCTCACTTTCAAATATGAGAGAGATGGGGGCAATGTTTGATTAAGATATAATGTAAAATACACATTAAATAGGGTATTCAATGTAAAATTTAAATGGCCACAAAATCTGTAATCTCAATCAGGTCTGGATCAAACTTTGTCAGGTGAAAGTGAGTGCCAGTCTGCACCTCACTTTCAAATATGAGAGAGCTGGGGGCATGTTTGATTAAGATATAATGTAAAATATACATTAAATAGGGTTTTCAGTGTAAAATTTAAATGGCCACAAAATCTGTAATCTCAATCAGATCCGGATCCAACTTTGTCAGGTGACAGTGAGTGCCAGTCTGCACCTCACTTTCAAATATGAGAGAGCTGGGGGCATGTTTGATTAAGATATAATGTTTAATATACATTAAATGGGGTTTTCAGTGTAAAATTTAAATGGCCACAAAATCTGTAATCTCAATCAGATCTGGATCAAACTTTGTCAGTCGATAAACAATACCATCCTACATAATGCTCTCAAATATGAAAGAAATACAATCTTTTTTGACCGAGTTATGAATTTTTGAAAATTCATTAAACTTTAAAGGAAATGAGCTACTAAAAGATATTATTGCCACTTTGTATTGAACTCACCAAAATGATACAAATCCACACAGTTTTGACCCTATTTAGACTTCAATGCAGAATGTATTGTGAGCATGAAGCCTTTGTGTGTGAGACTGCACTTAAATACAGCGGAGTGTGAAAGTAGATCAGGCTTCTTACCATAGTGGCAGTGAAGGGGATGTTATCAATAAGAGAAGACGCCAGAGCAGAGATCCATATCACCAGTATGATGGCTAAAGCCAAGCGTTGATCTTCTGGCACTGCCTGAGGGGGAGACAGTAATAGTGACAGATAACGGGTGTTATCGTGGCTCTTAAGATGACCAGGGGTGTGGAGACTCAAGTGTACCATTCTCAGCTGGGACAGGCCTTTGATAACCCTCCCCAATCCCACGCTCACCAGGCAAGTATTTCAGCTTTGGAGGCGTTAAGGTGGCAACCCTACCTCATCATGTCATGGTCCAGTATGTGCTGCTCTAATTAGCTCATGCTTAACATACAAAATTGAGTATGCGACTTAGTTTACCTCGCCCAAATGCCCACGCCCCTCTCAGTAAACACAGATTTAAATAAAACACATATAAGCGATCGATATTTCTATCAAGACTTTCCATCTGATGTAGATACTCAAAGTGCTCTACAATAACGTCTTACATAAGTCACACACACACCAATGTCTGCATGCTGAGCAGTTTGGGGATTAGGGACCTTTGTTAACCCCTAAAATGTGAATCAGCTGCAAATCATGAATGATCCACAAACCGTTAATTGCAAAACATGAATACTGAAAAAAAATATCTCCCGAAACGTGAACGCAGGTCTCACAAAACATGAATATCATTCATGATAGATATATTTTTTTCAGTTAAAGTAGTTTACGGATTTTAGTTTATGGATCAATTACTGCAGGACATCTTGATCGCAAACACTATCAATGCAAAAATGTTTTTGTTTGTTTGTTTGTTTGTTTATTGGAGGTGTGGGGGGGGGAGCACTACATTACACTACAGCCGGCAAGGCGGGGAGGTGAGTCCCGAGCGGGCTTTCACTTTGGGTGTCAAGGGCCTGACCCGCTCCAAGCACAGTGTCAGGTGAAGAGTTTGACTGGGACGGTACATCTGTCAAACTGTATAACAGATTTATAATAAAGTTATAACAAATTTTTCTAATGAGTAATGTTTGGTTTTGTCTTGAAAAAATGACTTTTATGTATGTCGGATAAATCTTGTTCACTCAACACGCACGCTGTATTGCACATCGGGGTACTTTGTGTCCTTTTTGCCCTCGTTGGTAGGGTTGGCCGTGCCCCGTGTAGGCACGGCAGCATTACGTTAGCAGCATAGGGAGTGTGCACTCTAGCTTCACTATATCCAACTCTATGCCAGCATGGCAATATGAGGTTGTCACGCTGGCAAGAGATACATTATGTATTTGGGAGTGGTATTTGCTCTTGAATTTCAGATTTAAGTAATTATTTGTTTAAATTTAGTTCTATTTCTGTTGGTGAGGCCTTACATGGCCTTCAACTACTCAGGATTTGGATAATATCACCTGGGAGTGATATCAAACCAAATGAGCAGCAGCAGGACTGGGATCTTGTCCGTACCAACTTGAAGATGGACAATGGAAAAAGGACCCTACACAATGGCCAGATGTTCAATATCCTGATATCTATTCCTATCTCACAGACACATCAGGTATTTATGAAAGTAATTTGTATTTTATGTCATTTATGTCGTGTATGAATTGTGAAGTGCTGGTCTACCCCAGGAGGGGCCGTGCTGCTGATTATTTCCCCCCAAAGTAATGCATGATACTGATCGATGTGATGCATCTTGGTGTGTCATCATTATGCTTTATGAAGTACTGGCCTGTGCCGAGGAGGGCCATGCTGGCCAAATGTTGCATTTGATGTTGTGTTTTTAATATCATGCTGGATTTTAATTTTCTTTGTCACTTTGTTGATACAACCCACTGCCTTGCATTGCCCAGGCATTTTTAAAAACAAAAACAATGGCTAATATATATATATATATATATATATATATATATATATATATATATATATATATATATATATATATATATATATATATATATATAAAAACAAACATAAAAAAACACATCTAATTTAACTGTGCGGTACTTAATCAATCCACCCAGTTTGATTATTGTCATGCCAGCCAGCATTGCTAAGTACATTGCTAAGACCTCACAGACAGAGCAACCGGATACCGGATTCAGTCAATAGAACGCTGTTCAGGCCGATTCTTGATGCACAGACTCTAGAGCACAAAGGGCATTGGAATAGTTGAGAGTCAGGTCTAGGAATCCCTGCTTTTCGCCTACTCCTGGCGCTGGCAATACGGTCCCGTCCTGCAGTCTCAAAGTTTGCATGGGCCCTCTCTACAAAGAACCTCCATTTCAGTTCTATTTGAAACATAGGCTTCAAGTTTGTTTGGAGCCAGGCCGCACAGCTTCAGGTTATCCTTTACGGCATCCTTAAACCGTTTTTTGGGCGTCCGACTGATCGTGTTCCTTGCGCAAGCTAAATAAATAAATAAATAACAACAATTTATGGCTTCATGTGAATAGTTATATCAACTTAAATCCTCATTTCTTTCAACAATTTTGATCAAAACTAAAAAGAAAAGCCCTCATATCCCCTGATGATTGACTTACTAAGGCCACATAAAAAGTTAAAAAGCATAATATCACGTTTACATTTTGTAAGTTAGGCCACAATGAATAATTAAAAAAATCACAACAACACACAAACCTTCCTTGTTGATTAAATAATCATTGATTTATGTTGACTTTAATTAACATATTGCCCTAGCAAACCTAAGCTGCTCTTTTTATACATACGTATCTTTCTGTTGTCATGGGTTGCACAGTTCAAGTCAATTCAATTCATATCCTGGTCATGTCAGTGGAGTGGCAGAGAAGTATGTGAGGGTTGTGCAGGACACAAGGATAGTGTGACAGCGGTGAGATGTGCAGTAGGAATGACAGACTCATTCATGGTGGAGGTGGGATTACACCAAGGATCCTCGCTAAGTCCTTTCTTGTTAGCAATGGTGATTGACAGGTTCACTGATGAGATCAGACAAGAGTCTCCATGGACTATGACATTTGCAGATGTCATTGTGATTTCTAGTGACAGTAGAGAACAGATGAATCTAGCATGGAAAGGTGGAGCTATGCTCTGGAGAGAAGGGGAATGAAAGTCAGTAGCAGCAAGACTGAGTACATGTGTGTGAATGAGAGGGAGCCGAGTGGAATAGTGCGGTTACAAGGAGAAGTGGTGAAAGTAGATGAGTTTAAGTTCTTTGGGTCAACTGTCCAAAGTAATGGAGAGTGGGGTAGAGAGGTGAAGAAGAGAGTGCAGGCAGGATGGAGTGGGTGGAGAAAGGTGGCAGGAGTAATTTGTGACAGAAGAATATCAGCAAGAGTGAAGGGGAAAGTTTACAAGACAGTAGTGAGACCAGCTATGTTGTATGGCTTAGAATTGGTGGCACGAACAAAAAGACAAGAGGCAGAGCTGAAGATGTTGTGATTCTCATTGGCAGTGACAAGAATGGACAGGATTAGGAATGAACATATCAGAGGGACAGCTCACGTGGGACGGTTTGGAGGCAAAGTCAGAGAGGCGAGATTGGTAAATGGATGGCATTTATATAGCGCTTTTCCATCTGCATCAGATGCTCACAGCGCTTTACAATAATGTCTCACAATCACTCCAATATCACGGTGCTACCATACAAGGCGCTCACCACACCTGGAGCAACTAGGGGATTAAGGACCTTGCCCAAGGGCCCTTAGTGATTTTCTGGTCAGGCTGGGATTTGAACCAACGATCATCTTGTCTCAAGCCCAATGCTTAACCACTAGACCATCAATAGACCAGACTGAGATGGTTTGGACATGTGCAGAGGAGGAACCCAGGATATATAAGGAGAAGGATGCTGAGGATGGAGCCGCCAGGCAGGAGGAGAAGAGAGAGATCAAAGAGGAGGTTTATGGATGTGCTGAGGGAGGACATGCAGGTGGTTGGTGTGACAGAGGACGATACAAAGGACACGGTCAGATGGAAACAATTGATCTACTGTGGCAACACCTAAAGGGAGCAGCCAAAAGGAGAAGAAGAACAAGATATTTTACCTAGGCCTGTTGTATACCCAATAATGTGTATTGTGTTCTCCAGGATACTTAACTCAAAGTTATTTTAGGCCTTTATTAGACCTACGTCGATGTTCGGTCCAAGGCTTTGCCTTAATTGTATTACTTGTGAACTATATGTTTAAAATAAAGAAAATGTGCTTTTTATGAAGATGGCTGATACTGAGACAGTGTTCGGTGTGCTCGCCCAGGCTGAGGGCCACAGCGTCTCCCCGTCTACCTGTTGTCTCCTTTGGAGGAGGCAGAGGGAAGTCATGCAGTTCTGCACAGCATGTTCCCCATTGTTTGGGGAGGCTGAGCAGGTTAGACACCGTGAACAGCACACCAGCTGTCATGTGTGTTTATTAGAGTTCAACAGGACCATGGCCAAAACGCGAGCTGACGGTTCTATTATAGGTGCAATTTTCCTGTAAGAAACTCTTCACTTCCATGATGCACACAGGCAACAACGTGTGAGAATTACCTTTCAACTGCTGACAAAAGTCAGATGTAAACAAAATTAAATTCATAGCACTGCAGAAAAAAGGGTTGGCATGCATGAAATGAAATACTGTGTCACCTGTGCCTGATTACGAATTAAGTCAGCTGCAGGAGTCTGATGGATGGTTAAGGCTGGAAAATCTAAGAGAATACTCACCTTTATAAGCAGAGCTGTCTGTTCTCCAATATAGTCGATAAGCTGCAGCTGGGCTAAAGCCTGTGACAATGAAGACAATACGATTAACCTGGAAAAAAAGTCTAAAGATAATAACTCATAGGTGGGATCATGTAAACCAAGAGAAGAAAAGCCATTTAATTTCTATTTAATTAATATTTTCTTGTTATCATTCGTGACAACATAAACAAAAGAAATTTTATGAAAATAGTTTTTGAAGGTTAGCCTGAGTACAGCGAGATAGAAAACTAGCGAGTCCAAAACAAATCCTCACCCCTTTGGGTTTTCCAGTGTTTTATGACATCAAATCTAATCGAACGAATGGCTTGCGTAAAGAACGCAGCTCGTTTAATATAACACAAATAAAGTGTCACTTTCAGAGCCAGTTGTTCTCTCAACACGTCAGGTATGGATACAAGAGCATTTCAAAGTCACTGAACATTGCTGGAAATTAATTTCTGTCAGGCATAAAGACATACAAACAGTATGGTAGTGTATAGTACATCTCTCTGGATTAGGCAATTCTCAAACACTGCGTGAATGTGCAAAAATAGGCGGCCACGTAGGGATCAATTGAAGAATTACATAGGGGTCAAAATATAAAAATGCTCCAGTCATATTGAAAATTATACCACATTATTTGTCTGATTGTAAAGATTCCAAAAAGGTATAGTTTGGACTATCTACGACTGAATTCTATAGAGTTATGGGGTAAAAACAACAAGAATGGTGACAAAGTTCAGTTTCAGTTTGTACAGGGGTCAAAAGTTAGAGTTACTCCAATTTTGTTCAAAGGTGATGCAAATTATTGTTAAGTTAATAGGGTTTCAAAAAGGAATAGTTTGCACCATGTATCATGCTTAGTTATCACGTTACGGGGTAACATATGTCACATGTCATAGAATTCAATGGCCATCAACATTATTTGACCTTTACTTTAGAGACCAAGCATTCAACACAGTCAACACTAGTCCATTTATTAATCCAAGTAGCTCAATCAACAATTTGCACATTTTTTACTAAAATTGGAGCAACTTTTGGAATCTTTATGATCAGACAAACAATGTGGTATAGTTTTCAATATGATTGGAGCATTTTTATATTTTAACCCCTGTGTAATTCTTCAATTGACCCCTATGTGGCCACCTACTGAAAATGCTCTTTTTTCAAAAGAGCAATGTCTAAGGAGAATTTGTGCTGGATTTGGTGCTTGTATCACCATGTGAAGTATTGTTTCAGTTATTTGCTGCACTACAAGAGACACAAGACAACTCTGCGTCTGTGGCTGTGACTAGAGAGACTGCATAGAGAAACTCTTTCTTCTCCAGCCACAGCTTCATGGTAGCCCAAAGACGAAAGAAAGATAGAAAGAAGATGTGAAGTCTGGGCTTCTAACACCTTCAAACCTCACATATACTGGGTGAGTGTGTCGTCTTTCAGCTGCACCCATTTTTGGTCAGGGTGACCACAGCGGATCCAGCAAGCATCCAAGTACTAACTAGGACTTAGACTCTGCTTCTGACACCTGGCAGGATCAGACTTACGCAGAGCAGACTGGCTGCTATATACGGGGTGAGTGTAAGTTAAGAGATTGGGCAAGAAACCTGCAACTGTTTTTGAGAGGTAAAAAACAGAGTTGTGCGCTCTGTGCTGCTTGATAAACTATCAGCATTAAGTAGCATAACTTATAGCTCACAAATCTCTCTGCACCCAATGATAACTGTGAACTAGAGCACCGCGCTCGTTGAGCGCAAGCCTCTGCCAACACTAGTTTCCAATTACACAAATTTTTTCTTGGAATAGAATTTCAAGGTAAACGTGTTAGAAGTGGCTTTTCATGACCTAAAATGTAATTCAAAATACAGATCAAAAGGGCTTTCCAATATTAAAATCAAATAACCACTAAATCCGTAATACAGACCAGATGCATCATGTCCAATCAACTGAATTTACCCCAGGTGGACTCCAATTCAGCTGTAGAAACATCTCAAGGATGATCAGTGGAAACAGGATGCACCTGATACTCAGTTTTGAGCTTCTTAGCAAAGGCCGTGAATACTTATGTGCAGTGAGGAAAATAAGTATTTGAACACCCTGTGATTTTGCAAGTTCTCCCACTTAGAAATCATGCAGGGGTCTGAAATTTTCATCTTAGGTGCATGTCCACTGTGAGAGACATAATCTGGGAAAAAAAAAAAAAAAAATCCGGAAATCACAATGTATGATTTTTTAATAATTTATTTGTATGTTACTGCTGCAAATAAGTATTTGACCCCCTATCAACCAGCAAGAATTCTGGCTCACACAGACCTGTTAATTTTTCTTTAAGAAGCCCTCTTATTCTGCACTCTTTACCTGTATTAATTGCACCTGTTTGAACTTGTTACCTGTATAAATTACACCTGATCACACACTCAATCAATCACACTCCAACCTGTCCACCATAGCCAAGACCAAAGAGCTGTCTAAGGACACCAGGGACAAAACTGTAGACCTGCACAAGGCTGGGATGGACTACAGGACAACAGGCAAGCAGCTTGGTGGAAGACAACAACTGTTATGATTATTTATAAGAAAGTGGAAGAAACACAAGATGACTGTCAATCTCCCTCAGTCTGGGATTCCATGCAAGATCTCACTTTGTGGGGTAAGGATGACTGTGAGAAAGCTCAGAACTACACAGGAGGACCTGGTCAATGACCTGAAGAGAGCTGGGACCACAGTCACAAAGATTACATTAGTAACACATGATGCTGTCATGGTTTAAAATCCTGCAGGGCAGCAAGGTCCCCCTGCTCAAGCCAGCACATGTCCAGGCCCGTTTGAAGTTCACCAGTAACCATCTGAATGATCCAGAGGAGGCATGGGAGATGGTCATGTGGTCAGATGAGACCAGAATAGAGCTTTTTGGAATAAACTCCATTTACCATGTTTAGAGGATGAGAACAACCCCAAGAAAACCATCCCAACCGTGAAGCATGGGGGTGGAAACATCATACTCTGGGGGTGCTCTTCTGCACAGGGGACAGGACGACTGCACCGTATTGAAGGGAGGATGGATGGGGTCATGTATTGCGAGATTTTGGCAAACAACCTCCTTCCCTCAGTAAGAGCATTGAAGATGGGTCATGGCTGGGTCTTCCAGCATGACAATGACCCCAAACACATTACATTTACATTATGTCTCTCACAGTGGACATGCACCGAAGATGAAAATTTCAGACCCTTCCCTGATTTCTAAGTGGGAGAACTTGTAAAATCGCAGGGTGTTCAAATACTTATTTTCCTCACTGTACATGTGATTTCTTAGTTTTTTATTTTGAAGAGTTATTTTATATTGAGGTGCTGTGAATACTTGTCTGGATGCACTTAATATATCATAGACAGACATACAGACAGACAGAATAATTTTAAACATTTGTTTAAATAATCTGATATTTTTATTTGGATTTGATATTATAAAGCAATTTTGAACACTTTTTTAAAAGGACTGATTTTAATTTTTTAATGGAAACTGTATATCCCACATGTGGTTTATATTTATTTTTGTCACAACTATACACACAACAAATGGAGCTGATTTATTTTGTGTCAATTTATCTGACATCACAAAAGTACTTAGAAGTCCCTTTTGTTGGATGATAGAATATCGTGTGCATAAATTTTCAATATGGTAGGAATAAATACCTTAATCAAAACGAAAAGGCCAGCAAAGAACAGCAACGTTGCCCACTCCACCCGATGCAAGATGATCTCAAAGTCCTGGATGTCTGCCAGAACCAGAAGCCACAGAGCCCCCAGAATAGCAATCCAACCTGAGAAAAAGAGCATCAAACAGCATTCACACACATAAAAATAGTTCATGAGCTCATGTAAGAATTTTTCACACCTTGTTAAAACAAAACTCACAAAAAACATGAGAACGTATTTAATTAAAGTGTGAAAACGATGAAATAGCGTTCTATCAGTTCTAGGTTCACATAAATCTTACTGTAAATCCTGATACGTTAGTTTAACTGAAATGATTTGAAGAAATCAACTGCTATGAACCAGATAAGTTCAGTTAACTCAGATAATGCAAGCATTACATGTTATTTGAATATAGTAAAATGAACGTGATTTATTTGGGTTGCATGGGCTCATATGATATAATTATGTAATAATTTGAAGTATTTTGCATTTATTATTTTGCACGGACTGGGTGTTGGGTAGGGTTGTCTAAATTTGCAGCTTAGGTTCCTTTGTTGGTGATGAAAGGTTTACTGACCTTGATTACATGGACAGTGCCGTGATCTACAGTATGTGGAATCAATAGATACTTGGAAACCTGAAGAAGGAGTCAGGTTCCTGGGTTTGTGATTGTCCTGGATCAAGACTATGATCCTGTTGTATGGCTGGGGGGCCTGGCTGCCTTTTTGTTTCTGTCTTTTGTTTTTCCTTCCAGGTGGCTTGCATTTGGGACTGAGTGGCTGTGTTGCTGAGGTTATCAGGACCTCACCCTGATCACCTGCGGCTCGTCAGGACTCACAGCTGAGGTGCATCTATATGGATTGGAACATGGTGGCATTTAAGACTGGAGTATACAGTGTGTATTTGCCAGAGACTCGACCTTGTGACCAGACGGGTGAGATCGTCGTCTCGGGAGCCATCTCATCATCAGTGGATGCAGAGAACGTCCAGGGTTTGATGCACGGTCTGTGAAAGAGGAGGGGGTGAGGTCTCACGCTCGTCAGCACACTTCCTGAGGTACGTTAGATTTTGTGACTAACATTTATACAGTCAGTAAATGTGGTGTCCCTCACACTTTTTTATATTGAGCTGTATGTTAGTCATGTATCGGCTTCCACTGCAGTGGAGTTTTGTGAACTGGATGTTCCATGCCTGCAGGTTGGGAAGCTGATTAGTAATTAAGCCAGGAAGTGTTTGCTGTTTGTACACCTTTAAGTGTTCTCTCTGTGTGTAGAGTGTGGACTCACATAATGGTTCCTTCTTTCACAGACTCGGTTTGTTGCGGCCACCTGGGGGGTGTCAGCGGGGTCCTTGGGTCCGAACAGCTTCTGGCTCCGGACCGTTAGCGCTGCTGGGAGCGCACCACGCCAGACCGCACTTTCTTTTATTTTTTGTATCACTGTTATGTATTAAATTCAGTTAGCCTTTGTACCGTGCTCTGCTTATTTCATACTGGGTCCTTCAAACGCTGGTCGGTTCTCCGAGCTGCGTCCGACACATAACAGATCCAAGCTTTCAATGACTTCCTGGACTCAGCCATCAGAAGTGTATCTGTATGCACTGAAAGTGCCGAACTTGTAGAAAGATTTGCTGCATGATGTCTATGTGTCTAGGTCCACGACCTTTGAGGTCAAGTCACACGGGAAGACCTTATAGAGTCGAGAGGTTTCTTGAACAGAAGTATTTCACGTTGCTGTTACCTTTGCAGGAGATTGTCTTCAGGGTCTTGGTGCTTCCTATCTTTCTGTATGGTTGCGAGACTTGCACACTAACCAATGACCTAATGACTGGATGTATTTGGTAGTAGGTCTCTTCAGAGGATCTGTGGGTACCACTGGAATGACTTTATGTCAAATGAGTAATTACTTACGGAATAATCCAGAATGCATATCCACATGGACTGGAAAAAGCCAAAGGGATACCCATGTTGTGTGGGCTGCTGAAGAGGAGGTACTGCTGGCCCACCACCACTAGAGGGCGCCCTGCCTGGAGTGCGGGCTCCAGGCACCGGAGGGCGCTGCCGCCTTACGGGAGCAGCCAGGATGACAGCTGTCATCTATCACTGGAGACAGCTGATCCCAATCACTGAGGAGGTATATCAGCAGGACGGCATCTCCACCTCATTTGCCGAGATATCGCTCTACCAAGGAGGTAACGAACTCAGCCAGCCCTTCATCATTTGTGAAAGGAACGTATTGGATAAGTATCCTAGTTACTAGACAGTGTTGTTTTCTGATTAGAGGTGGAGGTGGTGTTTTCCACCCCACGTGTTGTTGGGTGCAGCCGCACCCACGTCTGACTGTGTCTGTTCCTCGCCAGCAGTACCGGATCCGACGAGCGGAGGCAGAGACCACCTGGGAGTTCGGGACTTGGCGGTTCCAGTATTCCCGGGGTTCGGTGGCAGAGGAAATCGGGTGGTTCCGGTTCGTCTTGGACAGATGTCTCCTATCGTCGAGCCTGCCCACACGACACCGTTGGAATTTAACTTGAGATCGAAATTGTGATTTGTTGTATTTGTTGTGCGTGTTCACAACAGTAAAGCCTTGTTATTTGACTTTCTTCATTGTCCGTTCATTTGCGCCCCCTGTTGTGGGTCCGTGTACTGACACTTTCCCAACAGGATATCTCGGCCAACGTCATGGATCCCGAGGGGCGTCAACCGGCTGTTGAACGGCCAATGGAAGAACAGGACGCGCAGGCGTCCGCAGGAGGGGTAATCGGTGAGTTGCAGCGGATCCTCACCACTTTCACGACTCGGTTAGATTTGATGACCGAGCAGAACGTCCTCCTGAACCGCAAGGTGGAGGCTCTCGCCGCGCAGGTGGAAGCGCGCCCTCCGGGCGCCGCTGCGGCTCTCCCTCCCGTAGACCCTGTGCGTAACATAGACGTTCCACTGGTTGTTCAACGACCTCTCCCACCTTCCCCGGAAGCATACATAAGCCCCCCAGAGCCGTACGGAGGCTGTGTGGAGACGTGCGCGGATTTTCTGATGCAGTGCTCGCTCGTCTTCGCACAGCGTCCCGTCATGTACGCGACTGATGCTAGTAAAGTAGCTTATGTAATAAACCTGCTTCACGGTGAGGCACGCGCTTGGGCTACAGCGCTCTGGGAGCAGAATTCACGGCTCCTTCTGACATACGATGGGTTTGTAAGGGAGCTCAGAACCGTGTTCGATCACCCTAATAGGGGCGAGACCGCTTCAACCGTGCTACTGTCAATGAGACAGGGGCGTCGGAGCGCAGCTGCCTATGCAGTCGACTTCCGCATTGCGGCTGCGAGGTCCGGCTGGAATAGCACTGCCCTCCACGCCGCCTTTGTAAACGGACTGTCTTTGGTTCTCAAGGAGCACCTGGTGGCTAAGGACGAACCGCGGGATTTAGATGGGCTCATCGATCTCGTCATACGGTTAGACAACCGGTTAGAAGAACGTCGGCGGGAACGAGACGAAGGGCGTGGCTGGGCACGCGCCGTCCCTCTCCCTTCCGGTTCCGACCGCGCTCCACCTTCCCCACGCTCCACGGCCCCTGCGCTCCGTGGGGCCACAGCTCCCCCTGCTGACGAAGCTATGGACACGAGTAGGGCAACATTTAGGGCACCAGATGCACAGAGGAGAGGCTGTACAACCTCTCCCGGCCTGAGCGCGAATCAATGGAGACCTACATCCGGGACTCATTAGCTGCCGTGTTGATCCGGAATTCCACCTCCCCGATGGGCGCAGGTTTCTTTTTTGTGGGCAAAAAAGACGGCGGACTCCGTCCATACATTGATTATAGGGGGCTGAACGAGATCACGGTTCGCAACCGATACCCGTTGCCCCTGTTGGATTCGGTGTTCACACCCCTGCATGGAGCCCAAATTTTCACCAAGCTCGATCTTAGAAACGCGTATCATCTGGTTCGGATCCGGAAGGGAGACGAGTGGAAAACGGCATTCAACACCCCCTTAGGTCACTTTGAGTACCTGGTCATGCCGTTCGGCCTCACAAACGCCCCCGCGACGTTCCAAGCATTAGTTAATGATGTCTTGCGGGATTTCCTGCACCGGTTCGTCTTCGTATATCTAGACGATATACTCATCTTTTCAGTATCTGGTGGACTGGGAAGGCTACGGCCCCGAAGAACGCTCCTGGGTGAAGAAGGGCTTCATCCTGGACCCGGCCCTCCTGGCCGACTTCTACTGTCGCCACCCTGACAAACCCGGTCGTGCGCCAGGAGGCGCCTGTTGAGGGGGGGGTCCTGTTGTGTGGGCCGCTGAAGAGGAGGTACTGCTGGCCCACCACCACTAGAGGGCGCCCTGCCTGGAGTGCGGGCTCCAGGCACCGGAGGGCGCTGCCGCCTTACGGGAGCAGCCAGGATGACAGCTGTCATCTATCACTGGAGACAGCTGATCCCAATCACTGAGGAGGTATATCAGCAGGACGGCATCTCCACCTCATTTGCCGAGATATCGCTCTACCAAGGAGGTAACAAACTCAGCCAGCCCTTCATCATTTGTGAAAGGAACGTATTGGATAAGTATCCTAGTTACTAGACAGTGTTGTTTTCTGATTAGAGGTGGAGGTGGTGTTTTCCAGCCCACGTGTTGTTGGGTGCAGCCGCACCCACGTCTGACTGTGTCTGTTCCTCGCCAGCAGTACCGGATCTGACGAGCGGAGGCAGAGACCACCTGGGAGTTCGGGACTTGGCGGTTCCAGTATTCCCGGGGTTCGGTGGCAGAGGAAATCGGGTGGTTCCGGTTCGTCTTGGACAGACGTCTCCTATCGTCGAGCCTGCCCACACGACACCGTTGGAATTTAACTTGAGACCGAAATTGTGATTTGTTGTATTTGTTGTGCGTGTTCACAACAGTAAAGCCTTGTTATTTGACTTTCTTCATTGTCCGTTCATTTGCGCCCCCTGTTGTGGGTCCGTGTACTGACACTTTCCCAACAACCCATGTTTCATATTTCACCTGGCTGCAGCAAATGATGGCTACTTTTTAAAAGAGGGAATGGGCCAGGTGTCTGCCTGGGTGGCTGCTATCAAGGACCTGTGGTGGATAAGTGCTGTGGTGGGTACATCTACTTCCAGACCTAATCTTAGTCCTCAAATAATCTGAAACTGTAAATATTAACTTTACCTGAATTAGGTAACACAAACTTTAATATATCCCTTTCCAAATATCTAAAGTCTACATATCAAGATGACCTTTTCCATGCTTAATTTTGATCTTATTACAAGTAATTCATTTTTTACTGACAGGCCAAGTACAATCACATTTCTTGTTGCAAATATTTATGGTTGACCCTACAGAGGAATTGACATACCAACTTTTCAGTTTACGTACAATCTATTCTACTATTTGAGCTACAATTGATTCTATATCATTTAGTAAAGGAATTACATAGGCGTTCGAAAGCTGTAACAAGCTAAATTTTACCTCATATCACATGCACACACAAACACAAAGCCCAATGAGTGTGTGGTCAGTGGAGTAATCTGATTACAACATGTACTGTATCTAAAGCACATAGCAACATTATTAGATCATAATAATAATTATTATTATTATTACTATTATTATCATCCTGTTACAGTGGATACTGGAACTAAGTGATCTAACGTGTTAACAGCTAAAGCACTTAATTTTTGCCCAGAGTCTGTAACATACAGCTTGTCTTCACTCATCAAATGAATGAATAAATAAGAAGTAATAACTGCTCAAGTAGATGAACAGAGTATTGGGTCTTCCTGGCGATTTGGATGAAGTATTCATTTTCAGAGAAATATCACCTTAACACATTCTCAGTGATGAAAGTCGGCACCAGCTTGCTGACATTTACAATTAGAAACTGTTTCCGGTGAGGGAACAGCGTGCATCCACACTGGGAAAATTTGATTAACACACAGGTGAATGGCAGTAATTGCCTTGGCCAAGGCCGTTGGGGAAATAATTTCACAATTGATGGAAATTAATGAAGAAAGAAGAGTAATGGAAGGACAGAAGATGAGGATGATGGAGAGATTAGAGACAGATGCTGAAAAGTAGGCCAGATTCACAAGGACACAAGATTCCAAGATGGTTTTGCAAGTTTATATTCTACCTGTGGCTGAACAGAGTCAGTACTAGACTGAAATACAGGATTATTTTTAGATATACAGCAAGGGGCTCTGTGGGATAGGTGTTAAGACAATCTACAGACCAGAGTTTGATTGCAGTTGCATGCTTCAGGCTGCCTGTCTGTGTCCTTGGACAAGACACTTCGTCATCTCAATCCTCCCAGCTGTAAATGGATACCAGCCTCAGCTGGAAGTGTGCTCCTCGATGGGCTGGTGCCCCATCTGGGGGTGGGGGCCTCATAGATTCTCATCCACTTCACACTACAGTATCAGCACCTTTACAGGACTTACTTCTCTCACTGGTCACGTTTTGGTGTTTTGTTTCATTGCCATGTTATTCTATTTTCACTAATATTATCTGCGCTATCTGGTTAATTCTCCTTTAACTCAGCCACATGGGGTATGCAACCAGTACATTCTGAGTGCCGGTCCCAAGCCCGGATAAATGAGGAGGATTGCATCAGGAAGGGCATCCGGCATAAAACAAGCCAACCCAACTATGCAGACTAACAATTGAATTTCCATACCGGATCGGTCGAGGCCCGGCTTAACAACGTCCGCCACCAGTGCTGTTGCCCAACAGGGTGCCGGTGGAAATTGGGCTACTGCTGGGTGAAGACGACAAAGAAGAGGAGGAGAACGTTTCCACAAACAATGGGAGAAGAAGAAAACTAGAAGGGTGCAAATGAGAGTGGGGACTTTGAATGTTGGTAGTATGACTGGTAAAGGGAGAGAGCTGGCTGATATGATGGAGAGGAGAAAGGTAGACATATTGTGTGTGCAAGAGACCAAGTGGAAGGGAAGTAAAAGCAGGAGCATCGGCAGTGGGTACAAGTTGTTGTACCATGGTGAGGACAGAAAGAGAAATGGTGTTGAGGTAATTTTAAAGGAAGAGTACGAGGTCTGTCAATAAAAGTATAGGTCCTTTTTATTTTTTCAAAAACTATATGAATTTCATTCATATGTTTTTACGTCAGACATGCTCGAACCCTCGTGCGCATGCGTGAGTTTTTCCACGCCTGTTGGTGACGTTATTCACCTGTGAGCACTCCTTGTGGGAGGAGTCGTCCAGCCCCTCGTCGGAATTCCTTTGTCTGAGAAGTTGCTGAGAGACTGGCACTTTGTTTGATCAAAACTTTTTCTAAACCGGTGAGGCACACCGAAGTGGATACGGTTCGAAAAATTAAGCTGGTTTTCGGTGAAAATTTTAACGGCTGATGAGAGATTTTGAGGTGATACTGTCGCTTTAAGGACTTCCCACGGAGCGGAATGTCGCGCAGCACTCCCAGGCGCCGTCGTCAGCCTGTTTCAAGCTGAAAACCTCCACATTTCAGGCTCTATTGCTCCAGGACGTCGTGAGAGAACAGAGAAGTTTCAGAAGAAGTTGGTTTCAGCATTTTATCTGGACATTCCACTGTTAAAGGAGATTTTTTTAAATGAAAGATGTGCGGACGGATTGCAGCGTCGGCTCGCAGCCGGCGCGACGCTCCGCCACAGGAAAAACACCTCTGTTGGAAGCCTTAAGGACAAGGTGCAACACGCCCAGCTGTTAAACAATTTCTCAGAAACTCACTCCACTGAAAGCCATCAAAAGCCGCCTGGATTTTACAAATGGTTATCAACACGGAGGTGTTTTTCCTGTGCCGCAGCACCGCGCTGGCTGCATCCCAATGCGCGGACCCGTCCACACGTCTTTCATTAAAAAAATCTCCTTTAACAGTGGAATATCCGGATAAAATGCTGAAACCGACTTGTGGAGATGCAAGCTAAAAGAAATCAGAGACTGTAAGGTGGTGGCAGGAGACAGTATTGTTAGACAGCATAGGATGGTTGTTTGTAGGATGAATTTAGAGGAAATGAAGAAGAAGAGAGTGAAAGCTCAACAAAGGATCAGATGGTGGAAGCTGAAGGAGGAAGACTGTTGTGTGAAATTTAGCAAGCAGGTGAGAGAAGCACTGGTTGGAGGGGAAGCAATTTTGGACAACTGTAAAAGTACTACAGATGTGGTGAGGGAGACAGCTAGGACAGTACTGGGTATGACATCTGGACAGTGGAAGGAAGACAAGGAGACTTGGTGGTGGAATGAAGAGGTCCAGGAAAGCATAAGGAGAAAGAGGTTGGCGAAAAAGTTTTGGGATAGTCGTAGAGATGAAGAAAGTAGACGGGAGTACAAGGAGATGCGGTGTAAGGTGAAAAGAGAAGTGGCAAAAGCGAAGGAAAAGGCATATTGCAAGCTGTACAAGAAGTTGAATAGTAAAGAAGGAGAAAAGGACTTGTACCGATTGGCCAGACAAAGGGACAGAGCTGGAAAGGATGTGCAGCAGGTTAGGGTGGTAAAAGATGCAGATGGTAATGTGCTGACAAGTGAGGAGTGTGTGCTGAGAAGGTGGAGGGAATATTTTGAAGAGCTGATGAATTAAGAAAATGAGCGAGAGAAAAGGCTGGATGATGTGGTGAGAGTAAATCAGGAAGTACAAGACATTAGTAAGGAAGAAGTGAGGGCTGTGATGAAGAGGATGAAGAACGGAAAGGCAGTTGGTCCAGATGACATTCCAGTGGAGGCATGGAAATGTCTAGGAGAGATGGCAGTAGAGTTTCTAACCAGATTGTTTAATAAAATCTTGGAAAGTGAGAGGATGCCTGAGGAGTGGAGACGAAGTGTGCTGGTTCCTATTTTCAAGAACAAGGGTGATGTGCAGCGCTGCAGTAACTACAGAGGCGTAAAGTTGATCAGCCACAGCATGAAGTTATGGGAAAGAGTAGTAGAAGCTAGGCTTAGAAAACAGGTGAAGATCTATGAGCAACAATATGGTTTCATGCTGAGAAAGAGCACTACAGATGCAATGTTTGCTCTGAGAATACTGTTGGAGAAGTACAGAGAAGGCCAGAAAGAGTTACATTGTGTGTTTGTGGACTTAGAAAAAGCTTATGATAGGGTGCCAAGAGAAGAGCTGTGGTATTGTATGAGGAAGTCTGGAGTGGCAGAGAAGTATGTTAGGGTAGTGCAGGACATGTACAAGAATAGTGTGACAGCGGTGAGATGTGCAGTCGGAATGACAGACTCATTCAAGGTGGAGGTGGGATTACACCAAGGATCAGCTCTGAGTCCTTTCTTGTTTGCAGTGGTTATGGACAGGTTGACGGAGGAGATCAGACAGGAGTCCCCATGGACTATGATGTTTGCAGATGACATTGTGATCTGTAGTGAGAGTAGAGAGCAAGTTGAGTCTAGTCTGGAGAGGTGGAGATATGCTTTGGAGAGAAGGGGAATGAAAGTCAGTAGAAGCAAGACTGAGTACATGTGTGTGAATGGGAGGGAGCCCAGTGGAATAGTGCAGTTACAAGGAGTAGAAGTGGTGAAAGTAGATGAGTTTAAATATTTGGGGTCAACTGTTCAAAGTAATGGAGAGTGTGGTAGAGAAGTGAAGAAGAGAGTGCAGGCAGGGTGGAGTGGGTGGAGAAAGGTGGCAGGAGTGATTTACGACCAAAGAATATCAGCAAGAGTGAAGGGGAAAGTTTACAAGACAGTAGTGAGACCAGCTATGTTGTACGGCTTAGAGACGGTGGCACTAACAAAAAGACAGGAGGCAGAGCTGGAGGTGGCAGAGCTGAAGATGTTGAGATTCTCTTTGGGAGTAACAAGAATGGACAAGATTAGAAATGAAAATATCAGAGGGACAGCTCAGGTGGGACAGTTTGGAGACAAAGTCAGAGAGGTGCAATTGAGATGGTTTTGACATGTGCAGAGGAGGGACCCAGGGTATATCAGGAGAAGGATGCTGAGGATGGAGCCACCAGGCAGGAGGAGAAGAGGGAGGCCAAAGTGGAGGTTTATGGATGTGTTGAAGGAGGACATGCAGGTGGTTGGTGTGACAGAGGAAGACACAGAGGACAGGGTGAGATGGAAACGATTGATCTGCTGTGGCGACCCCTAACGGGAACAGCCAAAAGACAAAGAAGAAGAAGAAGATCTGGTTAATTCTCCTTTGTTATTATTGTCAGAGATCACATTCTGGCGTTTGGGTTTAATCTTCATATTATCTTGTCATTTGTGTCATTTTCCATGTGTTGGTATGCTTAATCCTAACTTGTGTTTATGGTGCTTCAGTCTTCTCCGGCCTGGGTCCATCTCTCTCTCTCTCTCTCTCTCTCTCTCTCTCTCTCTCTCTCTCTCTCTCTCTCTCTCTCTCTCTCTCTCTCTCCCTCTCTCTCTCTCTCTCTGGTCTCTGGCTCCCTCTTGTGTCCTCTGTCTGCACTAGTCCACCTCACCTGTGTTCAGTCAGCCCAATTTCCACAGGTGCTCCCAAATGTCATTTTCTGTCATTGCATTTTGATATTCTGCTCTGTTGCATTCTTTGATAGACTGTTAAGCATTTAATCCATTTTTCCAGGGTTGGAACTGTACTGCAGAGGGTTTTTTTTTTCTCTTTTTTTGGGGGGGGGGGGGTTGTTTGTTTGTTTATTTGTTTTTAAAATGCCTTTTTCAATTTTGAGAATATTTTTAAAAAGCAAGGCAAAATTTCTTGTGAATTTTTGTGAAATATTTGCAGGACATCATGGACAGATTAGAGCAGGAACCAGAAAATCTGGCATTTGCAAATCAATACGAAATAGTGACGACTGAATTACTGAAAATTAATTTACAAAAGCTATCTGCTGCAATTTTGTAGCATATATAGGATTCCAAGACTGTTTTGTTACTTGCTTGTTTTGAAACAAATTAAAATATTCTCCTTTGAAACCTTTTCATATTAAACTTTAACTGCTTCATCTTTTGCTTTCAGTGAGCTAACAAAATGCAAATTATGCCAGTGTAACGTACAATTCTTTCCGCCGTACAATTCTTTCCATCTCGCTTAGAAAACAGCACGGAATGTTACACATGCGTAGATCTATTTATTCATTGTCGTCTGCATCTCTACCTGTGAACTGGCATAGATGTATTTATTTGTTGTCATCTACATCTCTACCTGTCAAGTGGCACCAAAGCAGAAGAAACTTGATCTATTTTAATCATTAACACTGGTTAATCATGTACTCAATGAAAATGCAAGTGTTTAGTGAGCAGATGACTGCCCTCGCAGAATATTTACGAACGAACAAATATCCACAGGGTATTTCAAAGTCGTCCAGACGGACACTGAGATACCAGTCCAAGAAATGTTTCTTGGAGAACGGTTAGTATCTCAAAATGTTTCCAATCAATACATTTCCTACTCATTCCTCAGTTCCAGTTATTAGAATCTGAATATTGGGTAGGCTACAATTATTAGATATGGAAAACTTTACGGCGGAAAGAATTAATAACATCGATTAAATAACTGACAATAGCTGTAAATGAAGAAATTCATCAAAATATCAACGTAAATTGCGAAGGTATTTTACTTCTTTCATCATCCATCCACCTCAAGTTCCAAGCGCTGTTGTCTAAGCGAGGCGGAAAGATTTGTACGGCGGAAAGAATTGTATGTGACAAATTTTTCGAAAATTTTGCCAATAATAAAACACTAAAATATCATCAACATGTTTAGATCTATTTATAGACTTCTGCCCACAGCACCACCCCCCACCCCCACCCCCCAAAAATTTAAATAAATAAATAAACCTAAGTGGATAGTGGAAAGTGGAACTGTGACAATGTTTAGTCACTAAATCTCTATGACAGTGCAAATTATATGTATATGGTTTAAAAGCAGTTGAGCAATGAAAATGTAATTTCTATTTTTAATATATCAACAAAAGCTGAAATAGTTGTGATGTTGTCTAACCAAGAAGACAAATTTATTGTAAATTTCTGTCCATTTCACAGATGTGTGGCGGAAAGCTGTGCGGTGAAATATGAGGCAGGAATAAACCTTGTGAGAACATTTGTCCTCACACAAGGAGAGGTGCTGCATTAAATAATGAGCAGGTCCACAAAGAAGACAATTACGCCAACATTCACTTCATGAGACAAAAATGTGGCATTTCTGCCTTTGCTCCGTATAGATAGTTACATCCTGAGGTCCACATGCATAATGTGTCGCATTTTTGCAACCCATCTACCCTCTAATATGTAGGTGGGGTCCTGGGTTCTTCATCTATTCATGACTTTTGGTATAAAAACCCTTCACAAATTAATGTTGTTTTAGCTTGGGTCAATTTATAAATCCTTCACCTCCAAATCAACTTAAATGTAAGACCACACTACGGACAATTGAGTTTACCAACTCTTTAAAACAAACAGCACAGCTTGATGTATTATAGGGCCTTAAAAATCACTGGAAATATTTCACACACATATTTAAAAAATGAAAACTATTTCTTTACTTAAATTGAATGGCAAAATAAAATAAAAAAACAGAAACCTCAATCTTCAGTGTGTCTTTCTCAAACATTGCAATTTTCCCCACACAGTTTTTCCCAAATTCTGATCTCATTCAAAAGAGAATCATCACAAAAAACTTTTTTATACACTACATATTTTTAACGGGGCTACATTTTAATGTAATATCACAGGCCAAATCTGAATTTTGAATGTTTAAGAGTTTATTTTGGATTGGATTGATGTGTTGTCCATTTTGTGTGGTTGGATTTCTTCATTTAGAAATGTGACAGTGTGAGGCAGTGGTTGTTAGGACCAGGACTTCAAACCCCGAGGACATCAGATGAAGCCAGTGCGGAAGTGCCTTTCCCTGACTGGCCGCTTGAGGTTGCCTCCAAAACAGAGTACTTTCCGACAGGACTTCATGTTAAATTGTCTAACTTTAGAGCAAAAATAAACATGTTTACAGCCTGATTCAAAAAATGGTTTTGGTTTCTATAGATAGTTTCCTCCTGCAATGAATGGTTTCTAGGTGCCAGTCTCTAACACCCAGTCTCTAACAGCTTCTGAAAAAATTCTGATGGAAAAAAAGTCCTTTTCATTCCGCCATTTCCAGACAATGAAAATCCGACGAGGGGGCGGGACCACTCCTTCCACAAGGCGTGCTCACAGGCGAATGACGTCACCGACATGCGTGGAAAAACTCACGCATGCGCACGAGGGTTCAAGCATGTCTGACGTAAAAACATATGAATGAAATCCATATAGTTTTTTAAAAAAATAAAAAGGACCGTTAATTTATGGACAGACCACGTATGTCATTTTGGAGAATTTTATTACAAACATCTGGAATTATACAACTTGTGTGGTGAATCCTCCTAATGGATCATCTAAGATGTCTCTGCTGCAAAATCCGTTCTGAGTGAAACTCTCGTCAGATTTAATGTTGTATTCTAATGGCATCGGTACTTTTAGCAGCTGTCGATAGCAACATCTGTTCGATTCACTTAATGCATGATTACTGAGAAAATAAGTGGCTCTTAACTTTTACTGTACACAGCAAAGTAAACCGTCATGAGAACCACCAAAAATACCCAAAAATATGATTTAATAAACACCCAAACCAAGGTTAGGGGGGTTTAGGCATCTTTCGTCAGACACGGCGCCACCCATACTCCACCCCCATATGCATTAATAAGTTCATCATACAGCAACTGCGAACATGGCAACATCCAATCCATGGCCCAGTCATGGGCTTCATATCAGATGTTCCAGGTATCTATAGAAAACATACGTGTGATGTCACATGGGCTTTGTCCAGTGTGTGTGTGTATATATATATATATATATATATATATATATATATATATATATATATATATATATATACACACACACACACACACACACACCATATTCATGATGTTCAGTGCAAAACAGAAAGTAAACTGAGCACCAATATGTACAGTTCAACTTGTAATAAGTGAAAAATAGCATTATTAGCTGGTTACCATCATTTATGTTTGACATCCTCACTGTGCAGTTCAAGTTAAAACCCTAGTACAGGGTGAAAACAGCTGTGAAAGTGATGGATGTAAAAGATTACGCTTCCCTTCTGACCAACTGTGAAGGTTCTGCAATTTAGCTGACACACAGGATCTTAAATGACACACATTCT
This sequence comes from Thalassophryne amazonica, assembly GCF_902500255.1. Lineage (NCBI taxonomy): Eukaryota > Metazoa > Chordata > Actinopteri > Batrachoidiformes > Batrachoididae > Thalassophryne > Thalassophryne amazonica. Next base: position 100,583,252 of record NC_047112.1, on the reverse strand, counting down.
GTTCTCAGAGTACAACTTGTCAGGAAGATGTTACGGAGCAAGCAAGTGTAAAACTAATAGTGTTAAACTCTCATTCATCCCAGTGTCTGTCACACTGCTCAGTAAGAAAAAATAAGATGCATTTCGATAGGATATCCCTCATATTTTGCACTTTAGCATCTCTCTACACTTTTTTTGCACACTGGTTTTTAACGTCATAATTTTTATAGGGCTTTTAAATTTTATGAGGGATAAGTATTAAAGTTTTTAAATCAATTTTTATCAGTCTTTTAGGCTGTTTTAGGGCAGGCTCCATACATCAGTTTTACTTTATTTTATCTGTTTTTTTATTTTATTTTATTTATATTGTAGGCTGGATCTGTCTTTGTATTACCTTATTATTATTATTTTGCATTGCTCTGCAGCTGCTGTAGTACTTTTGTCCAGCCAAAATTTCCCTGTGGGGACAATGAGGTATGTTTCATTTTGATTTGAAATATTTTCTATTTCTCTCTATTCTACTCATACCTGATTAGTTACAATCAGCCAGTACAAGAGAACATACCTGATTTGCCATATTAAACAGTCAGGTACATTTTTAACTTACATATTGCTATAAGAAAGTGTTGAAGTATGAAGTGTTGTTTAGAATTGCTACTTAATCTTGTTGTATTTTGTGTTCAGTGCCATGTGAGTGCGGCCCGATCGCCACCCGAAGTCTGGGTGGAAGGCAAGCAAGGAGAGGGGCATGGCAGAGCGAGTGCTGTGGTCTGCTATCTTTTGAAGACATGCCATGTCTAATTGCTGACATCCAACCTATGAACTGTGAACATGTAAAACAAGGTCTTCTGACAATCACATAACTGAAGTGCACGTATAACCACATGTGTTCAGAGTATTACAGTCATCAGAACACCGACGTGCACACCCACAACCGTTATTACTGCTGCGGACACCAGTCCACGGTGTATCACAGTAAACCCATAATCAGGGGACCCTGACCATATATTAGTACAAATATTGGATTATATACGTAAGCCAGAGGGGAGGTAAGGCAGATCCTGGCAGGAAAGCATTTCACAGCATCCGTACACTCCCTCCCTCCCACCATCGCAAGCGCTCTCTCTCTCTCTCTCCTCTCTCTCTCTCTCTCTCTCTCTCTCTCTCTCTCTCTCTCTCTCTCTCTCTCTCTCTCTCTCTCTCTCTCTCTCTCTCTCTCTCTCTCTCTCTCTCTCTCTCTCTCTCCTCTCTCTCTCTCTCTCTCTCTCTCTCTCTCTCTCTCTCTCCTCTCTCTCTCTCTCTCTCTCTTTTGATCTGCTGTGGCGACCCCTAACGGGAACAGCCAAAAGACAAAGAACAAGAAGAAGATCTGGTTAATTCTCCTTTGTTATTATTGTCAGAGATCATTCTGGCGTTTGGGTTTAATCTTCATATTATCTTGTCGTGGGTGTCATTTTCCATGTGTTGGTATGCTTAATCCTAACTTGTGTTTATGGTGTTTCAGTCTTCTCTGGCCTGGGTCCATCTCTCTCTTTCTCTCTCTCTCTCTCGCTCTCCAGAAATCAGTTCTGTAATGCACAGCAGGGCATCACGCTGCCCATCTGGATAGTGTGCAGCAATCACATGATACAGCATCATCCACGAGCAGCGCAGTCATCAGATGATATGAACTCACACATGAGCTGCGGAGCCATCAGATGGTATGAGCTCATGCATGAGCAGCGGAACTATCACATGATATGAGCTATGGGATGTATATTTCATGGTGGACGAGGCATGTGCCATCGGCACTTAGCTGCTGTAACCATCTCATGATGCTCCCAGGATGACAGGGATTTTATCACAGGGTGCAGCCTGGCTTTTGTTTGCCCTGCGCTGTGAGACACATCTGAAGCTGTTCCAAAGGTGATTTGTAATTTGATTTATATTGTGATGGCTAGGCAATACAGTTGGAACGTCATTCCTCCTAAAGAGTTTGATGGTGTACATGTCATAATATGCATATTACAACTGTGACACGCCATTCAGCTGCGCTGTGCCGCTCTGCACCGAGCCTCTGAAATGCACTGACTCACCGTGGGGCAGCAGCGAGGTGCATCTGCTCGTGGTGTTACAGCTACGATGATCATTTTCTCACCCATGAGAGGGAATGACAATGTATCTGTAATATAAGGTTTATTATAGATATGACACTCTGGTCAGATGTACCGCAGCTCCACGGCTCTGAGATGCATTGACTCGCAGTGACACATGATGCTTTCGGTTTGATTGCGCAATGTTCATGTCTACTTCATAGGATGAATGCATGCCACAGACATTGCACATAACAATATTCCCTTTGCGCACTCCAAACAGGATCCACCAGAGGTGCACGTATAGTTAAATCTGTGGCACAATTGGGACATGCCAGCAGGATTTGACATGCCTGACCATGGCAAATGTCTCTCGAGCATGATCAGACTGTTCAAAATGGTGTTTTGATGCTGTGAGAATCTTTACATACATACATACATACATACATACATACATAGTCAGACTGTGGTCAGACTGCAGTTCGACTGCCGTTAAAGCTTTTTCTACCTTGACTGCACCTAGAATGTTTTGAACATGTGCTAAACATTCAGGCCGGCCACAGGAATTTACCCAACTGTTTTGAGTGTACGCAGAATGCTGTCAGAGTTTTTCAATTGTGCCTTGACTTTGCCCAAATGGAGGTCGAATTTTCATTCGGACGGTATTCGGGCTCATGCGACCTCTAGTATGACGCGTGTATAAATGAGGAACAAAAACAACAACAACAAGAACAGGAAAAGAGGCTTTGCAATTTCAGTTAGTAACAACGCAGAACCAGACTGAGACCAATGAACAGAAGTGCAGGAAAGCAATAACCCTGGTTCTTACTCATACTAGCCCCCCCACCCATGGCATAAAGACTTTAAATTTTCTAGCCAGACTGGTGAGCCTGGTCAGGAAGACCGGTTCACCTTTTCAAGTCTACCTTGTCAGATTGAACATGTCCTGAGCAAAGGGTTTTCAGAATCTGAGAATGTAGATGCCGTCATCAGAGCAATCTCACCTGGCATGCAGCTTTGGAGTTTGAAAGCCAATTTAACATGATCCACATTATGATACATACGACGCTTCCACTACCAAGAAAAAAGTGCCACTGACCTCTTCAACCAGGTAACCTCTAAGGTCCAAGGCACAAATGAAACACCACAGAGCTTCCTGATTTATGTTTTTGACTGGAGACAGATGATTCTGTTTGCATCACAACAGGATGAATCAGGGTTCAAATATGACCCAGGATTGGTGCAGAACATGTTTCTTCACACTGTGCTAACTCGTTTGCAAAGTGACAATATCAAGCGTGAATTCAGCCATATCTTGAGCAGACTGACATATCAGACAAATTGCTACTTGAAGGCATGAACACTGCATGTGTCTGTGAGGCAGAGAGACAAAATAAGAGGAAAGCATTTGGACAACAATTTTCGGTCACTATCCAGTCAGTCCAATTAAGTGACAATCCTGCTGAACAGGACAGGTCCCTCACAAGGAACAGGGAGTGACCAGCCACATACAGTAACAAGGTCTCAGCACTGTGCTCACCATGGACAGAATGGGGAGGGAACAAGACTGAGACAGTGTCCCTCATGTTTTAAAGTGTTGTATTGTTCTAAGCCATGTCAAGTTAATGATTGGACTACGCACAGTGAAAAATGTGTTCCCCCCTCATGCATGACTGTGAATATGACCTCCAAAAGAGAAAAACAGCCTGAAGTAGCTCCGATGGTTGGAAAGAAATGCATAATTGGCTGTTATATCCAGAACACACAGAGTTAAAGCATTGTGGGACTGAGGCTCACAGGTGACAATTACTGAGGGGCAGTGGAAAGAAATACACTTACCAAACATGGCAATTAAAGACATTTCAGAAATCTTGGACACTACGGACACTGTAGAAACAGTAGCAGCAAACGGTGAGTGTATGCCAGATGCAGGATGGGTAGAGACAACATTTCAACTGGCCTCAGAGAAAGCACCCGCCACTGAAGTTATTGTCCCCAAACTTGTAATGAAACAAAACAAGCTTGTGGGTCTAATGTCACTGAAATGATAATGGGTGGTAAATTGAAACAGTCTACCTATACAAGCAGGGAATGGCTCAGTCAGACAGTGAGGACTGTATTCCCTGATATTGAACCAGACCACTCACACACCTTTGTACAATGAGTAAGTGCAGAGCAAACAAGTGAATATGCTGTTAAGACAAAGAAGGATGTTATTAATGTACCCAAACACATATCTGTCAACGCTGAGTGCCATATTCATATGCAGTCACCACAGGAAGATACAACACTGATCTTCGAGCCACATGTGAACCCCCTCTGGACAGAGGGACTTGAATTCTGTGACACGCTAGTAAAGATAACCAAGGGCACAATCTCATCTATTATTGTACATGTTCAGAATCCTACAGACCACAACATAGCGTTGGCAGGAAGAACTGTAACTGGTTCAAAGGTTTGTACTTAGGGCCCCTTCACACATGGTGCAAAGTTTGGACAAAGTGCACACTTAGTGCGCATGACGCAGGAATCGTGTGCAAACCGTGTAATTAAACCGTGGATCTGGACAGTCCAGCTGGACACCATGTACTGTGTTTGGACAGACACAGACAAACAACTGCCCACTGTGACGCGTGTGTGTCTGTTTGCTGTTATCAAGTGGACATAAATAAAAACATATATCACTGTGGCGACGCCCTGGAGCAATCGAGCACACCCACGGCGCGCACATGGACAGGCTGCTCCCAGGTTGAAACGGACCGTCAGATCAGAACATGCAGCAGGCGATCTCACTGTCACGTCACCCACATGAGTTCTGTTCCACATGACGCGGTGTCCTGTGGCGCATTGTCCACAAGACACGCATGCGGCCGTTGGAGATGCACCAGCAGATGTGGACATGAATGAGATGAGCGAACTGCTTCTCATTCATGTCATCTCATGACTGTATGTCTGTGACCATGGATCATTTACAGAGGAACAGAATGGATCATATTTGTATTGCTCGCTTGATAAATGCAGTGTTTTTATATGGTGTGTGATTTTAATTTTTTTTTTGTAATACTTCCATGTCCTTCCTGATATGAGGCAGGTTCCCACAGCTTTCAAAGAACAGTTCCGTAGCTCAGTGATAAAGTCTCTGACTGGTAATCAGAGCTTTTGGATGGCGCGCATTCGCGTCCAGTGGGTCGTATGTTTTTTGTTTGTTTTTTTCCACATAAGCGGTGCGATGTGGTCCCACAGGTACCAGCTGGTTTTATTTTTTATTTCTTCCAAATAAGTGGTGCCATGTGCTGCACCTGGCACTGTTCCTGCCTGAAAGACACCGGCGTGTGCATGAACTCTCACACCAAGTTCGTGCATGCCTGCCCGTCGATGCAATGTTTCATGGTGCACTAATTTTGAACTGTTTCGCGCTGTTTCACTGTAATCAACCATACATCGACCAAACTTCACACTATGTGTGAAGGGGTCCTTAACGTGGGCCATGTCTTCTGATCCTCAGTCAAAATCTACCAGGATTATCATGTCACGGAAGAATGTGTAGCATATCCAGCAAATTTGATCAAATGTTTCCAAACCCAGGATGAGTGGTCGATGTGTCACAATGAGCCAGTCAGTGGGAGAGATTGATGGCCTCCATTTTCTTAGAAGCAAACAGTGACATTATGCAGTCAAGATCAAACAGTCAAAAAAGTAATAAAAATGGTGTTGTGTCATCAGGGCAATGTCCCAGTCGGCGGTTGCCAAGGTGATGCTGTAACGTAATGTTGTCCAGTGATGACATCACTGGGTGATTATCTGGAGGTGCCACAGCTGTGCTAAAGCGATACTACAGGCATAATACTGTTGCTTTGTAGCAAGGTACAACAGAGCAGATAGCTCAGTGGGATAGGAGTGGGCTACCAGGATGTAGGCGCTGTCATGCTACTTGCATCCTTGGACAAGACAGTTTATCTGCATTGTTCCAGTCCATACAGCTGAAAATGGGTACCACCACTGGCTGGGGCAGTAACCTGTGAGGGACTGGTGTTCCGTCCACAGACAGTCATAGACACTCATCTGCTTCATGCTATAAAATCTGTGAAAAAGCACCATGAGCTATGGGTCTTAGGGCCCATATAGGACTTAATTCTTCTTATCGCACAGTAGACGGTACATTACATCATCAAACCAGATGACAGATCAAATAATAATAACCGCAGACTGCTGGACAAACTCTGCATGACTCCACTTACAGGTTTACTATAGAAAGCCAGAACAGCTGATATGAGGCCCATGTTTGTGCGTCGCCATGTTGGCTCTGTCACAATGAAGTCATAAATGGATAAAGAGGTGGAGCGTGGGTGACTCAGTGTGTGTGATGAACAAAGCCTGAACACACCCCTCTCTTCAAGTCTGAACTACCTAATGGGGTAACCTCAGTTTGGGTGGTTATTAAATCATATTTTTGGGGATTGTATGGTGGTTCTCATTACGGCTTCCTTTAGTGTGGACATTAAAAGTTATGAGCTGCATATTTTCTCTCTTTAGAAGCTACCGAAAGCTGTTACCACCATCAGCATAAGACATTAAATAAGACAACAATTTCACTCAGTGCAAATATTGCTGCAGGGACGTCCTAGATGACCACACATCATAAAATGCACAAAACAACAGACACAGCCCTCAATAACTGCTAGCCATCACATCAAGCAGACACTGAATTACAGAGACAGTGAGAGTTGGGACTGGCTCAGCAGATGTCACTCAAAGTCACCACACCCACAATTATACATTGAATTATTGCTTAAAATGTCTTAAACTAAGAAGTTTTGAAACAATTCACCCCCGTACAGTTGTCATGGAGGAGGAAACTATCTATAGAGACCAAAAGTGTTGTTTTGTACCTGGACATTTTGACATGGATGTCAGTGGGCTCTCTTTTGGAGCCGGCCTCAAGTGGCCAGTCAAGGAACTGCAACTCTTCCTTCTTCCGGGTAGGCCTCGTGAGATCATCAAAGCTTTCTGCTTGTCAATAACCTACACAGTCTCATTTCACAAGGGTGTTGTGGTTATGAAAAGGCCAACTGTTGCATTTTGTGAACAGCTGCATGTATTTTATGTTGTTTTAGTCCACGGGCCAAGCAGGTTTTCGGTACCACTTAAGGGGAAAAAACAACACTTAGAATCCAGCCTCAGTGCCACCCTGCTCAGAGTGCCGCTCTCACTGGACCAACATCTCTGCTATTCTGGCATTGTGGGATAGCTCACACCCACAGATTGAGCTCGCCGGACTACTTTCGCCACCTGCTCAGCGTGTCGCTCTCGTTAGAGCGACAACACACAGAATGTGTCTCTTCCCAGATAGAGCTCTTTCAGTAAAGTTTCTTGTTCTGACTTGAACACAAAGTTAATACCGAAGTCTTTCATCGCCAACTGTAAATGGTAATCAAAACATTCCAAACTTATCGTTCTGAACTCTTCCGCATCAAACTCCATCATGTCAATGTTTACAGTGTGCTTGAGTGATAACACGTGAAGTTGCCCATAAACTAGTTTCTTAAATATTTATTACAGCCACTCTTAAAACTTCAGTTATCTTTATAATTTTATTACTAGTAAGTTTTAGAAGTGATTTAGATGAGATATACTCATTATTTCACAGGAATATATCACAATTATCTGCGAACTACTTTTTGTGCAGGAATTCATCAAGCACAACTTGTGCCAATTCAACATGCAGATCCACCTTGGATTTGCTGTGGCGACCCCAAGTGCAAACAAGGGAGCAGCCGAAGGGACTTACTTACATCGGCCACGGGCGCGTACTAACACAGAATACCCAGAAACTGTGGAAAGCTGTTCGGCCAAAACGAGGGCATCCACTTTTAGCATGTCAGAAGCTAAGCTATTGGCGCTCATGAGAGTGTGCCTCAGTGTATCATGGCCTACACAAAAATGTATGATAACCATCCCAGGGTGGTAGCTGTAGCCAGGTAGGGGTCAATGAAGAATTACACAGTGGTCAAACTTTAAAAATTCTCCAATCATGTTGAAAACTATGTCACATTACTTGTCTGATCATAACAATTCCAAAAAGGTATAGTTTGGACTATCTATGACAGAATGTTCTGGAGTTATGGGGTCACAACAGCAAAAATGGTGACAAAGGTCAATTTCATTTTGTACAAGGGTCAAATATTAAAGCTCTAATTTCAGTAAAAAAAAATTATGCAGATTATTGTTTGGGTTAATAGGGTTCTAAAAAGGAATAGTTTGCACCATCTGTCATGCTTAGTTATCATGTTACAGGGTAACATATGTTACATGTCATAGAATTCAATGGATGTTGAATGACCTTGTTTGACCTTTACTTTAGAGACAAAGCATTCAACACAGTCAAAACTATTCCATTTATTGATCCTTTCATTTCAACCAATATTTGCATAATTTTTTGCTGAAATTGGTGCAACTTTAACTTTTGACCCCTGTACAAACTGAAATTGACCTGTGTCACCATTTGTGCTGCTTTTACCCCATAACTCCAGAACATTCCATTATAGATAGTCCAAACTATACCTTTTTAGAATTGTTATAATCAGACAAATAATGTGATATAGTTTTCAACATGATTGGAGCATTTTTAAAGTGTAACCTCTGTGTAATTCTTCATTGACCCCTACCTGGCTGCAGCTACCACCCTGGGATGGCTATCATACATTTTTGTGTAGGCCATGATACACTGAGGCTGGATTCTAAGTGTTGTTTTTTTTCCCCTTAAGTGGTACCGATTAGGTCAAAATTCATGACTGGCTCATGGACTATTTGTGGCTTGGTGTCATTGCAAATGTTTGTCACTGGGATGAATAAAAGAGATTTTTGTCATCTGTCAAGCTTTTTCTGTTTTAAAAATGTGCATGCTCAGGTTTTACCAGAAGATTATTCAGCTAGACAGGAATGACATTACAACAGGTGCAATACCATGGTTCTGTGCTTACCGAGCTCAAGATGAATGCTGGGAACGAAGGAGTTGAGAAAGAACATGAAGATCACCACGCTGAGAACGGACACACACTTTACCATGAGAACCTTGTCAGTTATCCTGTGCTGTGGGAGGAGAAAAACATGTTGTTTTATGATTTTTCATATACAGTGCACCCGGAAAGTATTCACAGCACTTCACTCTTTCCGCATTTTGTTATGTCACAGCTTTATTCCAAAATGCAGTAAATTCATTTTTACCCTCAACATTCAATTCACAACACCCCATAATGACAACAAAAAAATTTTTGTTGTTTTTTTGCAAAATTATTGCACCCTTTGCTCAATACTTTGTTGATGCACCTTTGGTAGCAATTACAGCTTCAAGTCTTCTTGAATATGATGCCACAAGTTTGGCGCACCTACAGTAGTGTTCAGAATAATAGTAGTGCTGTGTGACTAAAAAGATTAATCCAAGTTTTGAGTATATTTCTTATTGTTACATGGGAAACAAGGTACCAGTAGATTCTCACAAATCCAACAAGACCAAGCACTCATGATATGCACACTCTTAAAGCTATGAAATTGGGCAATTAGTAAAAAAAAGTAGAAAAGGGGGTGATTTGTGAGAATCTACTGAATCTACTGGTACCTTGTTTCCCATGTAACAATAAGAAATATGCTCAAAACCTGGATTATCTTTTTAGTCACATAGCACTACTATTATTCTGAACACTACTGTATCTTTAGGCTGTTTTACTCATTCCTCTTTGCAGCACCTCTCAAGCTCCATCAGGTTGGATGGGAAGTGTCAGTGCACAGCCACTTTCAGATTTCTCCAGAGATGTTCAATCGCATTCAGGGATGGGCTCTGGTTGGGCCACTCAAAGACATTCACAGAGTTGTCCTAAAGCCACTCCTTTGACATCTTGGCTGTATGCTTAGGGTCACTGTCGTGAAAGATGAACCGTCGCCACAGTCTGAGGTCAAGAGTGCTCTGGAGCAGGTTTTCATCCAGGATGTCTCAGTACATTGCTGCATTCACTTATGTGCATGCCATTTCTTAGGTTTTTTTTTTTTTTTTTTTAATAACTTTGCAAAAAATCTTTTCACATTGTCATTATGGGATACTGTGTGTAGAACATGAATTCCATCCATTTTGGAATAAGGCTGTAACATAAAATGTGGAGAAAAAAAAGTGAAGCGCTGTGAATACTTTCCAGACGTACTATAACTGAGTGTTCATCTTAAGTGAACTTTTCAGACTTCATTAATAAGATATCATCATGCACCTCAGTCATAGTGGGCTACCGATATAAGAGATGAAGTATGAACATTACCTTCTTTTGCAGTTCTTGAATGTTTTGCTCCCAGTTCTTATCTTCTTGAGAAATCTGCCTGAGAAAACATTTTAATTGAATATCAATTTATCTTCTCTGAGTGTCAATAAAGAAGAAAACAATTCCATTTTTAACTAAACTCAGTTGTGTCTAAAAATGCATTGGTGGGGTGATGTATACCCAGTGGTGGGCACAGCTAACCAAAAAGTTAGCTTCAATAATAGATAATCAGCTAACTGAAAAGATCTTTTATAAAGCTAAACCGAAAAACCACCCAAAAATTTATCGGAAGCTACAGCTAACCGATAACTTCCAGTATTGTCTCCAGTCCACTTGCAACTACTAACAAGCTGATTTTGAGTTTTAACACCACAAATGCTTCTGGTAGCATCAAAGGCAACCACGGACCCGAGCAATAAGTCAGCACTTCTGTCTTCGTGCGCCCTGTCCTCTGCTGGAAGCTCCTGTTAACTACACAGCTTACAGCAGAGAAGCTCAACTCTCTACTCAATAGCAGTGTCACTGTGAGGCGGAGGTCTTGGAAAATAAAGCAGTGCTGACTTTTGGTTTTGATTTTTAAATAAAATTAACACGGATAGAATAACTCCATTAATGTCAATTCTGACATTTGTTAAATATAACATATATCTTTTCATTTTAAATAATGCACTAATTCTGAAGTTTTGTAACAAACACAGACAGATGCGAAAGGGATTATGGGTAAATTTAGTTATTTTATGTGTATGTGTTCTGTGGGTGTTTATTCTTTTGTTGGTCTCTTTCCTGCTTGGGCTTTCTCAGTCCCTATCTCTCTTGTCTCTCTGTTGTGCCTCCGCTAACACTGATTGGTTGACTTCTATGTATAAGCCAACATGTTAATGTGAGGTGTGTGTGTGTGTGTGTGTGTGTGTGTGTGTGTGTGTGTGTGTGTGTGTGTGTGTGTGTGTGTGTGTGTGTGTGTGTGTGTGTGTGTTTAAATATAAATATGCTTTTGTAAAATATGCCTTTTTTATTTGTAAAAAAAAGCCATTTGCAAAAGGTAAAGTTGTTATTTGACAACCGTCTGATATAACTGGGGTCAAAATAAATGGAACACTGCCATCTGCTGGCGTCCAGGCGCTCATACTGCCATGAACACTACTGGCCAGTAGATGGCAGTAGAGACCGTGAAATCTTGCCAAAACAAAATTCCAGATAATCCGTGTCTGCTACATTTAAGATGTGTGTAATTTAATAAATGCAAACTGAATTTCAGTCACTCAACAAAAATATAAACGCAACACTTTTGGTTTTGCTCCCATTTTGTATGAGATGAACTCAAAGATCTAAAACTTTTTCCACATACACAATATCACCATTTCCCTCAAATATTGTTCACAAACCAGTCTAAATCTGTGATAGTGAGCACTTCTCCTTTGCTGAGATAATCCATCCCACCTCACAGGTGTGCCATATCAAGATGCTGATTAGACACCATGATTAGTGCACAGGTGTGCCTTAGACTGTCCACAATAAAAGGCCACTCTGAAAGGTGCAGTTTTGTTTTATTGGGGGGGGGGATACCAGTCAGTATCTGGTGTGACCACCATTTGCCTCATGCAGTGCAACACATCTCCTTCGCATAGAGTTGATCAGGTTGTCAATTGTGGCCTGTGGAATGTTGGTCCACTCCTCTTCAATGGCTGTGCGAAGTTGCTGGATATCAATCAATCAATCAATTTTTTTATATAGCGCCAAATCACAACAAACAGTTGCCCCAAGGCGCTTTATATTGTAAGGCAAGGCCATACAATAATTATGTAAAACCCCAACGGTCAAAACGACCCCCTGTGAGCAAGCACTTGGCTACAGTGGGAAGGAAAAACTCCCTTTTAACAGGAAGAAACCTCCAGCAGAACCAGGCTCAGGGAGGGGCAGTCTTCTGCTGGGACTGGTTGGGGCTGAGGGAGAGAACCAGGAAAAAGACATGCTGTGGAGGGGAGCAGAGATCGATCACTAATGATTAAATGCAGAGTGGTGCATACAGAGCAAAAAGAGAAAGAAACAGTGCATCATGGGAACCCCCCAGCAGTCTACATCTATAGCAGCATAACTAAGGGATGGTTTAGGGTCACCTGATCCAGCCCTAACTATAAGCTTTAGCAAAAAGGAAAGTTTTAAGCCTAATCTTGAAAGTAGAGAGGGTGTCTGTCTCCCTGATCTGAATTGGGAGCTGGTTCCACAGGAGAGGAGCCTGAAAGCTGAAGGCTCTGCCTCCCATTCTACTCTTACAAACCCTAGGAACTACAAGTAAGCCTGCAGTCTGAGAGCGAAGCGCTCTATTGGGGTGATATGGTACTACGAGGTCCCTAAGATAAGATGGGACCTGATTATTCAAAACCTTATAAGTAAGAAGAAGAATTTTAAATTCTATTCTAGAATTAACAGGAAGCCAATGAAGAGAGGCCAATATGGGTGAGATATGCTCTCTCCTTCTAGTCCCCGTCAGTACTCTAGCTGCAGCATTTTGAATTAACTGAAGGCTTTTTAGGGAACTTTTAGGACAACCTGATAATAATGAATTACAATAGTCCAGCCTAGAGGAAATAAATGCATGAATTAGTTTTTCAGCATCACTCTGAGACAAGACCTTTCTGATTTTAGAGATATTGCGCAAATGCAAAAAAGCAGTCCTACATATTTGTTTAATATGCGCTTTGAATGACATATCCTGATCAAAAATGACTCCAAGATTTCTCACAGTATTACTAGAGGTCAGGGTAATGCCATCCAGAGTAAGGATCTGGTTAGACACCATGTTTCTAAGATTTGTGGGGCCAAGTACAATAACTTCAGATTTATCTGAGTTTAAAAGCAGGAAATTAGAGGTCATCCATGTCTTTATGTCTGTAAGACAATCCTGCAGTTTAGCTAATTGGTGTGTGTCCTCTGGCTTCATGGATAGATAAAGCTGGGTATCATCTGCGTAACAATGAAAATTTAAGCAATACCGTCTAATAATACTGCCTAAGGGAAGCATGTATAAAGTGAATAAAATTGGTCCTAGCACAGAACCTTGTGGAACTCCATAATTAACTTTAGTCTGTGAAGAAGATTCCCCATTTACATGAACAAACTGTAATCTATTAGACAAATATGATTCAAACCACCGCAGCGCAGTGCCTTTAATACCTATGGCATTCTCTAATCTCTGTAATAAAATTTTATGGTCAACAGTATCAAAAGCAGCACTGAGGTCCAACAGAACAAGCACAGAGATGAGTCCACTGTCCGAGGCCATAAGAAGATCATTTGTAACCTTCACTAATGCTGTTTCTGTACTATGATGAATTCTAAAACCTGACTGAAACTCTTCAAATAGACCATTCCTCTGCAGATGATCAGTTAGCTGTTTTACAACTACCCCCAACAGGGATTCCCCTACTTGATCCATTACCCAGGTGTCAAGAAGAGGATGAGGGGTGGAATTTTGACACCCGATCCCCCCACCTACCACTGCTATTAATAAACCTTTTTGTCATCTTAACCTGCTGCCTCATAGCATTTGAGTCCACCTCAATGGGTCCCAATCTTGACAGCTAGACCAAAAATGAACCTTGACACAGTAAATGGACACAGGGTAAGGGTAAAGAAGGTTTGACACACTTCAGCAAATGCAAAAGTTCATTGTCAACAGAATCCTTGCAACAGCAGCTCTTTCTTCTGCACAGCAGAGGAAACTAGAGAGTCCAAAATCAAAGATTCCCTCTAAAACGCAAAAGCTTCTCTTCTGGGTGGCAGAGGGCAGTGCAAAGTCCAAAACCAAAATCATAAGTACTTTTGGTTTTTCCTCTCTTTTTTTTCTTTCTTTTTTTTACTTTGGCTCACCACAGCTGATTCATGTTGATTTGGCACAATTTTTACGCTGGCTGCCCTTTCTGACACAACTTCACATTACTTGGAGGAAAAACCTTCTGAAATTCAAAAAGCAAAAGCATCCAAATCCTGGGAAGTAGAACACTGAAACTTTCATCATCAGACCTTGAAAAGTCCAAAAACAAAGGTAGTACAGAAACCTAATCACCAGTATCCAGACTGAGAGACAAAATCAGTGTCAAAGAGGCAGGCTGAGGTCACACATGGAGGGAAAGAATTCAGAAGAGCCTGAGAAATGACAAGAACTGGGAGCAGCAAGAACTGGGACAAACGACAATGTTCTTGCAAGGAATGAACACAGACACAGGTATGGTGAGTCCAACAACTTTTACCCAGAAGAGATGCCTCACAGGGTAACCTCAGAATGATGACATGTTTTGCAGTGAGGAACATGGAAGACGCTGTCAGCAGGTAAACAGAGAGATCACAGAATAAACACAATAGTCATGGTGAGGAAACATGCAGGGCACAACCGTCTCCACAAAAAAGAGGAACACAGCTGGCTACCAATGCACCGACAGAACACGAGGTTACGAGGGAGACCATCAGGCTGCTCTCAGAATTCACCAAACCGTGACATTTCCAGTTGCAATTGAAGGACAACATTTTTCTTCAGCTCCACAGTGCTGCTGCTGAGTTTGCCATTCAACAAAGCTCCTCCACGTCAACGTGAAATAGGAAACAGAATGTGACCTTTTGACCCCTTAAAATAGGTCAGTGTTAGCCATCTTTGAGCTTGTCCAATGTCTCTGTCCCGAGAATGCTTCCTGTGAAGTTGAAGACTCTGGCAGTAATAGGACTGGACTTATGCTGAGCACAGACAGACGGACAGACAGACACAAAGTCTTTGCAACACCCGATGGCCATATTTTGGCCTCAGGTAAAAATTGGAGAGTGTGTTTGTATCATGTTTGATTGTGATGAAATAACAGCTGGATCTGGACGAATCTTACAGTGTGTGTGTGTGTGTGTGTGTGTGTGTGTGTGTGTGTGTGTGTGTGTGTGTGTGTGTGTGTGTGTGTGTGTGTGTGTGTGTGTGTGTGTGTGTGTGTGTACTTCTGGAAGCTTTTCATCATGGTGTGGAGAAGACTTTCGAGGTTGAGGACTTTCTGCATCAAAAGACATTTCACCGCTGTCTCCTCTCGGCTGGCAGGGTTAATGCGCTGAGCTGTCTGTCTCCAAACCAGAATCTCATGCTTCAGTTCTGGAGAAAGAGAAGAAACACTCCAGTTGAGAAAGACATCTGTTCAGTGTATGATTCAGAAGTTACATAGCTACAGAGCTCTGCAGCAGACGGCAACATGGTGGTGGATTTGTGCTTCACCTGAGGTTCTAGTTCTAGGTTATAGTGGTTCTACCTCGACTGCACAACAACTGTTTTGAACATAAGCAAAACATTCTATGCAGCCGCACGACTGTGCCCGACTGTTTAGACTGCTCTGAGAATGCTGTCCGACGTTTTCAAATGCACCTCGATACCCCATGAATGTGGGTTGAATTTTCATTTGGATGCGATTCGAGCTCATTCGGCCTCTAGTGTGATGGGGGTATAACCAACCAAAGTACCTGGTTCTGGATGATCATCACCTCTGTGCTTGGTTGACCACAGCACTCTAGTACTGTTGTATTGGTGATTTTGTCCTGTCATCGGATGTCATATAGTGCACTAATTTATCTGTGATGGAACTATTGTAGTTGTTTGAGATGTCTTCTATGTACCATCCATGTTTCACAGCCATAGAGCAGAGATGAGAGAACTACATCTCTTAGTGCAGCAGATAACTGAAACAATCTTTCAAACGGTGATACAAACACCAAATTTGGCACACATATTCTTTAAACATTACTCTTTTGAGAAAGCAGACTATCCACTTGATTGTTCAATAGGTGGCCAAGTAGGGGTCAATGAAGAACTACACAGGTCAAGACAAATGCTCCAATCATATTGAAATGTATACCACATTATTCATCTGATCATACAGATACCAAAAAGGTATAGTTTGGACTATCTTTGATTGAATGTTATGAAGTTATGGGGTATAAACAGCATAACTGCTGCTTTTGATACTGTTGACCATAAAATTTTATTACAGAGATTAGAGCATGCCATAGGTATTAAAGGCACTGCGCTGCGGTGGTTTGAATCATATTTGTCTAATAGATTACAATTTGTTCATGTAAATGGGGAATCTTCTTCACAGACTAAAGTTAATTATGGAGTTCCGCAAGGTTCTGTGCTAGGACCAATTTTATTCACTTTATACATGCTTCCCTTAGGCAGTATTATTAGACGGTATTGCTTAAATTTTCATTGTTACACAGATGATACCCAGCTTTATCTATCCATGAAGCCAGAGGACACACACCAATTAGCTAAACTGCAGGATTGTCTTACAGACATAAAGACATGGATGACCTCTAATTTCCTGCTTTTAAACTCAGATAAAACTGAAGTTATTGTACTTGGCCCCACAAATCTTAGAAACATGGTGTCTAACCAGATCCTTACTCTGGATGGCATTACCCTGACCTCTAGTAATACTGTGAGAAATCTTGGAGTCATTTTTGATCAGGATATGTCATTCAAAGCGCATATTAAACAAATATGTAGGACTGCTTTTTTGCATTTACGCAATATCTCTAAAATCAGAAAGGTCTTGTCTCAGAGTGATGCTGAAAAACTAATTCATGCATTTATTTCCTCTAGGCTGGACTATTGTAATTCATTATTATCAGGTTGTCCTAAAAGTTCCCTAAAAAGCCTTCAGTTAATTCAAAATGCTGCAGCTAGAGTACTGACGGGGACTAGAAGGAGAGAGCATACCTCACCCATATTGGCCTCTCTTCATTGGCTTCCTGTTAATTCTAGAATAGAATTTAAAATTCTTCTTCTTACTTTTAAGGTTTTGAATAATCAGGTCCCATCTTATCTTAGGGACCTTGTAGTACCATATCACCCCAATAGAGCGCTTCGCTCTCAGACTGCAGGCTTACTTGTAGTTCCTAGGGTTTGTAAGAGTAGAATGGGAGGCAGAGCCTTCAGCTTTCAGGCTCCTCTCCTGTGGAACCAGCTCCCAATTCAGATCAGGGAGACAGACACCCTCTCTACTTTTAAGATTAGGCTTAAAACTTTCCTTTTTGCTAAAGCTTATAGTTAGGGCTGGATCAGGTGACCCTGAACCATCCCTTAGTTATGCTGCTATAGACGTAGACTGCTGGGGGGTTCCCATGATGCACTGTTTCTTTCTCTTTTTGCTCTGTATGCACCACTCTGCATTTAATCATTAGTAATCGATCTCTGCTCCCCTCCACAGCATGTCTTTTTCCTGGTTCTCTCCCTCAGCCCCAACCAGTCCCAGCAGAAGACTGCCCCTCCCTGAGCCTGGTTCTGCTGGAGGTTTCTTCCTGTTAAAAGGGAGTTTTTCCTTCCCACTGTAGCCAAGTGCTTGCTCACAGGGGGTCGTTTTGACCGTTGGGGTTTTACATAATTATTGTATGGCCTTGCCTTACAATATAAAGCGCCTTGGGGCAACTGTTTGTTGTGATTTGGCGCTATATAAAAAAATTGATTGAAATTGATTGATTGATAAATGGTACCAACGGTCAATCTCAGTTTGTACAGGGGGCCAAAGTTAAAGTTGCTCCAATTTTGGTACAAAGTGATGCAAATTATTGGTTGAGTGAATAGGGTTTTAAAAAGGAATAGTTTGCACCATGTGTCGTACTTAGTTATCATGTAACAGGGTAACATATGTCATATGCCATGGAATCCAATGGACGTTGACATTGTTTGACCTTTACTTTGGACAGTAAACATTCAACACAGTCAAATCTATTTAATTTATTAATCCTACTAGCTCAACCAATAATTTGCATAACTATTTTAAAAAATTGGAGCAACTTTAACTTTGGCCTCCCGTACAAACTGAAATTGAGCTTTGTCACCGTTTTTGCTGTTTTTGCCCCATAACTTCATAACATTCAGTCAAAGATAGTCCAAACTATACCTTTTTGGAATCTTTATGGTTGGATGAATAATGTGGTATAGTTTTCAATATGATTGGAGCATCTTTTAATTTTGATCCCTGTGTAATACTTCATTGACCCCTACCTGGCTGACTATTGAAAAATCGAGTGGATAGTCTGCTTTTTCAAAAGAGTAATGTCTCAGGACTATTTGTGTTGAATTTGGTGCTTGTATCACCATTTGAAAGATTCCCCTGTAAATATTCTCTAATCTGCTGCACTATCTATAAACTTTGATCTCAGTGAAGAACCTGATGCCATGTTTATCCCAGAGCCTATGACGTAGCCTCCCAAACAATGTATTGGCTTTTGCTTGGCGATAAGCTATCTTGTCATCAATGTTAGCACAATGTTAGCATGCTTCCTAGACAGCAATGTTTTTTTGACTGGCTTGAGTAGAATGTTATCTATGGTTACCAGCAGATCATTGTTGTTGTTTGATGGCAATGGTTTAGTAATTTTTAGAGATATGATTAGGCCAAAAGTCTGTTAAAAGCTGTACATCTTCTCATGAGTTGGCAACCAGAGCCAGTCATCTGCAAATAGTAGTTCTCTGACCTCTATCAATGTAGAACAGGATGTAATCACCATTCTCCACATTCCTGAAGGCATCAAGAAGCATGCAAGAAAATACAATGGCAAAAAGGGTGGGTGTTAAGACACAGGCGTGCTTTGTCTCATTTGTTACAAGGAAAAGCTCAGAGGTATTCTTCTCAGGACAACCAGTTTTCTGTAAAGGTTTCCACAGGCCTTTGTGATGTATGTTATCAAAGTCCTTTGTGAGATAAACAAGCACTGCATATAGGCGCTGGTTTTGCTCAGCAGTCTTTTCTTGTAGTTGACAGACAGCAATTATCATGTCACATCCTGAGCAGCAATCATACTGTGATTCCAAAGAGATGTGATCTATGATGTGGTGGATCGTTCTGTTGAGTATGATACATGTAAGGATCTTTCCTGCTATGGACAGGAGGGATATGCCCCTATGGTTGTGATAGCCAGTCTTGTTTCCTTTGCTCTTCTAGAGGTACACAATGAACATGTTGCTTATGTTTTGTTGACCACAACAGCGAAGCTAGTATGTGTACAAAGAGAGAACAAACACTCCGCTTCAAAAAGTCATCTGTTTGTTGCAAGATACACAAGTTACACAGCAACAGAGCTCTGCACCAGTGGGTAACACAGCGGTGGATTTGTGCTTCAGCTGAGGCTGATGGTGAAAATATACAAATGTTTTCAGTCAGTTTGCTTTGAGACTCAGTGCAGGGACATGTGCACTGACCTCCTCAGAAACAGCCAGTGCTGCAGCAAGAATGTAAAATGAGGGAGCTGTTATTAGGAGGCGAGGCCATCCCATGTCAGGCAGGTTGCTAGGTGATTTTAATTGGATAACTGGTAGAGGAAATAAACTTTGTATTTGATGCATTTCTGAGTTCAGACTGGGTTTTGCCTGCGTGCTTTCCCCAGGTGCTTCTAAAAGAGCGACTCCCTACGGTACAAATAAAACGGCTATGCTGAACAGTTGCCAAGGTGATCAGCGGAGGCTTCCTTCAATGTGCAGTGGATCTGTGGTCTCTTATTATAATGATCTCAAAGGGGGTAAAGGCACTGCAGAACTGTGAGTAAACACTGGTAACAGGTGACTGTGTTTGGCAGGATGGAAAACAATTTCAGAGAACAATTTGTGCCATATGTTTGCCAGTTATCAACTTCCAAACATATGCAAAGATAAAGTTATAGTTGCATCTATTGTGATTCTACAGTAAGATCTCAGCCAGATTACCTGAATAGATTAATTTATAAAACCAAATTCCAACTGGATGGCTTTATACTAAAGCAAGAAGAGAAATACAGGAGAAATGCCTACCATCTAGTTAGAATTAGGGACGGTGATGAATGGAAAACTGCGTTTAACACACCTTCTGGTCATTATGAATATTTAGTCATGCCATTTGGTTTAACAAATGCTCTTGCAGTATTCCTGGTTAATGATGTTCTGCGTGGTGTATTAAATAAGTTTGTCTTTGTCTACCTTGATGATATCCTGATTTTCTCTCCTGATGAGGAAACCCACATTCAGCACATCAGAATGGTTCTGCAGCAATTGCTGAAAAATGGCCTGTACATACAGTCTGAAAAGTCTGAATTCCACAAACCTTCAGTACCATTTCTGGAGTTTGTGTTGGCTGAGGGAGACATCAGGATGGACCCTTGCAAGGTGGTGGTGGTGGCTGACTGGCCCACCCCACGCACTCGTAAGGAGGTTCAACGCTTTTTAGGTTTTGCAAACATTTACAGGAAATTTGTCAGGAATTTCAATTAGGTCACCTCACCATTACATAACCTAACCTCCACTCACAGGTCTTTTGTTTGGTCCGCAGATTGCAGCTGCATTCAGGAAATGAAGAGACGGTTTTCCTCCGCCCCTGTGCTACTCCTCCCTAACCCCTGCCGGCAGTTTGTGGTTGAGGTGGACGTGTCTGACATTGGCATGGGGGCTGTTGTAGTGGAAAGCTGCACCAACCTTCAACATCCTAAGTTTGAATTAAGCAAAGGTCATGAAATTTCTTCAAAGGAGAAATTTAACACAGCAAGGCCTGTTTCTGTGTAGGCTCTCAGTTGTCAAGGTGGTTTCCATAGTAGAGAAGCTTGAATCTTCGACTGGACTGGGTTGCTTGACACGAGGACGTTTTGCTTCACATCGCAGAAGCTTCCTCAGCTAAAATTCTTGCTCTGGTAGTCTGACTTCTGTCTTGACTCTTGTAGAGAAGAAGCCACAAAAGCTGGAGTTTTAAACCTAACCAGTCCCCTCCTACCGAGAGGCCGACTGCTATAGGCTGGTGACTAAACAATAGCTCTAATTAGCACCTATTGTGCTCTAGTAAGCACCCTCCTAATGACAGGGCAGCTGTCCCTCCTAATGTTGGGACGGAAGCCTCTCCTGATGGCTCCCCTGAGGACTCTCCTGATGACGTGAATGACTCATTACCATGAACAAAAGACTGAAACTGCTTTGAAATGAGTACCCCATTGTAAACAGGAGACAAAACGTGTCTCAGACCCCCTCCCCGGTTAAGGCTGGGTTTCAACCGTTTCACATAGAATGCCTCTTTGACCCCTCTCTCAAACCATGTCTTCTCTCTGGCTAAGATTTTAACTTCCTTGTCCTCAAACATGTGGTTAGTGTCTTTAAGGTGAAGATGAACTGCAGACTGAGGTCCATTTGCGCTCTCTCTGCGGTGCTGGTATAGCCTTTTGTGTAAAGGTTGCTTAGTCTCACCTATGTAGTGTTCATTACAGTTTTCCTGACATCTGATAGAATACACTACATTGCTCTGTTTGTAACTAGGGATCCTGTCCTTAGGGTGAACTAATTTCTGTCTCAAAGTGTTAACCGGTTTAAAGTAAACTGGTATTTTGTGCTGTCTGAAGATCCTCTGTAGTTTTTCCCCTACTCCTGCTAAATAAGGGAGAGACACTCCTCTTCTTCTTGTCTCTGTCTCCTGTCTATCTGGTCTCTTTGTTTTCTGGGAGTTCTGCACTTTGTCCAGGGACCATCGTGGGTACCCACATACTGTGAGGGCTTTCCGTACAAGTTGTTGTTCTTTAGACCTTCCCTCTGCAGTTGTGGGCACCTGTAGGGCTCTGTGTTGAAGAGTCCTGATCACCCCGAGCTTGTGTTCAAGGGGGTGGTTTGAGCCAAAGAGCAGATATTGGTCAGTGTGAGTGGGTTTTCTGTAAACCCCTGTCTGGAGCTGCCTGTTCTCTCCAATCGTAACATCACAGTCCAAGAAGGCTAAATGGTTGTTTCTGGCATCCTCACGTGTGAACTTGATATTGGAATCCACCGAGTTGATGTGTTCTGTAAAGTCCTCAACCTCCTGTTGCTTGATTTTAACCCATGTGTCATCGACATATCTGAAGCAGTGACTGGGAGAGATGCCCATGAAAGATGTCAAGACTGTCTTCTCCACTCGCTCCATGTACAGATTGGCCACAGTGGGGGATACTGGAGACCCCATCGCACAACCATGGATCTGCCTGTAGTAATTCCCCCTAAACAGGAAAAACGTGGTGTTAAGACAGATCTCCAAGAGTTGGCAGATGTGGTCTGGTGTGAGTTTGGTCCTTTCAAATAGAGACACATCCTCCAGCAGTCTCTGCCTCACAGCTGAGATGGCCTCAGCGGTGGGGATGCAGGTGAACAACGATGTCACATCAAATGACACCATAGTTTCATCTGCCTCCAGCTGCAGGTTCCTGATCTTGTTCACAAAATCTTGTGTGTTCTCCACATGGTGGTCTGAGTTACCCACTAGAGGAGCCAAAATCCTCTAGTGCTTGGCCAAATTGTATGTGATGGAATCTGTGCTACATATAATAGGCCTGAGTGGCACGTCCTGTTTGTGGATTTTGGGCAGTCCATAGATGCATGGAGTGGCGTCCCCAGAATACAGTCTGTAGTATGTCTGCCTGTCGATGAGTCCCTCTTTCTCCAGGTTTTGCAGGCAGCTAATGATTTTCTTCTTATAGCCGCTCGTGGGGTCTCTCTTCAGACGTTCATATGTACTGGAGTCACTGAGCAAGTTGTTGATCTTGTCCTCGTAGTCCGATGTGTTCAGGACCACCATGCATCTGCCTTTATCTGCTGGCAGGATAAGGATGCTTTGGTCCTTCTGCAGTGCTGACAAAGCTTTCTGTTCTTCTCCTGTGATGTTGGACGGAGGAGGCTTAGCACTGTTCAGCACTGCTGTGACTCTTAGTCGGAGGTCCCCAGCTTCTGACTCTGACAAACTGTTATGTTTAATGGCTGACTCTACTGCAGTGATGTAATCTACTGTCGGTATATGTTTAGGGGTCACTAAGAAATTTAGTCCTTTAGCAAGCACATGCTTTTCTGTCTGTGTAAGAACCCTGTCGGACAGATTCATTACCCAGTGTTCCCTGTTGTCACTAATTTGTCTGGGTATCAGGCAAACATACTACAGACTGTACCCTGGGGACGCCACTCCATGCATCTATGGACTGCCCAAAATCCACAAACAGGGCATGCCACTCAGGCCTATTATATGTAGCACAGATTCCATCACATGCAATTTGGCCAAGCACCTCAAGTGGATTTTGGCTCCTCTAATGGGTAACTCAGACCAGTGATTCTCAACCGGGGTGCCGCGGCACCCTAGGGTGCCGTGATCAATCGTCAGGGGTGCCGTGGGCAATTATCAAATATCACCATTATCGGGTGTATGTGCTGTAATAGTGTGGCAGATGGTGTAATGCTCTTTTATTCCAGTAGATGGCAGCAAAGCGCGCAGTAGCGCTGAGCCGTGTGTCGACAAGGAGGCGTGATCGCCATTTTAATGCCGGGCAAGTTAGTGATTTGCGTGCATAGAAGTTCACTTAGTCTCGTCAAGAAACAGGTGGAATATGCCGGAAAGCTGCGCATGTTGGCAAAGTCACAAACGGAGGAACAAGGGAGACAATATTTCCTTCCATAAGTAAGTGGTTTTGGTTAATGTTGTCACTTTGTCTGTGATATTTGGATGATAAACAGCTGTATGTCTCCTGCCGTACCTGTGTCGCCCGATGACACGGATCATTAATTTCACTTATGTCTAGTTGATATTTTCCACTGCTAGACCAATGTCTAGTTAAAATTCTTGTCGTTAGTGACTAAAAATTGTTCGACAAGACTGGGGAGTTTTTTTTTTTTTGCACCTTAAAATAATGAGATTAATGACCCGCGCTGTGCTGCCACACACACAGAGATGTGCACACACACACACACCGCTGACTTCATGAATGAAACTCGGTCAATAAAGGATAATTGTGTAAAAATATAATATCTATAAATGTATTGTAATGGTTTTAGGAGCCGCGCTGCGTTGAACAGCTGCAGCAGCTCAGCCGAGCAGCGTAGCTTATCAGCGCAGATCCGTGTAACTTTCAACACTAATATTTGAGAGTGTGTGTGTGTGTCAGAGTAAGTTTAATACTTTCCTGACATAATTTAATGTAATTTAATTTTACTGGCTCGATATCCAGGACAAAATGGCATTTTAACACGTATTTTGTGAGCATTTTTCTGAGTGTGTTCAGTCGCGAATCTCCATTGGAAATGCATTAACATCCGGGTACTTCGTCAATATTTTGCCCGGTTAGGAGACGTCATGTCGCTGTCCATGAAGGGACGTTATCGTTTAGTGTGCAGCAATGGGACTGCACTCTCTAGTTCTTATATACGCTCCATGACTATAGTATACTATATTACGTCATATCTGTACCGCACATGTTGCTAACGTGCTAATGCACCGTGTAGAGACAGTCGAGTTAGTGGTGCATGACACGTGACACATGACAGTGGTGTGCCGCAGGATTTTGTAAATATGAAAAGGGTGCCGTGGCTCAAAAAAGGTTGAAAATCACTGACTCAGACCACCATGTGGAGAACACACAAGATTTTGTGAACAAGATCAAGGACCTGCAGCTGGAGGCAGATGAAACTATGGTGTCATTTGATGTGACATCGTTGTTCACCTGCATCCCCACCGCTGGGGCCATCTCAGCTGTGAGGCAGAGACTGCTGGAGGATGTGTCTCTATTTGAAAGGACCAAACTCACACCAGACCACATCTGCCAACTCTTGGAGATCTGTCTTAACACCACGTTTTTCCTGTTTAGGGGGAATTACTACAGGCAGATCCATGGTTGTGCGATGGGGTCTCCAGTATCCCCCACTGTGGCCAATCTGTACATGGAGCGAGTGGAGAAGACAGTCTTGACATCTTTCATGGGCATCTCTCCCAGTCACTGCTTCAGATATGTCGATGACACATGGGTTAAAATCAAGCAACAGGAGGTTGAGGACTTTACAGAACACATCAACTCGGTGGATTCCAATATCAAGTTCACACGTGAGGATGCCAGAAACAACCATTTAGCCTTCTTGGACTGTGATGTTACGATTGGAGAGAACAGGCAGCTCCAGACACGGGTTTACAGAAAACCCACTCACACTGACCAATATCTGCTCTTTGGCTCAAACCACCACCTTGAACACAAGCTCGGGGTGATCAAGACTCTTCAACACAGAGCCCTACAGGTGCCCACAACTGCAGAGGGAAGGGCTAAAGAACAACAACTTGTACAGAAAGCCTTCACAGTATGTGGGTACCTACGATGGTCCCTGGACAAAGTGCAGAAGTCCCAGAAAAGAAAGAGACCAGATAGACAGGAGACAGAGACAAGAAGAAGAGGAGTGTCTCTCCCTTATTTAGCAGGAGTAGGGGAAAAACTACAGAGGATCTTCAGACAGCACAAAATCCAAGTTTACTTTAAACCGGTTAACACCTTGAGACAGAAATTAGTTCACCCTAAGGACAGGATCTGTAGTTACAAACAGAGCAATGTAGTGTATTCTATCAGATGTCAGGAAAACTGTAATGAACACTACATAGGTGAGACTAAGCAACCTTTACACAAAAGGCTATACCAGCACCGCAGAGAGGGCGCAAATGGACCTCAGTCTGCAGTTCATCTCCACCTTAAAGACACTAACCACACGTTTGAGGACAAGGAAGTTAAAATCTTAGCCAGAGAGAAGAAATGGTTTGAGAGAGGGGTCAAAGAGGCATTCTATGTGAAACGGTTGAAACCCAGCCTTAACCAGGGAGGGGGTCTGAGACACGCTTTGTCCCCTGTTTACAATGGGGTACTCAGGTCAAAGCAGTTTCAGTCTTTTGTTCATGGTAATGAGTCATTCACGTCATCAGGAGAGTCGTCAAGGGAGCCATCAGGAGAGGCTTCCGTCCCATCATTAGGACTACCAGAGCAAGAATTTTAGCTGAGGAAGCTTCTGCGATTTGAAGCGAAATGTCCTCACGTCAAGCAACCCAGTCCAGGCGAAGATTCAAGCTTCTCTACTACAGCAAGGCCTGGTAAATCTCCAGGTGTCAAAGGGAGACCCTCCGAGCCAACGCAGGATGGCTCGGTGTCATAAACCCCCACCCTTTCCAGGATTTAAGACTCCCCAAAGTGCATTCCTCACGGAGCTGCGAATTACCTTATCAAGATCCCAAACCAGATGTGCTAGTTCCTCTCTCATAAAAAGAAACAGACCCCAGAAAGACATATCTGCCCCAAAAGTCCTAAAAATATGTCTTAACAACCAGCCTCAAGAAAAACGACCTCACTGAAGAATTGCCATCAACTTGTTGATCACAATCCAGTTTTTCTGATCAAAATCGACCCAGTATGGACCCAGTTCACATTGTGTGATGAAATCCAAAACCCAGGCCATTCCAATCCATGGAACAAGAATGACCCCTGTTGGACGAACTGGGGAAGGGCATGTGACCAACTCGTGCAGAGTTAAACTGTAACCACATTTTTAAAAAAATGTATTGTATTTTTATATCCAAAAAAGAAAACAAAAAGAAACAACATGTGACCATTTAACCTTACACGTGAGATTTATATATATCTGGTATTTTGTACTTTGATTATAGACTGTAGGAAGTTTATCAAGTGTGTTTTTCATATAATTGTGTTGTGTGATATCTCCACGGAAAACCATGTTTACTAGAGTTTGCAATACAGGACTTGCTTGGTTTGTAAGCAGGGATTTAGGAATAACAGACACTGCTTTATTAGAAAACTAGACAAAGAAACACAGAGAAAACTACAGTACCCAGAATTCTTGGGGGTGGAGCTTTTAACCCGGGGAATCGTTCTCTTGCTTCCTCTTCACTCTTGCTTCCTCTTACGCTCTCTTTTCTTGGGTCCTGAGACACTCGCGTCACCGTCCAGATTTTATGACCCTTTGTCCACCACCACGTGGCTTAAATTTTTTTCTTGTTTGTGCGCGCCAACAAGAAATTGCTTTTTCGACAGAACTTTTGCTCAACTTTTGTAAAGTTAAATGCGCAGGCTCAAAAACGACGACAGAAGACGAATTTTTGTTTTTGTGAATAGAAAATAAAACGCTCAAGCCTTTATTCTGACGGAGCCCAGACTATGAGTGCTGCAGAGATAAAAACATCCAGGTCAGCTAAGCCACAACAGAGAGTGAACTGCCGTCGCAAGTCACAGTCTAACAATGGAAAGTGCCCCTGGTAACCCACAAAAGCGGGCACGGTGACCGGCAGAGTCCCTTTGCCAATGTACGGGAGACAGCTGTGCAGACGGACAGCTCCTCGACTGAAAACCAAACGGCTTCCAGCATCGGACCTCACGGAGACCAGCTGCACTGCGCCTCCAAAGTAAGACCGGGGCATGTCAGAGATAAACAGAGTGGCTTTATTTAATTCTATTCAAAATCATTCATCTTCTCTCACGTTAATAAATAACAAAAATAAATTCCCCGCTGATGAGGCCAAATTTAAGTCCTAAAATTCCAGCTACGAAACCAAATTATCTGAACGTCATATAATCATTGCTCATTGAAATTCGTCATCATCCAATTGCTTACTGTGATATGTCCTGTTATTTAACTCCTGCGTTAAATAACTCCTGAGTTAAATTAAATGTGTGAAGTTGTCTGTGATTTTGTGTGAGGTGTCGGATCTGACCTGCAGAACTTACTCCTGAAGATTAGACTGATTTTAATATTTCCTATTGACTGACCCTAAAATCAGCGATATTATAACCTTGTTATAATATCATTCAGTCATAGGTGGATCCCCCAGTATTCAAGGTAAAATTATCCACCAGTGATAATTTCAAATATCCTAAAACACATATTATATTCTTTCTATTCTGCTACACTGTCCTCTCCCAAATTTGTCCCCGGGATGGTAAGTTGCATCTTTGTACTTACAGTGAGGAAAATAAGTATTTGAACACCCTGCAATTTTGCAAGTTCTCCCACTTACAAATCATGGAGGGGTCTGAAGTTTTCATCTTAGGTGCATGTCCACTGTGAGAGACATAATCTACAAAAAAAATCCGGAAATCACAATGTATGATTTTTTTTTTAATAATTTATTTGTACTGCTGCAGTACAAATATTGCTGCTATATTGTTACTGCTGCAAATAAGTATTTGAACACCTACCAAGCAGTAAGAATTCTGGCTCACACAGACCTGTTAATTTTTCTTTAAGAAGCCCTCTTATTCTGCACACTTTACCTGTATTAATTGCACCTGTTTGAACTTGTTACCTGTATAAAAGACACCTGTTCACAGTCAATCACACTCCAACCTGTCCACCATAGCCAAGACCAAAGAGCTGTCTAAGGACACCAGGGACAAAACTGTAGACCTGCACAAGGCTGGGATGGACTACAGGACAACAGGCAAGCAGCTTGGTGGAAGACAACAACTGTTATGATTATTTATTAGAAAGTGGAAGAAACACAAGATGACAGTCAATCTCCCTTGGTCTGGGATTCCATGCACAATCTCACTTTGTGGGGTAAGGATGATTCTGAGAAAGCTCAGAACTACACAAGAGGACCTGGTCAATGACCTGAAGAGAGCTGGGACCACAGTCACAAAGATTACATTAGTAACACATGACACGCTGTCATGGTTTAAAATCCTGCAGGGCAGCAAGGTCCCCCTGCTCAAGCCAGCACATGTCCAGGCCCATTTGAAGTTCACCAGTGACCATCTGTATGATCCAGAGGAGGCATGGGAGAAGGTCATGTGGTCAGATGAGATCAGAATAGAGCTTTTTGGAATCAACTCCACTTACAATGTTTATAGGATGAGAACAACCCCAAGAAAACCATCCCAACCGTGAAGCATGTAGGTGGAAGCATCATACACTGGGGGTGCTCTTCTGCACAGGGGACAGGACGACTGCACCGTATTGAAAGGAGGATGGATGGGGTCATGTATTGCAAGATTTTGGCAAACAACCTCCTTCCCTCAGTAAGAGCATTGAAGATGGGTCATGGCTGGGTCTTCCAGCATGACACCGACCCCAAACACACAGCCAGGACAACTAAGGAGGGGCTCCGTAAGAAGTATTTCAAGGTCCTGGAGTGGCTGAGCCAGTCTCCAGACCTGAACTCAATAGAAAATCTTTGGAGGGAGCTAAAACTCCAAACCTGAAAGATCTGGAGAAGATCTGTATGGACATGTGCTACTGGTTTCTGAGATAACATACTTCCTTCAAACCTGGCTCTCCACAAATGCCTCACCACTGTAGATCCATCCTGTGTATCACCTCTTATCAAGTCCAAATCAGCATCATACCCATCAAAATACAACAAAGTATGAAACCCTGGAAGGTACAAGCTCAATGATCTAGCTCACACTTCAGTGTCACAGATTGGGTAGATCTCATCCAACAGCCCACCACTTGTCTGAGAGTGATTGGCACAACTAACCTGTCTAGGAGTAATTTCTATGTCCTTTTGCCAGTAACTCAAACCCTACAGTCCAGCAGTGGAGTCCTAATAACTGTCAGGCTACTAGACATAATTCTACATTGTGGAGGTTAGCTTTCCCTGTCCTGCCTTAGAGAAGAGGCCCAACACAGGGTATCTGCTGTATTCTGATATGATAAGCTTCTACATCATGGCATCCAGCTGGTCCTGCCACTTCTGTCCAGAACTCAGAATGGCTTCCTCACTCTGCAAGTTCATCCAAATAGGAGGACCTTCTGAAGGCTGGTTTCCTGCCTTGTTCCTACTCACAGGCTGAAAGATCCAAACACCACAACGTCCAGTTGTTTGAACGCCTGTCTGACTTCCCATGTTTGTTTGAATGTTTGTTTTCCATTTAATGTTCAAATTGCAAGAAACAAGGTTATTTTTTATTTTTATTTTCCGTTTTCCATCAAGTAACTATAATTAAGTATAATTTCTGATGGTTTACTATTAAATTCATCATGCAGCCTGTAAAATGAGGGAACAGAAAAATAATAGCAAAATAAATCAAATGGTCTTCGAGTTAAAGGTGACACATACAAATGAATGCAACCAACAGTCCAAAACACAGACATTCATTAATACGTATTGAATTAACAAATGAAACTCAACTATTCAAATTTAATGCAACAGAATCAGTCATTATTTACTTAATTAATGATTAACTATAAACTGTATGCATATTCATAAATTAATCTTTTTTAATGACCAACCAAAATAATTGTTGTTGTTGACCTACGCGTGAAAATGAAATGTTTCAAAATTTGCTGACTGCAAGAAGGCAGAGTATGCCATGAAATTACATCTGACACAACAGTGTCATCTGATGAACACTGTGACTGGGATTCTCTAGGAAATTAGCTGTAGTGTGTATCACTAGAGCGTCTTTTGCCATTTAAATCGGGGAGTAAAGGTTTACTGACTTTTACTGCACAGCAACCCCTCACAAGCTGAGTTTTTATTTTTGTGACCCAACATCACTCACCTACTATTTCAATGGACTCTTTGTTGTAAAGTTTTTTGTTCCAGTAGAGCATCCTTAGGAACGGAAATGAGGTCAGAAGAACAAGACATATTCCGAGGAACATGTAGCCTGTGAAAGTGGCAAAATCAATCCCCTGAAAGACACAGAAACACAAAGAAAGAATTAAACATCTTTGAACGTAAAGGCTGCTTTTGGAATAGATCAAAATTTGGAAGTATCCCAAGACATCAGAGTTACCAACACAAAACATCTGAGAAAACATCTGTTCTTAGTTAAAATTAATCTTCTGATGAGTAGAAAAAGCCACTTTGGACATCTGGCTTTGAAATGTATTTGAAGGAAGAAAACAATGTGCCTTCATATCTCTTCTGGCATCATGTGGCACTTTGACATGAGCTTTTGTGTATTACTTGCACTGTGAGGGAGCATCAGCTGCAACAATTTGGCCATGTGGCCCATTTCTCTGTGCATGATCCAACACGGAGGCGTCTGAGTGCTGAGGACCCCACTAGTTGGAGAAGGCCGAGGGGGCACCCACATTTCACCTGGCTGCAGCAGATAGATGGTTATTTTAGAGGTGTAGGAATGAACCGGTTGTCTGCCTGGGTGGTTGTCATCAGGCCCGGCACCAGAAAAAAAATATTAAGGGGTCGATGAGTTTATCACAGGGGGCGGGGTCCCCCCCCTCCAAAAAAAGTGCGCACCGGAGGGTACCTGCCTCTGAGCGTGCGTAATGAATTGGGTGTGCTCCTAGAAAGCTTGTGTATTTAGGCTACACCGTTGTAAGAGACTGAGTAAGAGTAAAGAGTGATGACAGTATTTTTTAATTATTATTTGAACGTATAGACCCTCGGTCAACTGATCTCCTGCATACCACAAAACCAAACCAACAACTGATCTGAGAAACGACACGAGACAGTAGATTAACCCCACATACAGCCCTCCATCACAAGCGCAAACACAGCGCAATTGGGCATGACAGTCACACAACGGGTCAAAGATAAACCTTTCATGTAGATATACAGTGGTCCCTCGTTTATTGCGGGAGTTACATTATAAAAATAGCCCACAATAGGCGAAATCCGCAAAGTAGACAGCGTTATTTTTTTACAATTATTATAGACGTTTTAAGGCTGTAAAACCCCTCACTACACACTTTATACACTTTTCTCAAACAGGCATTAACATTTTCTCACTTTTCTCTCGTGTGTAAACACTCTCAAAGTTCAAACCTTAGTAGAAAAATAAGACCAAGCTGTTTTCAGGCCCAAACATTTGTTTGAGAAATAAAAATAGAACGTTTTTCTATAAATAATTATGATGGCTTTTAGAACTAACGAATTTAATTTTAACGATCAACGTACAAGGTTGGACACATAAGAAATTATTAATAGTGACTGACCAGTATTTCACAGTTCCTCTGATCGCGCCTCTTCGTCCTGGCGCCACGCCACTGTCGCGTCTTTTTCCACTCACACCTCGCTGCAGGTGTCTTTTTCTGAGTGAAGAACACAGTTATGGGTAGTTGTTGGCGCTCTTTTTTCTTCCGGGCGAGAAGATTCTTATAAACAGACACGCAAAGCATGCAAAACTGGACTAAAAAAATCTGCGAAACTGTGAGGCGCTATATTTTCCAGTATTTCTTTTTCTTTCTTTTTTATTTTTATTTTTGATAACTCTCACATCCAAGGGGGCGAGGTTGATGACGTGAGGGGGCATCGCCCCTAAATGCCCCCTTGTGGCGCCGGGTCCGGTTGTCATCCAGGACCCAAGGCGGTTCCGTGGTGGTGTAAATGTGGCAAAGCGCAGCACCAGCGCATGCTCCCAGTCTCAACTTTTGTGTTGCCCACAGAATCATATTCTCACTGCAAAACCTCTCACTTCTGATTTCACCACCCACATAGCAATATGCCAGGGGCTGGTGCACAGGACGTCCGATGACACCGAGTAGTTTATTTCATCTTAAGGCCAAAACACACCCATGATAAAATGATTAAATGCAGCCTCTTTGCGCCTTGCACCCTACTTGGATACTCAGGTTGTAGAGCGACATTAACTTTTCAAAATGACCATTTTGCATTTTAATCCTCTGGGGTGCATGGATGCGCTGGCACATCTGGGCCACTTCGTGTCCTGCTTCTACTCATAGATCAATGTATGAATGCCATATTGACAATAGTTAATAGTATTGGGCGCCATCGAGAGAGTCAACCCCACCCACCCCAAAAAGCCAAAAACATATTCTGCTTAGGGCCCCCTAAAAGTCTGGGCTGCAGAGACTATATGTCACATTTCCCTCTACTACATCGCTTATTTATCCCATGACATCACCTTATTTATTATATGACATCACATAATATTCTAGTTCACTCAATTCTGCTTGCAAAAACTTGTCACTTCCACAAAGTCTGTTGCTGTTGGTCACCATCAGTTTAGCCTTGTTTTTTAATGTCAGTATTTCTATCTTTTTTTTTTTTTTTTTTTTTTGGTCTCACTACATGTAATTTTATGGTTGTTTGTTTTTTTATGTAATCCTTCAGACAAAGTAAACCTGAAAATCAAACATTTCTTTATACCCTGAACTGTGACTCTGATGTCTGCATACTTCAGTGAGTCTTCTGTCTGGTTTGGAGATCCATTTGATGCAGAGAACCACTCAGTGAAATTACAACAAAAACTGGTAGAGAATTTGTAAGCTGCATGTTATCTTGTTCTGTAGCAAATCAAATACAAGGACACTGTG
The DNA here is from genome assembly GCF_902500255.1 of Thalassophryne amazonica. Classification (NCBI taxonomy): domain Eukaryota; kingdom Metazoa; phylum Chordata; class Actinopteri; order Batrachoidiformes; family Batrachoididae; genus Thalassophryne; species Thalassophryne amazonica. Next base: position 100,549,851 of record NC_047112.1, on the reverse strand, counting down.
GCAAGGGGCAAAATCATTTTTCAGTTGTGCCATGATTATTTCTCCCACAATCCCCTTGAAACAAACAACTGAGCATGCAAATACACAACGGAGAGAGTAAACATCCACAGTCGGGCAGGCTGCCGTTATCAGAGCCCAGACACGACTGAACGAGCACCGCGCTGTGTCCCTCAGGCCGCATCACCTGGGAAACGGACAGCAGACCGTGGGAGACTGGTAAGGTTAAGCTACTATGTATAGACGGAGACTACGTAACAATGTGCCACTAAAGGCTAAAATGTCACTCACACTGAACAGATGCCGATCAGGCAGGTGGAAAATGTTGCGTCTTCCAAGTGATGTGGCAGTGTAGCCCTCTGACTGTGACCAGATGAAGCAGCCCAGATTCAGTCTGAGACAACATACTATGTGGCTGCATGGGGCACAATAAAAGGTTTTATTATACATCCGACTGAAATCCTTTGTTCTGATTGGCTGATACTTTTCACAATAAATCATCCAAAGTTAACAATAGCCACATTATTGCCTGATCCTGCACCATTTCAGGCAACATTATGAGTGATTGTTTTGTCATAACGGGGCAACAATGTTTCGCGCATGTGCAGGGGTGATGCATCGCAGACGACATCATGGAGGAGAGCAGAAGGTTTGCGTCCATGGATATTGATGGGATAAACGCTCTTCTATCCAAGAAAGACAGTGAGAGTACCGCAAAAAGTATCAAGAAAAGTTCCGCACTGTTCAAGGAGTTTTTAGTGAACGCCGACGGGAAAGATTTGCATGGTGTTTCACCCGATGAGTTCGAGAAGCTTCCCACTGCCACACTCTACCATGAACTGGGACAGTTCTACGCATCAGTGTGCTCCAAGTCTGCGCTCCAAGTCTGAAACACAGTACCATGGTACCAAACAAATGATGACTGGTTTATTGGGCAGCATAATGAAATGTCACCCCGAGGGATCATTGTTGTCCAAGGCCAAAGGCCGCGGGCAACAATGATCCCGAGCTGGAACATACCATTCAACTTGGCTTCGCCTCGTTGAATGGTATGTTCCAGCTTTTACCTCATGAAATATTCATACCATTGAACTCATAACCATTCATTATTTGTATACTGACACATCAACGAGCCAGCACTTCTGTGTCATGTTAGCTTTCTGTCAGCAAGAGACCTAGTGACTGAGGAGGAGGAGGATGAAAAATAAAGATAATTTCTCTTTACACCATAATGACTCGCTGGCATATCAGGCAAGTCATCAACAGGCATCCTGATTTAAAATTTTACCCAGCTAATGGCAGACAAGCTACGTCTGGCATTTTATAAAGTGAAAATTTATGCTTTAGTTTTAAAGTAATGCACTAATTTAGAAGGTTTTAGTGTTTGGACCACACATGCTGTAGTGCATTATGGGTAAAGTTTCATGACAGGAGAAATGCACTGAGACGCTATGATGAGGCTGCGCTTTAACTTCTGTGCCTAAAACTCTCGTGAATATATTCTCTCGGTTTATAGACATTGGTATTGTGTTTGTTCTATGTAAACATGCCAGAAGCTCAGTTTTATTAAAAGTTTTCAGGGTCTCTATTGCCATCTACTGGCCAGTAGGTGGCAGTGTTCATCGCAGTATTGGCCATATCCCATAATCCTTTGCATGCCAGAGAGTTGTTGCAGCCTCTTATTAACGTGATGAAAAGCATAAAAATGTAAAAACTGTATGCCTGTTGATGACCTGCGTGATATATCGGCGAGTCAGTATGGTGTAAAGAGAAATGATCTTTTTTCTCTCTCTCTTCCTTTCTCTCCTGTAACCAGCTCTCCTCTGCCTGTAGAGGACAGAGAAACATTTAACAAGTAGGTCCTAAAAACTTTGACTTCAGACTTCACAAATGTTTGTAACTGTTAAGCTTTATTCGCGATGCCTGCAAAAAATACATTAGCAAACTAAAAATGATCGGACCTAAATTTATCAGAAGCTAATTGGTCCGCTGATAGTTTTCAAAGTTATCTGAAAAGCTAATCCCATAATGAAAACATTAGCTTCTATAATTAGCGGATTAGCAGAACTGTGTCCACCACTGGACTCATCTTAGTGCTTTGTTGCAAATCTGTCTCCAATTACTCTCCAACAGTCGCAACCCAGTGAGATAGCATCCTTATAAAGAATGTAGTCCATCCATTGGCACCTTCCTCCACTCTTGCATGTCACCTTATGCGCCTTCTTTTTCTTAGGGTAAGTACAGTAAAACTCACATATAATGGATTCAGTGAATTTTGTTCATTATAATCAAAATCGGTTACATGTATAAAACGGAACAAATCCACTATGTGTATAAAGTGAACAAAATCTGTTATATGTATAAAATGGACAAAATCCATTTTTTCTAAGTTCGCTGCAGAGTGGTACCTTCTTCTATTCTAAATTATCTATTCTAGATTTATGCTTCTGCAACTCTAAGTCTGTGGCCATGCAATGATGTTGACGTGCGTATGACCCTTTAAAGTTCTGTGTTGCGTCTTTATGTAATTTGACACAGGAACAGCAGCTACTTCTGGATTAATTTGTCCCTCAATGAGCTTTACTTCTTTATGCAATCAACCTCCAAAGCAACAACATGGTATGTACAATTTTCATCCATGAATTGCAGGTCATTTGAGTGTCTTTTTCTCACTCTTTGTTGTAAAGTTGGTCATATTTGCTGACTTTTCTGCCAAATGTACTTGATCCACGATCAAAATATAATCGGCAAGCACACTGACAAAACGTTTAAAATATGAAGGGAGAAGATGGAGTGAAAATGTAAAAGTGACAAATCACAGCCCTTGCAGTCTCAACCATTTAGCAGGTGTACATTAGACTCCGGGGAGGGTTCGCAGCCAGGCCAAGGGCTGTGATCTAAGGCGGTTTAGTTTGCCACACCCAGGGATATGTGTGCAACTTAACACTATATTACAGTGCAGGCAACAAGCAGCATTTTGTTAATAATCACTGGCCTTGAATTACACCCTGCCTCATCTAGGCACCGGGTCTGAGCACAGTTTGAAAACAATACATGGCCAGGCTTTTAATCACAGAAATATGGTACCCACTTTCCTTGAATTGGTGAGAGTCAGTGCTAAACTTAATTTTGTACCTCTGTTACTGGGCATGCCCAGACTGCTGTTTGGTACATGCAAGGGGTTTATAATGGAAATGCATTGCAATTGGATGGGACGTTTTGTCTGATGTGAGCGAAAATCCATGATACAAAATCTATTATGTACTGTGTTTATTACATGGAAACCCATACAAAAGCATAGAGACTTTTGCTTTTGTCCAGTGAGTGCAAATATCCGGTTGATATGATGACAGTTTAGGCAAGTTTTATTCCATTCACAATAGCAATTTCTATTCTTTTTGCAAAATCTACTGTCATCTGCCCTTCCACATTCCTCTCAGTAATAACATATCTACCCATTAGTTCTTCATTGCCTCTGTTGCCTTCACCAACATGGCCATCGACGTCCGCTCCAATCACCACTCTTTCATGCTAGTATACATTCTCTATCATCTCACCTAACCCAATCCAGAAATCTTCTTTGTCCATCTCTCAACCTACCTGTGGGACATATGCACTGATGACATTCATAATGACCCCTTCAATTTCCAACTTCACACTCATCACCCTGTAGGACACTTGCTTAACCTCCAGCACACTCTTAACATACACTTTCTTTAAAATGACCCCAACACCATTTGTCCTCCCATCCACATCATGGTACAACAACTTAAACCCACCTCCAGTGTAACCTGGCCTTACTTCCCTTCCACTTGGTATATCCACCTTTCTTCTCGCCATCATATCAGCCACCTCTCTCCCTTTATCAGTCAACCTGCTAACATTCAAAGTCCCGACTCTCACTTAGACCCTGGTAGTTTTTCTACTCTCCTTCTGTCTCTTGACACGTTCTCCTTTTCTTCTTCTTTGCCCAGCAGTAGCCCAACTTCTGCCAGTACCCTGTTGGGCAATAGCACCCTTGGCAGTTGTTGTTAACACTGGCCTCATCTGATCCGGTATGGAAATTTGCTTTTTGTTTAAGCTGGAGTCCCTTCCTAACACATCCCTACTCATTTATCCCTTGGGACTGGTACTCAGAGTGTGCTGGCTGCACACCTCATGTGGGTGAGGTTTGACAAATTTTACAGTTAATGCCCAACTTCCTTCTATCCTCCTCATTTATCTGGGCTTGGGACTGGTACATCCATGTGGCTGAGCTGTTAAAGATTTTCTTGATATGTAATTTAAAAAATCTCATTGCACAACTAACTGTGCCCATTTTTCATACATCAACAAGATCAGATTTACTCAATTGTTGGACAAAATATGTCTTTACAGAGTAAAAGTTGCCCTCACTTTCAGGGTTCTACCTATGATGAGAGATACTGTAGACAGACAGACAGACAGACAGACAGACAGACAGACAGACAGACAGATAGATAGATAGATAGATAGATAGATAGATAGATAGATAGATAGATAGATAGATAGATAGATAGATAGATAGATAGATAGATAGATAGATAGATAGATAGATAGATAGATAGATAGATAGATAGATAGATAGATAGATAGATAGATAGATAGATAGATAGATAGATAGATAGATAGATAGATAGATAGATAGATAGATAGATAGATAGATAGATAGATAGTGTGGTGTAGATATGTTACAGAATGGTGACATCCTCATGTGTGAAATTTCAAGTGCTAAAGCTACAGCAGGGTGCATAAGCTGAAATGTGAAGTTGGTACCACTTCTTTTCCAGTTTTGACAGGTTTAATTCCTGTGATTTATGATGGCAGAAGGAAAAATATAAATTGGTCTCACAGCACTTATATTGCATCTCCATTTATCATCTGCAGATGGACATAAATAAGGGTCAGTGCCCATAGCTGCATAATGCAAACAGATTTTGCTGAGCGGCGATAACATGTATACAGGCAACAACTGACAGTAAATGTATCCAACACATTATATCAAACAACAGCAAAACTACGCAGAAGAATCACCATACTCTGCTACTGAAACTATGTTATTTTGTTTCAGGTATTTTTGTTTTGTATTTTACAATTTCAATCAAATATGTTCTGCTTAATTTAAAGGAATGTAAGTAATAAGACAGAAACATAATGACATGAAATGTGACCAAAGCAGCCACAAGCATAAGAAAGATTAGTTCACATCAAGAATAACAACAAACAGCATTTTTATCTTTGTTGTCATAAATGTTCATTGGTGTCCATTTATGCTGTTGGCCAGGGGGGGGTGGGTCAGCTAATTTTACAATTCACATAGCACTGTAAGTTCCCATCACAAACACTGTTTGTTTGTTTTTTTGTTTGTTTGTTTTTTTCTTTTTGTTTTTGTTTTTAGGTCAATTTTAATGGGTTTACAAAGATATGTATGAATTAGTGGAAATTGTGGGTAGCAGATTCAGAAGAGTCCACCAAGGTTACATTTTGCATGGAGGCCACATATACTGCATCCAGAAAGTATTCACATGGCTTCACTTTTCCACATTTTATTATGTTACAGCCTTATTCCAAAAGGGAGTATATGCATTTTTCTCTCTCAACATTCTACTCACAACATCCCATAATGACAACATGAAAAAAGTTTATTTTTGAAATTTTTGCAAATTTATTAAAAATAAAAAAAACCTCTCAAGCTCCATCAGGTTGGATGGGAAGCGTCACTGCACAGCCATGTTCAGATCTCTCCAGAGATGTTCAATTGGATTCAGGTCTGGGCTTTGGCTGGGCCACTCAAGGACATTCACAGAGTCACTCCTTTGATATCTTGGCTGTGTGCTTAGGCTGAATCTCAATTCTGCCCCTTGGCCCTTCCCCTTACCCCTTCCCCTCCGTTTTGTGCGGGCATGAGAGACAGAGGGGTGTCTCAATTCTCTCTTTGGAGTGAGGCGGAGGGGGAGGCAGAGGGCTTCAAACCCCTTCGTTTGGTGTGAATCTGGATGCACACTCCATTTGGAGGGGTAGGAGGAGCTTACTGCTGTCTCCACAGAAATAAACATGGCGCCAAAAGAGCCGCACAAATGAAAGCGGCTTTCATTACAAATTACGCTGTTTAGAAAGTTATAACTTGCCAAAAAACTTTACAGGCAGTTGTCTACGACAGCAACATGTATGCTGCTGGATGCATGTTGCGTATATTGTCGTTCTGAGGAATATCGTAACTTTGCTCGTGCGCTGAGGGGTTATAATGCGCATACACACGAACGCTACGATAAGACACTTTTATATCTCACAATGGAGAAAATCGTGATAAAGGATAAGCACGTAATTTGTATGTTCATAAATCTTTGGATAATATCAATCCCTGCTGTTGGATTTCAAGGTGTGTAATGTGTGTATTTTGTAAACAAACAGGGAGCTCTGAGCGCTCTCGTCTCCAAATAAACTTTCAGGCAGAAAATCAGGAGAAGTTTCATCAATGGGATTAAATTGGAAAATATATACACACACATGTATATTTGTAACACATAACCTGATGTCCTGCTATTATTTGTCTAGGAAATTTCTAAAGGAAATAGTGCTGGATGCAACTAGATGCAGCCCATAACATACATACAGGTGCTGGTCATATAATTAGAATATCATGAAAAAGGTGATTTATTTCAGTAATTCCATTCAAAAAGTGAAACTTGTATACATTCATTGCACACAGACTGATATATTTCAAGTGTTTATTTATTTTAATTACTAATTAATCAATTACTAATCAATCAATGATTAATCAATCAATATTAATTATTACTATTGTTGATTAATTATTATTAGTATTATTAGCATTAATTATTAATACTATTAATTATTATTATAAATTACAAATTAATTACATTAATTAACATGACATGATTGTTGGGGAAAGTGTAGTGACACGGACCCACAACAGGGGGCGCAAATGAACGGTCAATAGATGAGCCAAAAGGTAACAATTTAATGTAACGATTATACAGACAATCACAGAGTCTGATAGCAGTCAATACACAAAGGTGACGTGTGGGCAGGCTCGAGGATAGAAGACGTCTGTCCTGAGAAGGACCACACGATTTCCACCGCCACAGAACCTGGTGAATACTGGAGCCGCCAAGTCCCGAATTCCCAGGTGATCACCGTCCCCGACTGTCGGATCTGGTACTGCTGGCGAGGAGCACAAACAGTGAGATGTGGGTGTGTGCACACCCAGTAACAAAACAGTCAGAAGGTGGAAAGTCACCTCCACCTTTAATCACACACTGGTGCAGCTCCTGTTAAACCACTTATCTGGATTGGGTGTGAAGCGTAGCCATCGCTGTTCACACCAAACGCCAATCCAGCTGATAAGGCACACCACAGGAAAACGGCTGCAAAAGAGTTCAGACTATTATTTAAGTTTAAGTCAGCAGAGAAATTACCTTCACAGGTAGATGATATCTTGGCAGCGAGGTGGAGATGACGTCCGGCTTTTATGGAGTGGATTGATGAAGTGGAGATGGGTGACAGCTGTCATGAGTTGATGAGTGACAGCTGTCAACCCCGGCTGTGTCCATGGCGGCAGCACCCTCTCGTGCCTGAAGCGCGCACTTCAGGCAGGGCGCCCTCTGGTGGTGGGCCAGTAGTACCTCCTCTTCTGGCGGCCCACACAACAGGACCCCCCCCCTCAACGGGCGCCTCCTGGCGCCTGACCACGCTTGTTCGGGTGACGGTGGTAGAAGTCGGCCAGGAGGGCCGGGTCCAGGATGAAGCTCCTCTTCACCCAGGAGCGTTCTTCTGGTCCATACCCCTCCCAGTCCACCAAACACTGAAACCCCCGGCCCCTACGACGGATGTCCAGGAGCCTGCGCACTGTCCATGCAGGCTCCCCGTCGATGATCCGGGCAGGAGGCGGCACCGGTCCAGGAGTGCAGAGGGTGGAGGTGTGGTATGGCTTGACACGGGAGACATGAAAGACCGGGTGGATCCGCAGTGAAGCTGGTAGCTTCAGCTTCACTGCGGCCGGACTGAGGACTTTGAGGATCTGGAATGGTCCAATGTAACGTTCCTTCAGCTTAGGGGAGTCCACTTGTAAGGGGATGTCCTTCATTGATAGCCATACCTCCTGCCCGGGCTGGTAAGCAGGGGCCGGGGAACGCCGGCGGTCTGCATGGGCCTTAGCCCTCGTCCGGGCCTTCCATAAGGCATAGCGGGTGGTACACCACACCGTCAGCATCTTCGCAGGTGGGCCTGGACCGAGGGCACACCGACCTCTCCCTCCACCACGGGGAACAGTGGGGGCTGATACCCCAGACACACTTCGAACGGGGAGAGGCCGGTGGCAGAGGACACCTGGCTGTTATGGGCGTACTCGATCCAGGCCAGATGGTCACTCCAGGCCGACGGGTGCGCGGACATGACGCAGCGGAGAGCCTGTTCAAGTTCTTGGTTGGCCCGCTCTGCCTGTCCGTTCGTCTGAGGATGATACCCGGACGAGAGGCTCACGCTGGCCCCCAGTTCCCTGCAGAAACTCCTCCACACCTGTGAGGAGAACTGAGGACCACGGTCCGAGACGATGTCCGCTGGTATCCCATGCAGACGCACGACGTGGCGGACCAGGAGGTCTGCTGTCTCCTGGGCCGTTGGGAGCTTCGGGAGGGCCACGAAGTGGCCCGCCTTGGAGAATCAGTCCACTATCGTGAAGATGGTCATCATGCCCTGGGACGGTGGGAGACCCGTGACAAAGTCCAGGCCAATGTGGGACCAGGGGCGACGAGGCACTGGTAGAGGCTGCAGAAGTCCTTGTGTCTTCGTGTGGTCTGCCTTGCCCCTGGCACAGGTGGTACAGGCCTGGACATACTCCCGGATGTCGGCCTCCATAGACGCCCACCAGAAGCGCTGCCGGACAACTGCCACGGTCCTTCACACCCCCGGATGACAGGAGAGCTTGGAACCATGACAGAAGTCCAAGACCGCAGCTCTGGCCTCTGGTGGGACATATAAATGGTTCTTCGGACCGGTTCATGGGTCCGGGCTCCATGCCAGGGCCTCCCGGATGGTCTTCTCCACGTCCCAGGTGAGGGTGGCCATGATAGTGGACTCAGGAATGATGGACTCCAGTGGATCCGACAGCTCCGTCTTGACTTCATCTTCGTGTACACGGGACAAGGCATCCGATCTCTGGTTCTTGGTCCCGGGGCGATAGGTGATCCGGAAGTCAAAACGCCCGAAGAACAGTGACCAGCGAGCTTGCCTGGGGTTCAGCCACTTGGCGGTCCTGATATACTCCAGGTTCCGATGGTCAGTGAAAAGCGTGAACAGCACAGACGCTCCCTCCAACAGGTGTCTCCACTCCTCAAGAGCCTCTTTCACCGCAAGGAGTTCTCGATTGCCGACGTCATAGTTCCATTCAACTGGGGTCAACCTGCAAGAAAAGTAGGCACACGGGTGAAGAACCTTATCGGTCTCTCCGCTCTGGGATAGCACGGCTCCTATCCCTGAGTCAGAGGTGTCCACTTCAACCACAAACTGGCGGCTAGGGTTGGGCTGCACCAGAACTGGCGCAGACGAGAACCGGTGTTTCAACTCCTTGAATGCGGCTTCGCACCGATCCGACCAGGTGAAGGGGACTTTTGGAGAAGTCAGGGCTGTCAGGGGGCTAACTACCTGACTGTAGCCCTTAATGAACCTCCTGTAGAAATTTGCAAAGCCGAGGAACTGTTGCAGCTTCCTACGGCTTGTTGGTTGGGGCCAATCTCTCACCGTTGCAACCTTGGCCGGATCAGGGGCGACGGAGTTGGAGGAGATGATGAACCCCAGGAAGGACAAAGAGGTGGGGTGAAACTCACACTTCTCGCCCTTCACAAACAGCCGGTTCTCCAACAACCGCTAAAGGACCTGACGTACATGCTGGACATGAGTCTCAGGGTCCGGGGAAAAGATGAGTATGTCATCCAGATATACGAAGACGAATCGGTGCAGGAAGTCCCGCAAGACGTCGTTTACCAATGCTTGGAACGTCGCGGGGGCGTTAGTGAGGCCAAACGGCATGACCAGGTACTCAAAATGACCTAATGGGGTTTGAATGCCGTCTTCCATTCGTCTCCCTTCCGGATCCGAACCAGGTGGTACGCATTCCTAAGGTCCAGTTTGGTGAAAATTTGGGCTCCATGCAGGGGCCTGAACACTGAATCCAACAGCAGATTCCCTTCTGACCCCGTGTCCACCAGTGCTGGGGCTTGAAGGGTTAAATCCCCGCCTAGGATTGTAACTGGGAGTCGTGTTGAAAGATGTGTATGACCCACGTGAATGAACGGTCAATAGATGAGCCAAAAGGTAACAATTTAATGTTGTGAATGTGCACAACGATTATACAGACAATCACAGAATCTGATAGCAGTCAATACACAAAGGTGACGTGTGGGCAGGCTCGAGGATAGAAGACGTCTGTCCTGAAAAGAGCCGGAACCACACGATTTCTACCGCCACAGAACCTGGTGAATACTGGAGCCGCCAAGTCCCGAATTCCCAGGTGATTACCGTCCCCGACTGTCGGATCTGGTACTGCTGGCGAGGAGCACAAACAGTGAGATGTGGGTGTGTGCACACCCAGTAACAAAACAGTCAGAAGGTGGAAAGTCACCTCCACCTCTAATCACACACTCGTGCAGCTCCTGTTAAACCACTTATCTGGATTGGGTGTGAAGCGTAGCCGTCGCTGTTCACACCAAACGCCAATCCAGCTGATAAGGCACACCACAGGAAAATGGCTGCAAAAGAGTTCAGACTATTATATAAGTTTAAGTCAGCAGAGAAATGACCTTCACAGGTAGATGATATCTCGGCAGCGAGGTGTAGATGACGTCCGGCTTTTATGGAGTGGATTGATGAAGTGGAGATGAGTGACAGCTGTCATGAGTTGATGAGTGACAGCTGTCAACCCCGGCTGTGTCCATGGCGGCAGCGCCCTCTCGTGCCTGAAGCGCGCACTTCAGGCAGGGCGCCCTCTGGTGGTGGGCCAGTAGTACCTCCTCTTCTGGCGGCCCACACAACAGGACCCCCCCCCTCAACGGGCGCCTCCTGGCGCCTGACCACGCTTGTTCGGGTGACGGTGGTAGAAGTCGGCCAGGAGGGCCGGGTCCAGGATGAAGCTCCTCTTCACCCAGGAGCGTTCTTCTGGTCCATACCCCTCCCAGTCCACCAAACACTGAAACCCCCGGCCCCTACGACGGATGTCCAGGAGCCTGCGCACTGTCCATGCAGGCTCCCCGTCGATGATCCGGGCAGGAGGCGGCACCGGTCCAGGAGTGCAGAGGGTGGAGGTGTGGTATGGCTTGACACGGGAGACATGAAAGACCGGGTGGATCCGCAGTGAAGCTGGTAGCTTCAGCTTCACTGCGGCCGGACTGAGGACTTTGAGGATCTGGAATGGTCCAATGTAACGTTCCTTCAGCTTAGGGGAGTCCACTTGTAAGGGGATGTCCTTCATTGATAGCCATACCTCCTGCCCGGGCTGGTAAGCAGGGGCCGGGGAACGCCGGCGGTCTGCATGGGCCTTAGCCCTCGTCCGGGCCTTCCATAAGGCATAGCGGGTGGTACACCACACCCGTCAGCATCTTCGCAGGTGGGCCTGGACCGAGGGCACACCGACCTCTCCCTCCACCACGGGGAACAGTGGGGGCTGATACCCCAGACACACTTCGAACGGGGAGAGGCCGGTGGCAGAGGACACCTGGCTGTTATGGGCGTACTCGATCCAGGCCAGATGGTCACTCCAGGCCGACGGGTGCGCGGACATGACGCAGCGGAGAGCCTGTTCAAGTTCTTGGTTGGCCCGCTCTGCCTGTCCGTTCGTCTGAGGATGATACCCGGACGAGAGGCTCACGCTGGCCCCCAGTTCCCTGCAGAAACTCCTCCACACCTGTGAGGAGAACTGAGGACCACGGTCCGAGACGATGTCCGCTGGTATCCCATGCAGACGCACGACGTGGCGGACCAGGAGGTCTGCTGTCTCCTGGGCCGTTGGGAGCTTCGGGAGGGCCACGAAGTGGCCCGCCTTGGAGAATCAGTCCACTATCGTGAAGATGGTCATCATGCCCTGGGACGGTGGGAGACCCGTGACAAAGTCCAGGCCAATGTGGGACCAGGGGCGACGAGGCACTGGTAGAGGCTGCAGAAGTCCTTGTGTCTTCGTGTGGTCTGCCTTGCCCCTGGCACAGGTGGTACAGGCCTGGACATACTCCCGGATGTCGGCCTCCATAGACGCCCACCAGAAGCGCTGCCGGACAACTGCCACGGTCCTTCACACCCCCGGATGACAGGAGAGCTTGGAACCATGACAGAAGTCCAAGACCGCAGCTCTGGCCTCTGGTGGGACATATAAATGGTTCTTCGGACCGGTTCATGGGTCCGGGCTCCATGCCAGGGCCTCCCGGATGGTCTTCTCCACGTCCCAGGTGAGGGTGGCCATGATAGTGGACTCAGGAATGATGGACTCCAGTGGATCCGACAGCTCCGTCTTGACTTCATCTTCGTGTACACGGGACAAGGCATCCGATCTCTGGTTCTTGGTCCCGGGGCGATAGGTGATCCGGAAGTCAAAACGCCCGAAGAACAGTGACCAGCGAGCTTGCCTGGGGTTCAGCCACTTGGCGGTCCTGATATACTCCAGGTTCCGATGGTCAGTGAAAAGCGTGAACAGCACAGACGCTCCCTCCAACAGGTGTCTCCACTCCTCAAGAGCCTCTTTCACCGCAAGGAGTTCTCGATTGCCGACGTCATAGTTCCATTCAACTGGGGTCAACCTGCAAGAAAAGTAGGCACACGGGTGAAGAACCTTATCGGTCTCTCCGCTCTGGGATAGCACGGCTCCTATCCCTGAGTCAGAGGTGTCCACTTCAACCACAAACTGGCGGCTAGGGTTGGGCTGCACCAGAACTGGCGCAGACGAGAACCGGTGTTTCAACTCCTTGAATGCGGCTTCGCACCGATCCGACCAGGTGAAGGGGACTTTTGGAGAAGTCAGGGCTGTCAGGGGGCTAACTACCTGACTGTAGCCCTTAATGAACCTCCTGTAGAAATTTGCAAAGCCGAGGAACTGTTGCAGCTTCCTACGGCTTGTTGGTTGGGGCCAATCTCTCACCGTTGCAACCTTGGCCGGATCAGGGGCGACGGAGTTGGAGGAGATGATGAACCCCAGGAAGGACAAAGAGGTGGGGTGAAACTCACACTTCTCGCCCTTCACAAACAGCCGGTTCTCCAACAACCGCTAAAGGACCTGACGTACATGCTGGACATGAGTCTCAGGGTCCGGGGAAAAGATGAGTATGTCATCCAGATATACGAAGACGAATCGGTGCAGGAAGTCCCGCAAGACGTCGTTTACCAATGCTTGGAACGTCGCGGGGGCGTTAGTGAGGCCAAACGGCATGACCAGGTACTCAAAATGACCTAATGGGGTTTGAATGCCGTCTTCCATTCGTCTCCCTTCCGGATCCGAACCAGGTGGTACGCATTCCTAAGGTCCAGTTTGGTGAAAATTTGGGCTCCATGCAGGGGCCTGAACACTGAATCCAACAGCAGATTCCCTTCTGACCCCGTGTCCACCAGTGCTGGGGCTTGAAGGGTTAAATCCCCGCCTAGGATTGTAACTGGGAGTCGTGTTGAAAGATGTGTATGACCCACGTGAATGAACGGTCAATAGATGAGCCAAAAGGTAACAATTTAATGTTTGTGAATGTGCACAACGATTATACAGACAATCACAGAATCTGATAGCAGTCAATACACAAAGGTGACGTGTGGGCAGGCCGAGGATAGAAGACGTCTGTCCTGAAAAGAGCCGGAACCACACGATTTCTACCGCCACAGAACCTGGTGAATACTGGAGCCGCCAAGTCCCGAAATTCCCAGGTGATTACCGTCCCCGACTGTCGGATCTGGTACTGCTGGCGAGGAGCACAAACAGTGAGATGTGGGTGTGTGCACAACCCAGTAACAAAACAGTCAGAAGGTGGAAAGTCACCTCCACTCTAATCACACACTCGTGCAGCTCCTGTTAAACCACTTATCTGGATTGGGTGTGAAGCTAGCCGTCGCTGTTCACAACAAAACGCCAATCCAGCTGATAAGGCCACCCACAGGAAAAATGGCTGCAAAAGAGTTCAGACTATTATATAAGTTTAAGTCAGCAGAGAAATGACCTTCACAGGTAGATGATATCTCGGCAGCGAGGTGTAGATGACGTCCGGCTTTTATGGAGTGGATTGATGAAGTGGAGATGAGTGACAGCTGTCATGAGTTGATGAGTGACAGCTGTCAACCCCGGCTGTGTCCATGGCGGCAGCGCCCTCTTGTGCCTGAAGCCCGCACTTCAGGCAGGGCGCCCTCTGGTGGTGGGCCAGCAGTACCTCCTCTTCTGGCGGCCCACACAACAATGATTGCGATGCATCGAAGAAATCTGCGACTTTTTCTATTTCTTTGCATTTACACAGAAAGGCGAGAAAATAAAAAGAGCAAACAGGCTACTGTAACAAGTTGCATTTTGGTTGCCATGTTAACATACAGTGAAGACGGCAGTTTGACACGGGCAGTTATTTTTTCCTACTAAGGCGGAGGGGTGTCTCAATTCATAGGGCTAAAGGCATACCCCTTCACCTTAACCCTTGTTTTAAAGGGGTAGGCGTAGGGCCAAGGGGAAGGGGAAGGGGTACAAAAGAGAAGACCAGAATTTTATTTTATTTTATTCGGCAATAAAATGATATAAGAATACATAAAAATACCGCTGAGGATAACACAAGAACACTTCCAACACGGATGCTTATTTACATTGTGGTCCTCGAGCACCGAGCTGCTGATCCACAAGCTGCCCTTCTAGCGCCTGGTGAGAGAAAATCACTCAGGACTTCAAGACGAGCTCCGCTGTGATGCTCTGCAGGAGGCCGGCGAGGCTGACCTGGTCAGCAGCTCACAATATCAGTTCACAATATCACAGTGTGACACTGTCGGCCAGTTCGTTACATCACCACTAAATTCAGTATCTGGTATAAGATACGGATCCACTGAACCAACTGCTACACATCTATCACGATAAATAGCTTTATCTCGAGGATTTAAAGCATCATAATAACCGTACATTCTCTCCATTTTTCTATCACGCGCCAGCCTCCTTGTAATCCAGAATGGAGACGGCACCTGTCCTGCAGCAAATCGGTCATGTGATTAAAAACCCTCTATTGTCGTCTTCTCCATTTTCCGTGGGAGACTTACAGTGCCACATACAGGCCTGAAACTTTACTAACCACTTTGGGAATGATATTTTTTTCTAACTGTTTCGGGAATGTCAATTTTGAGGTGGAACTCAGAATCAGTAATGTTAAAATACTGTTTCTGTTCAGAACAAATCAACTGGGAAAAGAATTCTGGTTACAAGCCCTGTTTTAACCCTCTGGAGTCATCTGACACAGAGATGCGTCAAAGTCACATGGCTGAATTAAGCAGATGTAGCATCAACTCCACCACACTCTGAGTGTCCGTTTGAATGTTTATTTTTTTAAGGAGATGCCGTTGTCTCCTTCAGGGAGGTGGTGGCCTCATGGTTTGCACGTGATTTAAGAGGTTTTAATGTGTCATCTGATGGTTAATAATCACATATTTCCCTTTGATCGGTTTGGATATACAGAGTCAGTCTGCAGACGTGCCGGGGTCAGGAGGTGATTTTTAGGAGTTTCTGTAATTTGTTATGAAATAATGCTGAATTTATGTGGAAATGATTGTTGTACAGAAATTTCAGAGATCTGCTGCTGAGATAGATGATGATTCGAGTGAAGTTTTAAGCAGAAACTAAGGTGATAATCGCTAACGCCGTTGTCTCCGACTGACTTCCGCGTCAGAGAAGAGGGTTGTCAATCAAACCTCACTCGCCAGTGCCGACCTGGTTCCCTCCCCCATAGTGCCATAAGTTTCAAGCGAGCGTGCAGGAATTCTCTGCGCACGAGCAGAAATAAACTTTGCGTGAGCAGAAATCAAGTTCCAGCGGGTGGGGGGAGTGCTGGTCCTCATGCGCAGCACCTTTGTGCGCGTGTACAGAGATAATTTGAGCACGTGGAGTGATTATTTGCGTGCGCGCAGTTAATATCTACACGTGAACGCATTTTTTATGCGAGTGGGGTTTTGTCACTGATCTGATGCCATACACAGGGAAGTAGTGGACTCCAGCATGGGCAGTGCTACATGCAAAAGTAGCCCCATGTTACAAAGACGCTAGTGTGGGCCAGGTCTAACCAGGTAGAAGGAGCTTTGGCCCCAAAACTAGAAAACCTATCTGATAAAAATCTTCATTAACACAATGTTGATATGTGACAAATGGTCATGTCATGGTCATGACATGACATTGTAACACTAACCTAACATGGTATACCTGGTGAAACTGGTGCCAGGCAGTTGACCTTGAAGACAATTAAAGACCAAATAATGTTGAACAGCAATGGTAAGATTCTCTGGCCAAAAACTAACTTCACAGCAGAAATTTCCAGTACCAACTTGAGACAAGACATGGTTCTCTGGTCCAGCTCCTGGTAGTGCATCTTCATCATGAAGCTATCACTTCCCTGGAAGGATGCTGTGCATGATGTACACACACAGAAGAGGCTACAATACATCAAACATGCAGGAGAAGCAGAAGAACAAAACTGGAATACAAAAGTATGCCCCTTTTAGGTTACTCATGGTAGAATTTCTCTGTGGGCCAGACAGATTGGCCACTACTAACCAGGGTAGCAAAACCTGTGCTATGCAATTTGGTCACCAATGTATAGGGACTTAAAAAAAGTATAATAGCCATCCCAGGGTGGTAGCTGTAGCCAGGAAGCGGTCAATGAAGGATTACACAGGGGTCAAAATTTAAAAGTCCTATTGTCATATTGAGAAGTATATCATATTATTTGTGTGATCACCGGGATTCATAGGGATTCATGGGGATCGTAGGGTAAAAACAACAGAAAATGGTGGCAATGGCAATTTCAGTTTGTACAGGGGTCAAAGGTTAAAGGTGGTCCAATATTGGTAAAAAGTGATGCAAAATATTGGTTAACAGCATTCTAAAAAGCAACTGTTTGCATCATCTGTCCTGCTTAGTTATCATGTTGCAGGGTAAAATACGTATATGTTATATGTCATACATTCTAAAGGATGTTGGCCTTGTTTGACCATTACTTTGGACACCAAACATTCAACATGGCCAAAACGATTCCATTTACTAATAGAAGTCAAGTCTCGTATCGCGTGCTGGTGTAGCGGCTTTTTCTGCATTGTGTTGCGTTTGGCGTTGAAGTTGACGTGCCCTCACAATGCAAGTGGTACTCACCCCACACAAGGGGAATTAAGTCATTCACCAGTGCTACCAAAAGGAGGAATCACAGGCTGCCTATGAAAAGGAAATACATCAACTGTGCCATATTGTGCATTAAAAGAGACTAAAAAACTTGCACTGGGACACTTGTGAAAAAAATCTGATCAGTCTTCAGTGGGACTGCTTCATCAGAGGACATAATGTGTTTCAAAGGCACAACACCCAAGAACACTGTGGCTTAAAGAAATATTACCATTCAACAGACTCCAGAACATCAATTCACCAGAACATCAGAGCTCCATTCAAAGATTAAAAGATTATAGAGTCAGAAGTCAAGGTAGAGCTGAATGTTCAGCGATTGTAACACATGGCCTTATTCATCAAACCCTCATCTAACAATGATGTGTTACATAAAAGTCAGTATGAGTATTATTTTTGCTTTGCACAGTGTCTACTTCATTCGCCAGATTACACCAGGCAGATCTGTTGTATTAGTACATGTTAAAGTGAGCTTAGAGTGTTTATGAAGGTGTGTACTTTTCTGCGTAGACCCTGATTGGACACTATAATCACGTTGGGCGGATCCCCGACAGCTGTGGCGGCCCCTCCAATGTTGGTGAAGATTACTTCTGCAATCAGGACATGTCTAGGGTCTAGATTAAGCACCTCACACAGCCTGCAAAATCAGACAGAGACAGAAAAGCTGTTTAGATTAGATTGTAATATTTAGGAGAAACAAATGTAGGAATAAAAAAGGATATTGAAAGATAATAGACATGACCTTGAACATCATTAGCTCTCTCTCTCTGGCAGTTTCCTCGCTTGCGAGGATAGTGGGAAGGCCTTTTTTTTTTTTTTTTTTTTTTTAGTTTATTTTCTACAAGCCCTCTGGTGGCTAAAAAGTCTGATGCGGGATGCACAAGACCTGTTACACTTGAGGCAAATGAACACATGAGTAGGCTGGGCTTGTGCTGCTGCCCGCTCTTTCTGCCTTTGACGCTTCTGGCATGAGGCCTCACTTCTTTCTGCCTCGAACTTCAGACTGGCGGATTTGATGCTGGAATGCCAGCTAAGTCTATCTGTAGCTAGATGCTGCCATGACTGATGCTGAATGCCTGCAAGGGAGAGCTGCTTCTTCAGCTGGTCCTTGTAGCGCTTTTTGGGGGCCCCTTGGTTTCGTCTCCCTTCCGTGAGCTCGCCAAAGAGAATTAATTTCGGCAAGCATGTATCATCCATCCTGGCTACGTGACCTGCCCAACAAAGCTGTTGTTTGAATATAATAGACTCCATGCTGGGCAATTTGGCTCTGGTAAGGATGTCCTCATTTGAGACGTAGTCCTGCCACTTGATCCCGAGGATGTTTCGGAGACAACGCTGATGAAAGCGTTCCAGTAATCTGATCTGCTGGCGATACAGAACCCAGGTTTCAACTCCATACAGTAGGGTAGGGACCACAATGGCTCTGTAGACCTGCACTTTTGTGGAAAGGCACAGTGCATGATTCTGCCAGACTTTCTTGGAGAGGCGACCAAAAGAACTGCTGGCCTTGGCAAGGCGGCTGTCTAGGTCCTTGGCGACAGATGCGTTGTTTGAGATAACACTACCAAGATACGTGAAGTGCTCTACTGCATTCAGGTTGGTACCCTCGATGTGGGGGTGGGGTATATGCTGTATGGAGGACCGGTTGATATAGCACTTCTGTCTTTCTCAGGCTGATGGTGAGGCCAAAGGCTCTTGCTGCTTCAGCAAAACAGTTGACGATGTGCTGCAAGGCTTGCTCCGTATGGGCGACGAGGGCGCAATCATCTGCGAAGAGCAGCTCCATGATTAGCTTTTCTGTGATCTTAGTATAGGACAGAAGGCGCCGCAAATTAAACAGACTTCCGTCGGTTCTGAAGCAGATATAAATGCCATCTGTCAAGTCTTCTTTGGCCTCACGAAGCATCATGCTGAAGAAGATTGAGATTAGAGTGGGCGCGAGGATACAACCTTGTTTGACGCCATTTAAGATGGGGAAGCTGCCAGACAGAGTCCCGTTGTGCTTCACTTGTCCCATCTGGCCTCAGGCAGCTGGCGAAGGATGTGAGGAGCTTTGGAGGGCAGCCAAGGCATGCAAGAATCTTCCACAAGCCCTCACGACGGACCGGGTCGAAAGCCTTGGTTAGGTCTATGAAGGCTGCATAAAGGGCCATGTTCTGTTCTCTGCACTTCTCCTGGATCTGTCTCAGGATGAAGATCATGTCGGTGGTTCCCCTGTTGGCACGAAATCCGCACTGACTATCAGGAGTATTTTCATGCGCTATGGTAGGGGTAAGCCTGTTGAGCAGCATCGAGCCAGAATCTTGCCTGCTACTGAGAGGAGAGTGATGCCCCAATAATTAGAACAGTCGGGACTCTCGACCTTGTTCTTGTAATGGGGGACAATGACCGCATCCCGAAGGTCATGTGGAACCATCCCTTTTCCCAGCACTGGAGAAGAGAATCTGAAGCTTGTCAAGGACTGCTTCACCTACATGTTGGTACACCTCTGTTGGATGCCATCTAGGCCAGGAGACTTCCCTGGATTCAGCTGCATGGTGGCCTTTTGGATCTCTTCAAGTGTTGGGGGGTCATCAAGTTCCCATTTCACCTCCACCTGGGGAATCTTCTCGTTGATGATTCTTGCACGTGCGCTGGTCACTGAAGAGGTTTTCAAAGTGGTTATGGCCCACGCTTCATAATGGGTTTCCTTGTCCGTCAGAAAGGTGGAACCGTCTGAGGAGCGCAGGGGTGGAGCACATGTAGCTACTGTATATGTATCATGTGTGTAATTTTTCCTTTGGTTAAATCTGTATTCTGTCCGGCTGGCAGCATAAGTGATTCTGAGAACTTCATAACAGTTCATGACACAAATACAACTGAAGCGCAGCACTAACTGTCAGAACAAATAAGACGAAATGTGGGGTGTGAGACTTTTGACACAAAGCAGAAAGTTTGACCATATTACACCCATTTTGACATCTCTTCACTGGCTTCCTGTCTCTGTGAGATCGGATTCTAAGGTTCTGTTACTGGCCTATAAAATTGTTCACGGACCGGCACCTTCATACCTGGCTGACCTGGTTGAGCCCTACGTTACCGGCTCGGGCCTTGTGTTCGCAAGTTCAGGACTTCATTGTGTTACTAAGGTGAATAAAAAGTCTGCGGGTTACAGAGCTTTTTCTTATTGTGCCCCTGCTCTGTGGAATGATCTCCCGCGCAAATAAGGCAGTCGGATTCTGTGGTGACTTTAAGTCTAGACTTAAGACCCACCTGTTTTCTAGTCTTCTTCTAGTCTCGTGAGTATATTATGTTTTGTATGTGCTATTCTTTTAACTCTTATGTTTTTACTCTTTTATTGTGCCTTTTGCTCTTTTAATTCATTTTGTTGTGTTTTAAAATCATGTTGTGTGAAGCGCCTTGGCGCTATACAAATGATACATTTGATTGATTGAGCTCCCGTAGAGACAATTAGCTTTGGTAATGTTATTTTAGGAAAGAAAAGTGAATTTGTCTGGGAGGGAACAGAGAGCTATGATTCCATTTTAAACACATATTCTATAGTGTCTGTTGATTACAGATGGCAGTATCCATTTGCTGGATTGTGCATTGAAAAAAGAACATCAGAAAACATCTGACATTATTGTGTAGCTGTTTCACCAAAGAATGAAATAAGGAATGCCTCCCCCATACTGCCATTTTTGGTTTTTTGTTTGTTTTTGTTTGTTTGTTTTTGCTGAGATTCTGATTTCAAGTGGAGCAACCCTTATTGCTTCAGCCGTACCACTCTAAGCACATCTGATCCCATCAGATCTCAGATGTGAAGCAGAGTAGGTCCTGATTAGTACTGTGCTGGAGACTGTTTAGGTCCACCAGGAGCAGAAAATGTGTCCTCCATAAAGAGCTGGAACCTCAGCGTTAAACTTACTGCCAATCTCTACTGGGTCCACTTAGCAACCCTGAGTAACTAGGGAAACCCAAAAGGCAATTTCTTTTGAAAATCCTTCTTCCTGTGGTTGATTCCCCAACAAGTCCAACTGTATGACTGCCTACACAGTGGCCATGTCATTTGTCTTTGTTAACCATTTTGCTTCCACTGAAGTCTTGCAAAGATGTGACTCCTAAGTGTCATGATATATTTCTAGCTCTGGAAATGTGAGCTGTGGTTGAATGAAATTGGCAACATTTGGTTCACAATCACAGTAATGACAGATGTTTACAGTTTTTTCAACAGCTACCCTTCATGTCATCCTTTCTGCTTGTCCCTTTATTCAGTGATGGTCACCACAGCAGATCTGAGATGGATCTGCATGTTAATTTAGTACAAGTTTTACACTGGATGCTCTTTCTCCACATTCCATGGAGAATGGGCACGAGAATGGAGAAGCAACTCCACATTACATGGAGAATGGTTCTGTTGAACTGGGAACCTTCCATTCTGTAAACATAACAAAGCACACTAACTGCGTTTCCACCACCCCTGCCCAAACACGTCTTAAAATAAGTCCATTCCACCAGAACACTGTCAACAACTGTCGCTCAGAAAGCATCCACTGGATACATACAACAGGGAGCATTACAAAATTGTGAATATCCTGTGATATAATAATGGATATAATATTGGACAAAGGCTGTAAGTTGTACTGTAAATGTGAAACTAAATAATTTTTTGCACAGTATCGTTGACTGAATGTGTGAAACACCAGCAATAGCGTTTGAAAGCATTAACCCTGCTGCAGAATAAATATCAGAGTTTTGTAGGGAATTATGTGATCTTTGAGTGGCCAGTTTGGTTAAGATTCCTCATTACGTTTTAAAAACAGCAAACCATTAGATTTGTCAAATCTGCTGAAATCTTTGCATACTCAAGAAAGAAATGGTGCAAGGTCAGTTTGTAGAGTATATTACTTTGCCAAGGTTGAACAAAGATATATCTGCTGCAGTTTATCAGGACAGAATAATGGGAAAAAAATTCTCACCCTCCAACTATGACACAAGGGTGCCACAATCCAAGGCTTCACAACCTCAACTTATAATATCATCAACTTTCTTGAAAATCCTGAAGAGACCTCTCACTCACTCACTCACTCACTCATCTTCAACCGCTTACTCCAATTAAGGTCACGGGGGGCTGGAGCCTATCCATCAATAGGGGGTGAGGCGGGAAACACCCTGAACCGGATGCTGGTCTGTTGCAGGGCCACATATAGACAAGCAACACATTCACACATACGGAGGAAGGCATTGGAGAGAAAGCAACACAAACATGGGGAGAACATGCAAACTGCACAGAAAGGCCACAGGTGGGAATCAATCCCATGACCTTCTCTGCTGTGAGGTAACACTGCTAACCACTAAGCCACTGTGCTGCCCTGAAGAGAGCTCTGTTGTAATTAAATTTCTCTATGTAAAGGAGAACTAAGTAACTTTTTTTTAACTTAATATTACAGTTTGGGAGTAATTGTAATGGTTAAATGACTTATTTTGGGGAGAATGTGGACTCTGTCTCCCCCACCAAGGGCCTCATAGTCGAAAACCAGTCTTGCAACTTCAGAGACACCAACCCAGTGTCGTGTAAATGGGTGTTATGAGAAACACAAACTGCTTTACGGCACTACAACAACAACACATCCATACACCCTTGTCAAGGCACCGGCGAACAAGATAACATCTTCATTTTTTACATGTTCATAACCGCATCATGACCGCTAGAGAAAAAAGAAAAAAACCTGCTGCCGGAGGAAGTGAGAAAGAGAAAAGCTGCATGACAATGCAAGGGGTTACACACAGGTCAACCTCGGTTGGGCTTTCTTGGAATAGCAGAGCTGAAAGATAAAGAAGTGTGAAAAACAGATGCTGACCTACAGATGCTGCTGAGGGAAGCTTTGGAGCAGAGTTCAACATGAAAGCATGACATTATATGTCCTCACTGATTGTGCACATTCTCACAGAGAGAGAAAGAGAGAAAGAAGGGGACAGCACCCAAGGGGGACAAACACCTACCAGGAGGAAGAAATACCATCTCCTCAATATGTTCCCCGAGACACAACTATGACAAAACAACAAACAAACATGGATTACAACTCCTACAACTCTGTCATTCACTGGTCTGTTCATAGTCAACATTAGAGTCAGGGGAGACTCCTACGGTAAATACACCTACAGCTCATCTCTGGGTGACAGCACAGTAGATTACTTCATCACTGACCTCAGTCTAGTGTCTCTCAGGCATTCACAGTCAGCCCACTAACACCCCTATCAGATCACAGTAAAACCACACTCTACCTGAACAGATCAACACCAAATCAGGAGGTTTCACAACAAACCAAACTACACACTATCAAAACACACTACAAATGGAAAGAAAATAGTACAGAAACATACCCAAACACTATTAAGCAGCAACAACTCCAACTGCTTATAAACCAGTTTCTAGAAAAAAACATTTGAACATAACAGTGAAGGTGTGAACAAGGCAGTAGAAAACCTCAATAATATATTTGACCTTTCAGCATCCCTATCAAACCTAAAGCCACAACATATCGAACCAATTACACAGACAAGCAGAATACATGCCTTCCACTATAGTGAAACATTAAAACAATATAAAAATACAGTACGGAAAAATGAGAGCACCATGTTAGAAATCGGCTACACACTATTGAAGAGTCTATGAAAACAAATAAATTCTGGGAAAATTAGAACATCGTAAATAAACAAAACATGAATATCTACAAAATGGAGATGTATTGGGAAACCACCAAGGTATTTCGTCCAGTAAAGAAAAACAAGCAAGAATTTGCCGGAACTATGCCCACGGCAAATATTGCCATAATCCGATGCAGTCAGGAAGAAAAGAGGTGTGGCCAGCTCTGTCAGAACGCAGACAGATTGCCTCGTCCACACCTGCACAATGGCATCCAAAACAAATGTATAGACAGCAGTTGGATGATACAGACTGCTGCCAGACAGCCACAAAAGGCGCTGCAGACTCCCCGATCAAATGCCTGGATGGCAAACACTGGACTGGAGCGCAGCGCGCGTGTGTGTGTGGCGCACATTGGTCCGCACACATTGGGGCTGCAATTATCACTCAACCTTGTGTGTGTGTATGTGTATAATGCTGCATGGGCCATTAAGCGTGCATGCGGGGCACACGTGTGCACGCATGCCACTGGGCAGGTTTGTTCAAAGTTTTCTGGCATTGCGCCATGCTGTTCCATGCGTCAGACGGAGCATTTCCAGCTAACTTTAATTTATTTTTTATTTTTTGCTCACTTAAGGAGCACAATGCAACTCTGGACACTGTGTTGGCTGGATTATCATATTTTCACTTTTTTTGGGGGGGGGGGGGGGGTGAGAGGATTTTAACTGCAGGCTGCTCTCCTGGCTTCACGTCCACATCTGCGCTGTGAAACACTCCTGGACCGCTGTTGGAGGAGAGATTCATGTTTATTAATGGTGTAACAACCTGGCACAACAGTTCCATGGCATACCGCCTGTGAGTTAGACGGTGATCATTTATTACAGCGTGAGATCCATTCAGCTCTGAGCCTGATGCATTACTGCGCACCAGGGAGAGGCGCAGCCGCTGTGTTATGATGGAGACAATAGTTCACAGCCACTGTTCACATTCACTGTACATGATAATAATTCAGAATTCTTATCATGATGAAGTGTGCCACATACATTTCAACAGTTCCTTTGCGCTCCTAGGTGGGGGGGAGGGGGGGTGGACATTATTATACGTGACGTGCAGGTCATACGGGCAGGCTTTAATGTGCCAGATCTATCTTGAGGTTCCCTTGTATGCGCTCAAATCGTTTTGGATCCTGTTTTGGTCGCCATCGGAATATGTAATTGCGGTTAGATGGTTGTCAGATTACACACGGACCACCGTCGGATACGTTTCCCATCTCAACCATGCCCGGAGAGCTTTGAACATGCGCGTCACACTCGGGGCCGTCAGGTGATTTTTACCAACTGTGTTGACTTCTGCAGATGGCTGTCAAAACGTTTTGGAATTGAAATCCAACACTTTTCGGATGTTCGCCAATTCATAAATCCGATGCCACTCTGCGTGATTCCAGCTATGTGTGATGGGGGTATTAGAGTCAGCCATAAAAGATTACCAGAACCCACTAGATTACCCCATTACCCTAATGCAGGGGTGGCCAAGTTCGGTCCTCGAGATCTACCTTCCTAACACTCTTAGTTGTCTCCCTGCTCCAACACACCAGAATCCAATGAAAGACTTGTTAGCAGACTTTTAATGAGCCTTTCATTGGATTCAGGTGTGTTGGAGCAGGGAGACAACTAAGAGTGTTAGAAAGGTAGCTCTCAAGGACCGAACTTGGCCACCCCTGCCCTAAGGGAACTGCAGGACAAAATGAAATCAATTAAAACCAAGAAGGCCTGTGGTGTTACTGTGGAGTCTGTGTCACCAGCAACCTCAGAAAAATCTTCTGCATGATAATTCAGTTTCTTACCAAATTACCGTACAACAGACCATATTTTCACCCTCAGAACACTGATAACCAAATAAACAAAAACAAAGGCAAACTATTCTCCTGTTTTGTAGATTTCAAAAAAAGCATTTGATTCAATTTGGCACAAGGGTCTGCTGTACAAACTGTTGGAAAGCGGGGTTGGAGGAAAAACCTATATTGTAAACTCAATGTTGTAGCGAAAGATGAAAAATAATAATTTGCAGTTACTGAACTTTGGACTTTGGCCACACACGGCGGCAACAAGCTGTAGCAAGTAGAATTATTAAGATCCAAAAATTAATTAAATTGGACTGGACCTCACCAGTGGGTCACGTACGATTTATTATTGTAAATCGTACGATTTAATAATTATTAGGATCAAATGGGTGCACCAGAAATATAAGGAATTTGAATATTAAGATTTATTAATCTTTAATATTGAAAGGTCCTCCTTCTGGGGACCCAGGTAAGTCATGCCATGTTAGTAAACCAATATCTGATTAGAATGATATTTAATTACCTCAAAGTTGTAAGGGTACCACCTCATTTTAAAGACCAGGAACTTTAATTTAAATAATCATGAATTAATCAGTAATCATTAATCAATAATCCTTAATCAGTCTTAAATCATTAATCAGTCTCAAATCTGAAAGTCGTAACTTCTACGATACGACTGACCAACGCTGTTTCCATCTGAACATAATAAAAACCACGACAGGAATATTTACATTTTATTTACAAATACATATACAAGGAAATGAACAGGTTTCTGGCATTTTGAGTATATGAACAATGATTCAATAGGATTATTATGCACACATATTTGTTACTCATGAGACGTTGAAAGAAAGCAGTGAAATAAAATTTAATGAATTAAGTAAATAAATCTGATTTGAATTTAGTAATGAATTTTGAAGCCAATTATTATTATTAAAAAATATTATCAACAAACTACATGAAGGCACCTTGTACTATGTAACAAAGCCCTTGCTGGACCCTTTAACGGGTAACTTAGCTGGTCCTTTGAAGATGTGAGACGAGCAGATTTCAATTGTCGCTGATGGCCGGGTTCGGCCAGAGCTTGTCTGGTTCTAGGGTGGAACCGCTGGTTTTCTCCGGTGACACAAGTTCCAGTGTTGGCTTGGTTTGCCAGCCAGATGGCTGAGGCACTCGACAGGTCCGTCTTGACTTGCCTGGCCCACGGATAAAAGGTTTAGGTGTTTGTCCCCTGGTACGCTGGTGTACAAAAACTTGTTGGAACCCGATTTAAAAGTCTTTTTGAATTTAGAAAAAGTTAAAGTTTAGAAACCGACATTGTAAAGTTACAGAAAAGGGGGAAAAAGATGCTTTTCTGTAAATTCGCTCTTATTCTGAAAAGCTCCACGAGCAAATTATCTTATAAAAGTGAAAAACTTGACAAGCCTTTAAAAGAGTTATCAGGTTGGAAAATTGTTACCAAAAGTCATGAAACAAAGGGTGAACAAAGAGCCACGTGGCAGATTTAGCTACATGAGGCTAGGCTACTTGGGGACCTTTTTAGCCACAAAAAATTAAGCTCTTTCAAGAAGATAAGAGAAAAAGACAGAAGAGAGACAAGAGGAGGAAAGAAAAGAAGGGCCGAGAGTCCTTGTTCTGGGCCTTTTAAAGGGAGCTCCTATGTCATAAAACTCCACCCACTTAGGTGTGTAATTTCACTCAGAAAAACCTTTGCAGGGAGAATCAGAGGCATTTAAATTGCTTAAACAATTAAATATATTGACAAACATTTTTCTTAGGCTCCTTTCAACTGAATATAAGATGATTAAAGAATATTTCACCATCAAAGTATTATGTTATAACAGGAACATGTCAGGTTAAATTAAATATATGCAAAGCATTTTGTTTGATTAAACACAAAAGGAAAACTTTAGAATTTTGATATGTCAATAAAATAATGTTCTTTGTACACAAATTGATTGTGTTCTTTGAAGTGAGACCTGTAGGAGAAACTGGCTGTCAAGGCTCTGAGTTTATGCTCCCATTATCCTGAGGTGATATCCTGGCTGGTCTGGGAACTTTCTCATTTTGACACTTGGCTGTTAAAATGTCCTATAACTTACACTGGCTGGAATTTCACCAATAAGTATAGTTTCAGGGAAAACTTTGAAGAGCTCGAAATTGAAGACAATTGACAGTGCAGCTGGAGGGAGTTTTTCAGGAGATATCTCCAGTTGGAAGCCAAGCTTTTCAAGTCAAAATGAAAACAGCAGACTTTTCAATTGAAACATCAGCCCTTTTGGAGAAAATAATTAATGCACTTATTTAATTAATTCTAAATGAGCATATCTTCACGACAATGTACACAAACAACAAGTGTGGCGTTATGATTGGCAAAAAATACACAGCCATCTTTCCCCAAAATGGGGGGTTAGACAGGAATGTAGTTTAAGCCCAACGCTCTTCAACATATACAACAATGAATTGGCAAAATCATTCGAACAGTCTGCAGCACCAGGCATCACTCTAGTAGACACAGAAAATCAAAAGCCTGTTTTTTGCAGATGACCTGGTATTGCTGTCTCCAATCAAAGAAGGGCTACAACAACAGCTTGACCATCTACACAATTTCTCTCAAACCTAGGCATTGACAGTGAATCTAATCAAGACAAAAATTATGATATTCCAAAAAGGACTCAGCCTCCAGTCAGAAAAATATAATTTCTTCCTGGATAAGATGGCCCTAGAACACACAAAAACTACACCTACCTCAGAATAAACATCAGCACCACAGCCAATTTCAACAAAGCTGTAAGTGACCTGAGAGACAAGGCAAGAAGGGCATTTTATGCTATCAAAAAGAATATCAAAGTGGACATCCCAATTCAAATCTGGCTCAAAATATTGGACTCCGTCATAGAACCCATTTCTCTTCATGGTTGTGAAGTCAACCAAGACTTTGCAAAATGGGACAAACATCAAACCGAGACTCTGCATGCAGAATTCTGCAAATCCATCCTCTGTGTCCGACGGATAACTCTGATTCTCTGAACAATGCATGCAGAACAGAATTAAGATGATACCCACTAATTATTCAAGTTCAAAAGAGAGCAATTCAATTTTATGACCACCACAACAATAATGACTCCAGTATGCTCCATAACAAAGCCCTGATTTACAGAGAGACTGTAGAGCGATGTCACCGCACCCAGCTGGTTCTGGGACTCTACACAAACACAAGCAGAGCCACCAAACACAAACCCTATTATACTAAACCAAATTATAAGAAAACAAAAAGAAAACTATGTGATGCATTAGAAAAAAAATCAACCAAAAACCAAAGTCAATTGGAATGCTATCTGGCCCTAAACAGACAGTACTCCATGGCAGAATACCTGAGCAAAGTGACCACCCCAAAGCTCATTGAAATCGTTGACCATGTACAGACTCAGTGAGCACAGCCTCACTGTGGAGAAAGGCCACCACAGACAGACCTGGCTCCCCAGAGACGACAGACTGTGCACCCACTGCTCACAACGCAAGGTGCAGACCGAGCTGCACTTCCTAACCATCTGCCAGCTGTACCAAGACATCAGAGACACGTACTTCCCACAGGTCACAAACACCCAAAAAGACTTTGCGAGCATGACCAACATCAAAAAAACTTCTGTATCTGTTGGGTGAAGTACAACAGTGTGCAAACACAGCAGCAAAGTTTGTGTTCTGCTGCAACACCACTGTACACCCAAAACAGGAGATTAAACCTCTATGTATGTCACTTTATCTATGTATATTGTAACACATTTTATGGGATAGTATACTTTGGCACCGAAAGCAAATTTTTTATTTTAATCCTATATCTCCTGTTTACACATTTATTTCCTGTAGAATATTTTTAACTGTATGTACAATTTCTAAAATTTTATTTTTATTTTTACCTCCGCCAAGGAGGTTATGTTTTCGGTCGCTTTTGTTTGTTTGTCTGTCTCTCAGCAGGATAACTCAAAAAGTGTTGAACGGATTTTGATGAAATTTTGTGGAGTGGTTGGAAATGACAAGAGGAACAAGTGACTAAATTTTAGTGGTGATCCGGATCACGATCCGGATCCAGGAATTTTTTAAAGGATTCTTCACCATTGCGGGAAGGGGGAATTTTGACATTCTAGTTTCTAACTCCACAAAAACAAGGCAGAAAGGCTTGAAAAAAATTAAGGTGTAACATAGTCAAATGTTCTACCAAACAACAAAGTTTGGTGATGATTGGATCCGGATTCCGGATCTGGTGATCCAGAATATGCAAAAATATAGGGAAAATAGAAAATGTGTCAGTGTGAGGTGACAAATGAAGCTAGAGATGCACAACTAACACCAAACTGTAGCTGAATCTGTACTGATTCAATAAGGTGTCATCAGATTTGATGTAGCTTCAAATGTTATGGAGCTAGATCCAGACGAAAACCGCCATTACAGAAAAATCGGTTTTATACAATAACTTTTCAACTAATAAAGACATAAAAGTGATTCCAAATTCTAGTGGTATGTTTTCATGGTCAAGGATGTCAAATATACAGGAAAGAAAAGTGTATGTATCATAGTTTTGGTTGTAACACTGAATTGTTGAATAGATCACTGTGCCAAGGAGGGAATCTCTTTAGGGTCAGTGATCCTATGGCCTTGGAGGAGGTTTGCACTCTCTGAGTGCTTCTAGTTTGTTCTATGTAACACTTGCATTGCCAATGTAAACGTATATTTCCCATGTCAATAAAGCTCCACTGAAATGAAAAATAAAATGCAATGAGAAAGAGAGAGAGATCTCACAGGCAAGAGGGACACAGACGGTGAGAAGAAAGAGAAAGAGATCCTCCTGAGCTAAACTCTGTTCTCTGTATATTTCTGGATTGTGGCTTTCTTGACACAGAGTTTTTTTCTGACAGATTTGTGACATATGTACTCCCGACCTGTAGGGGGAGCTCTGTAGAGGAGAATCCAACCAAAACAGACAAAACAGCAAAAAAATGTGTCAAATCAACATGCACATCCACCTTGGATCTGCTGTGGCAACCCTAAGTGAAAATGAGGGAGCCGCCGAAGGGACTTACTTTTATTTACTGTGATTCACCTTCCTACATTTCATTAGTTTAGCGCTCGTCAAATATAAGCTCTGAGGCCCATTGGTGCCCTAGATTCTGCAGCGATGACCATCTACGTCTCCACCTGGATGGGATGCCGATCCTTTGCAGATTACTGCCCCAACCAAGGCCGGGACCATTTACAGCTGGATGGATTGAGACAATGCAAATGAAGTGTCTTGTCCAAGGACACAGACAGGTAGCATGGCCATGAATTGAATCCAGCACACTGGTATATATTGATAGTCCAACTTCTGTCACACTAAACTATGGTCTGCTTGCAAAGTGTAAAGCGATTTTAAAAAAGCATGTGTCTCTGTGCCACTTATGTTAAACAAAAATATGTGCAGTAATCATGCTGTCTAATCAGCATCTTGATATGCCACACCTGGGACCTGGGATGGAATATCTCTGCAAAGGAGAAGTGCTCACTAACACAGATTTAGATTTCTAAACAATAATTGAGAAAATTAGGTCTTTTGTGTATATTGAAAATGTTTTAGATCTTTGAGTTCAGCTCATGAAAAATTGGAGTTAAAAACAAAAGTTGCATTTATATTTTTCTTCATTGTATGTTAAATGGATTAGAGCTGCTCCTGGCCCTGCACTCTGCACTGTTGAGAGGGGCATGGCTGTCTTTGATACACCCACATGATCTCTGGGATCAACCTGGCACGAAATATACATTAATCGATTGGTTCGTGATATTGTGACGAAAAGCACCTCATTTTTGTCACGGCAACACAAATTCATTCTAATTCATTCCGTAATGGCTGCACAAAGTTAAAAGTGAAGTTTCCCATATACAGTGCAATCAGAGCCTCCTACATTTCCTTCTGGTTATCAATCTCTTTGTGCAAAACTCACCTACTTTAATGTTCAACACCAATAATTTTGCGCATTCAGGTGGACACACCCCAAACTGTATATTCATAAAGGCAAATGTGTTCAATGGACAATACACTGTATTTTGCACAATAAAAAGGCACAATGCTCAGTGACCACCATGAGCAAATCAGGCCCAAGGTGTGTTGTATGCTTGACTCTGTTGATTTCAGAAAATTCTTATTTGTTTTCGATTAAAAAAAGAAAACGTTCAAAGAAATTACTGAAAGTCCAATACTGTCATGACATCCATGTCCACAATGAGTGCCTGTAAAGTTCCAACCAGAGCAACAGAGCTCACGTGGGTGACGTGACGGTCAGATCGCCTGCTGCTTGTTCTGATTTGATGGTCCGTTTCAACCTGGGAGGCTGTCAGTGTTTGCTCCGTGCGCGCGCGCTTGCTGCAGCTTGTCGCCACCATGGCGATATGTTTTTATTTATGTCTACATAAATACAGCAATCAGACACATGCGCCTCACAGTGGACAGGTGTTTGTCCATGACTGTCCAAAAACAGTAGGTGTTGTCACCACAGCTGCTTCTGTAGGAAACCACGCCTCCTGTGAGTGAAGCGCACACACCCATGTGTCAGTGCGTGTGTTTGCAAAGTCACACTCATGAACAGTCTATTGTCGTGCCAAGAGTGCGAATGGCCACACATTTTCTAAGTGCCATGCGAGTGGTGTTAGATGTTCGTGCGTGTCACCTGGAATTTGGCCGGCACCTGCCGCGAGAGGGTGTGATGAGATTGCAGAGCACACACTCTGTCTTTCAGGCGCTTGTGCGCGCAAATAGTTGCAGCAACAGGTGTACGAGGCGTTGGCGACAGGGACATTACACGGTTTGCACACGATTCCTAAGTGTGCACTTCATCCAGACTTCACACTATGTGTGAAGGGACCCTTAGCGTTGTACCAGACCTTGAATATTGTATTTCTGACAGCTTGTTCTCCACACTGTAAGCTGGCATGTGTGCTCTTATCAGGACAGTTGACGTCATGTACCATCTGTTTCTGTGAACATTTTAATGACCGTACCTAATTGTGACAGGCGTGAAAAGCATCATCGTGGTCACATTATCCAGAAATGCAGACAGAATTGCAGCAATGAGACAGAGGATGATGATCATCGGCCACACTCTTCCTCTGGACAGCTGGTAAGCCTGCAAACAGTCAGAGTGCACCACAGTGAGACCTGTAATTCTCAATAACGTCTAGTCCAACTGCAAGAGGGACTCAAAATTTAATCAACTAAAACAACATAAAGTCACGATCGGATTCTACTGAGATCAATTTCAAACAAAACATTCACATATTTTAAATCAACATTTGAGGTAAAGTTATACATTTACATTTGGACGCTGAAGTTTTTTGAGGGTCAGCTAAAAAGTTCTGCTTCCTATGTGGTTATTTCAGTAACAAGTAAAATGAATCTCATACCTGCTGAAATGTTGGACTGTTCTCTATCAGACAGTTTGTCATTACGTGCCCCCAGAGGTGGGTAATCCCAGCTTCAAAAGAGTAAGAGTTTCACTATGTATTGCTTCTACCTTAAACAGGTGATTTCACTCATCAGCTCATTGACTTGACTGAAGACTTGAACAAATTAGATTGAGCTGGTTTAGTGGGTGGATGGAAATAATATGTCGTGGGCCATACTAAAATACGAAATGGACAAAATGGGGTGAAATGAGGACTGATAATCATGAAATGGGGGTAAAATGTAACGGAATGAAGCAGACTGACCCAGATTGACTCCAAATAGGTACTTTTATGTAACTGGCATTTGTTTTTTGTGAGATGCACTCACTACATGTATTAGGGGCAGGTACATCACCCGGTGTTAAAGAGATTGTTGTGTGGGCCGCTGAAGAGGAGGTACTGCTGGCCCACCACCACCAGTCGGCGCCCTGCTTGGAGTGCGGGCTTCAAGCATGAGAGGGCTCCGAGACAGAGAGTGACAGCTGTCACTCGTTTACACCAGCTGTCACCAATCACCACCATCTCTACAAAAGCCGGATCATTACTCCACCTCCTCGCCGAGAAATCAACTACCGTCGAAGGTAATTCTCTGCAAGTTATATTTTCTGAAGACTAATTATTGTTCTGTGTGCAGCCGGATTCCTGAAGTCAGTAGTAATTGGATTGGCGTGCAGTGAGAGTCTGCGACGTCTTCGCCTCTCACTCCATCCAAACAGCAACTGTCAGGAGCTGTATCGGAGGTGGAGGTTTTCCCTCCGCGAAGATCTGTAGAAGAAGGATTACTGGGTGTGTGGATACACACTCACCATAACTGTTTTGTCATCTTCTGCCAGCAGTACCAGGGTCTGCAACCGAAGACGGTGACCACCTGGGGACTCAGGACTTGGCGGCTCCGGTGTTCTTCAGGCCGTTGGTGGTGGAAGCTGTGTGGGTCCCGGCTCTCCGATCGCCAGAGGTCTCCTATCTTCGAGCCTGCCCGCACGTCACCTTGTGTACAATTGGCATCATCTGTATCTGTATTTAGTTGTGCGATTCACAACATTAAATTGTTACTCTTTGTCTTATCCATTGTCCGTTCATTTGCGCCCCCTGTTGCGGGTCCGTGTTACGACCCTCTCCCAACAGGATTTCTCGGCCATTCGTCATGGATCCCGAGGGGCGTCAACCACAGCTTGAACAACCAATGGGAGAACAAGGAGCGCAGGCGTCAGCAGGAGGCGTGGTAAGTGATCTGCAGCAAATCCTTACCGCTTTCACCGCTCAGTTAAATCTGGTAACCGAGCAGAATGCAGTCCTCAATCGGAGGGTGGAGGCTCTCACCGCCAGAGTAGAAGCGCGCGATTCGAGCGCTGCTGCAGTGACTCCTCCTGCTGGCTCTGGGCTACAGACAGACGTTCCACTGGCCGTTCAACAAACCCCCCCACCGTCCCCTGAAACTTACATAAGCCCTCCAGAACCGTACGGAGGTTGTGTCGAAACGTGCGCAGACTTCTTAATGCAGTGTTCGCTCATTTTTTCACAGCGTCCAGTTATGTACGCATCAGATGCCAGCCGGGTGGCTTATGTGATTAATTTGCTTCGAGGTGAGGCACGCACTT
This sequence comes from Thalassophryne amazonica, assembly GCF_902500255.1. NCBI lineage: Eukaryota > Metazoa > Chordata > Actinopteri > Batrachoidiformes > Batrachoididae > Thalassophryne > Thalassophryne amazonica. Next base: position 100,514,917 of record NC_047112.1, on the reverse strand, counting down.
GGGCTACGGCGCTTTGGGAACAGAATTCGTGGCTCCTGACGTCATACGCTGGGTTTGTACGGGAATTCAAACAGGTGTTTGATCATCCCAACAGAGGCGAGACCGCCTCGAGCGTGCTGCTGTCAATGAGACAGGGGCGCCGAAGCGCAGGTGATTATGCAGTCGACTTCCGCATCGCGGCTGCGAGGTCCGGCTGGAATAATGTTTCGCTCCGCGCCGCCTTCATAAGCGGACTGTCTCCAGTACTGAAGGAGCATTTACTGGCTAAGGACGAACCGCAAGACTTCGATGGGCTTGTCAGTTTGGTTATACGTTTAGACAACCGGTTGAATGAACACCGTCGGGAGCAGGCCGGGGGGCGTGGTCGGGCACAAGCCGTCCCTCTCTCCTCCGGGTCCGAAAGGGTGTCGTCTTCCCCACGTTCCACTGCCAGAGGGCTCCGTGTGGCAACAGCTCCCCCTGCTGACGAAGCTATGGACACGAGCAGGGCCAAATTAAAATCAAATATCAGACAAAGGAGGCTGGCCCGCGGGGAGTGTTTTTTCTGTGGCTCTTGTGAGTACATGTTAAAAGACTGCCCCAAACGATCAAACTCCAACGCCCATCCTTAGGAACTGGGTTAAGGGTGGGCCATAATATTTACACAGGGAAAACCCATAAATCAGCACGAATCCCAGTAACAATCCTGAGTGGGGATTTAACCCTTCACGCCCCAGCACTGCTAGACACGGGGTCAGAAGGGAATCTGCTGGACAGCAGATGGGCCAGGGAAGTAGGGCTTCCTCTGGTGGCCCTGCCTTCACCATTGAAGGTACGAGCACTAGATGGCACTCTACTCCCGTTAATTACACATCAGACACAGCCAGTAACCTTGGTTGTGTCTGGGAATCACAGGGAGGAGATTGTGTTTTATGTAACACCTTCTACCTCCCGAGTGATTCTGGGATTTCCATGGATGGTGAAGCACAATCCCCGGATCGATTGGCCGTCTGGGGTGGTGACGCAGTGGAGCGAAACCTGCCACCGGGAGTGTCTTGGATCCTCGGTTCCACCCGGAATTACAGCTAAAGAGGAGGTCAAAGTCCCCCCCAATCTGACGGCGGTGCCCGAGGTGTACCACGATCTTGCTGACGTCTTCAGCAAAGATCTGGCACTCACTCTTCCCCCGCACCGACCGTACGATTGTGCCATCGATTTGATTCCGGGCGCTGAGTACCCGTCCAGTAGATTGTACAACCTCTCACGTCCGGAACGCGAATCGATGGAGACCTACATCCGGGACTCCTTAGCCGCCGGGTTGATTCGGAACTCCACCTCCCCGATGGGTGCGGGTTTTTGTTTTGTGGGTAAAAAAGACAGCGGACTCCGTCCATGCATTGACTACAGAGGGCTGAACAAGATTACGGTGTTGCCCCTGTTAGATTCGGTGTTCACGCCCCTGCATGGAGCCAAAATGTTCACCAAACTTGATCTTAGGAATGCGTACCACCTGGTTCAGATCCGGAAGGGAGACAAATGGAAGACGGCATTTAACACCCCGTTAGGTCATTTTGAGTACCTGGTCATGCCGTTCGGCCTCACTAATGCCCCCGCGACGTTCCAAGCATTGGTTAATGACATCTTGCGGGACTTCCTGCACCGGTTTGTCTTCGTATATCTGGATGATATACTCATCTTTTCTCCGGACCCTGAGTCTCATGTCCAGCATGTACGTCAGGTCCTGCAGCGGATACTAGAAAACCGGTTGTTTGTGAAGGGCGAGAAGTGTGAGTTCCACCGCACTTCTTTGTCCTTCCTGGGGTTCATCATCTCCTCCAACTCCGTCGCCCCGGATCCGGCCAAGGTTGCGGCGGTGAGAGATTGGCTCCAACCAACAAGCCGTAGGAAGCTGCAACAGTTCCTCGGCTTTGCAAATTTCTATCGGAGGTTCATTAAAGGTTACAGTCAGGTTGTTAGCCCCCTGACTGCCCTGACCTCCATTAAAGTCCCCTTCATTTGGTCGGATCGGTGCGAAGCCGCGTTTAGGGAGTTGAAACGCCGGTTTTCGTCTGCACCAGTTCTGGTGCAGCCTGATCCTACTCGCCAGTTCATAGTGGAGGTGGACGCCTCTGACTCAGGGATAGGAGCCGTTCTATCCCAGAGCGGGGAGTCCAACAAGGTTCTCCATCCATGTGCCTACTTTTCCCGCAGGTTGACCCCCGCAGAACACAACTAAGACGTGGGCAATCGGGAACTCCTCGCGGTTAAGGAGGCTCTTGAAGAGTGGAGACACCTGTTGGAGGGAGCTACGGTGCCTTTCACGGTTTTCACGGACCATCAGAACCTGGAGTACATCCGGACCGCCAAGCGGCTGAACCCCAGGCAAGCCCGCTGGTCCCTGTTCTTTGGACGCTTTGACTTCCGGATCACCTACCGTCCCGGGACTAGAAACCAACGATCCGACGCACTGTCCCGGGTGCATGAAGAGGAAGCCAAGGCCGAGTTGTCAGACCCCATCGAGACCATCGTTCCCGAGTCCACTGTCGTGGCCACCCTCACATGGGACGTGGAGAAGACCGTCTGGGAGGCCCTGACCAGGAACCCGGACCCGGGGAACGGTCCTAAGAACAGACTTTACGTCCCACCAGAAGCCAGGGCTGCCGTCTTGGACTTCTGCCACGGATCCAAGCTCTCCTGTCATCCCGGAGTGCGTAGGACCGTGGCAGTAGTCCAGCAGCACTTCTGGTGGGCATCACTGGAAGCCGACGTCCGGGACTATGTCCAGGCCTGCACCACCTGTGCTAGGGGCAAGGCGGATCATCACAAGATCAGGGGCCTCCTCCACCCCCTGCCTGTGCCTCATCGCCCCTGGTCTCACATCGGCCTGGACTTCGTCACGGGCCTCCCACCGTCCCAGGGTAACACCGTCATCCTCACGATAGTGGACCGGTTCTCCAAGGCGGCCCACTTCGTGGCCCTCCCGAAGCTCCCAAAGGCCCAGGAGACAGCAGACCTCCTGGTCCACCACGTCATGCGTCTGCATGGGATACCATCGGACATCGTTTCGGTTCGTGGTCCCCAGTTCTCCTCGCAGGTCTGGAGGAGTTTTTGTAAGGAACTGGGGGCCACCGTGAGTCTCTCGTCCGGGTATCACCCACAGACGAACGGCCAGGCAGAGCGGGCGAACCAGGAGTTGGAACAGGCTCTCCGCTGCGTAACCTCCGCGCATCCGGCGGCTTGGAGTGACCATCTGGCCTGGATCGAGTATGCCCACAATAGCCAGGTCTCATCTGCTACCGGCCTCTCCCCTTTCGAGGCGTGTTTGGGGTATCAGCCCCCATTGTTTCCACTTGTGGAGGGAGAGGTCGGGGTCCCCTCGGTCCAGGCCCACCTGCGAAGGTGCCGCCGGGTGTGGCGGACCGCCCGTTCTGCCCTGTTGCAGGCCCGGACGAGGGCTAAGGCCCATGCAGATCGCCGGCGTTCCCCGGCCCCTGCATACCAGCCTGGGCAGGAGGTGTGGTTATCAACCAAGGACATCCCACTGCAGGTTGAATCACAAAAGCTCAAAGACCGGTTCATCGGACCATTCTCAATACTCAAGATCCTCAGTCCGGCCGCAGTGAAGCTGAAACTCCCAGCTTCACTGCGGATTCACCCAGTGTTTCATGTTTCAAGGATAAAACCATACCACACCTCACCACTCTGCACTCCTGGACCCGTACCACCTCCTGCCCGTATCATCGACGGGGAGCCGGCATGAACTGTTCGTCGGCTCCTGGACGTCCGTCGGAAGGGCCGGGGTTTTCAATATCTGGTGGACTGGGAGGGGTACGGACCCGAAGAACGCTCCTGGGTGAAGAAGAGCTTCTCCCAGATCCCGGGGGAGGTTGGAGACATGGAGTCCGAGTGGACCATGTTCTCCACCTCCATTGTCGATGCGGCTGCTCGTAGCTGTGGTCGCAAGGTCTCTGGTGCCTGTCGCGGCGGCAATCCCCGAACCCGGTGGTGGACACCGGAGGTAAGGGATGCCATCAAGCTGTAGAAGGAGTCCTACTTATCTTTGTTGGTAGGTGGGACCCCAGAGGCAGCTGACAGGTACCGGCAGGCCAAGCGTGCCGCAGCCCGTGCGGTCGCAGAGGCAAAAACCCGGGTCTGGGAGGAGTTCGGGGAGGCTATGGAGGAGGACTATCGGTCGGCCTCGAAGAGATTCTGGCAAACCGTCCGACGCCTCAGGAGGCGGAAGCAGCTCTCCACCAGCACTGTTTACGGTGTGGGTGGGGAGCTGTTAACCCTGACTGGGGATGTTGTCGGGCAGTGGAAGGAGTACTTCGAGGATCTCCTCAATCCCATCGTCACGTCTTCCGAAGAGGAAGCAGAGACTGGGGACTCGGAGGCGGACTCATCCATTACCCAGGCCGAAGTCACCGAGGTGGTTAGAAAGCTCCTCGGTGGCAAGGCTCCTGGGGTGGATGAAATCTGTCCTGAGTACCTTAAGTCTCTGGATGTTGTGGGACTGTCTTGGCTGACACGCCTCTGCAACATCGCGTGGCGATCGGGGACAGTGCCTCTGGATTGGCAGACCGGGGTGGTGGTCCCTCTGTTTAAGAAGGGGGACCGGAGGGTGTGTTCCAACTATAGGGGGATCATACTCCTCAGCCTCCCTGGTAAGGTCTATTCCAGAGTACTGGAGAGGAGAATTCGACCGATGGTCAAACCTCGGATTCAGGAGGAGCAGTGTGGTTTTCGTCCTGGTTGCGGCACACTGGACCAGCTCTACATGCTCCATCGGGTGCTCGAGGGTTCATGGGAGTTTGCCCAACCACTCCACATGTGTTTTGTGGATCTGGAGAAGGCATTCGACCGTGTCCCTCGGCGCACCCTGTGGGGAGTGCTCCGGGAGTATGGGGTCCGGGGTCCTTTGCTAAGGGCTAGCCGGTCCCTGTACGACTGCAGCAGGAGCTTGGTTCGCATTGCCGGTAGTAAGTCAAACCTGTTTCCAGTGCATGTTGGCCTCCGACAGGGCTGCCCTTTGTCACCGGTTCTGTTCATTATTTTATGGACAGAATTCTAGGCGCAGCCAGGGTGTAGAGGGGGTCTGGTTTGGGAACCACAGAATCTCGTCTCTGCTGTTTGCGGACGATGTGGTTCTGTTGGCTTCGTCAAATCAGGACCTTCAGCGTGCACTGGGGCAGTTTGCAGCCGAGTGTGAAGCGTCCGGGATGAAAATCAGCACCTCCAAATCCGAGGCCATGGTTCTCGACCGGAAAAAGGTGCTTTGCCCTCTTCAGGTCGGTGGAGTGTCCTTGCCTCAAGTGGAGGAGTTTAAGTATCTCGGGGTCTTGTTCACGAGTGAGGGACGGATGGAGCGTGAGATCGATAGACGGATCGGTGCAGCATCTGCAGTGATGCGGTCGCTGTATCGGACCGTCGTGGTGAAGACAGAGCTGAGTAGGGGGGCAAAGCTCTCGATTTACCGATCGATCTACGTTCCGATCCTCACCTATGGTCATGAGATTTGGCTCATGACCGAAAGAACGAGATTGCAAGTACAAGTGGCCGAGATGAGTTTCCTCCGCAGGGTGGCTGGGTGCTCCCTTAGAGATAGGGTGAGGAGCTCGGTCACTCGGGAGGAGCTCGGAGTCGAGCCACTGCTCCTCCACGTCGAAAGGAGTCAGTTGAGGTGGCTCGGGCATCTTTTCCGGATGCCCCCTGGACGCCTCGCTGGAGAGGTGTTCCAGGCACGTCCCACTGGGAGGAGGCCCCGGGGAAGACCCAGGACACGCTGGAGGGACTACATCTCTCGGCTGGCTTGGGAACGCCTTGTGGTTCCCCCGGAGGAGCTGGGGGAGGTGTGTGTGGATCGGGAGGTCTGGGCGGCTTTGCTTGAGCTACTGCCCCCGCGACCCGACTCCGGATAAAGCGGAAGAAAATGGATGGATGGATGGATGGATGCAGCAGCTAGAGCTGACAGGCAATTAATGTGCATACACACTCCAGACAACTTTACTTTTGTAAGGAAGGAGTACCCTAAAATGATCCTAAAACAAGTCTGTTTGGTTGGTTCAGTCACCTGCCAAATGAAAGTTCATTTACAGCCACTATTTCTGGTCGTGTCCTATGGCCTACTCAGGACTACGGATGTTAACATGTTTACAGTTTCCATTTTATAGTGATGCTCGTTAATGTGCTCAGTCCCTATTAAATCAATAAAAAATACTAATAGAAAAAGAAGGTATTCATGTATTATACCATACAAGGTTTGATTAGGTCAGGTCTCAAAACACGTGTCATGTGATGCTGGTGCCATGCGTCACCGTAGTGATGTGGGATGCAGCAACAAGCTCAAGAGCGCAAGTAACACAGAGCAACTTTTCCATCTCTGGAACACCATCTTACCATGATGCACCAGAATGGACTATTGTGAGGGAACACACACGTTTCAGTGCCAGGCTTCTGTAGATCCTTACGGCATGTTAGCATAGGTCACCAAGTGTCTTAAAGAAAGTAAAAGTACTCAAAGTAAAAGTAAAGTACTCCAAGTAAATCATGCCGCATTGGGGCGTAATACAGGGTGTGATACATAGACATGTAATAAGATATTTATCACACAGTAAGGTAAGTCCCTTCGGGTGCTCCCTTGTTTGCACTCGGGGTCGCCACAACAAATCCAAGGTGGATCTGCATGTTGAATTGGCATAAGTTTTACGCCGGATGCCCTTCCTGGCACAGCCATGTAATGTGGAGTTCCACATTACATGGAGAAATGTGGCAGGGGTGGAATTTGAACCCGGAACCTTCCGCACTGAAACCAAGCGCATTAACCACTTAATAAAGAACAAGAACCATATAGTTACCGTCAACTCCATTTAATAACAACTCATTTACTCACGACACCAACAACACATGCTACTAATAAACAGCATAACACAGTAGGTCTGATCTACAGTGGGGCAAAAAAGTATTTAGTCAGCCCCTGATTGTGCAAGTTCTCCTACTTAGAAAGATGAGAGAGGTCTGTAATTTTCATTATAGGTACACTTCAATTATGAGAGACAAAATGAGAAAACAAAATCCAGGAAATCACATTGTAGGATTTTTAAATAATTTATTTATAAATTATGTTGGAAAATAAGTATTTGGTCAATAACAAAAGTTCAACTCAATACTTTGTAACATAATCTTTGTTGGCATTGACAGAGGTGAAACGTTTCCTGAAAGTCTTCACCAGGTTTGCACACACTGTAGCTGGTATTTTGGCCCATTCCTCCATGCAGATCTCCTCAGTGATGTTTTGGGGCTGTTGCTGGGCAACATGGACTTTCAACTCCCTCAACAAATTTTCTATTGGGTTGAGGTCTGGAGACTGGCTAGGCCACTCCAGGACCTTGAAATGCTTTTTACAGAGCCACTCCTTCATTGCCTGAGCGGTGTGTTTGGGATCATTGTCATGCTGGAAGACCCAGCCATGTTGCATCTTCACTGCTCTCACTGATGGAAGGAGGTTTTGGCTTAAAAGCTCATGATACATGGCCCCATTCATTCTTCTCTTAACAGAGATCAGTCGTCCTGTCCCCTTTGCAGAACAACAGCCCCAAAGCATGATGTTTCCACCCCCATGCTTCACAGTAGATATAGTGTTCTTGGGATGCAACTCAGCATTCTTTTTCCTCCAAACACAACGAGTTGAGTTTTTACCAAAATGTTCTAGTTTGGTTTCATCTGACCACATGATATTCTCCCAATCCTCTTCTGGATCATCCATATGCTCTCTGGCAAACTTCAGATGGGCCTGGACACATGCTGTCTTAAGCGGGGGGACACGCCTGGCACTGCAGGATTTGAGTCCCTCTCTGCATAGTGTGTAGCCTTTGTTACTTTGGTCCCAGCTCTCTGCAGGTCATTTATCAGGTCCCTCCGTGTAGTTATGGGAGTTTTGTTCACCGTTCTCATGATCATTTTGACCCCATGGGATGACATCTTGCGTGGAGCCCCAGATTGAGGGAGATTATCAATGGTCTTGTATGTCTTCCATTTTCTTACAATTGCTCCCACAGTTGATTTATTTACACCAACCTGTTTGACTATTGTAGATTCACTCTTCCCAGCCTGGCGCGCATCTACAATTTCTTCCTGGTGTCCTTCAACAGCTCTTTAGTCTTGGCCATGGTTGAGTTTGGAGTCTGACTGTTTGAGGCTGTGGATAGGTGTCTTTTATACAGATAACGAGTTCCAACAGGTGCCATTAATACAGGTAACAGGTGGAGGACAGAAGAGCTTCTTAAAGAAGAAGTTACAGATCTGTTTGTGGGTGACCAAATACCTTATTTTCCAGCATAATTTATAAATAAATTCTTTAAAAATCCTACAATGTGATTTTCTGGATTTTTTTTTCTCATTTTGTCTCTCATAATTGAAGTGTACCTATAATGAAAATTACAGACCTCTCTCATCTTTCTAAGTAGGAGAACTTGCACAGTCAGGGGCTGACTAAATACTTTTTTGCCCCACTGTATATAATCATCAAAATAGTTAAAGAATAATCATACACATAAATCATGTAGAATGAATAACGCAGGTAGATATGTAAATTATGGAATGTTCTTATGTTTCTCTATAAAGTCACGAGTGTCCACTAACTTCTTTGATGTCTCACAACTTCAGTATGAAACTCAAGTTGTAGAATTCTCCCTGCTACGGAGGCTAAAACTCTCTCACCTTGATCAGACATCTTGGTTGAATGAAATTATCTGGATCCCGTATCAGGATCCTGCACTTGTCACCAGGGTAACACAAAATGGGCGTGTCATTGGTGGGACTGAAAAATGGTGGCTACTGATTGGATGAAAGTGGGGTGATAAAAAGCCTGGTAGTTTCAATGTCTTTTTTTTTTTTTGTATCGCCCTGATTTTATTGCCACATATTCCGTGTAATATGTGATAAGACCTCTTTCTGTGCCTGCTGGTTTAAATGGGAAGTTACTGAGAGGGAGAAAAGAGTACGTGAAGCTGAAGAAGACTGTTGGCAGGTCTCACAGACCAAACAGGAGTCTATCGGTGGTCGTCTGGGACATATGTCACAGAAGCTCTTTAAATTTTGCTTATAGCAGAAGAGCTTCTACAGGATACAAATTTACAGTAAAAGATTTGATTGATTGATTGATTGATTGATTGATTGATTGATTGATATTAACAGAGTCTCTGAGACAATTCCTTTAAAAATGCCAGTGTTCAGAATGATTTGGACCCAAATAAAAACATCTTATTCAGGTGTCGGTACGAGTGTCTGATATCCGTCTGTGATACCCAGAGGAATCTCTTATAACAACTACTTACAGTGCACCTTCACATTCAGTGTGTTTGTTTGTTTTTAAACCATTATTAACTCACCTTTACAGCAAAATAGTCAAAGAAGCCAGTCTCTGAAAAAATAGCCACCAGCACCATCTGTAAGTAAAAGGACATGTTCATTTAAAATAAATGTGTTGTGGAACAAGGTTAACTGTCATCCTATAAAAAGACAAACTGTAGTATAGTCACGTGTGCCTCACATAGGAAAAGTTCATTTGTTTATTAAGCTGCCATATATTTTTGAGATTGATCAAATCAACATTTATCGTGCCTGATTGACAAAGAGCTCATATAACGAGTGCTAAATTGTGTGGACTTTCCAAACCTTTGCCTGCTGGGTTGGAGAATGTTTTGCAAGTGATTTACTATGAATAATTGTACACATGGCAGCGTGTGGTAGCATGATGTAGACAGCAGTATGCAAATGAGGATTTTGCATGTTTTAATGATTGTAACTACAAAATTAAATTCCAACTCTGCATCACCAACACATAACTGAGCATGTTCACGCGCTGGCAATTAAAAAAAAATACCATATTTGCATGTCTGAGGGCCCAGGGCCAAGCATAAGCCCACCCCCCTTTTTTAAGAGAGTTAGTTAAACACCCACCAAAAATCAAATTATTTAACTTTTATTAAATGCCCACCTCTAAATAAATAAATTCTGTGACCCCTCATAAAAAGCAAAAAAGAATGAGTTTTCACAATGTTTTTCTCGTCTCTTCTGCATCTCACATATCTGTTTGATCTATGCTCTTATTGTGAAAGACTCTTGCACAAGAAACAGGAAGTGTTCTGTGACAATGTGGCTAACTTTATATAATTAAGCCCCAGTCACATAGTGAATGAGCTGCTATCAGTTTGTGTTCGTTTTTGTCTGACAAAATTCCTTTTTCCATCCAGGAAAATTAGTTCCTTGCCAGCTGATGCCCACAAGTTTGTCAGAAAGTTTTGTTCATGTTCAAAACAGCGATCTTCCCTGCTGCCTGGATGTTTATTTGCCGTTTTGAGCGTGAGAGAGTGGGACATGAAGCGCTTGTGGATGCGAACATGGAGAAGACTGAGTTCACGTGTTGACAGCGACAGACTGGATGTTCCATTTTTTTCAATGAGAGGCTGACAGCAAAATTATGGACGTTTTATCTGAATGAGCAAGAATCATGAACAGATGATTTAACTGCAGAGGCACCTGGATTTGAACACTTAAGAACTTCTGAAGCTTCCAAGAGTGCCAGAGGAAGGAACACATTTAATAAATGACAAAAGAATAGGTCAAAAACAGACACAGGTGACTTGTTCTTCATTTGTGAGGAAAATAGACATTTTATTGAAATGGGTGATGTGACAAATGTAATATTTGCCCGGGTTTGTGCAACCGGCTATCACCCAGACACGCGAATATAGTATATCAATTTCAAGCATTTAATTATTGTTTCATCAATGTAGTTAAAGTGCATATCTCTGGTAAATGAAATGTCAAAATAACAAAATGTTATGTCTGAAAGGTGTATATGTCTCATTTCTTCCAGAGCAGGACCCTCACCCACACCACAACTGGACCCTCACCCAGACCACAACTGGACCCTCACCCAGGCCACAACTGGACCCACAACTGGATCCACACCCAGGCCACAACTGGACCCACAACTGGATCCACACCCAGGCCACAACTGGACCCTCACCCAGGACACAAATGGATCCACACCCAGACCACAACTGGACCCTCACCCAGGACACAACTGGACCCTCACACAGGCCACAAATGGATCCACACCCAGACCACAACTGGACCCTCACCCAGGACACAACTGGACCCTCACCCAGGCCACAACTGGATCCACACCCAGACCAAAACTGGACCCTCACCCAGGCCACAACTGGATCCACACCCAGACCACAACTGGACCCTCACCCAGGCCACAACTGGACCCTCACCCAGGCCACAACTGGATCCACACCCAGACCACAACTGGACCCTCACCCAGACCACAACTGGACCCTCACCCAGACCACAACTGGATCCACACCCAGACCACAACTGGACCCTCACCCAGACCACAACTGGACCCTCACCCAGGCCACAACTGGATCCACACCCAGACCACAACTGGACCCTCACCCAGACCACAACTGGACCCTCACCCAGGCCACAACTGGATCCACACCCAGGCCACAACTGGACCCACACCCAGACCACAACTGGATCCACACCCAGACCAAAACTGGACCCACACCCAGACCACAACTGGACCCACACCCAGACCACAACTGGATCCACACCCAGGCCACAACTGGACCCATACCCAGACCACAACTGGACCCTCACACAGGCCACAAATGGATCCACACCCAGACCACAACTGGACCCTCACCCAGGACACAACTGGACCCTCACCCAGGACACAACTGGACCCTCACCCAGGCCACAACTGGATCCACACCCAGACCAAAACTGGACCCACACCCAGACCACAACTGGACCCTCACCCAGACCACAACTGGACCCTCACCCAGGCCACAACTGGATCCACACCCAGACCACAACTGGACCCTCACCCAGGCCACAACTGGACCCTCACCCAGACCACAACTGGACCCTCACCCAGGCCACAACTGTATCCACACCCAGGCCACAACTGGACCCACACCCAGACCACAACTGGATCCACACCCAGACCAAAACTGGACCCTCTCCCAGACCACAACTGGACCCACACCCAGACCACAACTGGATCCACACCCAGGCCACAACTGGATCCACACCCAGACCAAAACTGGATCCACACCCAGACCACAACTGGACCCTCACCCAGGACACAATTGGACCCTCACCCAGGCCACAACTGGATCCACACCCAGACCACAACTGGACCCTCACCCAGGCCACAACTGGACCCTCACCCAGGCCACAACTGGATCCACACCCAGACCACAACTGGACCCTCACCCAGACCACAACTGGACCCTCACCCAGACCACAACAGGACCCATACCCAGACCACAACTGGACCCTCACACAGGCCACAACTGGAGCCACACCCAGACCACAACTGGACCCTCACCCAGGACACAACTGGACCCTCACCCAGGCCACAACTGGACCCACACCCAGACCACAACTGGACCCTCACACAGACCACAACTGGACCCACACCCAGACCACAACTGGATCCACACCCAGACCAAAACTGGACCCTCATCCAGGCCACAACTGGACCCACACCCAGACCACAAATGGACCCTCACCCAGGCCACAACTGGATCCACACCCAGACCACAACTGGACCCTCACCCAGGACACAACTGGACCCTCACCCAGGACACAACTGGACCCACACCTAGACCACAACTGGACCCTCACCTAGGCCACAACTGGACCCACACCCAGGCCACAACTGGACCCACACCCAGGCCACAACTGGACCCACACCCAGACCAAAACTGGACCCTCTCCCAGACCACAACTGGACCCACACCCAGACCACAACTGGATCCACACCCAGGCCACAACTGGATCCACACCCAGACCACAACTGGACCCTCACCCAGGCCACAACTGGATCCACACCCAGGCCACAACTGGACCCACACCCAGACCACAACTGGACCCTCACCCAGGCCACAACTGGATCCACACCCAGGCCACAACTGGACCCATACCCAGACCACAACTGGACCCTCACACAGGCCACAAATGGATCCACACCCAGACCACAACTGGACCCTCACCCAGGACACAACTGGACCCTCACCCAGGCCACAACTGGATCCACACCCAGACCAAAACTGGACCCTCTCCCAGACCACAAATGGACCCTCACCCAGGCCACAACTGGATCCACACCCAGACCACAACTGGACCCTCACCCAGGACACAACTGGACCCTCACCCAGGCCACAACTGGATCCACACCTAGACCACAACTGGACCCTCACCCAGGCCACAACTGGACCCACACCCAGACCACAACTGGACCCTCACCCAGGCCACAACTGGATCCACACCCAGACCACAACTGGACCCTCACCCAGACCACAACTAGACCCTCACCCAGACCACAACAGGACCCATACCCAGACCACAACTGGACCCTTACACAGGCCACAAATGGATCCACACCCAGACCACAACTGGACCCTCACCCAGGACACAACTGGACCCTCACCCAGGCCACAACTGGACCCACACCCAGACCACAACTGGACCCTCACACAGACCACAACTGGACCCACACCCAGACCACAACTGGATCCACACCCAGACCAAAACTGGACCCTCTCCCAGACCACAACTGGACCCACACCCAGACCACAACTGGATCCACACCCAGACCAAAACTGGACCCTCTCCCAGACCACAACTGGACCCACACCCAGACCACAACTGGATCCACACCCAGGCCACAACTGGATCCACACCCAGACCACAACTGGACCCTCACCCAGGCCACAACTGGATCCACACCCAGGCCACAACTGGATCCACACCCAGACCACAACTGGACCCTCACCCAGGCCACAACTGGACCCTCACACAGACCACAACTGGACCCTCACCCAGGCCACAACTGGATCCACACCCAGACCACAACTGGACCCTCACCCAGGCCACAACTGGATCCACACCCAGGCCACAACTGGACCCACACCCAGACCACAACTGGATCCACACCCAGACCAAAACTGGACCCTCACCCAGACCACAACTGGACCCTCACCCAGACCACAACTGGACCCTCACCCAGGCCACAACTGGACCCTCACCCAGGCCACAACTGGACCCACACCCAGACCACAACTGGATCCACACCCAGGCCACAACTGGACCCACACCCAGGCCACAACTGAACCCTCACCCAGGCCACAACTGGACCCAAAAGCAGGACTCTCACATATAACATAGTACACATCTCACGAACAACAAGATTTTTGTCTTTTTCATGTTAAATGGGCCAAATCACTTATATAAAAAGAAAATTAATGAAAATTGCTGCTGTACTTTGATTCTTTTAATAAGACATGTAACCTGCTACGATCCCAGGTTTTGAACAGGTGTGATACTTGTGTGTGGCCACAGCGTGCTTGCCTGATGTTACTCACAGTGGTCCTCAGTGTATTCAGGGAGCTTGTATGTACAACCCCAATTCCAGTGAAGTTGAAACGTTGTGTGAAATGTAAATAAAAACAGAATACAATGATATGTAAATCCTCTTCAACCTACGGGTATATACAATTGAATACACCACAAAGACAAGATATTTAATGTTCAAACTGATAGACATTTTTGTTTTTGTGCAAATATTTGCTCATTTTGAAATGCATGCCTGCAATACGTTTCAAAAAGCTGGGACAGGTGGTATGGTTACAATCTGGTATGTTTACCACTGTGTTACATCACCTTTCCTTCTAACAACACTCAATAAGCGTTTGGGAACTGAGGACACTAATTCTGAGTGTCATGACTGGGTATAAAAGGAGCATCCCCAAAAGTCTCAGCCGTTCACAAGCAAAGATGGGGCGAGGATCACCACTTTGTGAACAACTGAATGAAAACATAGTCCAACAGTTTAAGAACAATTTTTCTCAACATTCAATTGCAAGGAAAGTAGGGATTTCATCATCTACAGTCCATAATATGATCAGAAGATTCAGAGTATCTGGAGAACTTTCTACACGTAAGCGGCAAGGCTGAAACCCAACATTGAATGCTCATGACCTTTAATCCCTCAGGTGGCACTGCATTAAAACCTGGCATCACTGTGTAAAGAATCTTACCACGTAGGCTCAGGAACACTTCCAAAAACCATTGTCAGTTAACACAGTTCGTCGCTACATCTACAAATGCAAGTTAAAACTCTACCATGCAAAGCGAAAGCCATACATCAAGAACATCCAGAAACACCGCCTCCATCTCTGGGCCTGAGCTCATTTGAAATGGACAGACACAAAGTGGAAACGTGTGCTGTGGTCTGATGAGTCCACATTTCAAATTGTTTTTGGAAATCATGGACGTCATGTCCTCTGGACAAAAGAGGAAAAAGACCATCCAGATTGATACCTGTTGTGTGGGCCGCTGAAGAGGAGGTACTGCTGGCCCACCACCACCAGATGGCGCCCTGCTTGAAGTGCGGGCTTCAAGCACGAGAGGGCGTCATAGCAACTGGGAGTGACAGCTGTCACCCGTCATCAGCACCAGCTGTCACACCACCACCACCATAAAGGCCGGACTGCAACTCCACCTCCCCGCCGAGAAATCAGCTACCTTGGAGGTAATTTCTCTGCTACACTTAACACTGACTTATAGTCTGAACTTCTTTGCAGCCGTTTTCCTGTGGGTGTTGCCTTATCTGTGGGATTGGCGTTTGGTGTGATCAGCGACGGCTTCGCTTCACACCCCAACCAGATAAGTGGTTAGACAGGAGCTGCACGAGTGTGTGTCTGGAGGTGGAGGTGCTCCCTCCCAAAAGAACACAGACTGTGGGATTACTGAGTGTGCGAACTCACACTCACCTGTGCTGTTTCTGTTCTCTGCCAGCAGTACCAGGTCTGACAGCTGGAGACGGTGACCACCTGGGGACCCAGGACTTGGCGGCTCCGGTGTTCTTCAGATCCGTTGGCGGTGAGGGCCGTGTGGGATCCGGCTTGGTTCTGGACGGGCGTCTCCTATCCTCAAGCCTGCCCACACGTCACCCAACGTGTAATTGACTATAGTCCCAAACTGATTGTTGTCTGTATTCCGTTGTGCGCAATTTGCAACATTAAATTGTTACTGTTTGGCTTATCCATTGCCCGTTCTTTTACGCCCCCTGTTGTGGGTCCGTGTACCTACACTTTCACAACAGGATTTCTCGGCCAGCGTCATGGATCCTGAGGGGCGTCAACCATCGCTTGAACAGCCAATGGAAGAGCGAGGTGCACAGGCGCCAGCAGGAGGCGTGTTAGGTGAGCTGCAGCACATCTTAACCGCTTTTACTGCTTGGTTGGACTTAGTTACCGAGCAGAGCACTGTTCTCAATCGAAGGATGGAGGCTCTCACCGCCCAGGTGGAAGCGCATGCTCAGGGCGCTGCTGCAGCACCTCCTCCTGCTGACCGAATGCCAGAGACAGACATTCCACTGGTCGTTCAACGAACCCCCCCACCTTCCCCTGAAGCATACATAAGCCCTCCGGAGCCGTACGGAGGCTGTGTGGAGACGTGCGCGGACTTCTTGATACAGTGCTCGCTCGTCTTTTCACAGCGTCCCGTCATGTACGCGTCAGACGCTAGCCGGGTGGCTTACGTTATAATTTGCTTCGAGGAGAGGCACGCGCCTGGGCTACAGCGCTCTGGGAGCAGAATTCACGGCTCCTAACGATTTACACTGAGTTCCGACAGGTGTTCGACCACCCTCATAGAGGCGAGACCGCTTCAAGTGTGCTGCTGTCGATAAGACAGGGGTGTCGGAGCGCAGCGAAGTATGCAGTCGACTTCCGCATCGCGGCAGCGCGAGCCGGCTGGAATGCTGTTGCGCTCCGCGTCGCCTTTGTAAACGGACTGTCCCTGGTCCTTAAGGAGCACCTGGTGGTGAAGGACGAGCCGCGGGATTTAGACGGGCTTATCGACCTGGTTATACGGTTAGACAACCAATTAACAGAACAGGGACGGGAGCGAGACGAGGGGCGTGGTCAGGCACAAGCCGTCCCTCTTCCTCCCAGGTCCGAAAGGGAGCCGACTTCCCCACGCTCCACAGCCAGGGCACTCCACGTGACGACAGCTCCCCCTGCTGACGTTGCTATGGAAACGAGCAGGGCCAAAAAGCGATCAGATCAGAGACAAAGGAGGCTGATCCGTGGAGAGTGTTTTCTCTGCAGCTCAACCGAGCACACACAGAGAGAATGCCCCAAACGGTCAAAACAGCAGCACTCGTCCTTAGAGACTGGGCTAAGGGTGGGTCACAATACCCACGCGGGGAGACCCCGAAAATCTGCACGTATCCCAGTCACGATCCTGAGTGGGGATCTAACCCTTCACGCCCCAGCACTGGTGGACACGGGGTCGGAGGGGAATCTGCTGGATAGCAGATGGGCAAAGGAGGTTGGGCTCCCTCTAGTGGCCTTACCGTCACCATTGTCGGTGCGGGCACTAGATGGCACCCTTCTTCCACTAATCACACACTAGACACAGCCCGTGACTTTGGTTGTATCTGGGAATCACAGGGAGGAGATTGTGTTTTATGTAACACCTTCTACCTCCCGAGTGATTTTGGGTTTTCCATGGGTGTTAAAACACAATCCCCGGATTGATTGGCCGTCTGGGGTTGTGGTTCAGTGGAGCGAAACCTGCCACCGGGAGTGTTTAGGATCCTCGGTTCCACCCGGTGTGACAGCTAAGGAGGAGGTTTTAGTCCCCCCCAATCTGGCGGCGGCTGCCCCCACACCGTCCGTACGATTGTGCCATTGATTTGATACCGGGCGCTGAGTACCCGTCCAGCAGGCTGTACAACCTCTCACGTCCGGAACGCGAATCAATGGAGACCTACATCTGGGACTCGTTAGCTGCCGGGTTGATCCGGAACTCCACCTCCCCGATGGGTGCTGGTTTCTTTTTTGTGGGCAAGAAGGACGGCGGACTCCGTCCATGCATTGATTACAGAGGACTGAACGAGATCACGGTTCGCAACCGATACCCGTTACCTCTGTTGGATTCAGTGTTCACGCCCTTGCATGGAGCCCAAATTTTCACAAAATTGGATCTCAGGAATGCTTATCACCTGGTTCGGATCCGGGAGGGAGACGAGTGGAAGACGGCATTTAACACCCCGTTAGGTCACTTTGAGTACCTGGTCATGCCGTTCAGCCTCACCAATGCGCCCGCGACGTTCCAAGCGTTGGTTAATGACGTCTTGCGGGACTTCCTGCATCGGTTTGTCTTCGTATATCTAGACGATATACTCATCTTTTCTCCGGATCCTGAGACCCATGTCAAGCATGTACGTCAGGTCCTACAGCGGTTGTTGGAGAACCGGCTGTTTGTGAAGGGCGAGAAGTGCGAGTTCCACCGCACTTCTTTGTCCTTCCTGGGGTTCATCATCTCCTCCAACTCCGTCGCCCCTGATCCGGCCAAGGTTGCGAGATTGGCCCCAACCAACAAACAGTAGGAAACTGCAACAGTTCCTCGGTTTTGCAAATTTCTACCAGAGGTCCATCAAGGGCTACAGTCAGGTAGTTAGCGCCCTGACAGCTCTGACCTCCACAAAAGTCCCCTTCACCTGGTCGGATCGGTGCGAAGCCGCATTTAGGGAGTTGAAACGCCAGTTCTCGACTGCACCGGTTCTGGTGCAGCCCGATCCCAAGCGCCAGTTTGTAGTTGAAGTGGACACCTCTGACTCAGGGATAGGAGCCGTGCTATCCCAGAGCGGGGAGTCCGACAAGGTTCTCCATCCATGTGCCTACTTTTCCCGCAGGTTGACCCCGGCTGAAAGGAACTATGACGTCGGCAATCGGGAACTTCTTGCGGTGAAGGAGGCTCTTGAGGAGTGGAGACACCTGTTGGAGGGAGCATCGGTACCATTTACGGTTTTCACGGACCATCGGAACCTGGAGTGCATTCGGACCGCCAGGCGTCTGAACCCCAGGCAAGCCCGCTGGTCACTGTTCTTCGGGCGTTTTGACTTTCGGATCACCTACCGCCCCGGGGCGAAAAACCAACGATCTGACGCCCTGTCCCAGGTGCATGAAGAGGAGGTCAAGACCGAGCTGTCAGACCCGACGGAAACCATCATCCCCGAGTCCACTGTCGTGGCCACCCTCACCTGGGACGTGGAGAAGACCGTCCGGGAGGCCCTGACCCAGGGACAGGTCCGAAGGACAAATTGTACGTCCCACCAGAGGCCAGGGCTGCGGTCCTAGACTTCTGTCACGGTTCCAAGCTCTCCTGTCATCCAGGGGTGCGAAGGACCGTGGCAGTGGTCCAGCAGCGCTTCTGGTGGGCGTCTATGGAAGCCGACGTCCGGGAGTATGTCCAGGCCTGCACCACCTGTGCCAGGGGCAAAGCAGACCACCACAAGGCCCAAGGCCTCCTCCAGCCTCTGCCCGTGCCTCATCGCCCCTGGTCTCACATCAGCCTGGACTTTGTCACGGGCCTCCCGCCATCCCAGGGCATGACTACCATCCTCACGATAGTGGACCGGTTCTCCAAGGCGGCCCACTTCGTGGCCCTCCCGAAGCTCCCGACGGCCCAGGAGACTGCAGACCTCCTGGTCCACCATGTCGTGCGTCTGCATGGGATTCCATCGGACATTGTCTCGGATCGTGGTCCTCAGTTCTCCTCCCAGGTTTGGAGGAGCTTCTGCAGGGAACTGGGCGCCACCGTAAGTCTCTCGTCCGGGTACCATCCCCAGACGAACGGGCAGGCAGAGCGGACGAATCAGGAACTGGAGCAGGCCCTCCGCTGCGTGACCTCCGTGCACCCGACGGCCTGGAGTGACCATCTGGCCTGGATCGAGTACGCTCATAATAGCCAGGTATCATCGGCTACCGGCCTCTCCCCATTTGAGGTGTGTTTGGGGTACCAGCCCCCATTATTCCCGGTAGTGGAGGGAGAGGTCGGGGTGCCCTCGGTCCAGGCCCATCTGAGGAGGTGCCGTCGGGTGTGGTGTACCGACCACTCTGCCCTGCTCAAGGCCCGGACGAGGGCTAAGGCCCATGCAGACTGCCGGCGTGCCCCGGCCCCTACGTATCAGCCCGGGCAGGCGGTTTGGCTATCCACGAAAGACATTCCCCTACAAGTGGAATCCCAAAAACTAAAGGACAGATATATCGGACCCTTCACCATCCTAAAAGTCCTCAGCCCAGCCGCAGTGAAGCTGGCAGCTTCAGCTTCACTGTGGATACATCCGGTTTTTCATGTGTCAAGACTCAAACCCTGCCACTCCTCTCCCCTCTGTGCCCCTGGACCGGCGCCGCCGCCTGCCCGGATCATTGACGGGGAGCCGGCTTGGACTGTGCGCTGGCTCCTGGACGTCCGTCGGAAGGGCCGGGGGTTCCAGTATTTGGTGGACTGGGAGGGGTATGGACCTGAAGAACGCTCCTGGGTGAAGAGGAGCTTCATCCTGGACCCGGCCCTCCTGGCTGACTTCTACCGGCGGCACCCGGACAAGCCTGGTTGAGGGGGGTCCTGTTGTGTGGGCCGCTGAAGAGGAGGTACTGCTGGCCCACCACCACCAGATGGCGCCCTGCTTGAAGTGTGGGCTTCAAGCACGAGAGGGCATCATAGCAACCGGGAGTGACAGCTGTCACTTGTCATCAGCACCAGCTGTCATTCATCCACATCACCACCACCTTAAAAGCCGGACTGCAACTCCACCTCCTCGCCGAGAAATCAGCTACCTTGGAGGTAATATTCTCTGCTGTATTTAACGCTGACTAATAGTCTGAACTTCTTTGCAGCCATTTTCCTGTGGTGTTGCCTTATCTGTGGGATTGGCGTTTGGTGTGATCAGCGACGGCTTCGCTTCACACCCCAACCAGATAAGTGGTTAGACAGGAGCTGCACGAGTGTGTGACTGGAGGTGGAGGTGCTCCCTCCCAAAAGAACACAGACTGTGGGATTACTGAGTGTGCGTACTCACACTCACCTGTGCTGTTTCTGTTCTCTGCCAGCAGTACCAGGTCTGACAGCTGGAGACGGTGACCACCTGGGGACCCAGGACTTGGCGGCTCCGGTGTTCTTCAGATCCGTTGGCGGTGAGGGCCGTGTGGGATCCGGCTCGGTTCTGGACGGGCATCTCCTATCCTCAAGCCTGCCCACACATCACCCAACGTGTAATTGACTATAGTCCCAAACTGATTGTTGTCTGTATTCCGTTGTGCACAATTTGCAACATTAAATTGTTACTGTTTGGCTTATCCATTGCCCGTTCTTTTACGCCCCCTGTTGTGGGTCCGTGTACCTACACTTTCACAACAGATACCAGCACAAAGTTCAAAAGCCAACATCTGTGATGGTGTTGGGGGTGTGTACACATCTGTGATGGCACCATCAATGCTGAAAGGTACATCCAGGTTTTGGAGCAACACATGCTGCCATCCAAGCAATGTCTTTTTCAGGGATGTCGATGCTTATTTCAGCAAAACAATGCCAAGACACATTCTGCACGTGTTACAACAGCATGGCTTCATAGTAAAAGAGTGCGGGTACTAGACTGGCCTGCCTGCAGTCTAGACCTGTCATCCATTAAAAATGTGTGGTGCATTATGAAGCACAAAATACGACAACGGAGACCCCGAACAGCTGAACAACTGAAGTCGTACATCAAGCAAGAATGGGAAAGAATTCCACCTACAAAGCTTCAACAATTAGTGTCCTCAGTTCCCAAACACTTATTGAGTGTTGTTAGAAGGAAAGGTGATGTAACACAGTTGTAAACATACCATTGTCCCAGCTTTTTTGAAACATGGTGCAGGCATCCATTTCAAAATGAGCAAATATTTGCACAAAAACAATAAAGTTTATCAGTTTGAACATTAAATATCTTGTCTTTGTGGTGTATTCAATTGAATATAGGTTGAAGAGGATTTGCAAATCATTGTCTTCTGTTTTATTTACATTTTATATATGTCCCAACTTCATTGGAACTGGGGTTGTATGCGCAGGCACATGAAAAATAAGCAGCCCAGTCTCACGTTTTTTTTGTTTGTTTGTTTGTTTGTTTTTTGTGCTCCAGTCACGAAATGATTCAAATTTTCGTGATAAGGTTTTTTTAACTCACTATTACTAACCCTACTCCTACCCCCAGCCATAACCACCCCGACCCCTCCGGTTCACTTTTAATTTCATGCAGCCATCACGGAATGTATCAGAATGAATTTGTGCTGCCGTGACGAAAATGTGGCGCTTTTCATGACAATATCACGAACCAATAGATTATTGTATATTTCGTGCTGCTGAATCACGACATGCCGTGAGACTGGGTTGAAAACAAGAGGGAACATCGCTTCAAGCAGCTAAAAGTTGATCCCCAAGGTTACTGTCTCTCGCCTGTCCTGTCTAATGCATTTCCTGCATTATTTTGGTATCCCTCGTCTCTTGAACATTATAATGGCTTCCTTCCTGTGTCTCCCCAGGTGTGTCTCATCAGTGTAATTTTGTCTATTTAACCTCCGTCTTCTCCTGTGCTCCCCGCTAGATTGTCTTGTGTATTATGCCGAGCTTTCCCTCGTTCTTTGTGTTGTTGTACTCCCTGGTTACCCAACACTGCCGAGCCTCCAGGACTTCAGGTTTTTGCCTGGCCCTCTAGACACTGGTGCCTGTTCGGACTGCCTCCTTGGTTTGGACCCATGCCTGTTTTCTGGACTGTCCCCTCACCTAATCCACAACAGGTCTGTTTGCCATGTGTCACCCTGTGTACATTATGGTTTTTAATTAAAGAAAAGTATTTTCTGCCTTGTATTTTTTAAGATGCACTTTGACTTATTTTATTTTTATCAGCTATATCAGGGCCCACACAAGTTAAAGACTTGAAAGAAATGTTTTATAATCTGGCATAGTTTTTTTTTTAAATAGTGTTGATTAGAGTGAGATATGCCCTTTAAGGAAACTGGTGAATGAGTGACATCAGATGGGATACTCGAGATGTGTGTGTGTGTGTGTGTGTGTGTGTGTGTGTGTGTGTGTGTGTGTGTGTGTGTGTGTGTGTGTGTGTGTGTGTGTGTGTGTGTGTGTGTGTGTGTGTGTGTGTTTTGCACACAAAGCGTCACTCAGGATGAGTACAAAATGAATGGGAGTTTGTGGGTTTCTTTTCTTTCCATGCACCACAAAACTATAACGTGGTTCACATATAAAGAAACAAATTATTATATATTTTATATAATTATTATACGAGTATATATTAAATGACAGCTGGAACCAATTTAACTTTGGTGTAGAGAAAAATCTGTTAATTTGATTGAAAATTTGATTATTATATTCATGTGAAGTGACTGATTAATCAATTACTGATTTCAAATAAGTTTTGAATGTAAACATTTGAAGAAATTCTTTAATTTTCTCACCATGCCAAACAGAAGGGCCAGAGTCTCATAGTCGATCCACTCAACTACAGTCACCAGACTGGGACGCTGCAGGAGAGACATGTAGAAGATGTTGTTATAATACAGGTATAGCAGAAATGACAGCACTATAAGAGTGAGAGAGTTGACCCATCAACATGTATTTTGGCGACTCCCATTGTTACATAACCTTTTAAAATAATTTTACACCACTGTTTGTTAATAAAGGAAAAAATCCCTTTGACTTCTCCCATATTTGAGGTGGAGGTCACCACAGCAGATCCAAGGTGGACCTGCATGTTGATTTGGCAAGTTTTACATTGGATGCTCTTCCTGATGCAATTACACACAAAAACAATTGGAGTAATATTTACTTGCAAAAACCTAGGAAAGTTTTTTCACTCAGAAATTCCAAGTAAATTTTACAAGGGGAATTTTAAAGTAAATTTTACTTGCATATATTAAATGGACTGCATTTATATAGCGCTTTTCCATCTGCATCAGACACTCAAAGCACTTACAATTATGCCTCAAATTCACCCCGATGTGAGGGTGCTGCCATACAGGCGCTCACTACACACCGGGAGCACTACACTCCTAGGGCCTGGCATCCACATATGTGGACATAACATTTTTGGTTGTCTAGACCATAATACTAAGTTTTGTTTCATGAGAACCTCCGGGTCTTAGGAGGTTAAAGGCCTTGCCCAAGCCTTAGTGATTTTCCAGTCAGGCGGGGATTTGAATCCATGCTCTTCTGGACTCAAGCCCAACACCTTATAGTATTACACCATATTAGTTTTTCTAAAAGAATAACTCAAGTATCATTTACTAGCAATTATCAACTATTTTACCACTAATTACCACAGCAGATCCAATTTGGATCTGCATGTTGATATGGCACAAATTCTACACTGGATGCCCTTCCTGACACACCTCCACATTGCATGGAGAAATGTGGCAGGGGTGGGGTTTGAACCAGGAACCATCTGCACTGAAACCAAGTGCACGAACAGCTTGTCCACCACCCTTGCACTGAGTTTTAAGTCCCTTTGGCTGCCCTTGTTTTCACTCTGAGTCGCCACAGCAGATCTTGGATCATTAGTTCATGAATGTGTTCATTATAAAACAACCATCCATGCATCCTGATGCATCTTTTTTCTAAACAGAATTTCTTTTGTCTCACTGTATTTTTAAAAATCCATTGTAGGCAGAGGTGTGGCCAAGTGGGCAGCACTGTGGTTTAGTGGTTAGCACTGTTGCCAGGTTTGAATCCAACCTGGTCCTTTCTGTGTGGAGTTTGCATGTTCTCCCCATGTCTATGTGTGGACCCTGCAGGTGCTCCAGCTTCCTCCCACTTCGAAAGGCATGCAGGTCAGGTGAATATGTGACTCTAAATTGACCGTAGGTGTGGGTGAGAGTGGGAATATGATTGTCTGTCTATATGTGTCAGCCACGCAATAGACTGGCGGCCTGTCCCGGATGTTGCCCAACAACTAATGAATATGTTCTAGCCCACATGGATTAAGGCATCTTCAGAAAAAGGATAAATTAATGTTAAACAGGTTAGAATGACCAAAAAAACAAAGTCACAAATACAAGCGGCAGATGAGAGGCTTGAGTATCAGGGAGGGATTCAGAGTAGAGCCGCTGCATCTTTGCAATGAAAGCAACCAGCTGAAGTGGTTCAGGCATCTGGTGAGGATGTCCCCTGGTCATGTCACTAGGTCCTTAAAGAAGAGCCAGTACACCCTGGACAGATTTTATTTTCCAGATGGCTTGGGAACACCTCAAAATCCCCCAGTAAAAGTTATAGAATTTGGCAGAGAATAAAGAAGTGTGGGATGACCTGCTTTATCTGATGACACCATGACCCAGATACCCTGCAGAAAATGATGATGATTATGTGCACAATAAATCTAGGTAAAACTAATAAAATAAATAATGGCATGTTACATTTTGTTTTAGCAGTCAGATACCGGCAGTCATGTGCACACAATGTTTGGTTAACTTTAATATTAGTGACATTCATGATTAAAAGACCCAAGCTGAATTTTACAGAAATAACATCAAAAAAGAATGTTTGTCTTCAATTTTCCTAAGTTACTGTTGAATAACACTGGGATTTTTTTCAACCATATACTATTTTAACTGACCTTTTAAATTAATATTAGCAGTGTTTTTTTATTATTCTGTTTTTCCATCTGATCTTCCTTGAATTTTACATTTTGAATATTTTGGTCTCTGTCTAATCTTGATGGCATTATTATTTCAGCATATATTGTTGTTGTTGTTTCAACAAATGTGATACACATCCTATGAGGTTTTTAAAAAAATGACACATGAATATTACACGATCAGAGACCATTTATATTCGTCATGCACCCCACATGCAAAGGTTCAGTGATGGTCAATTAGTGTGCATCTGGATAGTATTCACTGTGCTTCATTTTTTCACATTTTGTTATGTTATGACCTTATTCCAAAATGGATTACATTTATTTATTTATTTTTCGCTCAGAATTCAACACACAATACCCCATAATGAAATTGTGAAAAAGTTTTTGTTTTATTTTTAGAATTCTGCAAATTTATTAAAAATAAAAAATAAAATTAAAAAACACATGTATATAAGTATTCACAGCCTTTGCTATGATGCTCAAAATTGAGCTCAGGTGCATCCTGTTTCTACTGAACATCCTTGAGATGTTTCTACAGCTTAATTGGAGTCCACCTCGGGTAAATTCAGTTGGTTGGACATGATTTGGAAAGACACACACCTGTCTACATATAAGGTCCCACAGTTGACAGTGTATGTCAGAGCACAAACCAAGCATGAAGTCAAAGGAATTGTCTGTAGACTTCGGAAACAGGATTGTCTCGAGGCACAAATCCGGGGAAGAGTGCAGAAACATTTCTGCTGCTTTGAAGGAATTAAAGCATTGGTTGCCTAGCAACCATTCACCTAATAAGCAGAGTGGGATGGTGAAAGGTCCAAATACGTATGAAAAATAAGTAGTAGTAAGTCCTATATAGGCCATGAGGCCTGTTGCTCTCCATACTGGCCGGTACCCATTTACAGTTGGGTGGACTGAGACAATGTAGATTAAGTGTCCAAGGACACAAATGGGTAACATGACCAAGATTCAAACCCAGGTCTACATATTGGCAGAATCATTATCCCTTCAGCTACCTGCACTACAAACACTTATGGACCTGTGTGTATATGAAAGCAGAGTGTTGGAGGAGTGGACTGGGGCAATGTCCAGATGTGGATGTGTCTACCTATGACTGATCTGTTACCGAGCATCAGGAGCTGAACCCCCCCCCACACACACACACACACCAACTTAATGTCTAAATATTTCTGGACCTGAGTGTATATCAAATCAGAGTAGGGTGAGGAGTTGCCTAGCAACCGTACTGTCAAAGGCAAAGCAATCACAAAGGTTTATGAGATCTCACACCCGGGCATCACCTGAGCACCCCGCTAGTCTTAAAATAAATGTATTATGTGAAAATAATGTAATAATAACAGTAAAGTAGCAATAATGTAAAATATTGTAATGTCATCTGGCTTAACACATGTATTGTCAGAAAAACACTATAGTACTGGTTAAATAAACATATACTATATGTTTATTTATTTAAGCACTTTAGAGCTGTGTGTGAAAAAGAACAGTAGAAGTACGTACGTCACCGATGATGGCCAAAGCAGCTAAAGCTGCCAACGATCCCAACATGGCAACCAGGGTTCTGTGCACAATCTGAAAATTCAAAGAAATCCAAATAAACATTCATTTAAATGAATTATTTCAGTATTACATATCAAAAAACAGAATGTTTATTCTATTCAATTATTAGTTTGGATTTCTAATTTTCTCAAACACTGGACCTGTCAACCACAGTGGTCTCCATCATCCATACTGGATACAACTGCACTCTCACAAAAACTGCGATTTAAAAGATTAAATGTGTCTGAATGAACTAAGGCATGTACAAGTACTTCTGCCAAGTACTTCTACATGTTGATAGTTGGCTTTGTCTTTTTTCATCCTTTGAGCTCTTCATAATACCCCGTCACATATAGCCGGAATCACGCAGAATGGCATCAGAATTATGAATCGGCGCACATCCAAAAAGTGTCGGATTTTAGTTCCAAAACATTCTGACAGCCATCTATGGAAGTCGACACAGTTGGTCAAAATCGGCCGGCGACTTCGAGTGTGGTGCACATGTTCAAACTCTCCAGGCATGGCCGAGATGGGACAACCTATCCAACAGAGATCCATGTGCAGTCTGAGGGCCATCTGACCACAATTTACATATTCCAATGGCGGCGAAATGGGATCCGAAACAATTTGAATGCATACAAGGGAATCTCGAGATGGGTCTGGCACTGCAAAGCCTGCCGGTATGACCTGCATGTGTCACGAATACTAATGCCCCCCCCACCACCCTCGGAGCACAAAGGTACTGTTGAAATGTATGTGGCACACTTCATAATAATTATGAATTATTATCATGTACAGTGAATGTGAACAGCGGCTATCAAACCGAAAGCTCCGTACGCTACTGTGCACACGCCGCCGCAAATCTGAACAGGTTGTTATTTCCACAACAGACCTTACAGTACAGATATTTGTCCAGTCCTTCCCATGGGTGACGTAAATAATGTAAACTATTGTCTCCATCATAACTGTATATAACACAGGCAGCCGCATCTCTGTCATGTGCAGTAACGCATCATTGCCTGCATCAGGCTCTGAGCTGAACAGATCTCACACTGTAATAAATGATCACCTTCTAACTCTGTAAGAGATATGACATGGAACTTGTGCCAGGCTGTTACACCAATAATAAACATGGATCTCACCTCCAACAGTGGTCCAGGAGTGTTTCACAACGCACACATGGACATGAAGCCAGGACAGCCGCCTGCAGTTAAAATCGTCTCACACAAAAGAAAAAAAAATTAATTCCATGTGATAATTCAACCATCGCGTTGTCCAGAGTTGCGTTGTGCTCCTGATGTGTGAAAACAAGAAAACAGAAAGTTTCCTGGAAAATCTCTCCATCTGAGGGACTGCATGGCCCAATGCCAGCTCAGTGAAGCTGTCCAGTGAGCCCCGCGTGCACACTTAGTGGCCCATGCAGCGTTACATGATAGTGTCACACAGTTGCCACTTTACACTAAAAATAAAATAAAGTTCTGTGAATTTACTTATATTAAATGTGTATATTGGCTGCTGGTGATCAGAATGTGTCCATGCAACATAATTTTTTTCTGTATCATAATAATAGACAAAGGTAATGATGTCAATTCAACAAGTTAAGATCACGTGCAACCGATAAATTAAGTAAATTCACAGGGCTTTATTTTCAGTGTATCACATCACTAATAGCAACATGAATTGTTGATACAAGGAAGAATGGATCCATGTTTTCATACCATCCATCCATCCATTTTCTTCCGCTTTATCTGGAGTCGGGTCGCGGGGGCAGCAGCTCAAGCAAAGCCGCCCAGACCTCCTGATCCACACACACCTCCCCCAGCTACTCCGGGGGAACCCCGAGTACAAGCGGCCAAGATGAGTTTCCTCCGCAGGGTGGCTGGGCGCTCCCTTAGAGATAGGGTGAGGAGCTCGGTCACTCGGGAGGAGCTCGGAGTCGAGCCGCTGCTCCTCCACATCGAAAGAAGTAGGTTGAGGTGGCTTGGGCATCTTTTCTGGATGCCCCCTGGACGCCTCGCTGGAGAGGTGTTCCGGGCACGTCCCATTGGGAGGAGGCCCCGGGGAAGACCCAGGACATGCTGGAGGGACTACATCTCTCGGCTGGCTTGGGAACGCCTTGGGGTTCCCCCGGAGGAGCTGGGGGAGGTGTGTGTGTGTTTTCATACCATTTACACCAAATTCTGACCAGCTGAATGTTGCAGCAGAAATCAAGACTTATTAGACAATATTCTTCCAATCTTCCATTGTCCAGTTTTGGTAAGCCCGTGCCTGACCTCAGCTGCCATCAGCAAGGCATGTTTGTCCTGAGAACTGATGTTTATGAGATGTTCTTGCAGACTATTTTTTGTCAACCCCAGAGAAGGCTGTGTGTGTTAAACCAGACCATTTGACACAAACAACGCCATGCTTAAAAAGTCTTTAAAATCACCTTTCTTCTACAATCTGGTGCTTGGTTTGAACTCCAGCATATCTCCCATCCCCACTCCTGAGGGCCACAAGGCAACAGCATCAACACTGCACGACACCCTGTCCCAGTCCAGCGCCCACAACATGAGCCACTGCCCAGGAGGATATTGGAGGGTACCCAAGGGTAACAGCCATAGATCCTTAAGCATAAACCAGTGGGTCTCTAACTGGCCTGCAGGTACCCCATCCCATGGCCATGGGTAGAAATCAAGCCCCACCAAATCCCAGCCACCCAATACCCATAGACCAACCACCTCATAAAAGTGCACATTACTGTACATGCTGTCAATTGCCCTGAAATATGAAATGACTGGATTTGAGGTGGAGATGGTCGCCTTTAGTTTGTATGTGTCTGAGTTGGCCACTGTACACTGACAAATCAACACCACAGTGAACATACCATTCAAGTTGGCTTTGCCTCGTTTGAATGTATATTCCAGCTTTCACCTCATGAAATATTTGTACCATTGAACTCATAAACATTCATTATTTGTACATTATGAAATCTATGTTCAGTGTAATCAAAAGTATTTAAGTTGAGCTCCTGTGCAGAAGTAAATTGGAAAGAATCAGTTGACATAAAAAAAATTATAATCCACAAACCAAAAATGCAGCTAAACAAAGTCTAGCTGCTACATATAACTACATACATGGTATACGTTTTCTCTAAATTTGTCCCAATTTTGTGTCTGTGTTTGTTTGTCTGTTTGAGGCCCTGCGACAGACTGGCATCCTGTCCTGGGTGTACCCCGCCTCGCGCCCTATGGCTGCTGGGATAGGCTCCAGCCCCCCGCAACCCTTAAATGGACTAAGCGGTAGAAGAATGAATGAATGAATGAATGGTAGTCTGTAATATCATTACTGTTAACGTGGATGTCCTGAGATGAAAAAAAAACCAATAACCTGTTGCACCAGGGAGTGAATTTCTCCCGATGTATCTTCATCAATACTGCTGCCGAGAGCAGCAGCCCTGGCATATGTACGATGTTTAATATTTAATCCAGATACAATCACCTCCTCCATCCTAATATGCTGCCCCAATTCATCCACACAGTTTTCCAAAAATCTCAATTTTATTGTTTTTCTCCTACAGTTTTCTTCTGAGCTCACGAACCTCCTACAATAACCCAAGTAGTTTTGTTTGTTTCTTTAACACGCCACTGAACCCCTCAGACATGAAATTCAGACAGTTTAATTTCATCCTAGTCCACTCTTCACCACTTATGATTTTTTTTCAGCATGATGTGCAGTTATGAAGAAAAGTTTTGCCTTTAAGGGTGGTTTTTCCTGGTTTTGCACACCGAGCCGCTACTACACCGTCCAACAGTGAAGGGTCCATCCCGATTAGCCACCGCTGGACCTGGTGGCTAAACCGGCCTGGTTCAAGGAACGACAACTGTGCCAATGGCTGCAATTGTCGCCAGCAGCCATTGGAGCCACTAAAGCTCAGGCCCATCCTGGTGATAGCTGGGTGCCGCTGGAGCCTGGTCTTGGCCCGATGCTAGCTAGTTGGCTACCCCTGAAAACTGGTCTCGGTCCGATGTTAGCTGGGTGGCTGCTGCTGGAAACTGGTCCCGGCCTGATGTTAGCTGGCTGGCTGCTGCTGGAAACTGGTCGCGGCCCAATGTTAGCTGGTTGGCTGGCTGCTGCTGGAAACTGGTCCCAGCCCGATGTTAGCTGGCTGGCTGGCTGCTGGAAACTGGTCTCGGCCCGATGTTAGCTGGCTGGCTGGCTGCTGCTGGAAACTGGTCTCGGCCCGATGTTAGCTGGCTGGCTGGCTGCTGCTGGAAACTGGTCTCGGCCCGATGTTAGCTGGCTGGCTGCTGCTGGAAACTGTTCTCAGCCCGATGTTAGCTGGCTGGCTGGCTGCTGCTGGAAACTGGTCTCGGCCCGATGTTAGTTGGCTGGCTGCTGCTGGAAACTGGTCTCGGCCCGATGTTAGCTGGCTGGCTGCTGCTGGAAACTGGTCCCGGCCCGATGTTAGTTGGCTGGCTGCTGCTGGAAACTGGTCCCGGCCCGATGTTAGCTGGCTGGCTGCTGCTGGAAACTGGTCTCGGCCCGATGTTAGCTGGCTGGCTGCCGCTGGAAACTGGTCTCGGTCCGATGTTAGCTGGCTGGCTGCCGCTGGAAACTGGTCTCGGCCCGATGTTAGTTGGCTGGCTGCTGCTGGAAACTGGTCTCGGCCCGATGTTAGTTGGCTGGCTGCTGCTGGAAACTGGTCCCGGCCCGATGTTAGCTGGCTGGCTGCTGCTGGAAACTGGTCCCAGCCCGATGTTAGCTGGCTGGCTGGCTGCTGGAAACTGGTCTCGGCCCGATGTTAGCTGGCTGGCTGGCTGCTGCTGGAAACTGGTCTCGGCCCGATGTTAGCTGGCTGGCTGGCTGCTGCTGGAAACTGGTCTCGGCCCGATGTTAGCTGGCTGGCTGCTGCTGGAAACTGTTCTCAGCCCGATGTTAGCTGGCTGGCTGGCTGCTGCTGGAAACTGGTCTCGGCCCGATGTTAGTTGGCTGGCTGCTGCTGGAAACTGGTCTCGGCCCGATGTTAGCTGGCTGGCTGCTGCTGGAAACTGGTCCCGGCCCGATGTTAGTTGGCTGGCTGCTGCTGGAAACTGGTCCCGGCCCGATGTTAGCTGGCTGGCTGCTGCTGGAAACTGGTCTCGGCCCGATGTTAGCTGGCTGGCTGCCGCTGGAAACTGGTCTCGGTCCGATGTTAGCTGGCTGGCTGCCGCTGGAAACTGGTCTCGGCCCGATGTTAGTTGGCTGGCTGCTGCTGGAAACTGGTCTCGGCCCGATGTTAGCTGGCTGGCTGCTGCTGGAAACTGGTCGCGGCCCAATGTTAGCTGGTTGGCTGCTGCTGGAAACTGGTCCCGGCCCGATGTTAGCTGGCTGGCTGCTGGAGCCTGCTCCCGGCCTGGTGGTGGCGACAACAGTCCATGACAACAAGCAAACAAACAGCAACACGGCACTGATCTGACCAAACACAGTGGCGCTGCTGCATATGCTCTCTCACTCTCTCGTTCTCAACACTCTGCTTTTCATCATGGCCACCATTAAAACTGCTTCTTCCAGTGTTAGTTTTACACTGGTGATTTTACTGTGTACTGTCACCTACCACAACAAAGTTTTCCCACCTTCACCTTCCATCATGACACTCTATGTATTTACCATGTCCATTATTCCAGTGCATCCAGAAAGTATTTACAGCACTTCACTTTTTCCAAAATTTGTTATCTTGCAGCCTTATTCCAAAATGGAGTAAATTCATTCTACTCACAATAACCCATAATGACAACATGAAAAAGTTTTTTTTTAATTTTTGCAAATTTATTTAAATAAAAAGCTAATAAATTGCATGTACATAAGTATTCTCACCCTTTGCTCAGTACTTTGTTGATGCACCTGTGGCATCAATTACAACTTCAAGTCTTCTTGAATATGATGCCACAAGCTTGGCACACCTATCTTTGGGCAGTTTTGCCCATTGCTCTTTGTAGCACCTCTTAAGCTCCATCTGGTTGGATGGGGAGCGTCGGTGCACAGCCACTTTTAGATCTCTCCAGAGATGTTCAATTGGATTCAGGTTTGGGCTCTGGCTGGGCCACTAAAGGACATTCACAGAGCCCACACGGCTTCCACCACCAACGGTCTGAAGAACACCGGAGCCGCCAAGTCCCGAGTCCCCAGGTGGCCTCTGTCTTTGGCTGTCGACCCTGGTACTACTGGCAGAAAGCAGAGATATGATGTATGAGTGTGAGTCCGCACACTCAGTAATTCACAGTCCATACACAGTTAGGAGGGAGCTCCTCCACCTCCAATCACACACTCGTACAGCTTCTGGTTTAACCACTTATCTGGGTTGGGATGTGAGGCGAAGCCGTCGCTGTCACACCAAACGCCAATCCCTCAGATAAGGAAACACTCCAGGAAAACGGCTGTAACAGAAGTTCAGGTTAAACACACAAAGTGTCTGTCAGCAGAGAAATTACCTTTTTAATGGTAGTCGATTTCTCGGCGAGGAGGTGGAGTTGCAGTCCGGCTTTTATGATGGTGATGATGATGAACGAGTGACAGCTGGTGCAGGGGATGAATGACAGCTGTCACTTCTTCTGGGTCTGGCGCCCTCTCGTGCTTGGAGCCCGCACTTCAAGCAGGGCGCCCTCTGGTGGTGGTGGGCCAGCAGTACCTCCTCTTCAGCGGCCCACATAACAGGCAGTAATTAAACCATTACGTAAAAAGCCATCACTTGACCCAGCTATCTTAGCTAATTATAGGCCAATCTCCAACCTTCCTTTTCTCTCAAAAATTCTTGAAAGGGTAGTTGTAAAACAGCTAACTGATCATCTGCAGAGGAATGGTCTATTTGAAGAGTTTCAGTCAGGTTTTAGAATTCATCATAGTACAGAAACAGCATTAGTGAAGGTTACAAATGATCTTCTTATGGCCTCAGACAGTGGACTCATCTCTGTGCTTGTTCTGTTAGACCTTAGTGCTGTTTTTGATACTGCTGACCATAAAATTTTATTACAGATTAGAGTATGCTATAGGTATTAAAGGCACTGCGCTGCAGTGGTTTGAATCATATTTATCTAATAGATTACAATTTGTTCATGTAAATGGGGAATCTTCTTCACAGACTAAGGTTAATTATGGAGTTCCACAAGGTTCTGTGCTAGGACCAATTTTATTCACTTTATAAATGCTTCCCTTAGGCAGTATTATTAGACAGCATTGCTTAAATTTTCATTGTTATGCAGATGATACCCAGCTTTATCTATCCATGAAGCCAGAG
This sequence comes from Thalassophryne amazonica, assembly GCF_902500255.1. Classification (NCBI taxonomy): domain Eukaryota; kingdom Metazoa; phylum Chordata; class Actinopteri; order Batrachoidiformes; family Batrachoididae; genus Thalassophryne; species Thalassophryne amazonica. The sequence goes on along the minus strand of NC_047112.1, from coordinate 100,480,577 downwards.
GACACATACCAATTAGCTAAACTGCAGGATTGTCTTACAGACATAAAGACATGGATGACCTCTAATTTCCTGCTCTTAAAATCAGATAAAACTGAAGTTATTGTACTTGGCCCCACAAATCTTAGAAACATGGTGTCTAACCAGATCCCTACTCTGGATGGCATTACCCTGACCTCTAGTAATACTGTGAGAAATCTTGGAGTCATTTTTGATCAGGATATGTCATTCAAAGTGCATATTAAACAAATATGTAGGACTGCTTTTTTGCATTTGCGCAATATCTCTAAAATTAGAAAGGTCTTGTCTCAGAGTGATGCTGAAAAACTAATTCATGCATTTATTTCCTCTAGGCTGGACTACTGTAATTCATTATTATCAGGTTGTCCTAAAAGTTCCCTGAAAAGCCTTCAGTTAATTCAAAATGCTGTAGCTAGAGTACTGACAGGGACTAGAAGGAGAGAGCATATTTCACCCATATTGGCCTCTCTTCATTGGCTTCCTGTTAATTCTAGAATAGAATTTAAAATTCTTCTTCTTACTTATAAGGTTTTGAATAATCAGGTCCCATCTTATCTTAGGGACCTCATAGTACCATAACACCCCAATAGAATGCGTCGCTCTCAGACTGCAGGCTTACTTGTAGTTCCTAGGGTTTTTAAGAGTAGAATGGGAGGCAGGGCCTTCTGCTTTCAGGCTCCTCTCCTCTGGAACCAGCTCCCAATTTGGATCAGGGAGACAGACACCCTCTCTACTTTTAAGATTAGGCTTAAAACTTTCCTTTTTGCTAAAGCTTATAGTTAGGGCTGGATCAGGTGACCCTGAACCATCCCTTAGTTATGCTGCTATAGACTTAGACTGCCGGGGGGTTCCCATGATGCACTGTGTGTTTCTTTCTGTTTTTGCTCTGTATGCACCACTCTGCATTTAATCATTAGTGATTGATCTCTGCTCTCTTCCACAGCATGTCTTTTTCCTGATTCTCTCCCTCAGCCCCAACCAGTCCCAGCAGAAGACTGCGCCTCCCTGAGCCTGGTTCTGCTGGAGGTTTCTTCCTGTTAAAAGGGGGTTTTTCCTTCCCACTGTTGCCAAGTGCTTGCTCACAGGGGGTCATTTTGACCGTTGGGGTTTTTCCGTAATTGTTGTATGGCTTTGCCTTGCAATATAAAGCGCCTTGGGGCAACTGTTTGTTGTGATTTGGCGCTATATAAATAAAACTGATTTGATTTGATTTGATTTGATGTTTGGTTTGTGCTCTGACATGCACTGTCAACTTTGGGAAGTTATATGTAGACAGGTGTGTGCCTTTCCAAATAATGTCCAATTAACTAAATTTACTTGAGGTGGATTCCAGTTAAACTGTAGAAGCATCCCATGGATGATCAGTGGAAACAGGATGCACCTGAGCTCACTTGTGAGCTTCATTGCAAAGGCTGTGAATACTTATGTACATGTTATTTCTTAGTTATTTTTTCTTCTATATATATAAATTTGCAAAACAAATCTGAAAAAAAACTTTACATTGTCATTATGGGGTATTGTGTGTAGAATTTTGAGGAAAAAAATGATTTCATCCATTCTGGAATAAGGTTGTAACAAAAATGTGGAAAAAGTGCAGGAATGTGAATACTTTCTCGATGCACTGTAAAGAAAATATTTCACATTTCCAAACTTTTCAAATAGATATGTCTGATAACCTAATGATGTCTGTCCCAGCTCAGGCCCAGCCACGCTGATAAGAAATCAACAAATGGACACAGGTGGAAACAGGATTGAAAACTAGTAACATTGGAAAGGAAAGTATTAAACATTCATATTTAATTAATAATTAATGTATTATTATCAAATTTATTGTAACGCCCGTCAAGACATTGAAAAGATGACAAGGAGTTTCAGCAGAATGGCCTTTTATTCTGCAGCAAAATAATGGTTACTGTCGGCTGTAACCACACCACCAACACAGCAACGCCAGAACAACTTCCCTGTCTTTTTTTCATCCACTCTTCCACTCCCCCTCCCTCCTTTGACACATCAATAAATACAACAAACACTGAACAGATAAAACATTATAACACGAACATGACTGCAGGGTCACTACATCAGTTCTGACAGTGAAGGGCAGGCCACACAGGAGGTACTTGGAGTGGCTTATCGCTCTCACAATAGCAAGACGTTCTCGGCATGTCACACAATAGCAACGTTCAGCTTTGCTGAGGGTTTTACTGAAGTGTGCCACCACTTTCTCTCCCTTTGGAGCCACTTGGCTCAACACACCCCCATCCCAACATTGCTGGCATCTGTGTCCAGGATAAATGTCAGGTTGGGGTCCGGAGAGGTCAGAACGGGGGAGTCTGTCAAAGCCTTCTTCAAAGAACTGAAGGCCTGCTAGCACTCGGGTCTCCAAGACAAGTCAATGTCTTTCCTCTGCAGGTGGAACAGGGATGCAGCTATACAAGGGAAGCTGCGCACAAACCACCAATAGTAGGATGTTAGCCCAATGAAGCTCTTCAGCTCACTTAGATTGGTGGGCACCAGCCAATCCCTCATGGCCCGCACTTTCTCCTTCAAAGTGCCTATGCCCTCTCCCCCAACTCTGTGTTCCAAAACCTCCAACTCTTTACTCATCAAGCAGCACTTGTCAAGGTGGAGCTTCAGACCTGCTGCTGCTATCCTCTGTAGAACCTGCTGCAGGGCCCCCAAGGCTGCTTGGAAGGAACTCCTGTGGACCAGGATATCATCCAAGTAGACAAAAGATTCCTGTTGACGGATGTCAGCCAACACCTTTTCCTTCACTCTTTCAAACATGGCTGACGCACTGCACAGACCAAAGCAGAGGACTCAAAACTGTCACAACCCTCTGTCGATAGAGAAGGCAGTCTTTAGTCTGGCTTTGGGGCTGAAGGGCACCTGCCAATACTCAGGACGAGCCGGATACCAAGTCCAGGGGTTCATCAATGTGGGGCAGTGAGTACAAGTCTTTATTGGTCACACTGTTTAGTGGTCTGTAGTCCACACTGAACCTCATCTTTGAACTATTCTTCTTATTGACCATCACAACTCCTGAGGCCCATGGGCTGTCCTATGGTGGTGTCTGTTTCTGAAACCCTTCTGTCCCGTGCACTGGCAACATTTCCTGTATATTCTTTTTGTGAATTGCTTTATAATTTGTTTCAGTAGCATGGCCCAAGCAGTGGGTCACCCCTTTGAGTCTGGTCTGCTTGAGGTTTCTTCCTCAAATCATCAGAGGGAGTTTTTCCTTACCACTGTCACCTGTGTGCTTGCTGTGGGGGTTGGTAAGGTTAGACCTTACTTGTATGAAGCGCCTTGAGGCAACTTTGCGCCACACACACACACACACACACACACACACACACACACACACACACACACACACACACACACACACACACACATCTTCAACCGCTTAGTCCAATTGAGGGTCACGGGGGGCTGGAGCCTATCCCAGCAGTCATAGAGCGCGAGGCGGGGTACACCCAGGACAGGACACCAGTCTGTCGCAGGGCCACAAACAGACAAGCAAACACAATCACACCCACATGCACACCTACAGACAATTTAAAGATTCCAATCCACCTAATCCGCATGTCTTTGAATGTGGGATGAAACCGGAGCACCCGTAGGAAACCCACTCAAACACGGGGAGAACATGCAAACTCCACACAGAAAGGCCACAGGCGGGAATTGAACCCATGACCTTCTCGCTGTGAGGCAACAGTGCTAACCACTATTCCACAGTGCTACCCAACTTTGTGCTATATAAATGAAAATAAATTGAAAATGAATTGACTCAACTTGAACAGAACATTATAACACAAACATTACTGCAGGGTTGCTACAATATACTATATAGTTCCGCATTTAAATTTAATGTAATTATTAAATATTAACAATAAGGCACATTTATTGTTGTGATAGAGACATTTGTTGATTATCATTATTATGTTATTCCTTCCGCCAACAAAGTTGGAGGAGGTTATGTTTGTAGTGATAGGTGTAATTACCTGTTCCTACCAGCAGAGAACTATGACTTATCTTGACCTACATACATGCAGAGCGTAGAGGAAGATGACGATAGTCTGGATGTTGGCGTAAGTTTTATTGAGAGCTGCAGATTAAAGAGTTGAACTAGTAGAATCCAGTTTCTTCATTATATTAGAAACAACCAATGTTTTCACCCCTGTTTGTCTGTTTGTTTGTTTGTTTGTTTGCCTGTTTGTTTGCCTGTTTATCTGGTTGTCTGTTTGTGAACAGCATGGAGCCCACAGTTTTTCATATATCATTATGGAACTTTTACTGAAGATTCATATCCTGGTAGGCAAGAACTGATTCAATTTTCAAGGTCAAAGGGCGAAGTAGGGAAAAATCTTGGAAAATTGGGGGAAAAAAATCCCTATCTTCAACACTGAACGAATATTCATAAAGTCATAACTCTGTCAAAAAAGATAAAAATTTCTTTCATATTTGAGAGTCTTATCCTTTATCAACTGACAAAGTTTAATCTAGATCTGATCCAGCTTACACATTTTATGGCCATTTAAATTTAACATTGAAAATCCTATTTAATGTATATTTTACAATATATCTTAATCAGATGTGCCCCAATCACTCTTATATTTGAAGGTGAGGTGCAGACTGGCACTAACTATTGTCTGACAAAGTTTGATCTGGATCTGATTCAGATGATTTTGTGGACATTTGAATTTAATATTGAAAAGCCCATTTAGTGTACATTTTGCATTATATCTCAATCAAAGTGCCTCAATCACACTAATTTTTCTGTTATGGATTTACCTACACCACTGAAATTGGATGGAAGTTGCAATTTCATGTCTGTTTGTCTATCTTCCAGTTATCAGTTGGAAACCAAGTGCCAAAAAACAATTACAAATTGTGCATAGCAAATGTAACCAATGTTCTGTGAAAATTATGTGAAAAAGAATTCAGAAACCAAAAAAGTTAAAAATAAATCCAACAACGCCACAAAAAACCTTCGATTCAAGTGCATGAACTAATCACATACTCCTGACATTTGATCACATCTAATTTAGCTTATGAAAAGTCACTTTTAACAGGACTTTGACCTTGAAAAATTTTCTAAGGTAAAAATTTTGTGGAATTGTCAACTAGTGTTGGTGGAGGAGCACGGTGCTCTAGTTGTATGTTTTTAGTTAGTTAGTTTTTAATCAACTTATAAAAAACTAACTAACTGTAACTGTTGTGTGGGCCGCTGAAGAGGAGGTACTGCTGGCCCACCACCACCAGAGGGCGCCCTGCCTGGAGTGCGGGCTCCAGGCACCAGAGGGCGCTGCCGCCTGACAGGAGCAGCCAAGGTGACAGCTGTCACCTATCAACTGAGACAGCTGTCATCCATCAGCGGAGGGGTATATCAGCTGGATGGCATCTCCACCTCATTGCCGAGATATCGCTCAATCAAAGAGGTAACGAACTCAGCCAGTTGTTTCATTCAGAGACGTAATACTTTGTTGCTTGTGCTTAGGACACTGAAGACCATATTGGACGTGTTTGGATAAGTACACATATTCCTACACTTCAGTGTTGTTTTGTGATTAGAGGTGGAGGTGGTATTTCCACCTTACGTGTTGCTGGGTGCAGCCGCGCCCACACCTGACTGTTTCTGTTCCTCGCCAGCAGTACCGGATCCGACGAGCGGAGGCAGTGGCCACCTGGGAGTTCGGGACTTGGCGGCTCCAGTATTCCCGGGGTTCGGTGGCAGAGGAAATCAGGTTGGTTCCGGTTCGACTTGGACAGAGGTCTCCTATCGTCGAGCCTGCCCACACGACACCGCTGTAATTGGACTCAATTTCGAGATTGTAGTCTGTTGTGTTTGTTGTGCCTGTTTCACAACAGTAAAAGCAGTGTTATTTGACTCCTCCATTGTCCGTTCATTTGCGCCCCCTGTTGTGGGTCCGTGTTCCTACGCTTTCACAACAGGATATCTCGGCCAGCGTCATGGATCCCGAGGGGCGTCAACCGGCTGTTGAACGGCCAATGGAAGAACAGGGCGCGCAGGCGTCCGCGGGAGGGGTGATCGGTGAGTTGCAGCGGATCCTCACCGCTTTCACGACTCGGTTAGATTTAATGACCGAGCAGAATGTCCTCCTGAACCGCAGGGTGGAGGCTCTCGCCGCGCAGGTGGAAGCGCGCCCTCCGGGCGCCGCTGCGGCTCTCCCTCCCGTAGACCCTGTGCGTAACATTGACGTTGGTCAATTGGTCGTTCAACGACCCCTCCCACCTTCCCCGGAAGCATACATAAGCCCCCCAGAGCCGTACGGAGGCTGTGTGGAGACGTGCGCGGATTTCCTTATGCAGTGTTCGCTCGTCTTCGCACAGCGTCCAGTTATGTACGCGACTGATGCTAGCAAGGTAGCTTATGTAATAAACCTGCTTCGCGGCGAGGCACGCGCTTGGGCTACAGCGCTCTGGGAGCAAAAGTCACGGCTCCTTCAGACATATGATGGGTTTGTGAGGGAGTTCAGAACCGTGTTCGATCACCCCAATAGAGGAGAAACCGCTTCAACTGTGCTACTGTCGATGAGACAGGGGCGTCGGAGCGCAGCTGCCTATGCAGTCGACTTCCGCATCGCGGCTGCGAGGTCCGGCTGGAATAGCGCTGCCCTCCGCGCCGCCTTTGTAAACGGACTGTCATTGGTTCTTAAGGAGCACCTGGTGGCTAAGGACGAACCGCGGGATTTAGATGGGCTCATCGATCTTGTCATACGGTTAGACAACCGGTTAGAAGAATGTCGGCGGGAACGAGACGAAGGGCGTGGCCGGGCACGCGCCGTCCCTCTCCCTTCCGGTTCCGACCGCGCTCCGCCTTCCCCACGCTCCACGGCCCCTGCGCTCCATGGGGCCACAGCTCCCCCTGCTGACGAAGCTATGGACACGAGTAGGGCAACATTTAGGGCACCAGACGCACAGAGGAGACGGGCCCACGGAGCTTGTTTTGTTTGTGGTGCGATAGAGCACCATATGAGAGACTGCCCCGAGCGGTTAAACTCCAACGCCCCGCCCCTAGAGACTGGGCTAGGGGTGGGCCGAGACATTCACGTGGGACACACCCACATTGCCACACAACTCCCAGTCACGATCCTTTATGAGGACTCAACCCTGAAGGCCCCAGCACTGGTGGACACGGGCTCTGAGGGGAATCTGTTGGACAGCAGATGGGCCAGGGAGATAGGGCTCCCTCTGGTGGCGCTTACCTCGCCTGTACAGGTTCGGGCACTAGATGGCTCCCTACTCCCTCCGATCACGCATAAGACACCACCTGTAACTCTGGTGGTGTCAGGAAATCACCGGGAGGTGATCGAGTTTTTTGTGACTCAGGCCACCTCCCGTGTGGTTTTAGGATTTCCCTGGATGTTGAAGCACAATCCCCGGATTGATTGGCCGTCCGGGGTAGTGGTTCAGTGGAGCGAGACCTGCCATCGGGTGTGTCTAGGTTCCTCGGTTCCTCCCGGCTCCCGAGCTAAGGAGGAGGTCAGAGTCCCGCCCAATCTGGGGACGGTACCGGTGGAGTACCACGACCTTGTCGACGTGTTCAGCAAGGATCTGGCTCTCACTCTTCCCCCCCACCGTCCGTATGATTGTGCCATTGATTTGGTTCCAGGCAGTGAGTTCCCGTCCAGTAGGCTGTACAACCTCTCACGGCCTGAGCGCGAATCAATGGAGACCTACATCCGGGACTCGTTAGCTGCCGGGTTGATCCAGAATTCCACCTCCCCGATGGGCGCAGGTTTCTTTTTTGTGGGCAAAAAAGATGGCGGACTTCGTCCATGCATTGATTATAGGGGGTTGAACGAGATCACGGTTCGCAACCGATACCCGTTGCCCCTGTTGGATTCAGTGTTCACACCCCTGCATGGAGCCCAGATTTTCACCAAGCTCGATCTTAGAAATGCGTACCACCTGGTTCGGATCTGGAAGGGAGACGAGTGGAAGACGGCATTTAACACCCCCTTAGGTCACTTTGAGTACCTGGTCATGCCGTTCGGTCTCACAAACGCTCCCGCGACTTTCCAAGCGTTGGTTAATGATGTCTTGCGGGATTTCCTGCACCGGTTCGTCTTCGTATATCTAGACGATATACTCATCTTTTCCCCGGACCCTGAGACCCATGTCCAGCATGTACGTCAGGTCCTGCAGCGGTTGTTGGAGAACCGGCTGTTTGTGAAGGGCGAGAAGTGTGAGTTCCACCGCACGTCTTTGTCCTTCTTGGGGTTCATTATCTCCTCCAACTCCGTCACTCCTGATCCGACCAAGGTTGCAGCGGTGAGAGACTGGCCCCAACCCACAAGCCGTAGGAAGTTGCAACAGTTCCTAGGCTTTGCTAATTTCTACAGGAGGTTCATTAAGGGCTACAGTCAGGTAGTTAGCCCCCTGACAGCCCTGACCTCACCAAAAGTCCCCTTCACCTGGTCGGATCGTTGCGAGGCCGCGTTCAAGGAGTTGAAACGGCGCTTCTCGTCTGCACCTGTTCTGGTGCAGCCCGATCCTAGTCGCCAGTTAGTAGTTGAAGTGGACGCCTCGGACTCAGGGATAGGAGCCGTGCTGTCCCAGAGCGGGAAGACCGATAAGGTCCTTCACCCGTGTGCCTATTTTTCCCGCAGGTTGACCCCAGCCGAACGGAACTATGACGTCGGCAATCGAGAGCTCCTTGCGGTGAAAGAGGCTCTGAGGAGTGGAAACATCTGTTGGAGGGAACGTCCGTGCCATTCACGGTTTTCACTGACCACCGGAACCTGGAGTATATCAGGACCGCCAAGCGGCTGAATCCCAGGCAAGCCCGCTGGTCACTGTTCTTCGGCCGTTTTGACTTCCGGATCACCTACCGTCCCGGGACCAAAAATCAAAGATCGGATGCCTTGTCCCGGGTACATGAAGATGAGGTCAAAACGGAGTCGTCGGATCCCCCGGATCCCATCATCCCGGAGTCCGCTATCGTGGCCGCCCTCACCTGGGACGTGGAGAAGACCGTCCGGGAGGCCCTGACACGAGACCCGGACCCCGGAACCGGACCGAAGAACAAACTCTACGTCCCACCAGAAGCCAGGGCTGCAGTTCTGGACTTCTGTCACGGTTCTAAGCTCTCCTGTCATCCTGGGGTGCGAAGAACCGTGGCAGTCGTCCGGCAGCGCTTCTGGCGGGCGTCCCTGGAGGCCGACGTCCGGGGTTACATCCAGGCCTGTACCACCTGCGCCAGGGGCAAGGCCGACCACCGCAAGACATCGGGACTGCTACAGCCGCTGCCCGTGCCTCATCGCCCCTGGTCTCACATCGGCCTGGATTTTGTCACGGGCCTCCCGCCGTCCCAGGGAAACACCGTCATCCTCACGATAGTGGACCGATTCTCCAAGGCGGCCCACTTCGTGGCCCTCCCGAAGCTCCCAACGGCCCAGGAGACAGCGGACCTCCTGGTCCACTTTTACCGCCGCCACCCGGACAAGCCCGGTCGGGCGCCAGGAGGCGCCCGTTGAGGGGGGGGTCCTGTTGTGTGGGCCGCTGAAGAGGAGGTACTGCTGGCCCACCACCACCAGAGGGCGCCCTGCCTGGAGTGCGGGCTCCAGGCACCAGAGGGTGCTGCCGCCTGACAGGAGCAGCCAAGGTGACAGCTGTCACCTATCAACTGAGACAGCTGTCATCCATCAGCGGAGGGGTATATCAGCTGGATGGCATCTCCACCTCATTGCCGAGATATCGCTCAATCAAAGAGGTAACGAACTCAGCCAGTTGTTTCATTCAGAGACGTAATACTTTGTTGCTTGTGCTTAGGACACTGAAGACCATATTGGACGTGTTTGGATAAGTACACATATTCCTACACTTCAGTGTTGTTTTGTGATTAGAGGTGGAGGTGGTATTTCCACCTTACGTGTTGCTGGGTGCAGCCGCGCCCACACCTGACTGTTTCTGTTCCTCGCCAGCAGTACCGGATCCGACGAGCGGAGGCAGTGGCCACCTGGGAGTTCGGGACTTGGCGGCTCCAGTATTCCCGGGGTTCGGTGGCAGAGGAAATCGGGTTGGTTCCGGTTCGACTTGGACAGAGGTCTCCTATCGTCGAGCCTGCCCACACGACACCGCTGTAATTGGACTCAATTTCGAGATTGTAGTCTGTTGTGTTTGTTGTGCCTGTTTCACAACAGTAAAAGCAGTGTTATTTGACTCCTCCATTGTTCGTTCATTTGCGCCCCCTGTTGTGGGTCCGTGTTCCTACACTTTCACAACAGTAACCTTCTGTAACCTTCATGAGCAAGGAGTGCTGATTAGTCTCTTAAATGTGTCTCCATGAGTAATAAGTCAGACACGGTTACAGATTTTCAGAGACTTCTCCATGTCTGAATCCATCTGTTCAGATAATGGCTAAAGCAGAACAAAATAATTACATTTTCTCCTTCTCCTTTGTCAAGAAAAAAGTTGCTATTATTGTTTTACTTCAGACTCTGGTCGAACCTGTGGATAAAGTGTTCATTAACAATAAGACCGTTTGTGTCAAATTACCTACAGGCTTTAAACATTAAAAAAAAAAATCACAATACCAGAATGTGAACATTGTATTTACTCATTAAGTGGTTGCAGTCAGGTTCTTATCAGACTGTTGAAAAGGTAAATGGAGAAAAACTCATTTCTACAGAGTGACACGTTCACAAATGGAGACTTTATGGACTTGACGTCGGATGACATCTTGCTGACGTCTAAATAACCGTGTGGTGTGTGTTCTTGTGTGTCCAGGATATTTCTCATACTTTCAGTTACGGCCTCCGCAAGTGGACCTGTCAGTCACACAGAGGACGTGTGCAGACATAAACATCAGCCTCCGCTCTTCATTACGCTGTGACACAGCAAAGTGATTTCATACCCACTCACGCTCTGCAGGCCATTTATTACAGGCACACATTTTCTGAAAAACACTGAAATTACACTCCAAGCCAATGTTGTTGAATTTTTAAAAACTGCAATAACTGATTACTTGCATCTTTTAAGTTTGTGTACTGAAAAGTAAGGAGTTATTACAACTCTTGTTTTATTTTGTTCTCACAAGCAGCCAGCTGACATCACGCTGCCTTTCTTTTCTCTGATGGGCAGATGACGTGTTTGCTTGTATTTGCTCTAGAAAAGAAAATTAAGCTTTTATTTCCATGTATTTTGACCTGCTGAATTCAAAAACTTTAGTTGGCTCTACTCATTCACCCCTAATTTGCATAGAATAACCACCTGTTTTTATTATATTTGTGCACAAGTTTGCTTGAATTTATTATTAAATGAAGAGGCTGATACACGGCTTGTGTTTCATTGCGTGAACTCCAACACCAGGGTCATTGTTGTCTACCAGAGACACGGATATCCTACTCCTGCTAATGGCAGGCACACTATCAGCAGAAGGGAGGCAAGACTGTCTTCATGACGGCAGGTACTTACAACAAGCCAAAATCCATTCCAATCAACAGGAGTTCCAGATGGTCTTTGATCATCCAATGCAGGGATGGGCGATCTCCAAGAGATTATTATCGAACCGGCAGGAGGCCCGCAGTGTAGCGGCATATTCGGTCGCATTCCAGGTACTTGCCACAGAGTTTGGCTAGAATGCCACTGTACTGAGGAGTGTGTTTGTTAACGGGTTAGCAGAAACACTCAAAGATGAACTGGTGATCCTGGATGAACCCAAAACTCTGGATGAGCTCATTTCTTTTGCCATAAAAACTGATGACAGGTTGAGAGAAAGACGGGAGAGAGGCTGAAGGGCAGAACGTGTATCTTTCTCTCAGATCCTTCTGCGACTGGATCCTGTGCCTTTATTTATTTATTTATTTGGATCCCCATTAGCTGCAGCAGAGCTGCACCTACTCTTCCTGGGGTCCACACAGATTTCTAAACACAATATACATAAAACAAAAATGCATTCAAAAATATAAAAGTAAAAAAAAAAAAAAAATAGTCTATATATGTGTAAAGGTGCACCAATAAATATAACCACTCCATGTATAGATAAGCAGATTTAACCCAGATTGCTCGTTTTATAAGTTTTTTTTTTAAAAAAAACATTCATTTAAAATGAGTTTGATATGATCAGGTAATATACTCCATTCCTTCATACCCCTAAAAATGACAGTGTTCTTAATGGCATTAGTTCTAGCTACAGGTAGCATAACGTTTCCCGCCATAGCATGTCTGGTTATGTATCCATGATTTTCTGAACTAAAAGAAAATTCCAAAACAAAATACAAGGTAACTTAGTGACAATAATCTTTCTAGTAAAAATGATCAGTGAATATAAAAGTCCGTCTTTGACTAACAGCCAATTTAAATTCTTATGCATCGTAACGATATTTATCCTATAACTGCACTTAAGTGCTACACGAGCAGCCCTATTTTGAATAATCTGTACTTTATCATTTCTCCGGTGGCATTTGACCAAACTGCTGGGCAATAGTCCAGGTATACTAATAGTAATGCTTTAATATCATAATTTGTTGTAGTACAACTTAAAAACCTTGCTTGTCTTCTCATAATTGATATACCCCTACCCATTTTTAAAAAAATATATTTATATGTTTTTTTCCATGATAATCTTGAGTCTACCATTAAACCCAGCAGCTTGTCTCATGTACTTGATTTATTATGATATTATTAATTTTAATGTTTAATACTGGGTTTTTCATAATAACACAACTGGAGCCAATAATCATACAGTTAGTCTTTACTGTATTTAACACTAGCTTGTTACGTTACCCAGTCAACTACATTGTGCAGTTCCATATTTAGAACAGTTTCTACATCATTGCGTGAGCGTGCTGATGTATAAACGGTTGAATCATCTGCATACATCACTATACTAGCTTTATCTAAAATATATGGTAAATCATTCCTGAAAATTGTAAATAATAATGGACCGGGGCAACTCCCTTGCGGCACTCCACACATCCTCCGAGAATGCTCGGTTCGGCCAAAAGCCAACACTCACCAATAAACCCTGGGCTATTGGTGAGCCATGCTCATTTCATTCAAGTTACGGAAAAGTTACTATTTGATAATCAGTCTTTTCAGCTATAGGCGTTAGTCAATTCAGGAGCAGATACCAGTTTCTTAGATCAGAGCATTATCACTCAAGCTCTCATCCCAGTGGTGGTACTGCTCACTCCTATCCAGGTTAACACTTTGGATGGCATACAGCTTCCTGCTATCATGCACCAGATGGTCCCTGTCACCTTGGTGGAAGGACGGAATGCTACACCCCTGCATTGATTTTCATGGGTTGAATATGATAACCATTCGTAACAAATATCCACTCCAACTCCTGGATTCTGCATTCGATTCATTACATAGGGCATCAATATTCACTAAGCTTAATCTGCAGAATGCCTACCATTTGGTTAGAGTCAAAGAGGGACATGAGTGGAAGACCGCGTTTAATGCCTCGTTAGGGCATTTTTAAGATTTTGTGATGCCCTTCGGTCTCACCAACTCTCCCGACACTTTCCAGGCCCTTGTGGATGATGTCTTAGGTGATTTTCTTAACTGCTTTGTTTTCATCTATTTGGATGACATCATTATCTTCTCGAAAGATCTCCATGAACACATCCAACACATCAGTTTGATTTTAAATCGATTGCTGGAAAATCGTCTCTTCGTCAAAGCTGAGAAATGCGCCTTCCACCAGATTTACTGCAGTTTATGATTGGTCCACTCCTACCAATGTCAACCAGTTAAACCAATTCTTAGGGTTCACCAATTTGTATCACAGATTTATTCGTAACTTCAGTCAGGTTGCAGCTCCCCTCCACAAACTCACGTCCCCCAAGACCTCCTTTCTCTGGTCCTCCGAAGCCAATCAGGCCTTTCAGTTATTGAAACACTGGTTTACTACCGCGCCCATCCTCATTCAGCCCGATCCGGATCGTCAGTTCATTGTGGTGTTTGATGCCTCCAACACCAGGATAGGGGCCATCCTGTCTCAGTGGGCTGAGGGTGACCAACATCTACATCCCTGTGCTTTTTTTCCCAGCGTCTATCTTCCACTGAGTAAAATTAGATTCAGACTGAAATTTATTGTATGTATGTAATGTGTGGCGCATTATGAAGCGCAAAATATGACAACGGAGACCCCGGACTGTTCAACAGCTGAAGTCGTACATCAAGCAAGAATGGGAAAGAATTCCACCTACAAAGCTTCAACAATTAGTGTCCTCAGTACCCAAACACTTATTGAGTGTTGTTTGAAGGAAAGGTGATGTAACACAGTGGTAAACATACCACTGTCCCAGCTTTTTTGAAACGTGTTGCAGGCATCCATTTCAAAATGAGCAAATATTTACACAAAAACAATAAAGTTTATCAGTTTGAACATTAAATATCTTGTCTTTGTGGTGTATTCAATTGAATATAGGTTGAAGAGGATTTACAAATCATTGTATTCTGTTCTTATTCACATTTTACACAACGTCCCAACTTCAGTGGAATTGGGGTTGTACATGCTGATAACATTTCAAGGAATTAAACCAATTTTCCCCAAATTCCTTCTAAAAATGTGACAGGAATTGATTTCAGAATACAGGCACCAACTCATGAAACTGGCAGTGTCTACGTTTGTTAATTAAGGGCCATAACGCTGCCAAAATGTGTCAATCTTGTACAATATTACAATGTGTGTGTTACCAACCTATAACACGGATTTCTACTACGTTTCATGAAATTCCAACTAAAAATGTTGGAAGAGTTGATTTCAGAATGCAAGCTCATGACTGACGGAGTCTAGATTTGTAAATCAAGGGCCATAACTCTGATAAAATGGACCCAACTGAAACCATATGAAAATATGCATATTACCATCCTATAACAAGGACTTGTACTAAGTTTCACAAAATTCTTCCTAAAAGTGTGAGAGGAGTTGATTTCTGAACGCTTATGTCCTTTTATGGACGGACAGACGGACAGACTAACCGGCCAACCGACCGACAGACAGAGCTACGAAATAACCCGGGGAATAAAAACCCATAATTACCATGATATTCATGCCTATGATGAGTGTATATGACCACAACTATATTTAAAATCAAATGAAACACACCTTAAGAAGCTTCTTCTTTTTGCACACAAGATTAAAGATCGGCTAACACTGGACATTTACCTCAAAGATGATGAGTACATAGACACCAGCCAGGATGATTCCAGCTATGGCCACCTGCGTCTCCACATTAACGTAGAGCATCTGATGGGTCATGGATAATGGTACAACCTCATTATCCTGCAGGAAGGCCTGAATGTTGATGACGATGGGACTGCTGCGCGGGACAAGAAACAACACAACTGATGTACAACAGAATGTGTCCAAATAACATTCTGTTTCTCAATTAGAATGTTATTTTTATAGATTCTAATCATGTATAACCAATGTAAATATTTAAGGGCCCCTTCACACATAACACGAAAGACGCAGAAACCGGAAGAAAATCCACAAACCAAACAAGAAAGGGGGAACCACGAAACATTCCACCTGCTGTCGTGAGGGACGCACGGTCAGACATGCATGCACCACACACCGGTGATGGTTTTGTGCATGCTCATGCTTATGCACAAACACAGTGCAAGCAGCTGGAACGTGTTGCACTACATTGCGCTGCTGTTGTGGAGAAAAAAAAAACAGCTGGAACTTGCTGCACCACATCGTGCCTCTGCTGTGGAGAAAAAAATAAAAACCACACACCATGAAAAACATTGCATTTTACTGAATCCCTCTTATCGAGCGGACAATACAAGTATGAACTGTCTGTTCCTCTGTAGGTGACCCATGGTCATAGACGCACAGTCATGACATGACATAAATGAAGCAGTGCACTCTCATCATGTCCACATGTGTTGGCCCGTTGTGTCCGGCCCAACACGCATGTCCTGTCGGCGGCGCGGCACAGGACAGACACCACATCATGTTGAAGAGAGCTCATGTGGGTGACATGACATTCAGATCGCCCACTGCATGTCATGATCTGACGGTCCGTTTCACCTGGGACAGCCTGTCAATGTGTGTGGCACGCTCGCTTGCTCCCTACAGCCCCTCGCAACAGCAATATATGTTTTTATGGATGCCCATATGAGGACAGCAAGCAGACACACGCGCATCACAGTGGACAGTTGTAAGGTCATATCCATCAAAACATGCTACATGTTCCCCAGCTGTGACGTCCAGAACCAGAGGTGTCAAGAGCTGTTGCTGTCGGCGGCCACACCCCCTGTCCGTTCAGCACACACACTAACGTGTCACCCTTATCCCGACACTCTTGCATGCCACATGTGTGTTGCTTGGCAACACCACACTCATGAGGGCACTTAGACAAATTTCACATCCAGCTCGAAAGTGGTTGTCTGCTCACTATTTTTGTGCTAACAGCGCAAATGGCCACACATTTCCTAAATGCTCCGGGAGTGGTACCTGATATTCATGTGTGTTATCTAGAATTTGGCCGATACCTGTCGCGAAAGGGATC
Organism: Thalassophryne amazonica; assembly: GCF_902500255.1. NCBI lineage: Eukaryota > Metazoa > Chordata > Actinopteri > Batrachoidiformes > Batrachoididae > Thalassophryne > Thalassophryne amazonica. The sequence continues at coordinate 100,464,060 of NC_047112.1, read as the reverse complement.
AAATGGGCTGTCACAGGGCACTCTGTCTTCTGGCCGCTGGTGTGCACAAATAGTTGTAGCGACAGGTGTATGAGGCATTAGAGGCAGCTCCGATTTTTCACAAATGGCATCCAATTCCTCGTTCGTGCACTAGCTGGCTTCAATCGTGTTATGTGTGAAGGGGCCCTAATGAATGTTTCTCTTTTCTGTGTGTATCCATAGGATCAATTAAATGAATCAGTCTATGATAGAGAGGAGGTTTCAGTCCACCTCCTATTCTGGGCCGTGTTGGTATTTTTAACATGGATGATGGACCACACCATAAACTAAAGACTGACCGTCCTATTGTCCTCGTGAACGAACTATACAAAAGGGCTATTGTCAAACAAATGATCATTTTTATGGCCCGTTTTCTTTAAACATCTCAGGGGATGGATACATGTACATTTCCAGTTCATATCAATTATGTGCTGGACTTCATTCACACTAATCATAAAGAAATTCAAACAGTATAATACTGTATGGTAAATCTGTCTGGAGTAGGCAGTTCTCAATAACTGAGTGAATGTACAAGATGAGACAAATGAAGGAAGCCCACAACACACCAACTGTAACTTTACAGGAACTATAGGTATCTGTGGCTGTGACTGTAGAAACTGTGCATCGTGCAGCTTTTGTCAGCTACATCACCATTCACAGTTTCATAGTGAAGTGGAACACAGAAGGATTTTCTTAAAGAGATGTAAAATTTCAGCCACAAGGCACATGGGAGACTCAAACCTAGATGTGATCTATTTTCTTGAATTAAAATTCTTTCTCCACTCCAGTTCAGCAGGCAGTGTTGTGTGGGCCGCTGAAGAGGAGGTACTGCTGGCCCACCACCACCAGAGGGCGCCCTGCCTGGAGTGCGGGCTCCAGGCACCAGAGGGCGCTACCGCATCATGGGAGTAATCTGGGTGACAGCTGTCACCCATCACCAAACACAGCTGTTTCTACTCAGCACCGAGGTATATCAGGAGGACGGCGTCTCCACCTCAGTGCCGAGATATCGCCTAAGACCAAGGTAACATTCTCTGCAGCATATTCTGTGATTGACAAACTTGTTAAACCTTCAGGACTGGTGACTACTGAGACCCTCCTTCTTTGGATAAGTACTCACCTTCCTGCTGACTTTGCCAAGAGGTGGAGGCGGCTTCTCCCCTCTCTGTACTGGGTGCGTTCATCCACTCCTGTGTGTTCTTGCTCTCTCCTGCCAGCAGTACCGGATCCGACGAGCGGAGGCAGTGGCCACCTGGGAATTCGGGACTTGGCGGTTCCAGTATTTCCAGGGTTCGGTGGCAGTGGAGATCTGGGTGGTTCCGGTTCGACTGAGACGGACGTCTCCTATCTTCGAGCCTGCCCACACGACACCAGCGGATTCGACCCTAAACATTGTGTTTGTTATACTACTCGTGCTTGTTTCAGTAGTAAATCTTGTTTTTTACTTCCTCCATTGTCCATTCATTGCGCCCCCTGTTGTGGGTCCGTGTTCCTACACTTTCACAACAGGATATCTCGGCCAGCGTCATGGATCCCGAGGGGCGTCAACCGGCTGTTGAACGGCCAATGGAAGACCAAGGCGCGGCGGAGGCTTCGGGAGGGGTAATCGGTGAGTTGCAGCGGATCCTCACCGCCTTCACCTCTCGGATCGATTTAATGACCGAGCAGTATGTTCTCCTAAACCGCAGGGTGGAGGCTCTCGCCGCACAAGTGGAGGCGCGCCCTTCGGGCGCCGCTGCGGCTCTCCCTCCCGAGGACCCTGCGCGCGAAAGTGACGTTCCACTGGTCGTTCAACGGTCCCTTCCTCCGTCCCCAGAAGCATACATAAGCCCTCCAGAGCCGTACGGAGGCTGTGAGGAGACGTGCGCGGACTTTCTTATGCAGTGTTCGCTCGTCTTCGCACAGCGTCCCGTGATGTACGCGACTGATGCTAGCAAAGTAGCTTATGTAATAAATCTGCTTCGCGGGGAGGCACGCGCTTGGGCTACAGCGCTCTGGGAGCAGCACTCGCGGCTCCTTCATACATACGATGGGTTTGTACGGGAGCTCAGAACAGTGTTCGACCATCCCAACAGAGGAGAGTCCGCTTCAACCGCACTACTGTCAATAAGACAGGGGCGTCGGAGCGCAGCTGCCTATGCAGTCGCCTTCCGCATCGCGGCGGCGAGATCCGGCTGGAATAGCACTGCCCTCCGCGCTGCCTTGTAAACGGACTGTCACTGGTCCTAAAAGAGCACCTGGTGGCTAAGGACGAACCGCGGGATTTAGATGGGCTCATCGATCTAATCATACGACTCGACAACCGGTTAGAAGAACGCCGCCGGGAACGAGGCGAAGGGCGTGGCCAGGCACGCGTCGTCCCTCTCCCTTCCGGGTCCGATCGAGCTCCGCCCTCCCCACGCTCCTCTGTTCCTGCGCTCCGTGGGGTCACAGCTCCCCCTACTGACGAAGCTAGGGACACGAGTAGGGCAACATTTAGGGCAACAGATGCACAGAGGAGATGGACCCACGGAGCGGTGTCTTGTTTGTGGTTCAATAGAGCACCATGTGAGAGACTGCCCCGAGCGGTCAACGCCAAACGCCCGCCCCTAGAGACTGGGCCAGGGGTGGGTCAAAACATTCACGTGGGACACACCCACATTGCTACACGACTCCCAGTCACGATCCTGTTTGAGGATTCAACCCTGAAGGCCCAGCACTGGTGGACACGGGCTCTGAGGGAATCTGCTTGACAGTAGATGGGCCAGGGAGAATAGGGCACCCTCTGGTGGCTCTTACCTCGCCTGTGCAGGTTCGGGCGTTAGATGGCTCCCTACTCCCACCAATCACGCATAAGACACCCCAGTAACTCTGGTGGTGTCAGGTAACCACCGGGAGGTGATCGAGTTCTTTGTGACTCAGGCCACCTCCCGTGTGGTTTTGGGTTTTCCCTGGATGCTAAAGCACAATCCCCGGATCGATTGGCCGTCCGGGGTAGTGGTTCAGTGGAGCAAAACCTGCCATCGGGAGTGTCTAGGTACCTCGGTTCCTCCCGGCTCCCAAGCTAAGGAGGAGGTCCGAGTCCCGCCCAATCTGAAGGCGGTGCCGGTGGAGTACCATGACCTCGCTGACGTGTTCAGCAAGGATCTGGCTCTCACGCTTCCTCCCCACCGTCCGTATGATTGTGCCATTGATTTGGTTCCAGGCAGTGAGTTCCCGTCCAGTAGGCTGTACAACCTCTCACGGCCGGAACGCGAATCAATGGAGACCTACATCCGGGACTCATTAGCTGCCGGATTGATCCGGAATTCCACCTCACCGATGGGCGCAGGTTTCTTTTTTGTGGGTATAAAAAGATGGCGGGCTTCGTCCATGCATTGATTACAGGGGGTTGAACGAGATCACGGTTCGCAACCGATACCCGTTGCCCTTGTTGGATTCAGTGTTCACTCCCTTGCATGGAGCCAAAATCTTCACCAAGCTGGATCTTAGAAATGCGTATCATTTGGTTCGGATTCGGAAGGGAGACGAATGGAAGACGGCATTTAACACCCCCTTAGGTCATTTTGAGTACCTGGTCATGCCGTTCGGTCTCACTAATGCTCCCGCGACTTTTCAAGCGTTGGTAAACGATGTCTTGCGGGACTTCCTGCACCGGTTCGTCTTCGTATATCTAGACGATATACTCATCTTTTCCCCGGATCCTGAGACTCATGTCCGGCATGTCCGTCAGGTTCTGCAGCGGTTGTTGGAGAACCGTCTGTTTGTGAAGGCCGAGAAGTGTGAGTTCCACCGCACTTCTTTGTCCTTCCTGGGGTTTATCATCTCCTCCAACTCCGTCGCCCCGGACCCGGCCAAGGTTGCGGCGGTGAGAGATTGGCCCCAACCAACAAGCCGTAGGAAGCTGCAACAGTTCCTCGGTTTTGCTAATTTCTATAGGAGGTTCATTAAGGGCTACAGTCAGGTAGTTAGCCCCCCTGACAGCCCTGACCTCTCCCAAAGTTCCCTTCACCTGGTCGGACCGGTGCGAGGGCCGCGTTCAAGGAGTTGAAACGGCGCTTCTCGTCTGCACCAGTTCTGGTGCAGCCCGATCCTAGCCGCCAGTTAGTGGTTGAAGTGGACGCCTCGGACTCAGGGATAGGAGCGGTGCTCTCCCAGAGCGGGAAGACCGATAAGGTCCTTCACCCGTGTGCCTATTTTTCTCGCAGGTTGACCCCCGCTGAACGGAATTATGACGTCGGCAATCGGGAACTCCTTGCTGTGAAAGAGGCCCTCGAAGAGTGGAGACATCTGTTGGAGGGAACAGCCGTGCCATTCACGGTTTTCACTGACCATCGGAACCTGGAGTACATCAGAACCGCCAAGCGTCTGAACCCCAGGCAAGCCCGCTGGTCACTGTTCTTTGGCCGTTTTGACTTCCGGATTACCTACCGCCCCGGGACCAAGAATCAGAGATCGGATGCGTTGTCCCGGGTGCACGAAGATGAGGTCAAAACGGAACCGTCGGATCCCCCGGATCCCATCATCCCGGAGTCCGCTATCGTGGCCGCCCTCACCTGGGACGTGGAGAAGACCGTCCGGGAGGCCCTGACCCGTGTCCCGGACCCCGGAAACGGACCAAAAAACAGACTGTACGTCCCACCAGAAGCTAGGGCCGCAGTCCTGGACTTCTGTCACCGTTCTAAGCTCTCCTGTCACCCAGGGGTGCGAAGGACCGTGGCAGTCGTCCGGCAACGCTTCTGGTGGGCATCCCTGGAGACCGACGTCCGGGACTACGTCCAGGCCTGTACCACCTGCGCCAGGGGCAAGGCCGATCATAGAAAGACCTCAGGGCAACTACAGCCATTGCCTGTGCCTCATCGCCCCTGGTCCCACATCGGCCTGGATTTCGTCACGGGTCTCCCGCCGTCCCAGGGAAACACTGTCATCTTCACGATAGTGGACCGTTTCTCCAAGGCGGCCCACTTCGTGGCCCTCCCGAAGCTCCCTACGGCCCAGGAGACAGCGGACCTCCTGGTCCACCACGTCGTCCGTCTGCATGGCATACCATCAGACATCGTCTCCGATCGCGGTCCCCAGTTCACCTCGCATGTCTGGAGGAGCTTCTGCCGGGAACTGGGGGCCACGGTCAGCCTCTCGTCTGGGTACCATCCCCAGACCAACGGGCAGGCAGAGCGGGCGAATCAAGAACTGGAGCAGACACTTCGCTGTGTGACAGCCGCGCACCCGACGGCCTGGAGTACCCACCTGGCCTGGATCGAGTACGCCCACAACAGTCAAGTGTCATCAGCCACCGGCCTCTCCCCGTTTGAGGTGTGCTTGGGGTATCAGCCCCCCTTGTTTCCGGTGGTTGAGGGAGAGGTCGGTGTGCCCTCGGTCCAGGCCCACCTACGGAAGTGCCGTCGGGGTGTGGCGGGCCGCCCGCTCTGCCTTGTTGCAGGCCCGGACGAGGGCGAAGAAACATGCAGACCGGCGACGAGCCCCGGCCCCCAAGTATCGTCCTGGGCAGGAGGTCTGGTTGTCCACCAAGGACATTCCCCTACAGGTTGACTCACCTAAACTGCAAGAACGATACATCGGACCGTATAAAATCCTCAAGGTCATCAACCCCGCCGCAGTGAGGCTCCAGCTTCCGGCCTCACTGCGGATCCATCCAGTTTTCCATGTTTCCCGGATCAAGCCTCTTCACACCTCACCCCTCTGCACCCCGGGTCCGGCACCGCCTCCTGCCCGGATCATCGACGGAGCACCGGCTTGGACTGTCCGCCGGCTCCTTGACATCCGTCGGATGGGCCGGGGTTTTCAGTATCTGGTGGACTGGGAGGGGTACGGCCCCGAGGAGCGCTCCTGGGTGAAGAAGGGCTTCATCCTGGACCCGGCCCTCCTGGCCGACTTCTACCGACACCATCCGGACAAGCCCGGTCGTGCGCCAGGAGGCGCCCGTTGAGGGGGGGGTCCTGTTGTGTGGGCCGCTGAAGAGGAGGTACTGCTGGCCCACCACCACCAGAGGGCGCCCTGCCTGGAGTGCGGGCTCCAGGCACCAGAGGGCGCTACCGCATCATGGGAGTAATCTGGGTGACAGCTGTCACCCATCACCAAACACAGCTGTTTCTACTCAGCACCGAGGTATATCAGGAGGACGGCGTCTCCACCTCAGTGCCGAGATATCGCCTAAGACCAAGGTAACATTCTCTGCAGCATATTCTGTGATTGACAAACTTGTTAAACCTTTCAGGACTGGTGACTACTGAGACCCTCCTTCTTTGGATAAGTACTCACCTTCCTGCTGAACTTTGCCAAGAGGTGGAGGCGGCTTCTCCCCTCTCTGTACTGGGTGCGTTCATCCACTCCTGTGTGTTCTTGCTCTCTCCTGCCAGCAGTACCGGATCCGACGAGCGGAGGCAGTGGCCACCTGGGAATTCGGGACTTGGCGGTTCCAGTATTTCCAGGGTTCGGTGGCAGTGGAGATCTGGGTGGTTCCGGTTCGACTGAGACGGACGTCTCCTATCTTCGAGCCTGCCCACACGACACCAGCGGATTCGACCCTAAACATTGTGTTTGTTATACTACTCGTGCTTGTTTCAGTAGTAAATCTTGTTTTTTACTTCCTCCATTGTCCATTCATTGCGCCCCCTGTTGTGGGTCCGTGTTCCTACACTTTCACAACAGGCAGATGGTGCACAATTCCCAGTGTCTCCAATTATATCCACAAAAGCCTATAACTCTATAAGAGTTGTCTGGGTATCTTGGTAGTTTCACTCACTCAACTCCTTCTTGCATCGTGACTTTTTGACAATTGCCTGCACCAGTCATACTTACCACACAGCCTCATACTGTATGAATTTCTTAATGATTAATGTAAATTAAGCCTGAGACACATTCACTGACTTGGAAATGTTCATGTGTCATCCCCTGTCAAAATAAAACTGGTTGTTAAAGTATTGATTTGTGAATTTTCCACGATATCTGATCAGCTGATCTACTCTGATTAGTTCAGGGACAAATGGAAAATGTGCATTACTTTGGGTCTTGAGACCAGGACAGAGAAACATTGGACTAAACCAGAGGTGTTTCTCCATGAACACACATACAGAATTGTGAGATTCTGATTATGCGTAACACAAACCCCTCCATTATTTAACTGTAAAAAGTAAATAGAGACTGGTTTTGAACACAGTTGCCCTTTAAAATGAAACTGTGAAAATCAGAAAGTCACACAAAGTTTGGAATACCTGCCGAGCATCTCAAATGTTTTTGTTAACAGCATCTGATCACTTTGTTCGCCATTCAGTGGAATGGTCCAGTTATGAGTCACCTGTAGGTGCAAAACAAACTTGAATTTCACAATAATTAATCCACCGTCCATATGTCTGACAGACAGAAGCTAAATAGGTGACAGAGACCTGCTGAGTCCTCCTCCTGCGCTGTCCCGCCTGCTCAGCCTGCTCCACCTGGATCAGGATGTATTCTTTGGTGTTGAGGTCAACCATCCTTCCTGTGAACGGTCCTGCCACCTGAAGCTTCAGCAAAGCATTGTCCCGAAAGTCTGTCATGTTCATCGCTGTCAGAAAAAGAATATTAAAGAAAAAAAACCCCAGGCAGGCGAAATCTATCAATGTGTACAGGGTGACCCCCCCCCCCCACCACCACCACCACCACCAAAAAACAAACAGAACCCGTAAAACTTGTAATAAATCCTACAAAGGTTTCAAAAAATTTCAAGAAATTTGATGGATTTAAACTTCAGTCATTGTACGATGATTCCCCAAAGTTTCAGTTATCTTGGTCGCTTTGCATAAAAGTCATGTTCTTTCAAAATCACTCTTGTAGAGAAGAATTTCTTCTCTACAAGAGTCAAGACAGAAGTCAGACTACCAGAGCAAGAATTTTAGCTGAGGAAGCTTCTGTGATTTGAAGCGAAACGTCCTCGCGTCAAGCAACCCAGTCTAGTCGAAGATTCGAGCTTCTCTACTATGGAAACCACCTGGACAACTGAGAGCCTACACAGAAACATGCTCCACATGGTATAATTTGTTGGTGAAATAGGCCTCCAGGCAAAATGTCTTTTCCTTGGATGACCAAGACATGTTGGGGAAGACGACTGGAACAACTGCCTTCCCCAAGTGACGAAGATAAGATAAACTTTGGGAAATGATTGTATCAAAATTTCTTGAAATTTGCTGGACTTAAACTTTAATTTTTATGGGTTCAAGGGTTTTTATGGGGGGGGGGGGGGGGGGCACCCTGTACATGGAAAACAGGCTAAAACCAAAACTTTTACATTCTTTTAATAATCAAAGTTTTACTTTTTATATTCTTTGTGTTTAAACGTATTACATTTGTACAATTTTCATTTATTTCTCAGCCTTTGGGAATCTTTTCAGCTTCAAAATATCATACATAGGATGTTTAGCCATCTGAATTCCAAACTGCTTCTGCAGATTTATTGTTTTTTTACATTTTTTTTACTTGCTCTGGACTGATTTTTCACTGTATCTGTGCAAGTCGTACACCTCAAAGGTGCAGTGCAAATCTTGCAAGTCCTTGGTGAGAATTGGAGAAAACAGAAGTGTGTTTAGTGCAGTATGATACCGTTGCAATGGCATAAACAATAAAAGAAGTAAAAAGGTGATCAGTTATTTTGTGAAAATTGTATAAAGAAAATTAAAAAACAAAAGAAAAAAGGAACCTATATTTTTTTTTTATGAAAAAGGGGGCTCCACATTGTATGTATATGTATGCTATACATACGTATGTACCTTTTTTGTTCTATTCTGTTCTTTCATCAGCCTTTTTTTTTTTTTTTTGCTTTCTCTCTCTGTCTCCCTCTGGTGTCCATGGATGGGGTTGCAATGTTCTTTTGTTGCACACCTGATTCAGTTAATTTTCTCACTTCTTTTGAGTTTCTTGTTTTTGTTTTTTGTTGTTTGCTTGTTTGTTTTTTGAGGAAATGACTTGAAACAGGCCTATGCGTGTTTAGATGTATCAGAAAAGGATACAGAAACCCTCTGTTGATGAGACCGCCAGCATCCTCCAGGGGTTGTCTCGATCTGGGTACATGCTGAAAAACAACTGAAACCACAATAAATTCATCAACACAAGTTCTTAATTTATTCCATACAAGTCATATCAGAACATAGCAGATACTGATGTGGAAAAAATGTGTTATATTTTCACAACAAGTATTTCTGTTGTTCAGTTCACAAGATAATACCAAAAGAAAAAGATTATTAATGAATTGTTGTCATCTATGACTGATCAAATCATGGTGTTTAATTTCAAGTTTGGACCATCAGTCTAATCTGTGCACCATTCGACTGCAGAATGACTTGTGTCTATATGGAAGCTGTGTGTAATATTACAGTGCACTGGAATATGAATATAACACTGCTGTCGATGGATTTTAAAAATCAGTGCATTTATTTTTGTCAGTCCCAATTACAACACAGTGGACTCATCACTTACACTGCAGAGGACAACAACAGTAAATATAACGCAGATTGTGGAGACTCTGAAGCAGCATCTGAAAAAAGAAACAGCAGTCAATAGTGCACACACGTCCTCCAGCAAAACACTTCAGTCCATCTTCACAGAGATACTTGCGTACACCCTAGCCGTATGTGTGTGTGTGTGTGTGTGTGTGTGTGTGTGTGTGTGTGTGTGTGTGTGTGTGTGTGTGTGTGTGTGTGTGTGTGTGTGTGTGTGTGTGTGTGTGTGTGTGTACGTACCACTGGTAACTAATTTTCCTGAATGTTTCAAAATAAAAGCATTTTAACAGCAGCTCTGATCTTCATCCCAGCAACATAATGAAGGTGTCATTGTTTGTTTGTTTTTTTTTTGTTTGTTTGTTTGTTTGTTTTTATGAAGGTGTCATTGGTAGTTTCCACGCAACACAGACGTCATTGTCATGCCAGTGTCTGTGTCCTCTAGATGGCACATCGCTATCATCCATCACAAGAAAGCATACGCGCTTTACACCACCAAATCCAGTTTGAAAGTCAAGTGTGGTGTGTGTTGTGGCACTTAAACAGTGCAATAATCAGTGGTGGGCACAGTTCAGCTAATCCGATAGCAGATAATTATTGAAGCTAATGTTTTTGCTAGTGGATTAGCTTTTCAGATAAGTTTTGAAACTATCATCGGACCAATTATCTTCCGATAAATTTATTTCCGATAAATTTATTTCCGATAACTTTCAGGTCGATAACATTTTCTTTTTTTTTTTCTTTTTGCTGGTAAAGTGAGCAAAGTTTAACGGTCAAAAACATTTGTAAACCCTAAAATCAAACATTTTAGTCCATCTTTTTTTTTCTTCAAAACGTTATTTCAACAAATGCTATAACAAACAGTAAACGAACAAAAAACAAGGCCACAATAACGTTCTCAGTATTATAATGAGAAATAGAGATTTAAAAAAAGAAAAGGGGAAAAAAAAATATGCATTTTTACATTTACTGTTGGCCGAATATAAATCCCCCTTAGTAAGCCTCACTCTGATTGGATCGTTCTCGAGAGCGGCATTCTGATTGGCTGTAACTGAAGCCGGGCGCTTTCTTTTTTTCCCTCCCTTTCCTCTTCCAACAGGATTAAATGTACAAACCATCTTGGCATTTAACAATTTGAAACATTCTAGTGCAGTTTACAAGGCACTGGTAACTTAACAAAAGAAGAAAAGAAGAGAGACATTCACACACACACACACACACACACACATTCATATTTTTTACATTTTAGTCCATCTGTTGTGTGTTTATTTATGGCAGACTGGCTGTCGCTTGCTGATGATGTCATCATTAAGTGAAAAACGTGATTGGCCTGTTGACGCAGGGAGCATTGTGGATAGTGTAGTTCAGGTTCACTTTGGACATTACAGTGTTTCTGTCTCTTGTCCCTTTGGAAATCTGCTGCAAAACCCCTCACACATCATGCAAAAAGAATGATTTAAATATCTAAAGGACACTGGATTACTTCATCACATCTAAACAAATGACTATGGCTGCCAGGAATTAAGGTTTCGTAAAATCTCAGCGATCAGTCACCAGCCCAGTAGGTGGCGGTAAATGCACCTTAAACTGGTGCCGTCTTCCACTGGATCTGAAAGAACAAGAAGAAGAAGTCTGCTCAACAGACTGGGACGTTTCTTCACCGTTTAAACCGTTTTGGATAATCTCAGGATGATTTTTTTTTTCAGATGTACCCCAGTGAAACTAACACGTAAGAATTTATATTTACTAAGTGTAGTTTACTCTGCCAATCAATGCATTAAAATGCATGGACATATTTTGGTTGTTTAAGTCGTAGGGTTGAAAGCGTGTGATAAAAGCGGCAGCTTTTAGCTCGTAAATGACGGTGTATCTAATACCGAGATAAACTGTGACTTCTAAAACTGTGTTTTACTGCTTTTGAAAGATGATGACAGTGTTTGGGGTTTTATTTTTTTATTCATTCACTTTTCGTGCATTCTTGTATGTTTGTGATCCTTGAATTTACCCAGCAGCATCTGCAACGCTTAAAGTGAAACTGGTTTATCAGAAGCCAACAGTGTAATCTGATGTGGCCACGTCCGAATCAATACTAATAGTTATCGGTTATCGGCTATCTGTAATAAAGATACATTTTTTAGCAGTTTATTGGTTTATCGTCATAAAAGATAACTTTTCAGTTATCTGATTAATGGTTATCGAAGATAACGTTTTGGTTAGCTGTGCCCACCACTGGTAATAATGTTTGTAGACTGGACAGCATGGTGTCCAAGTGGTTAGTGCACGTGCTTGCCAAACTGAAGGTTGCAGTTTCAGGTCCACTTGTCCCCATTGTCCATATAATGTGCAGTTGCATCAGTACACTGATTGCAAAATGGTACATAACTGGAACTTCAAACTAAACTGCCTGCCAAAAATAACAAGACAAAAAAGTAAAAACTAATGGGGGGGAAAGTACAATGCTGCTTTGTATCCTATTTTAAATGCTGCCTTTCTCCTTCTCCAGCTGGGCTGTCTTTGCAAATGGGGGTCATCCACATGTTAATCATGATTTGAAGCAAAACCACACCTGCTGATATGTAATAATTCTTGCTTTGATACACATTACAAAACTAATCACACACAGAGTCTTACAAAAAGGAAAGCTAACTCCACGAGTCACAGAGCACACAACAGCATGCACAACAGCATGCACAACAGCGCGCACAATGTCTAAAGAGAGACAAATAACTGTGAACCTTAACTCAAACTTTATTTATAGAGGACATTTAAAACAACCAGAGTTGACCAAAGTGCTGTACACATTAAAATAAGATAATTAATAAAATACAGCAATACAATAAATGTAAATACTAAAATACATAATGCAGTGCTATAAAACAAAGAAAAGCAACTGGAAGCCAATGCAGGGAGGCTAGGACAGAACATATGTGGTCCCGCTTGCCTTTGCGAGTAAGGAGACGACCAGACACATTTTGTACCAGCGGCAGGCAGTGCAAGAGTGTGTGGTGTGTGTGCCTTTAAGGTGGCAGTAATTAAACCATTACTTAAAAAGCCATCACTTGACCCAGCTATCTTAGCTAATTATAGGCCAATCTCCAACCTTCCTTTTCTCTCAAAGATTCTTGAAAGGGTAGTTGTATGTATGTAGATATGTCATTCAAAGTGCATATTAAACAAATATGTAGGACTGCCTTTTTGCATTTACACAATATCTCTAAAATCAGAAAGGTCTTGTCTCAGAGTGATGCTGAAAAACTAATTCATGCATTTATTTCCTCTAGGCTGGACTATTGTAATTCATTATTATCAGGTTGTCCTAAAAGTTCCCTAAAAAGCCTTCAGTTGGTTCAGAATGCTGCAGCTAGAGTACTGACGGGGACTAGCAGGAGAGAGCATATCTCACCCGTGTTGGCCTCTCTTCATTGGCTTCCTGTTAATTCTAGAATAGAATTTAAAATTCTTCTTCTTACTTATAAGGTTTTGAATAATCAGGTCCCATCCTATCTTAGGGACCTCGTAGTACCATATTACCCCATTAGAGCGCTTCGCTCTCAGACTGCGGGCTTACTTGTAGTTCCTAGGGTTTGTAAGAGTAGAATGGGAGGCAGAGCCTTCAGCTTTCAGGCTCCTCTCCTGTGGAACCAGCTCCCAATTCAGATCAGGGAGACAGATACCCTCTCTACTTTTAAGATTAGGCTTAAAACTTTCCTTTTCGCTAAGGCTTATAGTTAGGGCTGGATCGGGTGACCCTGGACCATCCCTTGGTTATGTTGCTTTAGACGTAGACTGTGGGGGGGTTCCCATGATGCACTGTTTCTTTCTTTTTTTGCTCCGTATGCATCACTCTGCATTTAATCATTAGTGATTGATCTCTGCCCCCCTTCTCGGCATGTCTTTTTCCTGGTTCTTTCCCTCAGCCCCAACCAGTCTCAGCAGAAGACTGCCCCTCCCTGAGCCTGGTTCTGCTGGAGGTTTCTTCCTGTTAAAAGGGAGTTTTTCCTTCCCACTGTGGCCAAGTGCTTGCTCATAGGAGGTCGTTTTGACCGTTGGGGTTTTTCATGGTTATTGTATGGCCTTGCCTTGCAATATGGAGCGCCTTGGGGCAACTGTTTGTTGTGATTTGGCGCTATATAAGAAAAAAGTTGATTGATTGATTGGTCCAGGCCAAAATACTATGAGTTATAGTAATCCAAACATGTGTTAATAAAAGCATGGATTACAGTCTCAAAATCTTTCACTTTAGATAAAACCCATACATGGATAGTTTTCACAACCAAACTAACCTGGCGATTAAGTTTCAGCCTATCATCAAATATCACACCAAGCTTTTTTACTGACGACCGGATGTTTGGTGTTGGGGGCCCGGAAAGCCAGCAGAAACATCTGTTGGACCACATCCAAACATTATAATTTCAGTCTTGTTTTCATTTAAATTCAAAAGTTTGCAGTCATCCGGATCTTAACATCGTTTACACAATCAAACGATGTCTGTATGGAATCATTGAATCTTGACGTAGGTAGAGCTGGACATCATCTGCATAACAATGAAAAGAAAGAATGTATTTTGTTAAAATTGACCCTAATGGTAACATACGAGGTCTATTAGAAAAGTATCCGACCTTATTATTTTTTTCAAAAACTATATGACAAAGTGACAAAGTTTTTAAATTCGGCACACAAAATATTCAAATAGAAAAAAAATGAACAATTCCACAAACAAACACAGACAAAACTCCGAAAGGGTGTGGGCTGAAGCAAAGCTTATTAGCGCCCACCCCTGCTAGTACAAGTCCAACAATTCTAATCAGTCATATTTACATAAATATAAATTCACTACTACATGTCGTCACACAGACATACACATCAATATACTATTCACTTATAATTATATTTATATAGTACCAGATCATAAGAAAGTCGAATCAAGGCACTTTACGCCAGTAAGGACTAACCTTACCAACCCCCAGAGCAAGCACTAGGCAACTGTGGTGAGGAAAAACTCCCTATAAGGAAGAAACCTCAAGCAGACCAGGCTCTTGGGGGTGACTCTCTGCTTGGGCTGTGCCACATATACCTATATACATACGTATATACTTTACAAACATAAATATATACATACATATACACAGTCACTTATATACATATACACCTACCCATATCTATATATCTACATACGCATATACATACCCACACATTCAAATATACAATAAGTCCCACTTATAAATTGAACATTCCATATAAATCAAATTATATTTGCTTCTTTATGATACTTAGACATAATGTTCTTTTTGAGTAGTTTCTTAAATCTCACTAAGGTACTACTCATTCTAACCTCTGTTGAACATTTGTTCCATTTCCTCACCCCAACCACAGACACACAAAAACCCTTTACATTTGTTCTTACTGGTGGTTTCATAAAAATTGCACAACCTCTTAAACTATATCTGGATTCCCTCAATCGGAACAGACTCTGGACATGTCTCGGTAAGGCTTGGTTTTTCGCTCGAAATAAAGTTTGAATTGTAATGTAATCGACCAAATCAATGAATTTTAATAAATTTAAAGACACAAATAGAGAATGAGTTGGTTCACGATATTGTTTATTGCAGATGATTCGTATGGCTCGTTTTTGCAAAAGGAATATTGGATTGGTATTTGATTTGTAAGTGTTTCCCCATGACTCAACACAATATGTCATATATGGTACCATCAGAGAATGATATAAAGTAAGTAACCCTTCTTGCGGCAGTAGGTCTTTGGCTTTATACAAAATGGCTATAGTTTTTTGATTTCACATAATTTATATGTGGTTTCCAGCTAAGTTTATTATCAATTATAACACCTAAAAATTTATTCTCTGTTACTAACTCAATTTCCTTATTGTTTATAGTTAAATTTTTACATTTGGGTGCCTGTTTATTTCCAAATATAATACATTTAGTTTTCCCAAGGTTGAGTGACAACTTATTAGCGTCAAACCAAACCTTAAATTTTTCCAGTTCTTTCTCCACTATGTCCAGAAGCTGTTAAAGATTTTCACCGCTACAGAACACAGTTGTATCATCCGCAAAAAGGACACATCTCAGTGAACTCGACACCCAACTTATATCATTTATATAGATTATAAACAACAAAGGACCCAGCACTGAGCCCTGCGGCACCCCACATGTGACATCCCTAAGTTCAGAATTTGTATTATTGAATTGAACATACTGAAATCTGCCTTGTAAATAACTAGCTATCCATTCATATGCCAGACCTCTGATTCCATATTTCTGCAGTTTACTTAATAGTATTCCATGGTTAATTGTGTCAAACGCTTTCTGTAAATAAAAAAAAAACACCTATTGTGTATTGTTTATTATCAATTGCAGTTGCTATACTTTCCACAAAGTCCATCAAAGCATGTGATGTAGTTTGAGACCTTCTGAATCCATATTGTTCTTCACAAATGATGTTATGCTTCAGTAAATAATCATTTAATCTTTTAGCAAATATTTTTTCCAAAATTTTGGAAAATTGTGGCAGGAGTGATATAGGTCTATAATTAGAAAATGTGTGTTTGTCACCAGTTTTAAACAGAGGAATTACTTTGGCTATTTTCATTTGAGAAGGAAATTTACCAGTACTTAGTGACATATTGGATTTTTATTTTATTTTAGCACTGTTGTCGTGCGTTACCTGTGCTGCTCCACAGCCTGTCTAGTGTCGGATTCCCTGTTTGGGAATCCGCTAGCTTAGCGTAGCTACTAGCTCTTAGCCGTTTTAGCATGGCGGCTTCTCCTGTCTCTCCCGTACTTTTCTGCTCTGGGTGTGAAATGTTTAGTTATTCCTCGGCCTCTTTTAGCAGTAACGGTACTTGTAATAAGTGCAGCTTATTCGTAGCTTTGGAGGCCAGGCTGGGCGAATTGGAGGCTCGGCTCCGCACCGTGGAAAATTCTACAGCTAGCCAGGCCCCTGTAGTCGGTGCGGACCAAGGTAGCTTAGCCACCGTTAGTTCCCCCCTGGCAGACCCCGTGCAGTCGGGAAGGCAGGCTGACTGGGTGACTGTGAGGAGGAAGCGTAGCCCTAAACAGAAGCCCCGTGTACACCGTCAACCCGTTCACATCTCTAACCGTTTTTCCCCACTCGACGATACACTCGCCGAGGATCAAACTCTGGTTATTGGCGACTCTGTTTTGAGAAATGTGAAGTTAGCGACACCAGCAACCATTGTCAATTGTCTTCCGGGGGCCAGAGCAGGCGACATCGAAGGACATTTGAAATTGCTGGCTAAGGCTAAGCGTAAATTTGGTAAGATTGTAATTCACATCGGCAGTAATGACACTCGGTTACGCCAATCGGAGGTCACTAAAATTAACATTGAATCGGTGTGTAACTTTGCAAAAACAATGTCGGACTCTGTTGTTTTCTCTGGGCCCCTCCCCAATCAGACCGGGAGTGACATGTTTAGCCGCATGTTCTCCTTGAATTGCTGGCTGTCTGAGTGGTGTCCAAAAATGAGGTGGGCTTCATTGATAATTGGCAAAGCTTCTGGGGAAAACCTGGTCTTGTTAGGAGAGACGGCATCCATCCCACTTTAGAGGGAGCAGCTCTCATTTCTAGAAATCTGGCCAATTTTTTGGGATCCTCCAAACTGTGACTGTCTAGCGTTGGGACCAGGAGGCAGAGCTGTGGTCTTATACACCTCTCTGCAGCTTCTCTCCCCCTGCCATCCCCCTATTACCCCATCCCCGTAGAGACGGTGCCTGCTCCCAGACCACCAATAACTAGCAAAAATCTATTTAAGCATAAAAATTCAAAAAGAAAAAATAATATAGCACCTTCAATTGCGCCACAGACTAAAACAGTTAAATGTGGTCTATTAAACATTAGGTCTCTTTCTTCTAAGTCCCTGTTGGTAAATGATATAATAATTGATCAACGTATTGATTTATTCTGCCTAACAGAAACTTGGTTACAGCAGGATGAATATGTTAGTTTAAATGAGTCAACACCCCCGAGTCACACTAACTGTCAGAATGCTCGTAGCACGGGCCGGGGTGGAGGATTAGCAGCAATCTTCCATTCCAGCTTATTAATTAATCAAAAACCTAGACAGAGCTTTAATTCATTTGAAAGCTTGTCTCTTAGTCTTGTCCATCCAAATTGGAAGTCCCAAAAACCAGTTTTATTTGTTATTATCTATCGTCCACCTGGTCGTTACTGTGAGTTTCTCTGTGAATTTTCAGACCTTTTGTCTGACTTAGTGCTTAGCTCAGATAAGATAATTATAGTGGGCGATTTTAACATCCACACAGATGCTGAGAATGACAGCCTCAACACTGCATTTTATCTATTATTAGACTCTATCGGCTTTGCTCAAAAAGTAAATGAGTCCACCCACCACTTTAATCATATTTTAGATCTTGTTCTGACTTATGGTATGGAAATAGAAGACTTAACAGTATTCCCTGAAAACTCCCTTTTGTCTGATCATTTTTTAATAACATTTACATTTACCCTGATGGACTACCCTGCAGTGGGGAATAAGTTTCATTACACTAGAAGTCTTTCAGAAAGCGCTGTAACTAGGTTTAAGGATATGATTCCTTCTTTATGTTCTCTAATGTCATATACCAACACAGAGCAGAGTAGCTACCTAAACTCTGTAAGGGAGTTAGAGTATCTTGTCAATAGTTTTACATCCTCATTGAAGACAACTTTGGATGCTGTAGCTCCTCTGAAAAAGAGAGCTTTAAATCAGAAGTGTCTGACTCCGTGGTATAACTCACAAACTCGTAGCTTAAAGCTGATAACCCGTAAGTTGGAGAGGAAATGGCGTCTCACTAATTTAGAAGATCTTCACTTAGCCTGGAAAAAGAGTTTGTTGCTCTATAAGAAAGCCCTTCGTGAAGCTAGGACATCTTTCTACTCATCACTAATTGAAGAAAATAAGAACAACCCCAGGTTTCTTTTCAGCACTGTAGCCAGGCTGACAAAGAGTCAGAGCTCTATTGAGCTGAGTATTCCATTAACTTTAACTAGTAATGACTTCATGACTTTCTTTGCTAACAAAATTTTGACTATTAGAGAAAAAATTACTCATAACCATCCCAAAGATGTATCGTTATCTTTGGCTGCTTTCAGTGATGCCGGTATTTGGTTAGACTCTTTCTCTCCGATTGTTCTGTCTGAGTTATTTTCATTAGTTACTTCATCCAAACCATCAACATGCTTATTAGACCCCATTCCTGCCAGGCTGCTCAAGGAAGTCCTACCATTATTTAATGCTTCAATCTTAAATATGATCAATCTATCTTTGTTAGTTGGTTATGTACCACAGGCCTTTAAGGTGGCAGTAATTAAACCATTACTTAAAAGCCATCACTTGACCCAGCTATCTTAGCTAATTATAGGCCAATCTCCAACCTTCCTTTTCTCTCAAAGATTCTTGAGAGGGTAGTTGTAAAACAGCTAACTGATCACCTGCAGAGGAATGGTCTATTTGAAGAGTTTCAGTCAGGTTTTAGAATTCATCATAGTACAGAAACAGCATTAGTGAAGGTTACAAATGATCTTCTTATGGCTTCGGACAGTGGACTTATCTCTGTGCTTGTTCTGTTGGACCTCAGTGCTGCTTTTGATACTGTTGACCATAAAATTTTATTACAGAGATTAGAGCATGTCATAGGTATTAAAGGCATTGCGCTGAGGTGGTTTGAATCATATTTGTCTAATAGATTACAGTTTGTTCATGTAAATGGGGAATCTTCTTCACAGACTAAAGTTAATTATGGAGTTCCACAAGGTTCTGTGCTAGGACCAATTTTATTCACTTTATACATGCTTCCCTTGGGCAGTATTATTAGACGGTATTGCTTAAATTTTCATTGTTACGCAGATGATACCCAGCTTTATCTATCCATGAAGCCAGAGGATACGCACCAATTAGCTAAACTGCAGGATTGTCTTACAGACATAAAGACATGGATGACCTCTAATTTCCTGCTTTTAAACTCAGATAAAACTGAAGTTATTGTACTTGGCCCCACAAATCTTAGAAGCATGGTGTCTAACCAGATCGTTACTCTGGATGGCATTTCCCTGATCTCTAGTAATACTGTGAGAAATCTTGGAGTTATTTTTGATCAGGATATGTCATTCAAAGCGCATATTAAACAAATATGTAGGACTGCCTTTTTGCATTTACGCAATATCTCTAAAATCAGAAAGGTCTTGTCTCAGAGTGATGCTGAAAAACTAATTCATGCATTTATTTCCTCTAGGCTGGACTATTGTAATTCATTATTATCAGGTTGTCCTAAAAGTTCCCTAAAAAGCCTTCAGTTGGTTCAGAATGCTGCAGCTAGAGTACTGACGGGGACTAGCAGGAGAGAGCATATCTCACCCGTGTTGGCCTCCCTTCATTGGCTTCCTGTTAATGCTAGAATAGAATTTAAAATTCTTCTTCTTACTTATAAGGTTTTGAATAATCAGGTCCCATCTTATCTTAGGGACCTCGTAGTACCATATTACCCCATTAGAGCGCTTCGCTCTCAGACTGCGGGCTTACTTGTAGTTCCTAGGGTTTGTAAGAGTAGAATGGGAGGCAGAGCCTTCAGCTTTCAGGCTCCTCTCCTGTGGAACCAGCTCCCAGTTCAGATCAGGGAGACAGATACCCTCTCTACTTTTAAGATTAGGCTTAAAACTTTCCTTTTCGCTAAGGCTTATAGTTAGGGCTGGATCGGGTGACCCTGGACCATCCCTTGGTTATGTTGCTTTAGACGTAGACTGTGTTTCATAATTATTGTATGGCCTTGCCTTGCAATGTGGAGCGCCTTGGGGCAACTGTTTGTTGTGATTTGGCGCTATACAAGAAAAAAGTTGATTGATTGATTGATTGATATTGCAAATATAATTGAACGGTTTTACTATACAATCAATAACTTTTTTTAATAAAGCCATATCCAAATTATTAAAATCAGTCGATTTCTTACTTTTTGAACCATGAACCAGATCAAGTATTTCCCTTTCATGAGTACCACCAATGAACATTGAAACAGATTTGTTAAACGTTGAATTATTTACCCAGAAGTTATTAGTTGATGAGTCAATCTTACCGGCAAGATTTTTACCCACATTAACGAAGTATTCATTAAAGTGTTCAGCAATAGACTTGTCGTTATCAATCGTGATGTAGTTGTTACTCTGAAAAAATGAAGGATAATCTCTAGTTACTCTATTCTTTTTTACTATTTCATTTAATATGTTCCATGTGTTTTTGATGTTATTTCTATTTTTGACAAGTAACTCATTATAATATGTTTTTTTACTGAGTCTCATGATATTGATTAACTTATTCTTATATGTTTTATACTTACTTTCAGCTTCCTTAGTTCGTAGTTTTATGAATTGTTTATATAGTACGTTTTTCTTTTTACATGCCCTCTGAAGTCCCTTAGTTATCCATGGTTTGTTGCTATATTGATTTCTATATATTTTGTCAACAAATGGACAGTGTTTATTATACAAACTGGAAATGAAATGAAATGAAAAAATGGAAATGAAAGCATCATATGACCTGTCAACATCATCAACAAAAACATCTGACCAATTCTGACTTGATAAATCCTCCCTTAAATTATCAATTGTTTCAGGTGTTACTTTTCTACTCATGAATTTGATATTGCTTCGATACTTACAACAACCCTCCAATGCAAAGACTGAGAAAACTGGCAAGTGATCACTGATATCACTGACCAGTAGTCCCCCACTAAGATTACCGGATATAACGTTAGTTAAAATATTGTCAATGAGAGTTGTTGAGTCCATAGTTATTCTGCTAGGATGAATGATGGTTGGAAACAGCCCTAAACAGTAAAAGGTGTTTATAAATCAGGTAATTTGTGGATGATTGTGAGGGTTTAAAAAATCTGTATTGAAATCTCCACATACAAATAAATGCTTATTTCTGTTGATTTTGTTGTACATTCCTAAGATAATGTCTTCAAAGGTGTCAATATTTGTCCCAGGAGCTCTGTAAATGCAACTAACAACTATGTTTTTGGAGTTTATAGATGTCATTTCTATGGTAACACATTCCATGATGTTGTCCACTGTAAATGACATGTTGTTAATGAGTTTACAGTTATAATCTGACCTTACAAACAATGTAATGCCTCCGCCCCTTCTCGTCTGCCTATTAACCAGGAACAAATCATAACCATCAAGATATACCAGATCTTTATTATCCTCATTTAACCATGTTTCTGAAATTGCAATAACTGAAAAACGGTTTTTGGATGTTTTCAAACAATCATTAATAGTAGACAGATTACGAGAAAGACTTCTGCTGTTGAAATGTATAATTGAAAAATTTTCATCATTGATTTTATAATTTTTGAATTGTTCTTCTGTAAAATATTTGCACTGTCTCACAATATTCTCACTGAAAAAGGTATCAGGATCATTTTCAGATTCGAAGGGGTGGTTAGCAGAGTTATTATAATTAAATGTATCTAGACAGAGCTCCTGGGCAGAAATAAACGGATCATTATCCTTAGTCATTATGTCTCTCTTGTCTCCGGGTGTAGATGATGTGGATGAGTGGGTTGCTCCAGTCTGCATCATGGTGCTGTGATGTGTTTGAGTCCTCATATCTATTGTTCATATTTGTCCAGCTCCTCGATGTTCCTTACTGCCATGACTTTTGCTTGTTCTGGTGATCCGTTCAGTTTGATGAATATTTTACAGTTTGAAGTCCATGTGTGCTGGAGTTTTCCCTGTTTCTTTAAGAAGCGTGCTTTCCTGGCAATGTCGGCATTCCGTTTGGTGAGATGTTCATTGATGAATACGTTTGTCCCTTTCAGTTTTCTTCCTTGTTTTAACAGTGCTGTTTTGTGTTTTCTGTTGATGAATCTCATGATGACGGTTCGTTTATCACCGTCATTTCTCCGGGGCAGAGGGTGGCACGCTTCAATGTTATTTAAATCCATTTCTATACCTTTAGATAGGAGGAAATCAGCAACCTGTTTTTCCACAGAGCTGACCTCCTGTTCACTGGGATCCCCTCCGCTCTCATCTGTTACCGCCCGTGCGTAGGACCGTGGTTTGATGTGAAGACCTGTGATGATGACGTCGTTAATTCTGGTGTACTGCTCCAATTCAGCCACTCTATTTTCCAGCTGCACCAGATGCCGGTCTTTCTCGGCGTTCTGGAGCCGTAATGCCTTCACCTCCTCCACCAGATCCATGATTGATTTCTGTTGCTGCTTCACAACAGAAATCTCCTCTGATAGAAAGTCCAGAGATTTTTTTAATATCGTCACCTTCCTCCGCTGTCAGAACCTTCTTAGGCCCCATGGTCGGCTTATGAGCAGCTTGTCGATCGCCGATGTTAACAGCCTGCGTTGTTTGTCACCGGGATGGATCTGCACTGCGCTGGTGCCGCGCGGCCTCGGTGTTTCCGCGCTGATGGATCCGCGGTGGCTGCACGAGGCTTCGGGGAAGCGGCACTCGTGACGCGCGGCTTTAATGACGCAGCGCGCGGCCTCAGTGAATTCACCACGTTGTTGCTGTCCAGTCGCGGGGCTAAGTTGCCGGTTGAGGTGGTATTCCCACTGTCCGGGTTGGCAAACACCGGCGTGGCAGATGGCAACTACAAACACCACCTCTGAAAACTCAGGTACAAACTTTTTGCAGCTCGCTCTGACGACACGCAGCTCTGACTGACTGTGACTGACGCAGCTCCGATAGCTGATGAAGCACTAGTTGGAGGGGAAGCAGTTTTGGACAACTGGAGATTTGAACACCTCCGTTGGAAGCGTTACGGGACAAGTTTGAACATGCCCAGCTGTTAAACAGTTTCTCGGATACTCACTCGACTGAAAACCATCGAAAGCCGCCTGAATTTAATGAATGGTTATCAACACGGAGGTGTTTCTCTGTGGCGCTGGGCCATGAGCGGCTGCCTGCCGATGTGCGAATCCGTCCGCACGTCTTTCATTACAAAATCTCCTTTAACAGTGGAATGTCCGGATAAACTGCTGATCCCGACCTCTTCTGAAACTTCTCTGTTCTCTCACGACATCCTGGGTCAACAGAGGCTTAAATTTGGAAGTTTTCAGCTTGAAACAGGCTGACGACGGAGGCTCGGAGCGCGGCGCGCCCTCCGGCTCCGTGGGTTGTCCTTAAAGCGACAGTAACACAACATAATCTCTCATCAGCCCTTAAAATTTTCACCGAAAACCAGCTGAATTTCTCGAATGGTGTCCACTCGGATGTGCCTTACAGTTTCTGAAAAAATTTTGATCAAGCAAAGCGGCAGTCTCTGAGCCATTCCTAAACAATAAAAAAATAGACGGGAGGGGTGGACCACTCCTCACTCAAAGCCTGCCTACATGCGAATGACGCAACCGACAGGCATGAAAAAACTCACGCATGCGCACGAGGGTTCAAGCTTGTCTGATGTAATCGCACATGATTCAAATCCATATAGTTTTTGAAAAAAATAAAAAGGTCGGTTTCTTTTCTAATAGACCACGTAAACAATAGGAAAATAATCGGCCCAAGAATGAAACCTTGGGGGACCCCAGAGGCAAGAGGGGCTGAGGAGGAGATGAATTCATGCTGCACAGCAAAACGCTGGTCTGTCAAGTAGGACTGGAACCATGAGAGAGTGGAGCCTGTAATGCCCACCCACTGTTTCAGTCGTGCTAGGAGGATCCCATGATCCACAGTGTCAAAAGCAGCTGTCAAATCAAGGAACACCAACAGCACAGGGTTTCCTGAGTCAACAGTTACCATGAGATCATTAAAAATTCTCAGCAGTGCTGTCTCAGTACTGTGGAATGGTTTAAAACCAGACTGAAACTTTTCATAGATACCATTGGCCACCAAGAATGATTGGATCTGAATAAGAACCACTTTCACTCTCTAAAATTTTAGACAGAAATGGCAATTTAGAGATAGGCCTGAAATGAGACAGTACAGAGGGATCCAAATTTGTCTGCAGGTGATAGACGTTGGTATGTCACTTCAGTTTTGGTGTAAGGTCTGTCTCAAAGTCCAGCTGAAACAGCTGCATCTTATGTGCATGACGCACAGTTAACATTCTTTACACGCATCTTGGGACTCCGGTGAGGGCGGTCGCATCTCCTCTTTTCTCCTCTCTCTTCTATCTCTGCTCCAACCTTCAAGTCCCTACTTCACCAGACTGTGAATTCTTCAAATTATATTTGGATTAACCATGGAATTGTTCAGCTGGTCTCTGAACACTATTGACACCATTTTTCAACAAGGAAATCGGGGCTGGGGGATCCTGCATGCCCAGATGGAAACTACCCTGCAGTCTATGTTCTCGACACCTGGGAGAAGTGGCGTGTTGCGTGCTTGGTACCACTCTCTGTGGAGGATGTCGAAGATTTATTTATATTTGGTTTTATTGTGGGAGGGCTGGTACTTATTGATTTATGTGCTGCCCTGACCTACCGGAGAATTGGCAAGGCGGCTGCTACCAGAGCCATGACCCCTCACCTGCCTGTCATGATTAATGACTTGGGCAAAGTGATACATTCTCAGAATGAGTTAACCCTTGAACTCAAACGTAAGTTGGATAACATCTCGGAGCCAATGTACGCCTTGCAAGGGAAAATGTCGGAGACCAGGGAATACTCATAAATTGGATTTGGTCGGTCAGAGGAGCTGTAAATGTGTTCTCTGCTCAACCCTAAACATGGCAGGCTTATCAGCCTGCAAAGGTCAAAATGCCTTCAAAATGCAAAATGTTTTCCTCCAGAAGAATTTCTACAGCCTTGGTGAACCATTCGGCTGCCCTCTTATCTTCTGCCCTCCCCAACAGTCTGATGTTGTCAAGGCAACTCCAGACATTATGCACACACTGACAGTAACTGATACAAACTCATCTGGCTGATACGAACTCATCTCATCTGCACACATAATGCACGCTCCATCTTCTTAGTGCTGTTTCATCAAGAACTAAAAAATGTAGATGTTGAGCACCAGTGATGGGCACAGTTCCGCTAATCCACTAAACACTAATTAGCACAGCTAACGTTTTATTAGCAGATTACCTTGTCAGCTAATTCTGAAAACCATCAGTGGACCAATTAGCTTCCGCTAAATTTAGTTCCACTCACTTTCAGTGTTAACATTTTTTGCTGGTATAATGAGCAAAGCTTAACAGCCAAAAACATTTGTAAACCCTAAAGTCATACATGTTAGTGCCTGTGTGTTGTGTGTTTTGCAACAGCCAAACCGCTGTGAGGAGCTTAGTCCTCCCCCAGCAGAAGGGGCCTAGGTGGTTGCTGGCTGCTGTTGTAAAAAAATAAAATAAAATAACACAAGTCAAAAGTCATTATGGGGAAATGAGTCTTTTTTTCAAGCACTCCTCCCCCACCCTATTCAAAATGCATAGAACATTGCCATCTACTGGATGGGAGTGTGAATAGTGACCAACGTGTGATTTTTCAATTTTGCAAATGCCTTTTTTTTACAAATAAAAAAGGCAAATTTACAAATTAACATTTCTTTGTAAAAACCAACACACACGTTACAGTAACTTGTGTTGTGGTTTTTACAAATAAGTAAACCAACCAACCAGTGATTGAAAGTAGACTTATTTTTCCCATAATGCCTTTTGGCATGTGTGTCTGTTAATGCTCAAACCTTCAGAATTAGCACATTACTTTAAAAGATATGTGTGATATTTTCACTTTGTAAAAATGTCAGTTACCGTTAATGTCGATAAACTGTATAAACTTTATGTAACAAATAATTTAATCTCCTAATGTGGTGAGGGCAAATAGTAATTGCAACTTAGCAGCAGGTCTGAAATATTCAGAGGCTGAGTAAAGTATATTATCCTTGTTTTTATATTAGTCCTATGAGCCTATAGCTATTGAAGATTTTTTAATTACATCTTAACAGATAATTATGTCATAGTACTTAGTACAGAACACTCACCCTGGTATCACTTTTCAGTTACATTTAGACAGTTTTAGGCATTACTTAGATTGTGTTTTAGTTTTGGCTATTCATTTATTTATTCTACAAACTGACTGATGTCTCAGTTTTTCTGGCAGCACGCACATCCACGTTGTAAGTCATAAAAATACAGTAGTTGCAATTGTTCTGATCAGTGAGGTTTAGTGCCGTGTGCAGGAGGACCTGGTTTAGCACAGCTACAGCAGCACTCCACTATAAGGCTGGATGGAGAACACAGATGGTACACTGCACATAAATATATATATATATATATATATATATATATATATATATATATATATTTAGGGGTGCTTGAGGACCCCTAAAAATAACTCCACCCCCGATTTGAAGGTCAAAGTCAAAAGGAATCGTGAGGTGCAAAACTGCAGACCAGAGATCTGCACATAATTGTATCATATTGGTGTCTGTAGCCCTGTGGCCCCCAATGTTATACCTCTTGTGATATGTTGCAGCAGGAACAAAATAGAGGAAATATAATGCATTGCAAAAGTATACCCTTTAATATAACACAACTACTTTATAATTTTTGGACATTATTGTTAAAAACAAATCAGGGGATGGACACATTAACATTTCCAAGTCACTGTTTAAGATTTCATTTACATCAAGTCACATCTGGGAGCGTGTGCTGGTGCCACAGTTCACAACATCCACAACACCACAGAACTGCTCGTGATCCCATAGGGCAACCACCCAGGGGGACAACCAGTACATCCACACACCTCCAGAATAACCATCTATCTGCCGCAGTCAGTTGAAAAATCACATCATCTGCAAAGTCAAGGTCAGTAAAACTTTCTTCACCAACAAAAGCTCCTAAGTCACTGGTTTCCACAACCCTACCCAACACCTAGTCCATGCAAATATTGAACAGTGGACAGGGAGCAGAAGGCGAGAACTTCTCCAGATGCATCTGATCTACTTCAACCCAAAATAAATCTCTCTGCATTGATCTGTCTGACTCCTGATGGCTCCTTCAGCTCCCTCTCAGTTTATTTCTGGACATCATCACCAAAATTCTATAACAGCTTGTGTTCTATTAGTACCGGCGGAGGTACAATGTGGTCATTGATTGATTTCTTAGACATGAAGTCAGACTGTTCCAGTCACTGCACAGCAAGTAGCTGGAACTGGATCCTGCAAAGAATAATCCTTTCAAGTCCTTCCCTGGCACAGAGAGCATCCTAACCCTAACCCTGTAGTTGTTGTCATTTACTTTAACCATTAAGAAATACAATGAATATGGTACTGTATCATAAATCTGTCTGGAGCAGGAAGTTCCCATGAACTGAGTGACTGTACAAGAAGGAGAACAGTGAAGGAAGCCTTCAAGACACCCAGACAACTCTAAAGGAGTTATAGACTTCTGGGTTTGAGCATTGCGAAACTATACATAGTGCATTTCTTTTCAGTTAATCCTTTAATATAATTTCTGATGAAAATACTCTCATTAAAAGCCATATTAATTTAATTATTATTAAATGAATTATTAATTTCATTATTAATATTAAATGTAGGTAGGTAGTACATACAGTAGGTAGGAAGGTGGGTAGATTTAACATTTACAGCACTGTTCAGTTTGATAGTAAAAATGATGTGGATTAATCAAACCAAATACTGCCACAACATTCTGCTTCATAATAAAGATGATCTCACCTCATGCTGCTAAAGAGCCTGATACTATGATTGCGGGTGTCTCCAGGGTCACTCTTGTCTGAGGCTCCAGACTGGGACAGGGACAGGCTGGTCACCTCACTGCCCAGCCGAAACCTCGGCTCCAAGTCCAGGAAGCTGTTGTCCCATGGCTCATCCCCTCCCACAAAGGTGGGGTCATGTAGGCTCATGTAGGTTATACTGAGAAGAACAATAATGGAAAATTACTGTTGAAATGATCACAACAAACCACAATCAAAGGAAGTGAGGAAAGTTGGAAAATACTGGTTTATAAACAGACTTGTACGATCATGCAGACAAGCCTTATTAGTCACTACTAGGTGATGGTTTAGTGGTTAAGTGTTTGGCTTGAGACCAGAGGATCCTCGGTTCAAACCCCAGCCTGACCAGAAAATCAGCAAGGGCCCTTGGGTCCCCAATTTACTCCCAGTGTCTAGTGAGTGCCTTGCATGGCAGCACTCACTGTGTGAATGTGTCTGGGTGAATGTAGGGCATCAATGTAAAGCACTTTAAACTTCTGATGTAGATGGAAAAGCACTATATAAATGCAGTTCATTTACCATTAGGATGTGAACTACAATTTTATGATTTATATGGACACTAACTTCTCTAGTTTCAGGGTTATTGAGAAAAGTGAGTGTTTTTGGGATATAGTGACATCATCATGACATCACGTACAAATCAGCATATATCAAACGATTGCTGATTCATATGCACTCTGGAACATCTTTCTAGCTCTCTTTGATTTGAAGTTATTGCAGAAAATGTCCTTTTCAGACTATTCAATAACCTTGACCGACCTTGACTTCTGACCTTCTTATTAATGCTATACCAATGTTATCATCACTGATGGGGAAAACAGCGTTACAATAAACAGCATTACTAACGGCGTTATTCAACCGCATACATGATGGTGAGTAAAGTTTCATGGTAAGCCAACCAGAGACAGAGGAGAGTGGGAGTTCATACACAAATACACATGCACGCACGCATTCGATCATGCACAAACGGCAGAGACACACACAGCATTTTTGTTTCTACAACTCCATAACTCTGTGGGTATGCAATGACATCGATGTGGGCATGACCCTTTCGAAGTTCTCCATTGCATTGGTGGGTGTCGTGCAACGTGACGAACAAGGCAGGAACTTTTTCACCTGCACCGCCACTGTTCCTGGTCATTCTTTTTTCTTTTTTCTGGATTAACTTGTCCCTCAAGCACCTCCACTTCTTTCTACAATCATCAATCTCGAAACCAATGTTAGTTTCCCTCTATGAATTGTAGGCCATCTGAGCATCTTTGCAGTTTTCCAACACCATGTTGTAAAATTGGTCATATTTGCAATTTTTCTGCCAATTCTGATTGAAATGTAATCGGCATGCGCACTGCAAAAATATTTAAATCCATGAAGGTGGACACCCGGGACACTGGTCATGTGATCTGCATAGCTACACGGCCTCTGTCTTTTAGTGAGTGAAAACAAAGCACACTTCTCTGTGTGTTTTGTAGCAGTTTGAGTGATACTGGAGCTGTGTCGCTGGCTGTAGAGCAAATTTAAAAAAAAAAAAATTAGCACCTAAAGCAATTGACATTTTTCTGCTGAGCACAAAGTAACACGGCCACCTGTTTTTAATAACTCCACTCAAATTTAATGGGTAAGATGCTCTCACTCATGAAACAAATGTATGAAATGCAAGTTTGACCAGTACAACTAAGATTTCAAGCTTTCCTTAAGCCTTGCTGAATCAGTAATAGCTGGATCTCTAATCAGAAGCAGCAGGTCCACAATTTATTCATTAACCTCTGTCAAAGTCATTTAAAGATGTCAGTCATGACTCACCTTTCTGCTGATTAAAGTCACTAACTGGGACTCTTGTCCGTTGTCCGTGAACAGTTTCATAGGCTAATAGCACAACCTTAAAATCTGATCTCACAGGGACAGGAAGCCAGTGAAGAGATGCCAAAATGGGTGTAATGTGGTCAAACTTTCTGCTTTGTGTCAAATGTCTGGCTGCAGCATTTTGAACCAGTTGGAGAGCCCTAATGCTAGACTGCGGTAAACCAGAAAATAGAACATTGTAATAATCCAATCTAGAAGAGACAAATGCATGAATCAGGGTCTCAGCCATAGACAGGATGGGACAAATCTTCGCTATATTTCGCAGATGGAAGAAAGCAGTCCTTGTAATATCACTAATGTGGAGGTCAAAGGGCAACAATCAAAAATTGGGTGTAATCAAAAATTATCCCAAGGTTCCTCACTTTGTCAGTATGATGTATGGCACACAAACCTAGGCTAAGCGCTAGCTGGTCAAATTGATGCAGATGTCTCACTGGACCAAGAACCATCATAAAAGTAGGAAGTTACGAGACATCCAGCTTCTCACTGATGCAAGGCAATCTTCTAAGGATTTTATGTGAATGAGATTACCAGCAGTTATTAGCATGTACAATTGAGTATCAGCATAGCAGTGAAAGGCGATCCCAAAATGCCACTGTATATGCGCAAGGGGTGCTATATAAAGGGAGAAAAGCAGGGGGCCTAAGATGGAACCTGTGAAACCCCAAATTTTATGTCACTAAGGTTAGAGGTAGTGTTAGTGTACAAAACACAGTGGGAATGACTGGACAGGTATCACGTCCACCACACAAGGGCACTTCCAGTAATCCTAAAATTACTACATGAACAAAAACATGGAAAAAACATGAACATATCTCACCTGTCCTAGCCACATTACACTGGCTTCCTGTCCAGTACAGGATCCAATTTAAATTATTGTTAATGGTTTTTAAAGCTCTTCATGGCCTGGCTAACTACATAGCTACTGCCATTCATCTTGCTGTTGCTCCCAGGTCTCTGAGATCTTCCAGTAAAGATTTCATTCATGTCCCCCGAACTCACCTCAAGTTAAAAGGGGACAGAGCTTCTGCAGTCGTTGGTCCCCGACTGTGGAACCATCTGCCTCCTGATATTAGAGATGCCCCATCTATTACTGTTTTTAAATCCAAGCTCAAGACACACCTTTTTACACTAGCATTCCCTATTAATTAACTGCTAACTGGTTATGCCATGTTTTGTTATGTTAATGATTGTTGTGTTTGTATCTTGCTGCTGATGTTGTAATCAGTTGTTTTGTTTCTTTGTATATTTCCTGCCTATTTACTTATTTATTTTTAACTATGTACAGCACTTTGGTCAGTGTTTAAATGTGCTTTAGAAATAAATTTTACTTACTTACTTACTTACTAAAGACTGGGCTACTACATCTCTCGGCTGGCTTGGGAACGCCTTGGGGTTCCCCCGGAGGAGCTGGAGGAGGTGTGTGTGGATCGGGAGGTCTGGGCGGCTTTGCTTGAGCTGCTGCCCCCGCGACTCGACTCCGGATAAAGCGGAAGAAAATGGATGGATGGATGGATGGATGGACTTACTTACTAAAATGATTTTCCAGCCTATCAAGTAAAAAATGATGATGATCCATGGTATCAAACACAGCACTGAGTTCTAACAGCACCAGAACCGTAGTGGTGTTTGAGTCCATTGCAAGCAGAAGGTCATTTACCACTTTAATTAATTAGTAAGGTGGCCCACAAGCTGCCGTGAAACCACTTTTTCCAGAATTTTAGAGCAAAATGATAGATTTGACATCGGCCTATAATTTTTCAAAACACTAGGGTCAAGATTAGATTTCTTAAGTAAT
The DNA here is from genome assembly GCF_902500255.1 of Thalassophryne amazonica. Lineage (NCBI taxonomy): Eukaryota > Metazoa > Chordata > Actinopteri > Batrachoidiformes > Batrachoididae > Thalassophryne > Thalassophryne amazonica. Next base: position 100,432,198 of record NC_047112.1, on the reverse strand, counting down.
GATTTAATCACTGCAGATTTGAAACATTTAGGAACAGATCCAGAAGTTAATGAGACATTAACAATTTCCAGCATAGTCGACACAGGTCCTGAAACAGTTTTGTTGGTATAGGATCAAATAAGCAGGTTGTGCTGTTTGTAGACGTTACAAGTTTTGTCAGCACGCCTAGTGAGATACTATCAAATTCTGTAAATCTAGGTAACACCTCAGTGGTAGCACCCACCTCAATAGCAGGGTACAGTGGCTGGGTTAAGGCATGCTGGGATATGCTCAACCTAATGGCTTCTATTTTCTTCTCAAAGTAATCCAAGAAGTCCTGTGCTGAAAAGGGACAGCGACTTATAGGTGGTTGTCCATGAATAAGTATTGTCTCCGTGTCGAACAAGAACTTTGAGTTATGCTTGTTTTTGTTAATCAGATCAGAGTAATAGGCCCGCTTTGTCGGCAGTAGTGCATGCTTATAGTCTAAAATAGCATCACACCACGCAAGGTGGAATACTTCAAATTTGGAGCTATGCCATTTCTGTTCTAAACCTCTAGCCTTCTGCCTGAGGTCACACAAGTAACCACTGAACTAAGGTGACTGTGTTTTAGGAAGGCATGGTTTTCACAAGACCATCTACTGATTGGGGATGCTCCAAACCTGAGGCTAAGATACTAGGCAGTCTACTGAGTTCAGTGCTTTGAGTTCAGTCATAGTTGAGGATTTTATGCATTGCCGCAGTAATAAACAAGGATGTTGTTTCACTAAACATGGAGGCGCAACTGTAAACCTGATTAGTGAGTGGTCAGAGACAACTGCTGCAAGAGGCATGATGTCAGTATTCATAACAGCAATAGCACATGCGAGAACCAAATCCAGGGTACTTCCACTAATGTGTGTCAAGTCTTGAATGCATTGCTGGAATCCTAATACATCCACAAGTTCCATAAATGATTTGCAGAGGGGATCAGAAGGCTTATTTATATGAATGATAAAGTCACCAATAATCAGAATGCTATCTGCACTGATTGACAAGTTAGAGATGAACGCACCAAATTCATCAAAGAATTCACAGTATGGGCCAGCAGACCTACACTCAACAAAAATATAAATGCAACACTTTTGGTTTTGCTCCCATTTTGTATGAGATGAACTCAAAGATCTAAAACTTTTTCCACATATACAATATCACCATTTCCCTCGAATATTGTTCACAAACCAGTCTAAATCTGTGATAGTGAGCACTTCTCCTTTGCTGAGATAATCCATCCCACCTCACAGGTGTGCCATATCAAGATGCTGATTAGACACCATGATTAGTGCACAGGTGTGCCTTAGACTGAGCAGAGAATCAGATCCTCAAACGAATTATTATGTGTATTAAGTTTGCAAAACATATCCCTCTATGATTTTTAAGGACACGTCTATGAAAGCAGGCCACAGTCTCAACTTGATAAATTTCCCTTCCTGAAAATCTACTATCACCACAGTGGGTTCTCTGCACTAAATTCTCCACTAAGCTAGTGGATTCCACACCCACATTTGTCATAAGCCTTGCAGGGTCAGCTATAGTTGTTGTCATTTACATTAAGAAATACAGTATACGGAGTATGGTACAAGCAAAGCCAAATTATATGATCAGAACTTCAGTAGACAAATAGATGAGTGTCAGAAGGGCCAGACAGTGATGTTATACAGTGTGATTCACTGATACACAGTAACTAACATGGATGCAGTTGACATCGTCCCTGAAAGAAGAGTTGAGTGTGGTTTGTGTGAGGAGTTACCCTTCATCCTGAGAGATTCTCAGCAGAGGAGACCTTTCTGTGATGTTGGTTGAGTTTCTTTTCCCTTGGAGAATATTAACCATGCTGAAATTGTGCCTGGGAAAAAAGATTCAACATGTTAAAATTGAAAGAATTAAACTTTAAAAAAGACAGTATCAGGTGTCAGTCCTGCATTGGAACCGTCTGTCAGACACTTGATGACTCACAGGGGCCAAAGCGACAGATGAGCAGCTGGTGACCCCACACCCACCGGGATCATTAACGTGCCTACAGTGACCCTGGGCTTCATCTGTGCATTGTTTTTGTATTTTCTTTTGTCTGATGATATACTGACCTACACTGAAAAAAGAAAATTATTGGACCAACTTAAAAAATATTTATGCCATCTTATTAGTTTGATTTCCACAAACTTAATTCATTTGAGTGTTAACAACTGAAGCAATTTCTTTTGGTTTATTCGTTCTTTGATGTATATTTGATGACGACTATTTTGTTCTGTTCTACAATTTTGCTCAGTAATTGGCACCCGTGAATTGTAAGTCCATGATTTCCAAATTTCTTAAGAAACAAATGCAAATGAACCAATTTTGTATAATCATAATATTTACTAATATAATTTCTTCTTAGTGAACAGCAAATGTGTTCATATCATGAAATAAAAATACAGACACAAAACTGGGCAAAACTAAATTATTACTACCCTTTGTTGAATTTACAGTAAAATCATTACTTTTACAGCCAGCTTACTTTCAGCAGGCAATGGATGAACATAAATGTAACTGAATATGTTTTCAATTATATCAATCAATAGGGCCCCGTCACACTAGAGCACGAATGCTGTACGAATCACAACAGACTTCCTTTTGTACAGCCGTGTACAAACACCCAGAATGTGGTACGGAGCCAGCACGAATGATTTGCGCAATTAGTAGTGCAGTAGCACCTGATTCCAGATGGACTACCCAGAGTGCAGAGTGCAAGTAGAATGCAGACATAAACTATCCCCCACAAAAAATAACAGAATAAAATTTTAAAAGCAACACTGCACGAAACCCCACAATGCTGTGTGCAGGGGGGGGGGAAGTTGCTAGGCCGAGAGCTGTGAATACACAGTTCCTGAGTTGGATCCCCCCCGCACACTCGCCTTCCTGTGTTCCCTCTCTCTCTCTCTCTCGCTGTCTCTTTCTCTGTCTCACACTCTTTCCCTCTCTGTGGAAATTAGAAATTCATGGGGGGGGCTTAGAAGACTGACCGCTGCAGCACCAGAGCCTTGCATGGCTGCCGACCGCTCCCGCTGAATAACAGACCATTACTGCTCGCACCCGCAATGTGTGTTACACTCCCACCCAATCACACCACGGGCCTATCCAGTCCTACCCGCAAATCAAATCAATTTTATTTATATAGCGCCAAATCACAACAAACAGTTGCCCCAAGGCGCTTTATATTGTAAGGCAAAGCCATACAATAATTACAGAAAAACCCCAACGGTCAAAACGACCTCCTATGAGCAAGCACTTGGCGACAGTGGGAAGGAAAAACTCCCTTTTAACAGGAAGAAACCTCCAGCAGAACCAGGCTCAGGGAGGGGCAGTCTTCTGCTGGGACTGGTTGGGGCTGAGGGGAGAGAATCAGGAAAAAGGCATGCTGTGGAGGGGAGCAGAGATCAATCACTAATGATTAAAAGCAGAGTGGTGCATACAGAGCAAAAAGAGGTGAATAAAAAGAAACACTCAGTGCATCATGGGAAACCCCCAGCAGTCTAAGTCTATAGCAGCATAACTAAGGAATGGTTCAGGGTCACCTGATCCAGCCCTAACTATAAGCTTTAGCAAAAAGGAAAGTTTTAAGCCTAATCTTAAAAGTAGAGAGGGTGTCTGTCTCCCTGATCCAAATTGGGAGCTGGTTCCAGAGGAGAGGAGCCTGAAAGCTGAAGGCTCTGCCTCCCATTCTACTCTTACAAACCCTAGGAACTACAAGTAAGCCTACAGTCTGAGAGCGAAGCGCTCTATTGGGGTGATATGGTACTACGAGGTCCCTAAGATAAGATGGGACCTGATTATTCAAAACCTTATAAGTAAGAAGAAGAATTTTAAATTCTATTCTGGAATTAACAGGGAGCCAATGAAGAGAAGCCAATATGGGTGAGATATGCTCTCTCCTTCTAGTCCCTGTCAGTACTCTAGCTGCAGCATTTTGAATTAACTGAAGGCTTTTCAGGGAACTTTTAGGACAACCTGATAATAATGAATTACAATAGTCCAGCCTAGAGGAAATAAATGCATGAATTAGTTTTTCAGCATCACTCTGAGACAAGACCTTTCTAATTTTAGAGATATTTCGCAAATGCAAAAAAGCAGTCCTACATATTTGCTTAATATGCGCATTGTGTTGTGTGGGCCGCTGAAGAGGAGGTACTGTTGGCCCACCACCACCAGATGGCGCCCTGCTTGAAGTGCGGGCTTCAAGCACGAGAGGGCATCATAGCAACCGGGAGTGACAGCTGTCACTCGTCATCAGCACCAGCTGTCACTCATCCACATCACCACCACCATAAAGGCCGGACTGCAACTCCACCTCCCCGCCGAGAAATCAGCAACCTTGGAGGTAATTTCTCTGCTGTATTCACAACGAATAATAATCTGATCTCATTTGCAGCCGTTTTCCTGTGACGTCTTCCTTATCTGCTGTATTGGCGTTTGGTGTGGACTGCGATGGCTTCGCCTCCCACCCCTACCAGATAAGTGGTTTTCACAGGAGCTGTCCGAGTGTGTTATTGGAGGTGGAGGTTCTCCCTCCTTACAGAACACAGACTGTGGGATTACTGAGTGTGCGTACTCACACTCACCTGTGCTGTTTCTGTTCTCTGCCAGCAGTACCAGGTCTGACAGCTGGAGACGGTGACCACCTGGGGACCCAGGACTTGGCGGCTCCGGTGTTCTTCAGATCCGTTGGCGGTGAGGGCCGTGTGGGATCCGGCTCGGTTCTGGACGGGCGTCTCCTATCCTCAAGCCTGCCCACATGTCACCCAACGTGTAATTGACTATAGTCCCAAAACTGATTGTTGTCTGTATTCCGTTGTGCACAATTTACAACATTAAATTGTTACTGTTTGGCTTATCCATTGCCCGTTCTTTTACGCCCCCTGTTGTGGGTCCGTGTTCCTACACTTTCACAACAGGATTTCTCGGCCAGCGTCATGGATCCCGAGGGGCGTCAACCATCGCTTGAACGGCCAATGGAAGAGCGAGGTGCACAGGCGCCAGCAGGAGGCGTGTTAGGTGAGCTGCAGCACATCTTAACCGCTTTTACTGCTCGGTTGGACTTAGTTACCGAGCAGAGCATTATTCTCAATCGAAGGATGGAGGCTCTCACCGCCCAGGTGGAAGCGCATGCTCAGGGCACTGCTGCAGCACCTCGTCCTGCTGACCGAATGCCAGAGACAGACATTCCAGTGGTCGTTCAACGAACGCCCCCACCTTCCCCTGAAGCATACATAAGCCCTCCGGAGCCGTACGGAGGCTGTGTGGAGACGTGCGCGGACTTCTTGATGCAGTGCTCGCTCGTCTTTTCGCAGCGTCCCATCATGTACGCGTCAGATGCTAGCCGGGTGGCTTACGTTCTAAATCTGCTTCGAGGAGAGGCACGCGCCTGGGCTACGGCGCTCTGGGAGCAGAATTCACGGCTCCTAACGATTTACACTGAGTTTGTGAGGGAGTTCCGACAGGTGTTCGACCACCCTCATACAGGCGAGACCGCTTCAAGCGTGCTGCTGTCGATAAGACAGGGGTGTCGGAGCGCAGCGAAGTATGCAGTCGACTTCCGTATCGCGGCAGTGCGAGCCGGCTGGAATGCTGTTGCGCTCCATGCTGCCTTTGTAAACGGACTGTCTCTGGTCCTTAAGGAGCACCTGGTGGCGAAGGACGAGCCGCGGGATTTAGACGGGCTTATCGACCTGGTTATACGGTTAGACAACCGATTAACAGAACACGATGGGAGCGAGATGAAGGGCATGGTCAGGCACAAGCCGTCCCTCTTCCTCCCGGGTCCGAAAGAGAGCCGACTTCCCCACGCTCCACAGCCAGGGCTCTCCACATGACGACAGCTCCCCCTGCTGACGTTGCTATGGAAACAAGCAGGGCCAAAAAGCGATCAGATCAGAGACAAAGGAGACTGATCCGTGGAGAGTGTTTTCTCTGCAGCTCAACCGAGCACACACAGAGAGAATGCCCCAAACGGTCAAAACAGCAGCACTCGTCCTTAGAGACTGGGCTAAGGGTGGGTCACAATACACACGCGGGGAGACCCCGAAAATCTGCACGTATCCCAGTCACGATCCTGAGTGGGGATCTAACCCTTCACGCCCCAGCACTGGTGGACACGGGGTCAGAGGAGAATCTGCTGGATAGCAGATGGGCAAAGGAGGTTGGGCTCCCACTAGTGGCCTTACCGTCACCATTGTCGGTACGGGCACTAGATGGCACCCTTCTTCCACTAATCACACATCAGACACAGCCAGTGACAATGGTTGTGTCTGGAAATCACAGGGAGGAGATTGTGTTTTATGTAACACCTTCTACCTCCCGAGTGATTTTGGGTTTTCCATGAGTGTTAAAACACAATCCCCGGATTGATTGGCCGTCTGGGGTTGTGGTTCAGTGGAGCGAAACCTGCCACCGGGAGTGTTTAGGATCCTCGGTTCCACCCGGTGTGACAGCTAAGGAGGAGGTTTTAGTCCCCCCCAATCTGGCGGCTGTGCCAGCCGAGTACCATGACCTTGCTGACGTCTTCAGCAAGGATCTGGCACTCTCGCTGCCCCCACACCGTCCGTACGATTGTGCCATTGATTTGATACCAGGCGCTGAGTACCCATCCAGCAGGCTGTACAACCTCTCACGTCCGGAACGCGAATCAATGGAGACCTACATCTGGGACTCGTTAGCTGCCGGGTTGATCCGGAACTCCACCTCCCCGATGGGTGCTGGTTTCTTTTTTGTGGGCAAGAAGGACGGCGGACTCCATCCATGCATTGATTACAGAGGGCTGAACGAGATTACGGTTCGCAACTGATACCCGTTACCTCTGTTGGATTCAGTGTTTACGCCCTTGCATGGAGCCCAAATTTTCACTAAATTGGATCTTAGGAATGCTTATCACCTGGTTCGGATCCGGGAGGGAGACGAGTGGAAGACGGCATTTAACACCCCGTTAGGTCACTTTGAGTACCTGGTCATGCCGTTCGGCCTCACCAATGCGCCCGCGACGTTCCAAGCGTTGGTTAATGACGTCTTGCGGGACTTCCTGCATCGGTTTGTCTTCATATATCTAGACGATATACTCATCTTTTCTCCGGATCCTGAGACCCATGTCAAGCATGTACGTCAGGTCCTACAGCAGTTGTTGGAGAACCAGCTGTTTGTGAAGGGCGAGAAGTGCGAGTTCCACCGCACTTCTTTGTCCTTCCTGGGGTTCATAATCTCCTCCAACTCCGTCGCCCCTGATCCGGCCAAGGTCACGGCGGTGAGAGATTGGCCCCAACCAACAAACCGTAGGAAACTGCAACAGTTCCTCAGTTTTGCAAATTTCTATCGGAGGTTCGTCAAGGGCTACAGTCAGGTAGTTAGCCCCCTGACAGCCCTGACCTCCACAAAAGTCCCCTTCACCTGGTCAGATCGGTGCGAAGCCGCGTTTAGGGAGTTGAAACGCCGGTTCTCGACTGCACCAGTTCTGGTGCAGCCCGATCCCAATCGCCAGTTTGTAGTTGAAGTGGACACCTCTGACTCAGGGATAGGAGCCGTGCTAACCCAGAGCGGGGAGTCCGACAAGGTTCTCCATCCATGTGCCTACTTTTTCCGCAGGTTGACCCCGGCCGAAAGGAACTATGATGTCGGCAACAGGGAACTTCTTGCGGTGAAGGTGGCTCTTGAGGAGTGGAGACACCTGTTGGAGGGAGCATCAGTACCATTTACGGTTTTCACGGACCATCGGAACCTGGAGTACATTCAGACCGCCAAGCGTCTGAACCCCAGGCAAGCCCGCTGGTCACTGTTCTTCAGGCGTTTTGACTTTCGGATCACCTACCGCCCCGGGACGAAAAACCAACAATCTGACGCCCTGTCCCGGGTGCATGAAGAGGAGGTCAAGACCGAGCTGTCAGACCCGACGGAAACCATCATCCCCGAGTCCACTGTTGTGGCCACCCTCACCTGGGACGTGGAGAAGACCGTCCGGGAGGCCCTGACACGGAGCCCGGACCCGGGGACAGGTCCGAAGGACAAATTGTACGTCCCACCAGAGGCCAGGGCTGCGGTCCTTGACTTCTGTCACAGTTCCAAGCTCTCTTGTCATCCAGGGGTGCGAAGGACCGTGGTAGTGGTCCAGCAGCGCTTCTGGTGGGCGTCTATGGAAGCCGACATCCGGGAGTATGTCCAGGCCTGCACCACCTGTGCCAGGGGCCCACCACAAGGCCCAAGGCCTCCTCCAGCCTCTGCCCGTGCCTCATCGCTCCTGGTCTCACATCGGCCTGGACTTTGTCACGGGCCTCCCGCTGTCCCAGGGCATGACTACCATCCTCACGATAGTGGACCGGTTCTCCAAGGCGGCCCACTTCGTGGCCCTCCCGGAGCTCCCGATGGCCCAGGAGACTGCAGACCTCCTGGTCCACCATGTCGTGCGTCTGCATGGGATTCCATCGGACATTGTCTCGGATCGTGGTCCTCAGTTCTCCTCCCAGGTTTGGAGGAGCTTCTGCAGGGAACTGGGGGCCACCGTGAGTCTCTCGTCCGGGTACCATCCCCAGACGAACGGGCAGGCAGAGCGGACGAATCAGGAACTGGAACAGGCCCTCCGCTGCGTGACCTCCGCGCACCCGGCGGCCTGGAGTGACCATCTGGCCTGGATCGAGTACGCTCATAATAGCCAAGTATCGTCTGCTACCGGCCTCTCCCTGTTTGAGGTGTGTTTGGGGTACCAGCCCCCATTGTTCCCGCTAGTGGAGGGAGAGGTCGGGGAGCCCTCGGTCCAGGCCCATCTGAGGAGGTGCCGTCGGGTGTGGCGTACCACCCGCTCTGCCCTGCTCAAAGCCCGGACGAGGGCCAAGAACCATGCAGACCGCCGGCGTGCCCCGGCCCCTACGTATCAGCCTGGGCAGGAGGTTTGGCTTTCCACGAAAGACATTCCCCTGCAAGTGGAATCCCCGAAGTTAAAGGACAGATACATTGGACCTTTCACCATACTCAAGACCCTCAGTCCAGCCGCAGTGAAGCTGGCAGCTTCAGCTTCACTGTGGATACATCCGGTTTTCCATGTGTCACGTATCAAGCCTCACCACGTTTCACCCCTCTGTGCCCCCGGACCGGCGCCGCCTCCTGCCCGGATCATCGACGGGGAGCCGGCTTGGACCGTGCGCCGGCTCCTGGACGTCCGTTGGAAGGGCCGGGGTTCCAGTATTTGGTGGACTGGGAGGGGTATGGACCCGAAGAACGCTCCTGGGTGAAGAGGAGCTTCATCCTGGACCCAGCCCTCCTGGCCGACTTCTACCGGCGGCACCCGGACAAGCCTGGGGTCCTGTTGTGTGGGCCGCTGAAGAGGAGGTACTGCTGGCCCACCACCACCAGATGGCACCCTGCTTGAAGTGTGGGCTTCAAGCACGAGAGGGTGTCATAGCAACCGGGAGTGACAGCTGTCACTCGTCATCAGCACCAGCTGTCACTCATCCACATCACCACCACCATAAAGGCCGGACTGCAACTCCACCTCCCCGCCGAGAAATCAGCAACCTTGGAGGTAATTTCTCTGCTGTATTCACAATGAATAATAGTCTGATCTCATTTGCAGCCGTTTTCCTGTGACGTGTTCCTTATCTGCTGTATTGGCGTTTGGTGTGGACTGCGACGGCTTCGCCTCCCACCCCTACCAGATAAGTGGTTTTCACAGGAGCTGTCCGAGTGTGTTATTGGAGGTGGAGGTTCTCCCTCCTTAGAGAACACAGACTGTGGGATTACTGAGTGTGCGTACTCACACTCACCTGTGCTGTTTCTGTTCTCTGCCAGCAGTACCAGGTCTGACAGCTGGAGACGGTGACCACTTGGGGACCCAGGACTTGGTGGCTCCGGTGTTCTTCAGATCCGTTGGCGGTGAGGGCCGTGTGGGCTCGGTTCTGGACGGGCGTCTCCTATCCTCAAGCCTGCCCACACGTCACCCAACGTGTAATTGACTATAGTCCCAAAACTGATTGTTGTCTGTATTCCGTTGTGCACAATTTACAACATTAAATTGTTAATGTTTGGCTTATCCATTGCCCGTTCTTTTACGCCCCCTGTTGTGGGTCCGTGTTCCTACACTTTCACAACACACTGAATGACATATCCTGATCAAAAATGACTCCAAGATTTCTCACAGTATTACTAGACGTCAGGATAATGCCATCCAGAGTAAGGATCTGGTTAGACACCATGTTTCTAAGATTTTTGCAGCCAAGTACAATAACTATAGTTTTATCTGATTTTATTATCCATGTCTTTATGTCTGAAAGACATTCCTGCAGTTTAACTAATTGGTGTGTGTCCTCTGGCTTCATGGATAGATAAAGCTGGGTATCATCTGCGTAACAATGAAAATTTAAGCAATGCTTTCTAACAGGGGTGTCACGATGTCGATATTTCATCGAAATCAATCGAAATTACGTCATGGTCTCGAGCCTCAAAGTCAAAAAGGGGATCGATGATCCCGCCCCCTAAGCTACGCAAGCACGCACGCGACGCAGTACACTGTAGCGGACGCCGCTAGTTTGCTAACCTGCAGAGTATGTCACCATGGCAAATGCAGATAAGGACGCCTTACTGGAGCTGGAAGCCGCCCCTGCTTCTCTTAAATCAGTAGTATGGAAATATTTTGCATTCGCTGTGTTATGTCGACAGCGTTCGCGTTGTCGACAAGAAGACAACAGTGAGTAAAATGTGCCACACGCGTGTGCCTTACCCGGCTACAGGAAACACAATGAACATGGCTGGACACATTCGCCGTCATCACAAAGATGTTGATTTGGCTGGAAAAACATCATCATTGGTCCAGCCAACTACTGACTCTTCGTTTGTAATGAAACTTGCACAGACCTCAGCTCGCGCTAAAGCAATAACTAATGCTATAGGGCTATTCATAGCAGCAGACCTGCAGCCTTATTCAGTGGTGGAAAACGCTGGGTTTAAACATTTAATTAGTGTACTTGAGTCGCGCTACAGTATTCCCAGCAGATCGCATCTTACAACCAAATTGTTGCCCTCCATGTTATGAAGATGCTAAAGAAAAAGTTTTGAGGGGTCTAAGCACTGCGGAGTTAGTTGCCATAACAACAGATGGCTGGACCTCAAGAGCAACTGAGAGCTATATTACAGTGACAGCACACTACGTCAATAATGATTGGGAGATTGAAAGTCCAGTACTTCAAACTCGCCCTATCTATGAATTGGATTGGATTGTCACCGCATATAGGGTGTTTTGCACACACAGTAAACCTGGCATCCCAGAAGGGGTTGGGAGTAAACCAGATTTCTCGTCTTTTGAGCAAAGTCAGGAGAGTCGTCACCTTCTTTCATAAGAGCACGACTGCAGCAGTTGTCTTAAAGCCAAACAAGAGATACTCCAGCTTCCTCCTCACAAGCTGATTCAAGACGTCACTACAAGGTGGAACTCCAGCTATGACATGCTCAAATGCTACTTAGAGCAACAAGCTGCTGTTTATTCTGCACTCACAGAAAAAGATGTTAAAAAGAATTCCAAAGATCTCATCACACTCTCTGATCAAGATGTGACTGCTCTGGAGGATGTGGTTGAGGTTCTGAAGCCCATAAAAACAATCACAACTCTATTGAGCTCAGAACAGCAGCCCACTGTGTCTATGATCCTGCCACTCAAACACTCCATTCTCACAACAATGAAACATAGTGGCACAGATTCACAGATTGTGAAGGATGTTAAATCTGCTATAGCAACCAACATTGAAGGGAGGTATTCAGATCCCAGTCTTCAACAGTTCCTGAATGAGAGCACTGCCTTGGACCCTCGGTTGAAGTCTTTACCCCATCTGGATGACCCCTCTCGGAAAGAGATATTCAACAGTCTGGCATCCCACACAGGTATGTGACCAATTGAAATTCATATGATGAAATGTCAGCTATTAATAGTGATGCAAATTTATCTTGTAATTGAAATACTGATACATTTATAAATTTATATTCTTTTTTAGACTCAGGCCTCAGGAAAAGGGACCAGCCAATACCATGCAGAGAACCCAGAAACTGCAGCATCCAGTGAAGGCAGCCCCCCAGCAAAGAGAATCACACTCAGTGAACTGTTTGGTGACTTTTATAGCACAGCCTCCACTACATCAACAACACCAAAATCATGGCCTGATGTTGTCAAGGAGGAGATTGAGCTATACAGGATGGCAAAAGTAATTTCTGTGGATGCAAATCCACTGAAATGGTGGAAAAACAATGAGCATCAGTACCAAATTTGTCCAAGCTTTCCAAACATTATCTTGCTGTGCAAGCAACAAGTGTAGCAAGTGAGAGAGTGTTCTCCACAGCAGGGGACATTGTGACTGCTCATAGAGCAGCCCTTTCTCCAGAGAATGTGGACATTCTCATCTTAAACAAAAACTTGAAAATATAAAAAATAACCGTTGTCTTGTCTAGCCACAAATATGTTAATACTTTTGGTATCTTAAGGAGCATCTTTCTCTTATATAAGTTTTTTTTTTTTTTATTATTATTTTGTTACGTTGCACATTGCTATTTTAATAGTGCACACTGCTGCTACCAAAAAAAGCCACTAGATGGCAGCTACCCTCTATGACCTCTAATTTTTGTTATTATTGTTAAGTTTGTTTTTGTTGTTCCACTTGACTGAGAAGATTGTTACATTATATCTTAATTAAATTATTAAAATTTTACCATTAGTGCCTAATGTGATGTATTACAAAAAGTATCACTTATACCAAGCCCACCTGTGATGAATCAAACCAATGACTGATCATAGACTAATCTAAAACTGGCATACGCCTCTCTGTTGTAAGAAAAAGAAAATCGAGAATCGAATCGAATTGTGACCCTAAAATCAAAAATAAAATCAAATCGAGGATTTGGAGAATCGTGACACCCCTACTTTCTAATAATACTGCCTAAGGGAAGCATGTATAAAGTGAATAAAATCGGTCCTAGCACAGAACCTTGTGGAACTCCATAATTAACCTTAGTCTGTGAAGAAGACTCCCCATTTACATGAACAAATTGTAATCTATTAGATAAATATGATTCAAACCACCGCAGTGCAGTGCCTTTAATACCTATGGCATGCTCTAATCTCTGTAATAAAATTTTATGGTCAACAGTATCAAAAGCTGCACTGAGGTCTAACAGGATGAGCACAGAGATGAGTCCACTGTCTGAGGCCATAAGAAGATCATTTGTAACCTTCACTAATGCTGTTTCTGTACGATGATGAATTCTGAAACCTGACTGAAACTCTTCAAATAGACCATTCCTCTGCAGATGATCAATTAGCTGTTTTACAACTACCCTTTCAAGAATTTTTGAGAGAAAAGGAAAGTTGGAGATTGGCCTATAATTAACTAAGATAGCTGGGTCAAGTGATGGCTTTTTAAGTAATGGTTTAATTACTGCCACCTTAAAAGCCTGTGGTACATAGCCAACTAATAAAGATAGATTGATCATATTTAAGATCGAAGCATTAATTAATGATAGGGCTTCCTTGAGCAGCCTGGTACGAATGGGGTCTAATAGACATGTTGATGGTTTGGAGGAAGTGACTAATGAAAATAACTCAGAACAATCAGAGAGAAAGAGTCTAACCAAATACCAGCATTACTGAAAGCAGCCGAACATAAAGATATGTCTTTAGGATTGTTATGAATAATTTTTTCTCTAATAGTTAAAATTTTATTTGCAAAGAAAGTCATGAAGTCATTACTAGTTAAAGTTAAAGGAATACTCGGCTCAATAGAGCTCTGACTCTTTGTCAGCCTGGCTATAGTGCTGAAAAGCAACCTGGGGTTGTTCTTATTTTCCTCAATTAGTGATGAATAGTAAGATGTCCTAGCTTTACGGGGGGCTTTTTTTTATAGAGCAACAGACTCTTTTTCCAGGCTAAATGAAGATCTTCTAAATTAGTGAGATGCCATTTCCTCTCTAGCTTACGGGTTATCTGCTTTAAGCTGCAAGTTTGTGGGTTATACCAAGGAGTCAGGGACTTCTGATTTAAGGCTCTCTTTTTCAGAGGAGCTATAGCATCCAAAGTTGTGCTCAATGAGGATGTAAAGCTATTGACGAGATAATCTATCTCACTCACAGAGTTTAGGTAGCTACTCTGCACTGTGTTGGTATATGGCATTGAAGAACATAACAAAGAAGGAATCATATCCTTAAACCTAGTTACAGTGCTTTCAGAAAGACTTCTACTGTAATGAAACTTATTCCCCACTGCTGGGTAGTCCATTAAAGTAAATGTAAATGTTATTAAGAAATGATCAGACAAAAAGGGGTTTTCAGGGAATACTGTTAAGTCTTCAGTTTCTATACCATATGTCAGAACAAGATCTAAGGTATGGTTAAAGTGGTGGGTGGCCTCATTTATATTTTGAGCGAAGCCAACTGAGTCTAATAATAGATTAAATGCATTGTTGAAGCTGTCATTCTCAGCATCTATGTGGATGTTAAAATCGCCCACTATAATTATCTTATCTGAGCTAAGCACTAAGTCAGACAAAAGGTCTGAAAAATCACAAAGAAACTCAAAGTAACGACCAGGTGGACGATAGCTAATAACAAATAAAACTGTTTTTTGAGACTTCCAATTTGGATGGAAAAGACTAAGAGTCAAGCTTTCAAATGAATTAAAGCTCTGTCTGGGTCTTTGATTAATTAATAAGCTGGAGTGGAAGATTGCTGCTAATCCTCCGCCTCGACCCGTGCTTCAAGCATTTTGATAGTTAGTGTGACTCTGTGGTGTTGACTCATTTAAACTAACATATTCATCCTGCTGTAACCAGGTTTCTGTAAGGCAGAATAAATCAATATGTTGATCAATTATTATATCATTTACTAACAGGGACTTAGAAGAGAGAGACCTAATATTTAATAAACCACATTTAACTGTTTTAGTCTTTGGTGCAGTTGAAGGTGCTATATTATTTTTTCTTTTTGAACTTTTATGCTTAAATAGATTTTTACTGGTTATTGGTGGTCTGGGAGCAGGCACCGTCTCTACGGGGATGGGGTATTGGGGGGATGGCAGGGGGAGAGAAGCTGCACAGAGGTGTGTAAGACTACAACTCTGCTTCCTGGTCCCAACCCTGGATAGTCACGGTTTGGAGGGTTTAATAAAATTGGCCAGATTTCTAGAAATGAGAGCTGCTCCATCCAAAGTGGGATGGATGCCGTCTCTCCTAACAAGACCAGGTTTTTCCCAGAATCTTTGCCAATTATCTATGAAGCCCACCTCATTTTTCGGACACCACTCAGACAGACAGCAATTCAGGGAGAACATGCGGCTAAACATGTCACTCCCGGTCCGATTGGGGAGGGCCCAGAGAAAACTAAAGAGTCCGACATTGTTTTTGCAAAGTTACACACTGATTCAGTATTAATTTTAATGACCTCCAATTGGCGTAACTGGGTGTCATTACTGCCGACGTGAATTACAATCTTACCAAATTTACACTTAGCCTTAGCCAGCAGCCATGAAACGCTGAGAATTTATGCACGTATAATAGAGCTGCATTCATTCTGTGTCTCCCCCCGTGTTGCAGGGTAAAACACATCATTTAGGCCATTAATAACATGATTCATGTAGTTGAAAGTTTCAATCCCCTGTCCTGTATGTGCTTTGAAACTGCTCAGGAATAATGCGACGATTTGGATGTTTACATGTAGTTTAAAGACAGTCTCATGTGACAAGTAACATGCAGTGACCGAGCTGTCACATGAGACCATGAATGCAGCACATTGCTGCTAGCTTGCTCCCTTTCTCTCTCTCTCGCCCACTCTCTCTACTAACAGGTGAGATGTGTGGATGAAGCAGGCACACGCACACACAGCACTGCGATCAGCTGTTATCCCGGTCGGAGTAACAGAAGCAGGAACCCTGGTGGTTACCGGTTGCCTGTACAAAGCGTCGGTGTCCCAGAGGCACTCGGCCTCTTCACGGCTTTGAGATGCACTGATGTTGACACAGTGCCTGTAATCACGATAAAATGTCGGGATTGAGCAAGTAATCACACATCCAGTGACAGTCCAACTCATGTGTCAGAGGATTCATCTGAATTATCATGCCATCACGGCAGTTAGATCCCAGCCGCACAGCCGCAGTGTGCGTCAGCGCGTCACGGAGACATGCGACTAGCTGTGACATACGAAAATAAAAGAAAAGCTGTGAACATAATGTTCACGTCTAGTGCACATGACGATTGCGACTTTGCACATTACAGTATTTTCTTTGTGCACCAAACAAGATATGGGGGTGGGGAGGGGGTGGTTCTGGCTCATTGGGGGCACAATCAGCATGTGCCAATGTGATCAGACTGCTCCAAATGCTGGTGAGTAGCCATTTCACATGCCAGTTCATATGTCATTTGGGCTAGCAGTCACACAACAGTACGACCACTGTGCAAATATTCCCCAGTTTGAATGCAGCACACCAATAGTGTGCATGCTCTCTACATTTGTGCTGGCCTGCCAATTTGGCATATTTCCCTGAGTGCCATACGAATGCTGTCCAAGGTATTCCAATGTAGCTTAAATGCAGCATGAATTGCATGTTGTTCGAATATCTATTTGTACAGCATTCGTGCAATTCGTGCTAGAGGCCAAATGCAGTTTGATTGCAGGTCGAATTGCACAAATGAAGTTTGAATGTCCATTCCTACAGCAGTACAAATGCAATACTACTGATTCCAGTGCCGTTCGAGTGTTTTCCAGCATGAGCTACACACGAATGTGGTGACTGCTGTCGCAATGCTGTAAGAGGCCTTCGAATGCAGTTCGAATACAGCACCATTTGCACAAATGTCATTCGAAAGTCAATTTGTATGGCATTCATGCAATTCCTGCTCTAGTGTGATGGGGGTATTAAGAAACACATACAGTATGGTACAAAAATTAACTATCCAATGAGACTCTTGAGGGAAGCCAACAAGACACCATGACAACTGACGAAGACTGATATGCTTCTGTTGCTGCGAATGGAAAAACTTCAAGGTGGAGCAGGTAAGAACTTTAATCCACGAAAACAGATCAAATCTAGGGTTACGTCTCCCATGTGCCTTCTGGCAAAGTGACCATGTAATTTCACATTTTCTTTTAAAGAAATCCTTTTTGGATCCTAATTATTATTATATTATGCTTATTTACAAGTGATGCTCCTCATCCTAGTTTCTTTTAGTAACGTTTGATACAAAGTCATTCTAGCGGTACCCAAAGATCCTCCAAAAAGACCTAGTACCAAAAACATCCAGTCATCACTTTAGGTCACTGATTAGCATCCAAGTCTCACAACCATACAGCAAGACATGCAGCACCAAAACCCTAAAGACTTGGACCTTTCTTTGCTTGCAAAGAAATTGCATACCAAACACCTCTGTCCAATGACCTCATGACCCAAAAGCTCTTCCCAAACGCCTCTCGATCTCAAAGGCAGAGGACCCAGAGACATGTAGTTGTATGTCAGTGAATGTCTCAACAAGTTCAACTCTTTCACCACATACAGATACATTTCTGATGACTGAATCCAGGAAGTCATTAAAAGCCTTAGTCTTAGTCTTCATCCAGAACAATCTCAAACCCAGACATTCAGATTCTTCATTCGGTTTCTCAAGTGCTGCAATCAGAGTATCCATTGATTCTGCAAAGATCACAACAGTCTCTGCCTCGCTCCACACAGCACTCACAGTTTCTGTGTATAGGCTGGCTGTGATGTCCACTTGCAAACAAACTAACTCACAAACTCGCAGCTTAAAGCAGATAACCCGTAAGTTGGAGAGGAAATGGCGTCTCACTAATTTAGAAGATCTTCACTTAGCCTGGAAAAAGAGTCTGTTGCTCCATAAAAAAAGCCCTCCGTAAAGCTAGGACATCTTACTACTCATCACTAATTGAAGAAAATAAGAACAACCCCAGGTTTCTTTTCAGCACTGTAGCCAGGCTGACAAAGAGTCAGAGCTCTATTGAGCCAAGTATCCCTTTAACTTTAACTAGTAATGACTTCATAACTTTCTTTGCTAATAAAATTTTAACTATTAGAGAAGAAATTACTCATAACCATCCCAAAGACATATCGTTATCTTTGGCTGCTTTCAGTGATGCCGTTATTTGGTTAGACTCTTTCTCTCAGATTGTTCTGTCTGAGTTATTTTCATTAGTTACTTCATCCAACCATCAACATGTCTATTAGACCCCATTCCTACCAGGCTGCTCAAGGAAGCCCTACCATTATTTAATGCTTCGATCTTAAATATGATCAATCTATCTTTATTAGTTGGCTATGTACCACAGGCTTTTAAGGTGGCAGTAATTAAACCATTACTTAAAAAGCCATCACTTGACCCAGCTATCTTAGCTAATTATAGGCCAATCTCCAACCTTCCTTTTCTCTCAAAAATTCTTGAAAGGGTAGTTGCAAAACAGCTAACTGATCATCTGCAGAGGAATGGCCTATTTGAAGAGTTTCAGTCAGGTTTTAGAATTCATCATAGTACAGAAACAGCATTAGTGAAGGTTACAAATGATCTTCTTATGGCCTCAGACAGTGGACTCATCTCTGTGCTTGTTCTGTTAGACCTCAGTGCTGCTTTTGATACTGCTGACCATAAAATTTTATTACAGAGATTAGAGCATGCCATAGGTATTAAAGGCACTGCGCTGCTGTGGTTTGAATCATATTTATCTAATAGATTACAATTTGTTCATGTAAATGGGGAATCTTCTTCACAGACTAAGGTTAATTATGGAGTTCCACAAGGTTCTGTGCTAGGACCAATTTTATTCACTTTATACATGCTTCCCTTAGGCAGTATTATTAGACGGCATTGCTTAAATTTTCATTGTTACGCAGATGATACCCAGCTTTATCTATCCATGAAGCCAGAGGACACACACCAATTAGCTAAACTGCAGGATTGTCTTACAGACATAAAGACATGGATGACCTCTAATTTCCTGCTTTTAAACTCAGATAAAACTGAAGTTATTGTACTTGGCCCCACAAATCTTAGAAACATGGTGTCTAACCAGATCCTTACTCTGGATGGCATTACCCTGACCTCTAGTAATACTGTGAGAAATCTTGGAGTCATTTTTGATCAGGATATGTCTTCAAAGCGCATATTAAACAAATATGTAGGACTGCTTTTTTGCATTTACGCAATATCTCTAAATTAGAAAGGTCTTGTCTCAGAGTGATGCTGAAAAACTAATTCATGCATTTATTTCCTCTAGGCTGGACTATTGTAATTCATTATTATCAGGTTGTCCTAAAAGTTCCCTGAAAAGCCTTCAGTTAATTCAAAATGCTGCAGCTAGAGTACTAACGGGGACTAGAAGGAGAGAGCATATCTCACCCATATTGGCCTCTCTTCATTGGCTTCCTGTTAATTCTAGAATAGAATTTAAAATTCTTCTTCTTACTTATAAGGTTTTGAATAATCAGGTCCCATCTTATCTTAGGGACCTCAAAGTACCATATCACCCCAATAGAGCGCTTTGCTCTCAGACTGCAGGCTTACTTGTAGTTCCTAGGGTTTGTAAGAGTAGAATGGGAGGCAGAGCCTTCAGCTTTCAGGCTCCTCTCCTGTGGAACCAGCTCCCTATTCAGATCAGGGAGACAGACACCCTCTCTACTTTTAAGATTAGGCTTAAAACGTCCTTTTTGCTAAAGCTTATAGTTAGGGCTGGATCAGGTGACCCTGAACCATCCCTTAGTTATGCTGCTATAGACTTAGACTGCTGGGGGGTTCCCATGATGCACTGAGTGTTTCTTTCTCTTTTTGCTCTGTATGCACCACTCTGCATTTAATCATTAGTGATTGATCTCTGCTCCCCTCCACAGCATGTCTTTTCCTGGTTCTCTCCCTCAGCCCCAACCAGTCCCAGCAGAAGACTGCCCCTCCCTGAGCCTGGTTCTGCTGGAGGTTTTTTCCTGTTAAAAAGGAGTTTTTCCCTTCCCATTGTCGCCAAGTGCTTGCTCACAGGGGGTCGTTTTGACCGTTGGGGTTTTTACGTAATTATTGTATGGCCTTGCCTTACAATATAAAGCACCTTGGGGCAACTGTTTGTTGTGATTTGGCGCTATATAAATAAAATTGATTGAATTGATTGAATGTGAGGGAGCATCAGCTCCGACATTTTGACCATGTGGCCCGTTGTGCATGATCTAGCACGGAGGTGCCTGAGTGTTGAGGACTCCAGTGGCTGCAGAAGGTCAAGGGCACATCCACATTTCACCTGACAGATAGATGGTTATTTTAGCAATGTGGGAATGGACCAGTTGTCTGCAAGGTGGTTACCATCCAGGAGCCTAGGTGGCTCCATGTTGTTGTAGATGTTGAAAGCATGCAGTTATTTAAATTGATGATGTAACCATATTTACTTTTACTCGATCATTATTATAATTTTAATGGTTAAGGTACTTGATTTAAAGACATTTAAATGGTTTGGCCCAATTATTTCTTCAAAATGTTTGAGTTTAATTAAGTTTTACATTGTGGTTAATTGAACTGTATTAAAAGCTTGATGCAACTATAATTACTTTGTGTATAAAATATGTATTTACTTTAGCTCATGTTGAAGATTTTATGTTTATTTTTACAGTAACACTGAGCAGATAATTATATTTGTTTGAAGAAGCCTGAATTTTTAGCATTTTGTTTGGATGTCAGAAAAAAATGAAACATATATATTAAACATATTTCACCTGAAAAACTATATATCCACACTGGCTTGGAGATAATCAACTTTCTGTATCACAATATTTTTAATCCGCTGTTTACTACCTCATCAAGTACACTGAGAACTCATTATTACTTTGAAAATGAGGTCAATGTGAGAGTAGTTACATTTTTGTCATTATTTGTGGGCTGTTGTGTAGTTTAGGATTGTGGCTTCATTTAAATAGAAATGGGTTCTGTCTCTTTCTTTAAACCTTGAGTGGATTTGCTGTGTCGTGTTACTAATGAATGAATACAAATTGAATTCTTTGTGCAGCTGTTGGATTAGAAGTTGTCAGAAATGTGTTGCAGAGCGCAGATGGGTGCTTTGACTAAAGGATGAAGCACGGGTTCTGGATAAAGGAGCAGATTACATCAGGGAGTCCATTAATCTTCCTCAACACTCTTATACAACTAGAAAGAGATTTACTGTGTGTCTATAAATGGTTTCTGCCTCATAGTCACCAGTAAAATAGCAAATCATGCAACATTTCCCCCCTCTTTTGTCACTCTTAAAAAGGAAAGGTCAGGTCTGAGAGCATGCGTCTTTCCCACGTGTTGCCACGTTTTACCACACTATGGAACAGCTTTAGGTCCCAGATGGGAGCTACCACAATCAATCCACCTGTCAAAAATAACCATGTATCTTCTGCAGCCAGGTGAAATGTGGGTGTGAGCTTGTCCATCTCCATCTACTGACATCCTTAACACTGAGGCACCTGCATGAATGGGTCATGACCAGATAAATGCGCTGCATGGTGAAAATGTCAGAGCTGATGTTCCCTTACAATGCAATTGACATTCCGAGTCTCCTTAAGTAAATATTTGTTTGACACAAAGTCATCCCAACGGTACCCAAGATTCTCTGAAGTCACCTAGTGAATATTTCTGTCCAGTGATCCCATGACTTCCATTAGCTCTTCCCAAGTGTCTCTTAATCTTAAAGGCTGAGGACCCAGAGATGTGAATGTAACTGCCGAGATAAATGAATGTCTCTACAAGTTCAACACTTTCACTACATACAGATACACTTCTGATGGCCAAGACCAGGAACCTGATGAAAACTCAGTCCAGGACAATCACAAACGAAGACACTCAGGATTGTTCAGTCAGGATATCCATTGATTAGATTATATTAGATTAAACAGACTTCTTCTATTGATCCCTTGGGAAGACTCCTTCAGGGAAATTGAGGTTCCAGCAGCATTGTATAGCAGCACACAAAGAAGCACACAAAGTATGAAAAGTGAAAAAATAAAATGTTTGCAAATATAAATACCAGAAATACTGCTTGCTGCTGGTTCACTGGGTACTACTGTTCCTCTCCTTCCCATCCTCTGTCTTCCTATTACTCTTCCTCCCCCCAAATGAAGAGTTGTACAGTCTGATAGCCTGAAGGACAAAGGAGTTTTTCAGTCTGTTGGTGCTGCATTTGGAAAGGAGCAGTCTGTGGCTTAAGAGGCTCCTCTGGTTGCTGGCTCCTCTGGTTGCAGAGGATGACTGGCATCATCCATAACGTCCAGCAGTTTGTCCAGTGTTCTCTTCTCTATCACCATCACCAGAGAGTCCAGCTTCATGCCAACCACAGAGCTAGCCCGCCTGATCAGTTTGTCCAGCCTGGATGCGTCTTCCTTGGATGTGCTGCCACCCCCAGTACACCACACTGTAAAAGAGGATCCTGGCTACTACGGACTGGTGGCCAGAAGTAGCCACAGGAGATTCCTGCAGATATTAAACAATCGCTGCCTCCTCAAGAAGTACAGCCTGCACTGTTCCTTCTTGTACAGGTGGTTGTGTGGGTTGTCCATTCCAGTTTGCTATCCAGCCACAGTCTGAGGTACTTAGGAATCCACAGGTTCCACCTCAACTCCCCCACTCAGAACTGGTCGCGGTCTTGGTCTGGACTTCCCAAAGTCAGTGACCAGCTCCTTTGTCTTCGAGGTGTTGAGCTGTAGATGGTTTGTGTAACACCAGGCAGCAAAGTCCTTCACTTGTCTCCTGTACACCTCCTCTCTGTCATCCCTGATGAATTCAACAATGACCGTGTCATCTGCGAACGTCTGGATGTGACACAGCTCAGAATTGTAGTAGAAGTCCAAAGTGTACAGGGTGAAGAGAAGAGGGACCAGCACTATGCCCTGGGGTGCTCTGGTGCTACTGATCACAGTGTCACACATGATGTCCCTCAGCCTGACATACTGCAACTTTTCAGTGAGGTAGCTGGAGAGCCAAGTTACCAGACATGGGTCCGTTCGCATCCTGTTCAGTTTGTCCTGATGCACAAGGGGCTGGATGGTGTTGAAGGCACTCGAGAAGTCCATGAAGAGAATCTTTACTGTGCCACTTCCCTTATCCAGGTGCGAGTGGACTCAGTGTAGCAGGTAGAGGATGGCATCCTCCACACCAACAGCTGCCCTATATGAAAACTGCAGACAGTTCTGGGCGTGTTGCACATGGGGTTTGAGGAAGCTTAGGAAGAGCTCCTCCAATACTTTCATCAGGTGTGAAGTGAGTGCTACTGGTTGGAAGTCATTCAGCTTGCTGGGCCGGTTGTTCTTTGGAACTAGAACGATGCATGATATCTTCCAGAGGGTGGGCACTCCCCCTAGCTGCAGGCTAAGGTTGAAGATACGTTGTAGCGGTTCTCACAGTTCAGTTGTGCAGGTCTTCAGTAGTTGGAGACACACCTTGTCCGGGCCTGCAGCTGTCCTGGGATGAAGCTTCCTCAGGTGTCTTCTGACCTGGTCCACAGTGACGTATGGAGGAGGTTGTGTTGAGATGGGGGAGGGGGAGGAGGAGACTGCTGCTGTGATGTCTGGGGGGAGGTGTTCTGAGGTAAAAAGGAGAGATGGCTGCAGCGACGGAGAGGGTAGTGGGGGCAAGGGCTGGTTGAACAAGTTGTTAAGTTCATTCGCCCCCCATGTCTCTGGTCTTTGTGTTATGGCCTGTAATGGTTTCACACCTTCCCAGCCCTCCTTCATGTTGTTTTTCTTCAGCTTATGCTCCACCTTTCTCCTGTAGCTGTCCTTTGCCTCCCTCATGTAGTGTTTTACCTTCCACTGTGCTGTTTTCATCTCCCATCTCCCATGATACCATAAAGACTGCAGCATCATCCACAAAGTCAAGGTCATTAAACCATTCCTCACAGTCAAAGGCATCTAAAGGCACTGGACTCCACAACCCTACCCAACACCCAGTCCATGCAAGTACTGAAACGTGTAGGAGCCAGAACACATCCCTGAATTTTCCCAATTCTGCCTTTGCTCTACACAGCACTCACAGTATCTCTGTATAGACGGGCTAAGATGTCTAGGAACTTCTTGGGGTTCCTGTAAATTCTCAGGATGTCCCAGACAGCAGCCTGGTCAACCAAAATAAACACTTAGCTAAAATCAACCCAGGTAGCAATGAAGCACTGTTGAAACACCTGCAATAACTGTAGTTCACATTTACAATTTTGATTGCCATAAAGAAACTTTATTAATGGTATAAGTTGACAATTCATCACAAAACAAGCTGCCATTTGTAGTATTTCACCCTGTTAGAGAAATCTACACAGGTAGAGATCCAGCAGCAACGAAATGGAATGCATTGTGATGTCATATAATATTAAGGGTATTGGCATAGAAAGGTTAAGTAATTAGCAAATATATTAAAAAAAAATCATTTGAGTGTCCACCTATCACTGACCCCTGCGATATTCAGTTTGAAACTGCTGAGCTGGTTTGTTAGCAGGATATTTCAAACATTTATAAACTATCTAGCATTAATGTAGAGTTGCATCAGGAAGGGCATCTTGAAGGTAAAATGTGCCAATCACATGTAGATCCACCTCGGATCTGCTGCAGCGACCCTGAGGGAAAACAAGCGAGCAGCCGAAGGGACTTACTTTCACTTCGAAACTCACGGGTGGATTTTAACAAATACTTCAGCAATAACAGAAACAAAGATTTTTGATACTTTGAAACAAAGATACAATTGCTTGAGTTTCAAAATGTTCATTATTATTACAGGCATAAAATGCACAGTCTGATCACCCCCACACCTTGAATTTCTGGGCTACCGCCCCTGAACACAAACCTGACTTTGAAGCCAGTATCAGATATGAAACGGCTAACTTTTTTTTGTCACATGCTTTCTGCCGGAGACAGTCATATCAGCTGTGTCTGTTTGTGGGCTGGGTGTTGGCTGGCTTGGTTTTTGTTTTCTGTTTCTCCCACCAGGTGGTATGCATTCAAGACTGAGTGGCTGAGCATTAGGACCTCACCCTGAACACCTGAGGCTTGTTTTCACATGCAGGTCATCAGGACTCACAGCTGTGGTGTATTTTATCTTGATCAGAGATTGCTGCATTTAAACCTTGAATGCACAGTGTGTGATTGCCAGAGACTCGACCTTGTGAGCAGACGTGTGAAATCGACGTCAGGAGAACAATCTCACCATCACGGACGCAGAGACCGCTCCAGGTTGACGCCACAGTCTGTGAAGGAGGATTGGGTGAGGTCTCACGCTCTTCAGCACACTTCCTGAGGTAATTTGGTTTTGGTGACTTTTATGAAGTAATGACAGTGGATTTGATGTCCCTCACACCTTGTGTTAGTGAGCTGTCACGTTATGCTAATTGTCTAATCAGCTTCTGCTGCAGTGGAGATTTGAACTGAGTTGTTCCGTGCCTGCAGGGTGAGAAGCTGATGTATAGATTTAAGCCAGGAAGTGTTTGCTGATTGCGTGCACCTTTGAGTTGTGTCTCTCTGTGTGGAGTTGGACTCACCTCATGTTTTCTTTCTTCACAGACTTGGTTTGTCGCGGCCACCTGGGGGGTGTCGGCAGGGTCCCTGGGTTGAACTGCTGTGGCTCCGGACCATTTGCGCTGTTGAGAGCGCGCCATGTTTCCACCTCACCAGACCGCGGACTTTTTAGTTGTTTAGCACTGCACACACTGTTATGTTTATTAAATTCTGTTATCTTTTGAACCGTGCTCTGCTTATTTTATGCTGGGTCCTTTCAAACGCTGGGTCGGTGCTCCGACCGCGTCCGAAACATAACAGTAGTCTCTGGCCATTTAACAATGGACCAGCGGAAGCAGAGACGGTATTTTTGCCGGGAAGGCTGCAGCAGATGTTGGAGTTGATCCGGGATCAGTTGCGGGTGCTCTCCGCCCGGGTTGTGCTCGTTGGTGCGCACATGGCGGAGTTTACAGCTTGGGTCGTGTCGCACCCCACTGTTACGGCTGTAGCCCCGTCTCCTCCCGTGCAGCTGGCTCCGACGCCTGTTGTAGCAGCCCCGGTGGTATTTAGTTTGCACTTTAAGCTGTTTGTTATAACCTGCTGTTATTTACAGCAGTGTGAATGGGTTTTTACTCTGTTACCACGGGGATTTTCTTATTTGGCACTTTGGCTCCCTCTGTTGGTGACAGAGTCACATTACCGTTCAGGTTCAAAGGATGGAAAACAATGTTTTTCCATTCTTTGCACTTGACGACGTAGGCCAATGTTAGTTTTTTTTTTATTGGTCTATTATCTGTTTCTTGTTTTAGTATGAGGTGTTTTTATCAGGGGTTAATTTGTTGTTTTTGTGGGTTTTAAAGCACTGTCTGTGGTCTGGTGGAGTTGAAAATGCAGGCTGTCTGGAGCATAGTTTGACCCAGGTGACTTTATGTTAGTCTGTTAGTCTTTCTTTTTTATTTCTTTTGGTTTCACCTCCCAGGGTTTGATGGGACAGTCCTCTGGGGGGTGATGGGGGGTAATTGGGTTGTTTTTTCTTTTTTTTTTTTTTACTTCCCTCTCTTCTCCTCTGGCTCCAGCCATGTGAGCCGTACGTTGTCGGCGTTGCTGGAGTGGTGCAGTTTGGTTATGCTGGGCGTTTCCCAGGTAACCTCTGCACCCGGGGGGGGGGGGGGGGGGGTTTCGGGGTGTTGTTTTTTGTTGATTCCCTGTTCCACCTCCGGCTTCAGCGCGCCTTTGAGCCGTATGCCGTCGGCGTAGCTGAGGTTTGGGGCAGTGGAATATACCCGCAGCTGGTGGCTGGTTTAAAAGTCGGAGGGGTGGCGCCGTCTTGTGCCGTACGCCATTACCGCTGTTCCACTCCTCCCGGTTGACTTTTGGGGTATAGTCGTGGTTGGTGACACTGGACGTACTTCCAGTTTCCACTGCGCTGAGGGGGTGGGGTTGGGGTTGTTGTTTTGTTTGTATGTTTGTTTGTTTTTTTTTACCCCCAGTTTCCGCCCTCAGGGTGTGACTGTGGTGTCCTCTGGGGGGGAAAGGACTGTGGGTCCATCTAGCCGTAGACGGCCGGGGCTGGGTCTGTTAGTCATGAGGGGGGGCGTCTCCTGGGGTTTGATGGAACGGTCCTCTGGGAGGCACTGGGAGTCCCCGTGGGTGACTTTGGATCCCAGAGGGACCTCGGCTGTGGTTATTACTCCTGGAGCTGGCAGGATGTCCTCTGGGGGGTGTTGGTCCCTACATGTCGTCCGGGTGGGGGGGGGGGGGGGATGTTAGCGGTTTTTTTTTGTTTGCAAGCTTAAGTTTGGGTTGTGTTTTTTCTTT
Organism: Thalassophryne amazonica; assembly: GCF_902500255.1. Taxonomy (NCBI): domain Eukaryota; kingdom Metazoa; phylum Chordata; class Actinopteri; order Batrachoidiformes; family Batrachoididae; genus Thalassophryne; species Thalassophryne amazonica. Next base: position 100,404,889 of record NC_047112.1, on the reverse strand, counting down.
TCTCCTCTTCCCAGGGTTTGATGGGACGGTCCTCTGGGGAGGGGGGGTTGGTATGGTTGTTTGTGTTTTGTCTTTTTTTTGTTTTATGACTAAGCAGACTTTAACACACAGTCGGAAGAAGGCTGAGTGCACAGGTTCAAGAACTCCTGGCCAAAATTATGCAAAGTGAATGACTAAACCAAGAGTCGACAGGAATGAACGCAAAGGTGGAGACTCTAACAGGTTTGCTAAATGAAACAGAAGGGCAAGACCATTAAAGTCACAAGGGATGTCTCTGCACTGGAGTGTCAGCTGCGGAGCAGTCTGCTGCAGACAGGCTCAGGGTGGGAAAGGATGAGCTCCAGGATGAGAGTGATGGTCTCGGCATGGAGTTCCCTGTTGACAGAGAAGAGGCGGCTGGAAGCGTGCGTTATCCAGCTGAGGGAAGAGCTGGAGAGGCTCAACATTGAGATGATCAATGACTGCATGAAGAAATTAACATGCAGGTGGAGCGCTGATGATGGAGCTGTCGTCAGAGCACAGTAACACACAGCTCCTGGAGACGGGCCTTTCCCAGCTGGATCGTCAGCACAAGGAGCTGAAACTGAAGCTGCAGGAGGTGTTTTTTTTTCCCAGCCAACATTCCAGCCATGGTCCCTGGAAGGGGGCTTTGTTTTTTCTGGCCCAGGTCCGTGTGGTCGCCGGGAGGCTTCCCGTGAGGGTGGGGTACTGTTGTGGGCTGGGGTGTTTGGCTGGCTTGGTTTTTGTTTTCTGTTTCTCCCACCAGGTGGTATGCATTCAGGACTGAGTGGCTGAGCATTAGGACACTCACCCTGAACACCTGAGGCTTGTTTTCACATGCAGGTCATCAGGACTCACAGCTGTGGTGTATTTTGTCTTGATCAGAGATTGCTGCATTTAAACCTTGAATGCACAGTGTGTGATTGCCCGAGACTCGACCTTGTGAGCAGACGTGTGAGATTGACGTCATGAGAACAATCTCACCATCACGGACGCAGAGACCGCTCCAGGTTTGACGCCACAGTCCTGTGAAGGAGGATTGGGTGAGGTCTCACGCTCTTCAGCACACTTCCTGAGGTAATTTGGTTTTGGTGACTTTTATGAAGTAATGACAGTGGATTTGGTGTCCCTCACACCTTGTGTTAGTGAGCTGTCACGTTATGCTAATTGTCTAATCAGCTTCTGCTGCAGTGGAGATTTGAACTGAGTTGTTCCGTGCCTGCAGGGTGAGAAGCTGATGTATAGATTTAAGCCAGGAAGTGTTTGCTGATTGCGTGCACCTTTGAGTTGTGTCTCTCTGTGTGGAGTTGGACTCACCTCATGTTTTCTTTCTTCACAAGACTTGGTTTGTCGCGGCCACCTGGGGGGTGTCGGCGGGTCCCTGGTCTGAACTGCTGTGGCTCCGGACGTTTGCGCTGTTGAGAGCGCGCCGTGTTTCCACCTCACCAGACGCGGACTTTTAGTTGTTTAGCACTGCATACACTGTTATGTTATTAAATTCTGTATCTTTTGAACCGTGCTCTGCTTATTTTATGCTGGGTCCTTTCAAACGCTGGGTCGGTGCTCCGACCGCGTCCGAAACATAACAGTGGTCAACTTTGACCTTGGGCTTGAGCAAAGAAATTCCTTGGTTTAATCCAGACAAAACACAGTCCATGAGTTTGAGAGTAACATCCCACTGATGAATGTGATGGAAACCCTGCAGCTGTGCACCCTTTCTTCTTTCTGTGTGTGAAATTTCAAAGTTTGGAGGAAACGCTCGCTAGTTGTCCACTTACGTACATTCAACATTGAAGATTACTCCAGCAAGGTGTGTCTAATGTGATTCTGGGGCTGGAATTCTTTACGACACTGTTACGCCTGTAAATCATGTGAGTGAGAGCGAGCGCTAATCTGTCTTTAAACCCACCACACATGAGAAAATAATGTAGAATGCACATATAGCTAATCCTGAAAATACTGATGCAGACTGTCTGATCACTATGACAATCTTTTCAAATTATAACTTTAAATAACTTTTCAAATTTAAGATTAATTATTATTTACACAACAAATTGCCATTATTGCAAGACCAAAAAAAGCCTAACAATAAAATAAAACTTTACCCAAGCTTGAGACCTTCATTTTTTGGAAGGTTTTTTTATGTTTGTCTGCATGAAGAAGACATGAGGTCGTTTGGGGACAGGCAGATTGAACATTCCTGGGCTAATAACTGAGTAATGATCTCCTATTGCTGAATGACAGCAATAACAACCCACAGTCACATTTCTTTTGTGTTCATAAAAACCTCCTTTAAAGGGGCGGCTCCATTATTATTAGATGAACCTTTACCGAAACTAGCTGGGGTACCCGGCGCTGCCCGGGTTAACCTGTTTTAGGACATAAGCCAAATGCCAATCATTTTAATCAAAACAATTGCCCAACATTTGTTTTTGTAATGCTGATGTCTTATAAATATAATAGTTAATGGGCTAAAGTTTGTCCAGCAGAACTATAAGGGGTGGATTCCCCAAACTAAGTGGAAATACTTGGTTAAAAGACAAAGACATTTGAAGTCCTTCATGCAGACTTTGTTTTGCAATCAAATTTATAACAAAATTACGCACAAAAGGTAGGTAACAGTAAATGTAAATATCAATGAATCAAAGTTGAGGTAGTGGTGTATTTCACTATTTTTACATTGCAATTTTACAAACATAAAATGAATGTATTCAGACAGGAAGGCAAACTGGGTTGTACAGGACAGTCAGGTGCTTAACAGTTGAGAACATAAAGTAACTGAAGGAAGGGATTAAATAAACAGAGATGGCCAACACATATACACGGCTGGAAATTTGAATCTGCCTGGTCATACCCACAGCCTCAGCCTAAGCATGTTGTTGTTTTGCTGAATGTGCTGTAGCTGTGCTGAGTGTGCTGTAGAAAGGGATTAAAATAAACAGAGATGGCCAACACATATACAGGGCTGGAAATTTGAATATGCCTGGTCATATCCAGCTATTTTGGGGGTAATTTTCAGTTCAACTTTTTAAAAAATGGTACCAGTTTGTTCCCTATGTCATGAGGATTCAGAATATATATAGTTTTTAGGGCTACATATTATAGTTTGGGAGTTTATCCCGGACAGACAGACAGACAGACAGACAGAAGGGGCAGCATGAAAAGCACATGGTACAACACTGTATGGTCTTACATAAATGGCTATTTTGGGGGTAATTTCAGTTCAACTTTTTAAAAATGGTACCAGTTGTTCCCCATGTCTTGAGTCAGACTATATATATAGTTTTAGGGCTACATTTTATAGTTTGGGAGTTTATTGCACATGGTACAAAACTGTATGGCTCTTACATAAATGACTATTTTGGGGGTATTTTCCAGTTCACACTTTTTAAAAAAATGGTTCCAGTTTGTTCCCCATGTCATGAAGATAAGAATATATAGTTTTTAGGGCTACATATTATAGTTTGGGAGTTTATCCCAGACAGACAGACAGACAGACGTAGCCCTTTATGTATACAGATTAGCAGAGATACCTGTCTTCTCCCAGGTGAAGAGTAGTTACCGAGTTGTTGTTTTTTTTTTTGTAAAAACAAAAAAATAAATAAAAAACGTAAGCACACCATTGGAATCAGCACATCACAGAGGTAGCTTTAAGCCCCTTTCCTACCAGGCTTGCATACAGTTGTGTTGTGATGCATATGAAGTATGCTGGAAAATTGCGCAGATTTGGCATTGTCCCTGTGTAGGCTGTTGTGTGAAGGCGTGTAGTTGCATTTCTAGTATTGCTTACAGTTGCATATGGTTGCTTACTGTATGCTTACTGCCATGTGTGTAGTCCTCGCTGCTGTTCTTCTGCCTCTCACAGTCTACTCCTGTATACTTTTTGTTTTTGGCATTGTGGAATGCGCTCCTTTCTCCAAACGGTACATGAATGGCACTCGCGTTTCCAGACATACACCAGGACACACACTGCCGCAGTATGACACATCCAGTTTAATTTTGGATGGAGACAGACAAGACTTAAAACATTAAAAAGAGTTCCTACCAGGAGTTGCTCAGCAGTGGTATTTGGAGAAACATGCAGGTGTTTGTGTTGTGTGGGCTGCCAGAAGAGGAGGTACTGCTGGCCCACCACCAGAGGGCGCCCTGCCTGAAGTGCGGGCTTCAGGCACGAGAGGGCGCTGCCGCCTCACAGGAACAGCCGAGGTGACAGCTGTCACTCATCAACTATGACAGCTGTCACCGATCATCTGCACTTCACCCCGGATAAAAGCAGGATGACACCTCCACCACGTCGCCGAGATATCGTTCTCCTACGGAGGTAATGCTCTCAGCCTGAATATTCCAATATTGATTCCAGTAGATACATTGTTGCAGCTGTCTCCCCGGAGGACCGGCGTGGGCCACGACTGCTTCGCTCTGCTTTCCGTCAGATAAGTGTTTGAGACAGGAGCTGCACGAGTGTGTTAGAGGTGGAGGTGGAATTCCCACCGGTTGTGGTATGGGTGTACACACACCCACACTTGACTGTCTTTGCTCTTCGCCAGCGTACCAGATCCGACACGCGGAGACGGTGGCCACCTGGGGACTCGGGACCTGGCAGCTCCAGTATCCTTCGGGTTTGGTGGCGGAGGAAATCGTGTGGTTCGGTTCTTCTCTAGACGGGCGTCTCCTATCGTCGAGCCTGCCCACACGACACCTTTATCCATTACTTTGTATTTATTCTATAATCTGCTGTGTGTTGGTTGTGGCATTCACAACAGTAAAGTGTTCAAATTAACTTCTTCTATTGTCCGTTCATTTACGCCCCCTGTTGTGGGTCCGTGTCACTACACTTTCCCAACAGTTTGGGCAAGGCACGAGTTGATGGAACACCCCGACACACTGTCTCCCTCTTACAAACCCAGACATATTAAATAATCTTGTCTTTGGACTCAAGAGTATAAAAACTACAATTCATCTGAATCTCATAAATACGAGATCTAGAAAAGTATCCGACCTTATTATTTTTTTCAAAAACCATATGGATTTGAATCACGTGTGATTACATCAGACATGCTTGAACCCTCGTGGGCATGCGAGAGTTTTTTCACGCCTGTCGGTTACGTCATTCGCCTGTGGGCAGTCTTTGAGTGAGGAGTGGCCCACCCACTCGTCGATTTTTTCATTGTTTAGGAATGGCTCAGAGACTGCTGCTTTGTTTGATCAAATTTTTTTCAAAACTGTAAGGCACAACTGAGTGGACACCATTTGATAAATTCAGCTGGTTTTCGGTAAAAATTTTAACGGCTGATGAGAGATTTTGGTCTGGTAGTGTCGCCGTAAGGACGGCCAATGGTGCCTGACGGCGATCTGCGCTTCAAGGAGGCAGCGTCTCGCCGTTTCAAGTTGAAAACTTCCACATTTCAGGCTCTGTTGACCCAGTAAGCCGTCAGAGAACAGAGAACTTTCAGAAGAAGTCGGCATGAGGAGTTTATTCGGACATTCCATTGTTAACGGACATTTTGTAATGAAAGAACGTGCGGGCAGAGTCACATGTCGGGCCGGGCCCGACCGCGGGGGGTCGCGACAGGAAAAACACCTCCGTTGGAAACCTTAACGGGCAAGTTGGAACATGCCCAAGCTGTTAAACAATTTCTCAGTTACTCACTTGTTGAAAGCCATCAAAAGCCGCCTGAATTTTACAAAAGGTTTTCAACACGGAGGTGTTTTTCCTGTCGCGGCGCACACAGATTCGCTGAGTCGTCACGGAAACGACTCGGCAAATTTGCGCGCACGTCTTTCATTAAAAAATGTCCTTAAACAGTGGAATGTCCACATAAACTCCTCATGCCGGCCTCTTCTGAATCTTCTCTGTTCTCTCACGACGTCCTGGGTGAATTAAGCCTTAAATTAGGATGTTTTCAGGTCAAAACAGGCCGACGACGGCGCCTGGAAGTGCTGCACGACGTCCCGCTGCGTGGGAAGTCCTTACAGCGACAGAAACACCCCATAATCTCTCATCAGCTGTTAAATTTTTCACCGAAAACCAGCTTCATTTCTCGAATAGTGTCCACTTGGATATTCCTCACAGGTCCAGAAAAATTTTTGATAAATCAACGCGCGCCGTCTCGAGCAGCGTGTGAAACAAAGGAATTCAGCCGAGATGGCGGGACCACATCTCACTCAAGGCCTGCCCACAGGGAAATGACGTCACCGACACGCGTGAAAAAACTCACGCATGCGCACGAGGGTTCAAGCATGATTGGTGTAATCACACGTCATTCAAATCCATATAGTTAAAAAAAATAAAAGGATCAGTTTATTATCTAATAGACCTCGTAGTTCTGCAGTGGCTGAGTGCAAAATCTGCTAATTTACAAATGTTAAGGACACATTCATCTTTTTGAACCATTAAACAAAATGCAGAACTATGGATAGCAACAGACAGTAAACCAGACGGTTTTCAATGAGAGAATATAAAATGAATCCCTCACTGGCTGAGAGTGTCACCTTGTTTTAATCAGGCAGGAATTAAGACACAATATCACAAATAGTGTGAACTTCTCAAACTCTGTTCTTTCAATGAAATAAATTGCTGTCAGCTTGTTATAATAATTAAAATTTCATCATGTCTCAGGTCTGCTGTAACGTGTGGTGTGATGGCTTTTCTATTGTCAACATGCCTAGCCGTTAAAGGTGAGAAAGCATCAAACCACTGCAGAAAGGTTGGAACAGACCAGCTTCCAAAAACTCTGTCTTTTGTTCCAAGCTTTAAACGTGTTTATTTCTGAGATAAAGTTGGACATTTTAACATGTGCTTCTGTGGAGAGTGACTCACTTTTGGAGCCAGGCTCAAGGAACTGCTAGGTTTGGCACCTCTATGTTGGCTTCATTTTTCAGCACTGGAGGTTGCCACTTGGTGAAACTCATTCTCAGTATTGTGGAACATCTTAACTGACAGCCGGTGGTTGACGCACCATAAACATGAGGCGCAGCTGGTGCAGCCGTACTTTGACACAGACCTCACATGCAAATGCCTTGATGACTGGAAGACTAAAGCAGTCAGGAGATTCCACACCGAGGCAAGAGACCTGCTTTTGGTACAGGCCATGCAGGCCACCACCCGGGGCACCATTTATGGGGGGGGCGGAACCATGGGCACGATCACTTTAAAAAAAATTTCTTGTCACTGGGCAGAGACTTAGCAAATTGCCACCCCCTGTGCTGGCGCCATGGGTGAAAGAAAGGGGAGGGGCGCATGGGGAACAGTTCACGTCTGGGTTTCTCTGGTTGACTTCAGTCTATCGCGGGCTGAGTTCCAGTCAATTGCATGAAGAGAGAGAGAGAGAGAGAGAGAGAGAGAGAGAGAGAGAGAGAGAGAGAGAGCGCCTCCAGTCAGAAAAAGAGAGGTCAATTCAGACCCCTCCAGTGACTTCTTTTTTTTTCAGCCAGTTTGTCAGGTAAAGGCCACCTGGTCAGCAGACACATAGGTGTCCCTTATTTTCATTTCAGGGAGTTGGCAACCCTAGATACATATGTCACAGGAGCTCAGGATTTTACAGGTGAGGGTGGCCAAGGGTTGTATGATGGTAGCAACATCGGTGGTTATCATTTGAAACACAACTGATGGTTTGTTTTTTGTTTTGTTTTTGTTTGCTTTTTGTTTGTTTGGGGGAGGGGGGGGGGGTCAATTTCACAAGAACAAATACACAAACATGAAGGTGTTGACAGAACCAGTGGCTCTTGAGTAATTTGAGTTTTAAAGCACTTTATACAGTGTGATACTTGTAACAATAAGAGGAATATTTTTAAGCATTTCTGAAGTATAAGAAGCAGCTAAAACAAAGACAAACTCATGTTCATTAGCTTCCTAGCTATAACAGTTCCTTGGTCACTTGGTCAGCAGATAAGACAGACTTCAAGAACCATGAAATCATGACCCCAGTAGCACTTTTATACATTTTTCCATTTCACTAAAGGTCTTGCTTTGGCTTTTCACATAGCCTGTTAGCTCTTCTTTTGGCTAACCCCACTGAAGGCTAATCCAACCAGTCAGGTCCCATAGCAATAAAATACAAAAAGTATAAAGCAGTTGGAGTGAACATACCCATCCTCTTGTCGAACAGGGACAAATCCCTCAGTATGGATGACACACTGTCCCGATGACCGAACTGCAGACTGCTGTACTTTGTGGGTGTCCCTTCTCCCAGAAATTCCTTCCAGCAGACGCAACTCCCCAAAGTTTCCAGCAACAGCTTCAGGTGACCTCAGACTACTTCTGCCCTGGTGGCTTTGGGCTGACGTCTGGGACATTTCTATGTCCCGGTTGCTCGTGTTCTCCAGATACATTGTGAGGCAGCTTGAGGAAAGAATCACATGTCTCTTAGATACAATGAAACAGATACAACTGGCTACCAGTGGTTTAGACTGTTTAATTTGGACAGTGGTATTGGTCCTGTGTTTGTCCATTGCTTCAAATCTTTTGACCTTTATCATTTACAGATTGCAATAAGGTTCTTCTGAGATCACTCTGGTGGGTTTCAAAGGGACATTAAAAAAAATGCTACAAATAGGTACCACACAATGTCCAGTGTCCAGCATCCTACAGTATCTTCTGGCTCCACCTACATCCTGCTCAAACCCATCATTACCCCTTAATGAGTGGCCATGATAGCTGATGCAAAATCCCAAAAGTACATCTTATGAAAGTTAGCATTATGGACTATACCAATATATTATTGCTGTGTGTCACAATCACAGGTTGGTCGGAAAATAACCATTCATGCAAGAGTGTGGGTTCAATTTGTTCCCACATCAAATCCCAAAGCTGGTGACACAGTCTCTTAGTGGTGAGCAGTGTTGCTGTGCAGTGAGCAGTGTTGCCACAGTTACTTTGAAAAAATAATCCAATTACTGATTACTGATTACTCCCTGAGAAAGTAACTTAGTTAATTTACTGATTACTCAATTGTAAAATTAATTAAGTTAGATTACTAGTTACCTTTTTAGTTACTTTCCCCAGCTGCCGACAACAACCCACGTCAACATGACAGTGATACCTGTTTTGCCAAAACTCACTTTATAGTCACCCTTTCTTGACTTCAATGAAAATAAATACTTGTTTTATAAAAAGTAAAATAAAGACCTCTTTCTTGACCTCATATTTAACTGCTGACGGCACTGTAACAGTAAAACTTGAAATTTCAAACCTACATTGTTTATAAATGTAACAATTACATTTTTTCTAACATTTAAATTCTCTCTAAACACTTTACTTGTCAAAATTATTATTATTATTATAAGTAGTATTAGTAGTTGTAGTAAAAAAGGCTTCAAAACTGGACCTTTAATCTAGGGGTGTTGTGGGGGGGGGGCATCCTTGCCCCACGCCCCCATTCCATCTGAATTCGCCCCTGCTTTGGCATTTGAGCACAAAGAATGGATAAGATTTATTTATGCAGAAAACATGACCAGATTTACAGGTAAGAATGTTTTATTGCATTTTCACATCATCTGGTCCTCAGAAAGAGAGTTTAGGTGCATTTGAGTGGAAAATAGTGTTAGTTGTTGACGCGTCGCTGAGGATCAGCTGTTTTTAACGAGCAGATACGGAACGGCTCAGCTCAGAATTCTAAATAAAGGAGAAAAAAGCATAAAAATGTCTTTGTAAAGCTCAGTGCAGGTGTAAGAGGCGCTTTAAGAGGTGAGGACGAGTCGTAGCTGCTGCAAAAAACCCCGGATGAAAAGCTCACAGCTCGCTTAAAGTGGACAGTTCAGTCGAACCCCGACCTTCTGCCCACAGGCCAAGTTGAATGCTGCTATCGACCCACAATGCAAAAATAATAGTAATGCACAGTGACTTGGAGAAGTAACTTTAATCTGATTACTGATTTGGAAAGATTAGCGTTAGATTACTCGTTACTAAAAAAAAGTGGTCAGATTAGAGTAACGCGTTACCGGCATCACTGGCAGTGAGAAGATCCTGGGATCACTTCCTGCCTGGTCCTTTCGGCATGGTGTTAAGATGTTCTCCATGTGTCTGCATGGGTTTCCTCTGGGCACTCTGGTTTCCTCCCACAATTAAAAAAAAACATGCTTGAAAAAGTTGTAATGTTATGAAAAAATGGAAGTTTTTTTTAAAGTAGTTTTTCTTCATTTACTTTGACTTCTATTTCATTCCAGACCATATGAACCTAAGATATTTCATGTTTCGTGTGGTTAACTTCATCTCATTTGTTTATATGCAGCTGTGGTCAGACATTTACATACACTCATCGTGGGCATGAATGTCATCGAATTTTGGGCTTTAAATGATGCCTTTGAAGTGTTCTTTTACCAGATTGGAGTGATTACACAGACGACATCTTTAATGACTTTACAATAACAGCTGGGTGCACAAGTTTGAATTTATTTGGGATTTTCGCTAATCCACACGGGGTCAAATTTACATATACAGGCTCAAATATATACATACATTCACTCAAATCGTTTAATAAGTGGTGCTGAAGGTTCTACTCTGCATTTTTATGTGACCAAGGCCAAAGTCAATCACTCATTGGATTGACCACACACACAGAACAATGGAAGGTCCAAAGAACCCAGTGAAGATCTAAGTAGGCCGAAAATCTGCAAACAAAAAAATCAAATGGGGAGCCGCGAAACATTCCACCTGCTGTCGGGAAGGACATGGTACGACAGGCGTGCATGATACCGTGGAACCGGTTTCATGCACACAAATACAAGGCAAGTAAATGGAAAGTCGTGCGCACAGAAGCGGAGCAAAAAAACTTTTAAAAAAAGCACCACAATTTATAATACTTAATTCCTCTCATAAAGAGCGGACTTAGCCTCCACCTAGACATACACCAGGAAGTACTGAAATGATGTGGATTACTGTTCTCCCTTTTATGTTTTACATGAATTACTTGATGCGCTCGTCGAATGAATACATCAGCCGGCATGGCGTGTTCTGCACGCAGTGATCCGCTGGTGACTGCGTTGCAAATGTGATTTGTTTTAATTATTACAATGTGGGGAAATCCTGCAGATACATGCGCCTCGTGGTGATTTTCTGCATGGCACGATATTCACCAGCGTTGCGGTGTGCTGAGACGGCAGCCAGCTGAAGCGATATGCGTTTTAAATTATTTCCATGTAAGGACAGCAAGCTGATTTCCAACCCTTACGGTAAAGTCATCCGATTTTATATTCTACAAGCCACTACAGGTGTTCTCCAGATGTGACTTGTGAGCACAGATATTTGAACAGCTACAGGTCGCACGGACAAGCCCACCTTTGTCTGCGGACCTCACCAGCTCACAGAAAAAAGGCTCACTCTCTGTTCCTTTGTTCTGTGATTTTTAATTTATGTATGTGTTATTTTTTTGTCCTGCATCTGTCTGATGTCTGTGTTTTTAATTTAACACCTTGTGTGCACGGTTAGGTCAAGCTGACAGTCCTTGGTCAGCTGACAGGCGCCGTGTGTCCACAGTAAAGCGTGTGAGCAAAGTGAGCACACATGAATGAGTTCAGGCTTTAACCTTCTTTGTTTTAGTTAATTTCCACTCTTTCTGTCTGTCATGTAAACTACAATTTACATAGTGGAGGTGATATCAGCCTGCCCAGCGGGCTCATTAATTTCATACCGTGCCGCGCACTCAGACGCTGGCTGGTACTCATGTGACCGTGTCTGTATGTAATTATCAGCATGTCTGAGGGTGTGAGCGCCCGATCACACATGTGCATTGTGTGTTCACCAGCTGAGTTGTGGTACACAGCAGTCAGCTGTTCCAGCAGCGCACTGCGCTGGATAGCGATCGGACTCCTGGACCCTCAGCCACAGCTGACAATGTTGGATTCATGGTGTGTGTGTGTGTGTGTTGGGGTGGGGGGACGATACACTACACAAGCCATTTGTGTTGGGGGGAAGATACACTCCACAAGCCGTGTGTGTGTGTTGGGGGGAGTTCGGCACAGTCATACCCATGTGTTGCTTGGTAACACCACACTCGTGTTACACTTAGATAATTTTCACAGACAGCTCCAATGTGGTCATCTGCACACTACTATTGTGCTGGGAGCGCAAATAGCCCCGCCTTTTCAAAGTGCACAGCGAGCTATGATGGATGTTCGTGTATGGCACCTGGAATTTGGCCAACACCTGCGGAGAGTGGCGTCAAATGGGCACTCGCTGTCTTTCGGCCGCTTGTGTGAGTGAATGGTTGTGGCAACAGCTGTACGAGGTATTTAAGGCAGCTCCGATTCGCGAGTGGTATGCAATTCCTCCTCCATGCGCTAGTCGGCTTCAATCATGTTATGTGTGAAGGGGCTTTAATTGATGTTTGTTTGATCCAGACCACAATATTGATAAAAATGGGAAAGGATATCCTGGATCTGAATGTACACCCAAATACACTGGATTCTTTACTGGTCCATGCAACACCCCTCCACCACATGTCACAGAAACTGGTCTGTAAATTTAAGTAATCTTGGTGACAAACAAACCAACACTGTTGGTTATTTTTTATTTAAACCTCATTAAAGTATATTAGAAGAGGTTTGAATCAGATAAAGCTCATATGTTTGTTTAGAAAGTATAAATCTGTTAAAGACATTTTATCTCAGAAGAGAAGGCAACTAATCCTCACATTTGAGAAGCTACAATAAGAATGTTGCCTGTCATGGTGTGCCTTTGTCCTTTCCCTTTCTAATCTCGTGTATAGTCTGTTTTCCCTCCAGGTGGTGTCCTGCAGAGCCAAGGAACACCTGAAGCTCATTTTCTCCTTGCAGCTGACACTCATGAGCTCCTGATCTGGAGCTGGCAACTTAAACCCCGGCTGAGTTCAGTCTTTGCCAGAGTATCTGTGACCCTGACCCGCGAGAGACTCTCCGTGACTCTCCATGACTTTCCATGATACTCCATGAGTCTTCCATGAGAAATTCATGACCCTGTCTACGCTGACGCTTCCATGCGCTCTGATGTCTGAGCTTCCCGCAGTTCATCTCAAGGTAACCTGGCCACCTCGAATTCTCATATTAGAGCTCGTTGATCTTTTGGTGTTTCCAGACGCTTTCTTGCACGGCTTCCACGCTGCATGCTCCTGGCTCCCACTCCACATTGTGTACGACGTCACTTTGGAACTTATCCACTCTCAGCCTCAGAGCGCATAGCTCTGCCACATTCAGCTAAGTTCCTACGTCTGTGAGATCCTGTTCTCACACTGCTGTTTGTGACTGTGCATGACCAAGAATGTTTCCAAGAACTGTATTCAAGAACTGTTTTCAAGAACTAGTACCAAGACCTGTTTCCCAAGAACTGTATGAGCTCTGATGCAGAACCACTAAGAACTTTCCAAGTTGTTTCTAAAGTCAAGTCCAGCTTAATTGGAACTGCGTCACAAGATGTGCAGCAGCTGACCTCTGACCTCTGAGGAGAATTCATGGATTGTGAATGTTCCTGCCTTAAGCCTACAGTGAACTGTTGTATTGAGGGCTTCCAGTGTTACCAGTGCAGTCACTCAACTCTGTTCTCCTCCGTCCTCGGCTCTCTGCATCCCACCTGGCCCCGGGTCCAGCTCCATATACTCCAGGACTCCAGCTCATTCTCAGACTCCCAAGTCTGGCCCTGCGTGCACTGCAGCTCCCGAACTTCCACTACTATATGAGGGCCCGGTCTCGGCTCAGCAGGCTTCCTCCAGCTCAGCACCTCAGTTATTTATTATTGTAAATAAAGCTCTTTTCATTCACAACCTGTTCTGGTTCTTGAGTCCATCACCTGTAATGGTCCGGTCCCGTCCAGACCTCTAACCGCAACAGTAGGCAATTTTTCTTGATAAATGACAGTCTTTGATTTCCATCTTATTTGTACTTTGGCAAAACAGTGTGGTGCCCCACTTGGACTTTGGACAGGACAGAGAGGACTGTCAGTAGAAGTTTGAATGCCCATTAGTTTTACTGTTGACTGATTATCACGGGTCTGTTTTTAAATAAATCATAACAATAATTCTGACTAGGGTGTTTCCCAGAGCTAACCATTACATTACTTGGACACTGACAGACTATATCAGCTCATGAAAGGCAGGTCAATAATGTCATTATCGGCCCAATTCTTTAATGCCCTCTGCAACAGTAATTTTTATACTGTGGTATTGTTGCACAATGTGGCCATACCCCATTCAGCAGCAGCACCCGCCATGCCTCCTATCAGACCTCCTGCCCCCAGGATTTCTTGTTTTAATTTCATTCATTCATTTCATATCATTCTTTTTCTATACCCACTTATTCTACTTAAGGGTCAAAGGGGAGCTGAAGCCTATTGCAGCAGTCATTGGGTGAGAGGTGAGGTACACCCTGGACATGCCGCCAGTCTGTTGTCGGGCCGAAACACATGGACAGACAAACTCATTCACACTGTCATTCATACTGTACCTACAGTCAATTTAGAGTTTCGAAATCACCTAACCTGCATGTGTTTGGAAGTGGGAGGAAGCAGAAGCACTCAGAGGGAACCCACACAAACATATTCTTGCAGTGACGCAACAGTGCCAACCACAAAGCCACTGTGCTGCCCATTCTTCTCTTATTCTTTTTTAATTACTATTTCAACCCCAATTCCAATGAAGTTGGGATGTTGTGTAAAATGTAAATAAAAACAGAATACAGTGATTTGCAAATCCTCTTCAACCTATATTCAATTGAATACACCACAAAGACAAGATATTTAATGTTCAAACTGATAAACTTTATTATTTTTGTGCAAATATTTGCTCATTTTGAAATGGATGCCTGCAACTCATTTCAAAAAAGCTGGGACAGTGGTATGTTTACCACTGTGTTACATCACCTTTCCTTCTAACAACATTCAATAAGTGTTTGGGAACTGAGGACACTAATTGTTGAAGCTTTGTAGGTGGAATTCTTTCCCAGTCTTGATTGATGTACGACTTCAGTTGTTCAACAGTCCGGGGTCTCCGTTGTCATATTTTGTGCTTCATAATGCGACACACATTTTCAAAGGGTGACAGGTCTAGTACCCAGTCTAGTACCCGCACTCTTTTACTACGAAGCCACGCTGTTGTAACACGTGCAGAATGTGGCTTGACATTGTCTTGCTGAAATAAGCAGGGACGTCCCTGAAAAAGACGTTGCTTGGATGGCAGCATGTGTTGATCCAAAACCTGGATGTACTTTTCAGCATTGATGGTGCCATCACAGATGTGTAAGTTGCCCATGCCATGGGCACTAACACACCCCCATACCATCACAGATGCTGGCTTTTGAACTTTGCGCTGGTAACAATCTGGATGGTCTTTTTCCTCTTTTTGTCCATAGGACATGACATCCATGATTTCCAAAAACAACTTGAAATGTGGACTCATCAGACCACAGCACACTTTTCCACTTTGCGTCTGTCCATTTCAAATGAGCTTGGACCCAGAGAAGGTGGCGGTGTTTCTGGCTGTTTTTGCATGGTAGAGTTTTAACTTGCACTTGTAGATGTAGCGACGAACTGTGTTAACTGACAATGGTTTTCTGAAGTGTAAGTGGGGTTCTCTGGCATTATTTTTGAGTTTAGCCGTGGATGGAAAGAAGCCGTTTTTGTGTCTTGAGGTTTTTCTCCAGATGGACCTCAGCCGCCTGCTAAAGGGGAGGGTAACAAAAAGTTTGTGACCTGGGTGAGGGGGATCAGTGAGGGATCTTCCTTGCTCACCTCGGGGCCCTGAAGGTGTACAGGTCACTGAGGAAGTCACTTTATTTTGTTCAAATTAAGAAAAAAAAGACACAAACCCGCTGCAGCTTGTGTCTGTCTGTGCGTCATCACAGAGAACAATCCTCCTTTTTATCAGACGTCATGCCTCTGGGCAGCATGTGGTACATAAAACAAACTCCTCTCTTCAAAATTTCAGCTTCATTCACAGAAATAAACACTACTGCAAAGCGCATCAAATGTAATGACCCAGTTAATGACAGAGAATCATTATATCATGATGTACCCTCACTACAAAGGCTTTTCACCCTTTCATTTTTAATGCCACCAAGTACTGAGGGCTTAATGGTTATATACGTCATATTTTCACATTTGTGAAATGAAAACTATTGAAAACTACAAATCAGAGCATGATTAGGATATAATCTCTTAAAAAACAAGCATGAGACAATATAGAAATTGGTAGTGATGTACTCGAGTCCGGTCTTGGTCTTGAGACCACCTTTTCACTTATTTGGTCTCTTCTCAGGATTGAAAGCAATTCTACTCAATCTTGACTCGGTCTCAGACAAGAATAAGTACACACATTCATTCAAAATTATAATGACAAAATTCATAAATTAATTCACGTTGTGTTTGCTGCCTCTGTTTGGTAGGAGATCCCATAGTGCAATGCTTTCTTGAATCTTTGGTCTCACTGAACAATCTGCTGTTGTTAAAGTGCATATCACTAGTAAATGAAATGTCAAATGAGCTAACTATTCTAAAGAAAGAAAGAATTGTGATTCTATCCTTTTCATTTATGTGGCCAGAAGAACTCTAACACTGTGTTTCCTCTCCCAGAAGCATGTAACCAGTGTCACGTACAAATCTTTCCGCCTCACTTAGAAAACAGCGCTTGGAACTTGAGGTGGATGGATAATGAAAGAAGCAAAACACCTTCGCAATTTATGTCGATATTTTGATGAATTTCTTCATTTACAGCAGCTTCATTAAACAAATGTACTCGAATGATTATCAGCACGACGGCGAGCTTACAGGCTAACCTCCGCTAACACTAGAAGACAGTTGCTAGTTATGGCTTCTGAAACAAGGGAGAAAAAAAAGAAACAGCACCGTTCAGCTGAAGCATTAGTGGACGTGAAATATTCTGTCTGTTAAGAGCTTCACCTCTTGTTCCACGTGTGTATTTCCCACCGGTGTCACGTACGTCCGGTGTCATGTGTGGTGTGTGGACTGTTGACTAAGCTAAGCTAAACTACCGTATTTTCCGGACTATAAGTCGCACTTTTTTACATGTTTTGGCCGGGGGTGCGACCTATACTCCGGTGCGACTTATAAATGAAAAATATACCGGTAGGATCTCAATTAATTTACTGTAACAAAACAATTTTACGTGACAGAGTCGATCTATGTTTTAAAATGGCCACCGGAAAAGGAAATGCAATGCATCATGGGCACTGTAGTATGACGGCCATCCTATAGTTCACGCTGGTCGCGATAACCAATCAGAGAACAGAACTTTGGATGCGTATTCCTCACCTCACCCACAGCGTGTGAAGCTGACGAACATGGTGCTTTCTGTTATTCCGGCTTGGCGAACAGAACAGCTTCAACCCTTGGATATCAATGTGAGCAGAGTGTTTAAGTTGACGCTGAGAGCTGCGTGGGAGCATTGGGTGAGCGACGGCGGAGGATTAGCGTGTGCACTTGGAAGGAGCTGGCGTCGATGATTGTGAAAAGCGTTTGAAGCAGACGAACATGGTGTTTATTCCGGGACGGCTAACAAGACAGCTTCAACCCTTGGATATCAGTGTGAGCAGAGTTGACGCTGAGAGCTGCATGGGAGCACTGAGCGACGGCGGAGGATTAGCATCTCCACTTGGAAGGAGCTGGATCGACACCGCTGGGTGGTCATGAGCTGCGCAGGTAGGTGCTGCATGGTTCGGCTCGCAATGTGGTCCGCAAAATACAAACATATCTGTAGGTAAAATGCAGCTCACGAGAGGGCACTCGAGGCTTGTGTGACTGTTCCTGCGACTTCTGACTACCATAGAAAAATAAAAATTTTAACGTTACTGATAACAAGACAACGGAGAAGGCCCGAAAAAATGCCACCAAAAAGAAAATCATACTCTGCAGATTACAAGTTGCGACTGGTGAAATATGCATCTGAAAACGGTAGCCGTCACAATATTATCATCTGAACTTCTCATGTTAACATACCTGTATGTCCATGGGACTTATAGTCCAGTGGACCTTATTTATGGTTTATTTTTCTTTATAATGGATAAAGTGGCTGGTGCGACATATACTCCGGTGCAACTTATTTATGGTTTGTTTTTCTTTATAATGGATAAAGTGGCTGGTGCGACTTATACTCCGGTGCGACTTATTTATGGTTTGTTTTTCTTTATAATGGATAAAGTGGCTGGTGCGACTTATACTCCGGTGCGACTTATTTATGGTTTGTTTTTCTTTATAATGGATAAAGTGGCTGGTGCGACTTATACTCCGGTGCGACTTATAGTCCGGAAAATACGGTAAGCTAAGCAACCGGGAGCACACAAGGCTGATGGAGGAACGCTGCTTACTGTGGACAAGAGATGGCACCACACAGCTGAACAATAACTCTATATGGCTCTGTGTGCGAACACAGCAGGAGTGAAATCAGCAACACCGCTTTCAGGGTACGTAATCATTATTTTTCAGTCTTACACAGACTTATACGATGGTTTTTGCTTTTTTCCTGAATACACTGTGGGCTACAAAGAGGTGGAGATGGACACCTCTTGATTGCAAAATACAAGAATTTGACTTGAACACCCCAAATTAAAGCCATATTTGGAGAAAAAAAGCAACCCGGATTGACTGTGTGTAATATATAATATAACCTTTATTTAACCAGATAAAAAGCCCATTGAGATTGAAATCTCTTATACAAGAGTGAGCTGGCCAAGAAAGGCAGCAGGTTAACATCATCAAGAGATCGTTATAAAACAAAGTAAAATACAAGCAATATACAGATAAAACAATCAGCTTTGTCATTGTAACAATATATAACGGTGTAAGTCATGAAGGGGACTGTAAATGGACACAGATGGAGTGACAGGCAGCTACAAGTCGGTACCTGACGTCATGTAAAGATTATGGGGCAAAATGGCTATTAATCTGTCAGGCATTGTTCAGGCACACTCTGGTTTATTTTACTTTTATCAGCTTCATGAGGCCTCGCACAAATTAGAGTTGGAAGAAATGATTTATAATCTGGTATATAATTTTTTTAAGAGATAGTGTTGACTGGAGGGAGATCTGCCCTTTAAATTTGGCTTTGTAGCTCACAAAAACTTCATTTGCAGTGCAAATTTCAAAAAGAAGCATAGTGCAGAATGTGACATGTTTTAATCAGGGAAACATCTGGCAACACATCAAATTTCCACCGGCACATGTTCAGTTTTGGGATAATTTTTGTTTTTAATGCCTTTGGACCACATACAATTGTCAGGTTGTCCCCAGCTGTCTGTGTGCGCTACACCCATTTTATGTTTGAATATTAACAGTGGTTAAGAAAACAGATTTGCATTTTTTAGGTGTCTTTCTCGATTCTGTCTCGCCTCCTCTAAAGACTTGCTCCTGACTTGGTCTTGATGACTCCTAAGTCTCGGTCTTGGCTTCACACTCGACCCTTTAAGGTCTTGACTCAGACTCAATATAGGTGGTCTAGAAATGACGTTATATTAACTGCTCAGAGACGAGAACAATAAAACTTACCTTTACAGAAGACGGCAGCAGCTTTAAATGGGGACTGATGATGATGATGAAGAAGATGATGTATGTGGCGTTAACAAAGTTTTAACATCCAACAACAAACACACTTTTAAATTTGTAGTCAAAGTTTTCTGCTGCCTGCCAAAAGGATGCTGGGACAGGTTTGTATTTTCTGCTCCGTTTCTTCTCTTCTACTCCCCAGTAGAAGGAGGGGAGAGGATCCTAAGCACTGTGGCTCAGGAGGAGCCGAGAGGAGTGGCAACTTTTTCCCCCTTCATATAAAACCACCTCACACCTCCACATCCACTGCCAAAAAGATCTTTCTTCTGTATCTTTTTTCTTTTAAATAAATGCACGTCTCAGCCCAAAATAAACTCTACGACAGCTGGAGATTGAGCGGTTTGGGCTTTACAGTATATAACAGTTACAAAAAGAAATCAGTGCTTTCATGATGTTGCAAACCCACCAAAAAAATCTATTTATGTTTAATACAATATTTAAAGACATTTTTCATTGTTGTGCTGATGTTAACGCCACAGAGGAGGTGGAAAGGTGTTTTTTTATGTCTGTTAAAAAAGAGTGGTGAAAAAAAATTCATAAGAGAATTACAAAATACAAAAATTCCCAAATTAAAACCATGCAAGTATGCTTCATGTTAAACTTTGATTAAACGTTGTTTCACCTGTTAGCACCATCAAACATTTAAGTTCAAGCACCAACAACCAAAAGCCAAAAAAACATATTTCAACCTCAAACGTACAGTACCAGTCAAAAGTTTGGACAGATTTTTCCATTCAGTTGCGGGCACTGGGAAGCCCTCTGATTGTAGTCTCCATGACATAATGTTCAAAACATTTCTCAACATGCACTCAGTGCATGAAAACTTCTCACATTCTCGACATCTCAATCGCCCCTCGTATGTAGCACTTTTCCATCTGAATTAGAAGCTTGAGGTGCTTTATAATGATACCTCACATTCATCCATTCATTCACACACACATCGTTGCTAGGGTGCTGAAATGTAAGGCCCTCAACTGCACACCTGGAGCACCTGGGGGATTAACCCTCTGGGTCCGACGGCATCGTATACGACGGCTAAGACCAAGCTTTACTAAATTATAATCAACTGTTTAATGATATGAGATAGAAACTTACTTTTTTTGCTTAAAAGTTAACTCTGTGGACTTTCAAGCCAGCCATCAGCCATCTTTGTACTCCTCATAGAAGCTGTGTGATGACGTGCGCAATGTGAGTGTCCAGTCGGAATTGGTTCACCGTCACATGGTTTTCCAAAATCCAATTGTAGGGCAGATTTACCTCATGTGAAAAGCCAAAGATCGTTTTCAGGAGTGATATGTTACTAGGTGGCCCGTTTGAATAGCCCCCTGGGTGCTCCAATGACTACATACTCAGTGTGCCCTGCGCCATTACGCACAGCGAAAGTGAGCAGACAGAGAGCCCCTGATGACAATCTCACGTGCTCAAACAAAGTGTGTGTAACTATCAGGATTGCTCCACTAGTTTTCATGTGAATGTTACTGGATAACTCTGTTGCTTTCTCTGTGTAAAGCAAGACCATTTTGTATATATTGTTCAAAATGTGCATTTGTGTTTACTGTTTGAACCTTTTTGTTGTACAGTCTTTCACACCTCAAATTACCTTTATGACGTGTCAAAACAGTTATTATAGTTTGCTGTGTGTTTTGAATAAATGTGTGTGGAAAATTATTTTTCGCTTTATTTTTTAATTGCCTACTTTTGATTGTAAACTTTTATTACACTTATAACACACAACAAAAACATATATATTCTGAAAGCACAGGTTGTCCTGAAAAAAAAAAGAAAGACATAAAACTTGATTGTGGGATGCAGGGAGAGCTGTTAACAGCAATAATAAAACATTTATGCCAGGCGAGTGAACTGTCCAAAAAATGCCCTCGGACCCCAGAGGGTTTAAGGACCTTGCTCAAGGGTTCAACTGGCTCCATCTTATCTGGCTGATCTGGTGGAACTTTACGTGCCGCCCCGGGCTTTGTGGATTTCTCTGTGTTCCCAGGGTGAAGAAGAAGTCAAAGAGAGGTCAAAGAGCCTTTTCTCATCGTGCACCCACCCTGTGGAACCCCGTGAGGCAGTCAGACTCCGTGGACATTTTTAAGTCAAGACTAAAAACCCATTTTTATTCTCTTCCTTATGAATAGTTTTTTTTTTTATCTGTTTTATTCTTTTACTTCTGTTTTTAATTCTGTATTTGAAATTTTGTATTCATTTTTAATTATTTATTTAAATTTTATGTTGAATTGTTCCGTGTAAGGTGTCTTGAGATGGCTTTTGCTGTGATTTGGCACATTATAAGATAATTAAATTGAAAATGAAATTGAATTGAAATTGTCCTTATGTTGGGTTTACACATAACGACAACAAGTCATAAATGCCACGAATCTAAATTTATGGCTGAGGATCACAAAATTGAATGGAATTTAATGATGCGGGGCAGAGGTATCACACAGCGTCACGAACTGTCGCAACCTGTTACCATGCGTTACGATTAATGGCATGAATAGCATGAATAAAAAAAACAACTCTATCATTGTTGATCAGCTTAACACTGCAACAGAGCTGATTTAACACCAAACTGAAAGACTGATTATGTATCCACAAATTGTCAAAATAGCATCAAATCAACTCTGTATTAGTTTTAAATTGACGTTATTGTTTTTGAGCAATTTCATTTAATACTGTAATAAAGTGGATGTCACACTGTTTCAAACGGGGCAAATATGCACTTGCACAAGTGTTAATTTAACACTGCAAAATTTACTGTCTATACATATTCCACCATATTTTCAGTTGGGTGACTCTCCTGATTGTGTAACATTGTGTGCTTGTTTTGTGTTCTATTTGTCAAATGTGTGCTTCAGCATCATGATTCTGGTCCCAAAGCAGCTCTTTTGTCACTTTTTTTTTTTATATATCATAATCATGTTCCTGAGGAGTGGTTATCTATTGTTGTAAGCAGCTCAATGTCAACACTGATCTGGGATACAAATAAAGCGAGACAGCGTAATTTAATCCGCTTAATACATTTGCCTTTGACCCAACACGACTGAACAGATTAGGATTTTAACATTCTGCATTTAGGAATAAAAGCCGGTGAACTGGACTAACAGGACTTAAGTAATTACAAGCTCCCATTGCAAAAGTGATCTCCAGTGAACTGAATAAAATCAAAGGCAAAAAAAATCTTTTCATTAACTCTCTTTCCCAGAGTGATGTTTTTAAATTAATGTAAGAACAAAGCTGACCACATCCTGAGCATGTGCCTTGTGGATTCTCATAATACGTGCCAAGTTCCCATTGAGCTGAATCACACGGTGCGCACTCACTGCAGCCAACATCAGTGCTTGATAAAAGCTGCACACAGAAGATGTCCAGAGGCACACTGCGTGCACACTGGTCTTGTGCACTGATATGAGGTTGGGTAACAACGAGGACTGTCACATGTAGAGCACCACTAAAGTAGCCCTGTTACACTGAAAAACCACAATAAAACCATCAGAGAGAGAGAAAAAAAAACATTATGTTTGGTCAAGTGAATTATCTGGTACACTTTTGTGCAGAACAAAACCACCTAACAGCACTTAACCAGATCAAGAAGACACTCGGACACTCTGGAAGACGAGGCAGGACCCTAAGCTTTGGACACTTGCCGAGGGCTGCTTTGTACCTAAAGGGCAGAACTCTGTTGGGCTTGAAGAGTTTCAAGAGATCTCACGACTGGATGTTGAAGGAAAAATATTCTGGTCCATTGCTGTCAAAAGGTTGGCATCATATTTGCTCAGTAATGAGTACACTGACCTCAGTGTCCAAAAAGGAGGAGTCCCAATGTCATGATCTGCCTTCGTCTGCTTCTCTCCTTCCCTTTTTTAACCTCTTGTGTGTAGTTTGTCTGTTTTCCCTCCAGGTGGTGCGCTGCAGAGCTGAGGAACACCTGCAGCTCATCTTCTCCTTGCAGCTGACTCGCATGAGTGCTTTATGAGGAGCCAGCTACTTAAACCCCGGCTCTGAGCTCAGTCTTTGCCAGTCTTTTTTCCGTGACCCTGACCAGCCAGATTCAGCTCCTCCGTGAGTCTTCTATGATGAATCCATGTCCTTGTCCATGCCAGATTCTACACGTCATCATTTCTGCTGCTTCCATGTGCACTGACATCTGAGCTTCTCGTATCTCATCTCAAGTTCCTCGTCTTTGGCTCTCTGTGTCCCATCTGGTCCTGGTCCCAGCGCCATATACTCCAGGACTCCAGCTCATTGTCAGACTCCAAAATCTGGCCCTGTGTGCTCTGCAGCTCCCGAACTTCCACCACTATACGTGGGCCCGGTCTCGGCTCAGCAGGCTTCCTCCAGTTCAGCACCGTACTCAGTAACTTATTTTTGTATTTAAAGCTTTTGTTCACAGCCTGTTCTGGTTCTTGCTCCCTAGCGTTTGAGTCCAGCACCTTGTAACAGTTCAGTTCTGTCCAGACCTCTAACCACAACACCCAGGGTATTCTGGATGTCTGTAACACACATCAGGAAGCAAAGAGTAACAACAGAGCACACTCTCTGCAAGTGTACCTCACCAGCTGATCCGAAAGGCATTACAGCACTATCTAGTACCACCAGAGGTACTGAAAACAGTGATGTCACACATGGATATGTTGAAGACGACGTTCACTGTGGGAAACTTTACCACCAAATGACAAAGGCTCAAGAAGGGCATCGTGGGAGGATGCACTATTTCTGTGGTGGTGTTCGTGGCTGCAATGAATCTATTGCTAGAGGCAGGCGGGATGCAGTACAGAGGTCCTAAAGCAGATGGCAGCACAAGACAACCTGGCTGTCGAACGTTCGTGAATGATGTGACTGCAATCACTCATCAATCCAGGGAACCAAGGCGCACTGGAAAAGATGGCAACATTGTTGCGAATGCAGTTTAATCCGGAGAAATCCAGGAGCCTCTGCATCCTCAAAGGGAAACTGACAAGAAACACCTTCAGCATCCAAGGTTCAATGATCCTGACAATCTAAGATGAAGGGATCCAATGTCTTTGAAAGAATAATGAGACCTCTCTGAAGGACATTGCCAACCTTAGAGTCACCAAAACTCAACTAAGTGCCTGGCTGAAGGTAATCAACAGCAGCCAAATGGTTGGAGGGTTCAAGGTATGGTACTTTCAGTTCGGCATCATACCCAGACTGCAATGGCCATTCCTACTACATGACTTCCACATGTCACAAGTGGAAGTAATGGAGAAGCTGCGCAGCAAATTTCTGTGAAAATGGCTGGGTGTTCCCCCTTCCTTTAGCTCAGTGAAACTGTACAGCAAGACTTCCCAGCTCTGCTTATCAGTTTCAATTTCAATTCAGGTTCATTTTATTTCATTTATATAGCACCAAATCACAACAAGGTTGCCTTAAGGCGCTTCACACAAGTAAGGTCTGTGGTAAGGAAAAACTCCCTCTGAGGAAGAAACCTCAAGCAGACCAGACTCAAAGGGGTGACCCTCTAATTGGGCCATGCTATAGACACAAATTACAAAACAAACATACAGGAAATGTTGCCGATGCACAGGACGGTTTCTGGAACAGATACCACACCCATCTCTGGGTGGAGCCGCACCTCAAACAGAGAGAAAAGAAAAAAAGCAGAATCAAGCATCAGAAAGACAAATACAGTGTAATTTGTCAGCATTAAGCAACAAGAAAAACAGAAGAAATACTAAGGTGATCGCCAGCCACTAGCCCTACAATTCACTGAAAGACCCAGAAGTTGAGACCACAGCCAGCTCCATTTCCTAATAAAATGAATTAAAAGAGTAAAAAGCATAGTAACATACTATGCCAGTATGCTAGCCATACGAAAGGGAAAATAAGTGCATCTTAAGTCTGGACTTGAAAGTTTCTACAGAATCTGACTGTTTTATTGACACAGGGAGATCATTCCACAGAACAGGGGCACGATAAGAGAAAGCTCTGTGACCCGCAGACTTTTTATTCACCCTAGGGACACAAAGTAGTCCTGCACCCTGAGAACGCAAAGCCCAGGCCGGTAAGTAAGGTTTAATTAGGTCAGCTAGGTAGGGAGGTGTACAGTCTGTGAACAATTTTATAGGCTAGTAGCAGAACCTTAAAATCTGATCTCACTGGGACAGGAAGCCAGTGAAAATGGGTGTAATGTCAAACTTTCTGCTTTGTATCAAAACTCTGGCAGCAGCATTTTGAACCAATTGGAGACCCCTAATGCTGGACTGCGGTAAACCAGAAAATAGAATATTACAGTAGTCCAATCTAGAAGAGACAAACGCATGAATCAGGGTCTCAGCATCAGCCATAGACAGGATGGGACAAATCTTTGCTATATTTTGCAGGTGGAAGAAAGCAGTCCTCGTAATATCTCTAATGTGGAGGTCAAAGGACAACGTAGAATCAAAAACTACACCAAGGTTCCTCACTTTGTCAGTGTGATGTATGACACACGAGCCAAGGCTAAGCATTAACTGGTTAAATTGATCCCAATGTCTCACTGTACCTTTCAGTCTTATCGGAGTCTAAAAGTAGGAAGTTGGTAGACATCCAGCTTCTCACTGATGCAAGACAATCTTATAAGGATTTTATGTGGATGAGATTACCAGCAGTTATCGGCATGTATAACTGAGTATCATCAGCATAGCAGTGAAAGGTAATCCCAGAATGCCACAATATGTGCCTAAGGGATGCTATATAAAGGGAGAAAAGCAGGGGGCCTAAGATGGACCCCCGTGGAACCCAAAATTTCATGTCATTAAGGTTAGAGGTAGTGTTATTTTACAAAACACAATGAGAATGACTGGTCAGGTATGATGTCAACCATGCAAGAACACTCCCAGTAATCTCAAAATGATTCTCCAGCCTATCGAGTAGAATATGATGATCCACGGTATCAAACGCAGCACTGACATCGACCAGCACCAGAACTGTAGTGGTGTCTGAATCCACTGCAAGCAGAAGATCATTCACCACTTTAGTGAGAGCTGTCTCTGTGGAATGATATTTTCTAAAAGCAGATTGCAGTGGCTCAAAAAGATTATTCTTGATAAGGTGGTCCACAAGCTGCCGTGAAACCACTTTTTCCAGAATCTTAGAGCAAAATGATAGATGCGATATTGGCCTATAGTTTTTCAATACACTAGGGTCAAGATTAGATTTCTTAAGTAATGGTTTAATCACTCCAGATTTGAAACATTTAGGAACATATCCAGAAGTTAATGAGAGATTAATAATTTCCAGCACAGTCAGCCCAAGAGTGGGCCATGGGTCCTGAAACAGTTTTGTTGGTATAGGATTAAATAAACAGTTGCACTGTTTGTAGATGTTACAAATTTTGTCAGCATTCTTAGTGAGATACTATCAAATTCTGTAAATCTAGGTAATGCCTCAGTGATGGCATCCACCTCAACAGCAGAGTGTAGTGGCTGGGTTAAGGCATGCTGGCATATGCTCAACCTAATGTCTTCTATTTTCTGCTCAAAGTAATCCAGGAAATCTTGTGCTGTAAAAGGAGAGTGAACTCCAGGTGGTTGTCCATGAATAAGTGTTGCCACCTTGTCATACAAGAACTTTGAGTTATGCTTGTTTTTGTTGATCAAATCAGAGTAATAGGTCCGCTTTGTAGGCAGTAATGCATGCTTATAGTCTATAGCATCACACCACGCAAGGTGGAATACTTCTAATTTTGAGCTATGCCATTTCTGTTCTAGACCTCCTAACTGGGCAAAATATTGATGAAGTGCCCGGATGTTAATGCATTTTCAATGCGGATTCGCAACTGAACACACTCAGAAAAACGCTCGCAAAATATGTGTTAAAATGCCATTCTGACCTGGATATCGAACCAGTAAAATTACTTAACATTAAATTATGTCAGGAAAGTATTAAACTTACTCTGACACACACATTCCCAAATATTCGTGTTGAAAGTTACATGGGTCTGATCTGTTCCAGCTGGTAAGCTGAGCTGCTGCTGTGTTCAGTGCAGTGCGGCTCCTTATACCATTACAATACGTTGATATATATATATATATATATATATATATATATATACACACGAGGTCTATTAGAAAAGTATCCGACCTTATTATTTTTTCAAAAACCATATGGATTTGAATCATGTGTGATTGCGTCAGCCAAACTTGAACCTTCGTGCGCATGCGTGAGTTTTTTCACGCCTGTCGGTTGCGTCATTCACCTGTGAGCAGGCTTTGAGTGAGGAGTGGTCCACCCCTCTCGTCGTTTTTTTCATTGTTTAGGAATGGCTCAGAGACTGCTGCTTTGCTTGATCAAAATTTTTTCAGAAACTGTGAGGGACATCAAAGTGGACACCATTCGAGAAATTCAGATGGTTTTTGGTGAAAATTTTATGGGCTTCAAAGAGATTACAGAGTGTTACTGTCGCTTTAAGGACGGCCCAGAGCGACTGGTGGTGCGCCGCGCTCTGAAGCCGCCATCGACAGTCTGAGCGACCATTTCATTTCTAAACGGATGGCTGTATGGATCTGTGACCATTGTGTGCAATTTCTCTGGTTATCACAAGAGCTGGACATCAACCATTTTCCTGCAGATTTCACTTTTAACAAGAGATTTTGTTATGGAAAGCCGAGCGGAGGCTTCGCGCATCACGATGGATTCGCTACTGGAGCGAGACAAAACCACCTCCGTTTTGGTCTCACAGGACGGCTTTGAGATGGCGTTCAGACAGCTGTCGGTGGTTTTTCCATCGAGTGATTATCCGAGAAATTGAGGATGTGCCTGGACATGCCAGAACATGTCCTGTGAGGCTTCATCACGGCGTTGCTTTGCGCCATGCGGCACCGCCGCGACGTGCGAAGCCTCTGCTCCTCTTTCCATGACAAAAACTCCTGTAACAGTGAAATGTGCCATTCATTTCCAAACTGGACGCTGTGTTTTATCCGGGATGTCATCTGGCTAGCACAGGAATTGTGAAAAGACATGGACATCAGCACTTTTTCGGCACATTGAGACAGATGTGTGGAGGAATTCCGCGCGTCACGGCGGTGCCGCATGGTGCACAGCAACGCCGTGATGAAGCCTCACAGGACATGTTCTGGCATGTCCAAGCACATCCACAATTTCTCGGATAATCACCAAACCACCGACAGCTGTCTGAACGCCATCTCAAAGCCGTCCTGTGAGACCAAAACGGAGGTGGTTTTGTCTTGATCCAGTAGCGACTCCATCGTGACTTGCGAAGCCTCCGCTCGGCTTTCCATGACAAAATCTCTTGTTAAAAGTGAAATCTGCTGGAAAATGGTTGATGTCCAGCTCTTGTGATAACCAGAGAAATTGCACACGATGGTCATGGATCCATACAGCCATCCGTTTAGAAATGAAATGGTCGCTCAGCCTGTCGATGGCGGCTTTGGAGCGCGGCGCACCACCAGTCACTCTGGGCCATCCTTAAAGCGACAGTAACACGCCGTAATCTCTTTGAAGCCCATAAAATTTTCACCAAAAACCATCTGAATTTCTCGAATGGTGTCCACTTTGATGTCCTTCACAGTTTCTGAAAAAATTTTGATCAAGCAAAGCAGCAGTCTCTGAGCCATTCCTAAACAATGAAAAAAAAACGACGAGAGGGGTGGACCACTCCTCACTCAAAGTCTGCTCACAGGCAAATGACGCAACCAACAGGCGTGAAAAAACTCACGCATGCACACAAAGGTTCAAGCTTGGCTGACGCAATCACACGTGATTCAAATCCATATGGTTTTTGAAAAATATAATAAGGTCAGATACTTTTCTAATAGACCTCATATATATATATATATATATATATATATAATATTTTTACACAATTATCCTTTATTGAATTTATTTCATTCATGAAGTCAGTGATGTGTGTGCACATCTCTGTGTGTGGGTGTGACTGTTAGCGGCACAGTGTGGGTCATTTTAATCTCAGAGCAGTGGGTCGGTTATTCTAAGGTGCAAATAAAAAAAAATTGTTGGTCTTGTGAAACAATTTTAATCACTAATAATACAATAACATGCTTTTGGAGGGCGGTGTGCATTTTCAGAGGCCCGACGTTCATGACCAGTCACCCAAAATGACAGATATTCGCCCTTGTCTAACTCGGGCGAATATCTGTCATCGTGGGCGATGGCATGGACGGAGGGACTCAGAAAATGCATACCGCACGACAACAGCATGTTATTTGCATTATTATCACTTTTTACTGAGATACACAACACGTAACGCGTACATAAAAAGTTGGCTCACTTAACTTTTGCCGTGTTGGCTGGCGCGCGCGCTGCTCTCCAAATTCACCAGTGCATCCTCATCAAGCTGGCTGCTTAGCTGCTGTTCATTGTTGTACTATCCATGAGAAAATCACCCGGAATATCCATATTGTGACCAACACACACTTCTTGCCTTTTTAGTTTTTTTTTTTTCCCTCTGCGGACAGTTCTTGGGCTGCGCGCGCTATGACATCATTTGTTTACGCACAGCGGGCGGGTATAGCCTGGTAGCATTGACGTAAATGGACGATACTGGCCTAGCAACGCCTCGGTAAAGTGATTATAATGACAAGTATTTTAACTAGACATCGAAAATATCAACTAGACATAAGTGAAGAGTTAATGGTCTGTGTCCTCGGATGACACAGGCAACATACACCTATTGACCAAATGTCAAAGACAAAGTGACAAGAATAACCAAAACCACTTACGTACTTATGGAAGGAAATGTTGTCTCCCTTCTTCCACCCGTTTCTTGATGAGACTAATTGAACGTCTGTGGGCGCAAATCACTAAGTTGCCCGGAATTAAAATGGTGACCATGCCTCCTTGCCAGTACACGGCTCAGTGTGACTGCGAACTCTAGTTCTCACTTATAACTAGAGATGAGTATTGATAAGATTTTAATTGATATCAATGTCATTATCGATTCTGCTTATCGATCAGATTTCTTATCGATTCCCTTTATCGATACCTCTTGGGAAATTTCTGTGTACTGCAAGTAGGCTTTACAGGTTTTCCTTGTCAACAACATTTTATTGAGTCTTAAGTCTTTTATTGAGTCATGTATTCACTTTATACATGCTTCCCTTAGGCAGTATTATTAGACGGTATTGCTTAAATTTTCATTGTTACGCAGATGATACCCAGCTTTATCTATCCATGAAGCCAGAGGACACACCCCAATTAGCTAAACTGCAGGATTGTCTTACAGACATAAAGACATGGATGACCTCTAATTTCCTGCTTTTAAACTCAGATAAAACTGAAGTTATTGTACTTGGCCCCACAAATCTTAGAAACATGGTGTCTAACCAGATCCTTACTCTGGATGGCATTACCCTGACCTCTAGTAATACTGTGAGAAATCTTGGAGTCATTTTTGATCAGGATATGTCATTCAAAGCGCATATTAAACAAATATGTAGGACTGCTTTTTTGCATTTACGCAATATCTCTAAAATTAGAAAGGTCTTGTCTCAGAGTGATGCTGAAAAACTAATTCATGCATTTATTTCCTCTAGGCTGGACTATTGTAATTCATTATTATCAGGTTGTCCTAAAAGTTCCCTGAAAAGTCTTCAGTTAATTCAAAATGCTGCAGCTAGAGTACTGACGGGGACTAGAAGGAGAGAGCATATCTCACCCATATTGGCCTCTCTTCATTGGCTTCCTGTTAATTCTAGAATAGAATTTAAAATTCTTCTTCTTACTTATAAGGTTTTGAATAATCAGGTCCCATCTTATCTTAGGGACCTCATAGTACCATATCACCCCAATAGAGCGCTTCGCTCTCAGACTGCAGGCTTACTTGTAGTTCCAAGGTTTTCTAAGAGTAGAATAGGAGGCAGAGCCTTCAGCTTTCAGGCTCCTCTCCTGTGGAACCACCTCCCAATTCAGATCAGGGAGACAGACACCCTCTCTACTTTTAAGATTAGGCTTAAAACTTTCCTTTTTGCTAAAGCTTATAGTTAGGGCTGGATCAGGTGACCCTGAACCATCCCTTAGTTATGCTGCTATAGACTTAGACTGCTGGGGGGTTCCCATGATGCACTGTTTCTTTCTGTTTTTGCTCTGTATGCACCACTCTGCATTTAATCATTAGTGATCGATCTCTGCTCCCCTCCACAGCATGTCTTTTTCCTGGTTCTCTCCCTCAGCCCCAACCAGTCCCAGCAGAAGACTGCCCCTCCCTGAGCCTGGTTCTGCTGGAGGTTTCTTCCTGTTAAAAGGGAGTTTTTCCTTCCCACTGTAGCCAAGTGCTTGCTCACAGGGGGTCGTTTTGACCGTTGGGGTTTTACATAATTATTGTATGGCCTTGCCTTACAATATAAAGCGCCTTGGGGCAACTGTTTGTTGTGATTTGGCGCTATATAAAAAAAACTGATTGATTGATTGATAAAGTAAATAAATCTGAAATTGGTCACTGTATCCTTGATCTCTGGACATAAATAAAAATAAATGAAATTTGTAGGTTTCGTCAAAAGCATGTCATGAATGTCTCTCCGTACCTCTGAGCTGAGCTCAGCCGGCTGCTGCACATCAGTGCAGGACGTCTCATTTTGAGAGGAAAAAAAAAACATTCTGATTGGTTGCAGTTTGTATTACAACAGTTGGAAAGAGGTGTCAATTGATTTAAACGGTGTTTCACTTTGAATTTATTGATTCCGACTGGACTCTATTGTTCTAACTTGAGTCGGCAGAGAGCCGCGCAGCGTTTGGAGCTGTGTGAACAGAACAGAGGACGATTCTCGTTTCTTTCTCACAGTAAGACAGGAGTCCCAGTTAGTGACTTTAATCCTCATAAAAGTGACTCACGACGATTGACATATTCAGGGATGAAAGTGGTTAAAACGAAAACGCTGAAACCCAAAATTACCTCTAACACCACCCACATGAAAATGTTTGAATTCTAGAAGCTCTGAAATGCAATCTGGGACTATTCCAGACAATAAACTGCAGTGAGTACAGCATCCATTTTGGTGAGAAAAAAAACCCAACTTTCCTTATTCAAATTCATTCCAGTAGTATTCTGCTCTTACTAGGATGTAGCAGTTTTCTAACTTGGCAGATAGTTCTGGAGGAAATCACTGAAGAAATTAACAAATTGAAAATATGGTTTGACCGAAACAAATTGTCATTAAACTTAAATAAAACAGGGATGAAGTGGAGGTGTAAGAGTCACTAGGTGTTCACAGGAAACACTTATTTCTTTATGTTCATTGTTAGTTGGTTTTATATTTTCTGTTGTGTTTTTAATCAGGTTCTTTTTGTCGCTTTCTCTAAAATTGCATTGTAGCATTATTAGTTATTATTACTATTATTGTTGTTGTTGCTATTATTATTATTATTATTAATAATAATATATAAACAAAATTTTTTAAAAAATTACAATTTGTAATACAATTGACTATTACGACAACAAACGCCGAGCCATGAATTATTATACAGAAAACAAATGCACACAAACGTGCTGAGATGTGAACAGCTTAATGCTAACTTTAACATTGAAAACGCCATAGACATGCTAACGTCGGCCCTGTTTTTAAGTTATAAAATACATCTAATAATAATAATCATTAGTGATCGATCTCTGCTCCCCTCCACAGCATGTCTTTTTCCTGGTTCTCTCCCTCAGCCCCAACCAGTCCCAGCAGAAGACTGCCCCTCCCTGAGCCTGGTTCTGCTGGTGGTTTCTTCCTGTTAACAGGGAGTTTTTCCTTCCCACTGTAGCCAAGTGCTTGCTCACAGGGGGTCGTTTTGACCGTTGTGGTTTTACATAATTATTGTATGGCCTTGCCTTACAATATAAAGCGCCTTGGGGAAACTGTTTGTTGTGATTTGGCGCTATATAAAAAAAATTGATTGATTGATTGATTGATCTATCAACTGTTTCAAAGACCATAACAGGTCGGTTTAACATAAAAAGGTAAATATTACTCACAGATATATGCTCTTTAGGGTTTTAGCAGGGGAAAATTAAGATAAAGTGAAATAAAATAAAGAACCAACGAAGCAGCAGGTCGGATCAATGACTCATTGCTTCAAGCTTCAAAGAAGAGCCGCGCTGCAGAAACGATTGATTACAGACCCTGCAGGGGTTCTGTAATCAACGTAGAAACATGATCACTTTCCTGACAAACCCCCCCAAAACAACGGCCACTAAAGACCAATAAGGGAATCGTTAAGCAAAAAGGCTATTGATATCGGTGGATCAAATCATTGCTTAACGATACCCAAAAAGAGCCGGTTCTTGATACCCAACCCTACTTATAACCTCTTTGGGAGATTCCCAGTTCCAGACACATGGAAGCATCCCCACAGCATAATACTCCCACTGCTGTGTTTCTCTCTCCAAACATAAGGAACATCCTTATGGCTAAAGAGCTCCAGTTTAGTCTCATCTGGCCAGAGGACATGGTTTCATTATGCATAATCTTTCTACGGGTTGTCCTTAGCATATTTCAGTCTGGCTCGAAGTGGCGATTTTCTTGGTCTGCAACCTCGTAGTCCGTTTCTCTGCAGGGCTCTACTGACTGGTGTCATTGAGACTACAATTCCTGACTTGGCTAAGTCATTCAGTTGTGTTTTAGTAGTTCTGATTTAGTTCTGATGTCTTTAGACACAGTTTTCTTACCAGAGTCCGAAATCTTTCACTTTCTACCTCCGGCAGACTTGTTCTGTACTGTGTGGCTCTTTGACTTTCTTGATGATACTTTTCACTCCAGTTCTTGACATTCTCCTTCTCCTGCTCTGTGAGTGTCAACAATTCTTTTTCTCAAGTCTAAACTGATTTCTTTTGATGCTTCTCAAGTGACAGCTCAAACCCTTACTGAAGTTTTTATACTTCGTGTACGTTGAAAGATAACCCAGATTTTTAACTTGATTTTACAAGCTTTGAGCATTACAAAGTGAAAGCATATCATTGCACAACAGTGGTTTGTGCTATGATTTAGAGGCCTGCTGTGGGACAGTTTTCTTCATCCCGCACTTGCCTGCTCCCGCTGAATTTTAGACCAATATGGCCTGCAGTCGCAATGTGTGTGTTACACTCGTGCCCGTTTCTCGCGATGTGACTGTCCACTCCTGCCTGCACCCGTGAAACTCTTGAGAATTTATGCCTGCACAATAATAGAGATGCATTGATTTTGTGTCTTCTCCCATCCTGCAGGAGAAAAAAAATGTCATTTTGGCTATTAATAAAGAGATTCATGGGGTTGTTTCATTTAGCTGGTCTGCATTTATTTGGACACACTGATCGGGCATAGCGCTCCTATTTTGCCGTTTTCATTTAGTTTCATATTCTATTATCCTCCTCTGTGTTTTATTATCTACCTTCATAATCACAGAGTGATTGAGATTAAGGTCTCTTTAGTAAGAGAGACCTGAATAAGAAATCAATGAGAACACAGATAGACAACAGTACACAATAAATTTAAATATAACTTTGTTTGATTAAAAACTACAGAAGAGTATTGCATTCACTTGATAAATTTATTTTTTGGTTTGTTTTTTGGAGTAATTATTTGTGTTTTTCTGAATAATTTATTTTTGTCTGTTTTTCGGAATAATTATTTCTGTTTTTCTGAGTTTTTTCAGAGTAATTTTTTCAGAGTTTAGAGAACATTTGAAGACACATTCATTCATTGAGAGCTTGATTTGGTAACAAATATGACATTGCTCAGTTTAATCAAGTTTTACTTTGATCTGGGTTTGATGGTATTATCATTATTTTGTTGACTACGCAGGCACCTGAGGACTTTGCAGCTGTTCAGAAGGAAAGCCCATTCAGATCTGCTACATAGCAGTTTTTCTCCAGGTGTAAATAACCTTGCTTCAGTTTTCTTTTCATAAATTAGTTCACAAGCTTTTATTATTCTGTTTCAACAACAGTATGCCTAATGCTCTCATTTTGAAAGGTCATAAACAGCAAGGTGTAGTAAATCGGTTGCAACTGCTGAAAAACTGCAGCAGCGCGAACTCCGAGGTGCAGAGAGAAAATGTGCTCCGTGATTGACACGGCTAAAAACTACACTCAACAAAAATATAAACGCAACACTTTTGGTTTTGCTCCCATTTTGTATGAGATGAACTCAAAGATCTAAAACTTTTTCCACATATACAATATTAACATTTCTCTCAAATATTGTTCACAAACCAGTCTGAATCTGTGATAGTGAGCACTTCTCCTTTGTTGAGATAATCCATCCCACCTCACAGGTGTGCCATATCAAGATGCTGATTAGACACCATGATTAGTGCACAGGTGTGCCTTAGACTGCCCACAATAAAAGGCCACCCTGAAAGGTGCAGTTTTATCACACAGCACAATGCCACAGATGTCGCAAGATTTGAGGGAGCGTGCAATTGGCATGCTGACAGCAAGAATGTCAACCAGAGCTGTTGCTCGTGTATTGAATGTTCATTTCTCTACCATAAGCCGTCTCCAAAGGCGTTTCAAAGAACAACCTCCTGCTGGAGGTTTCTTCCTGTTAAAAGGGAGTTTTTCCTTCCCACTGTTGCCAAGTGCTTGCTCATAGGGGGTCGTTTTGACCGTTGGGGTTTTTCATAATTATTGTATGGCCTTGCCTTACAATATGGAGCACCTTGGGGCAACTGTTTGTTGTGATTTGGCGCTATATAAGAAAAAAGTTGATTGATTGATTGATTGAATTTGGCAGTACATCCAACCAGCCTCACAACCGCAGACCACGTGTAACCACACCAGCCCA
This sequence comes from Thalassophryne amazonica, assembly GCF_902500255.1. Classification (NCBI taxonomy): domain Eukaryota; kingdom Metazoa; phylum Chordata; class Actinopteri; order Batrachoidiformes; family Batrachoididae; genus Thalassophryne; species Thalassophryne amazonica. The sequence goes on along the minus strand of NC_047112.1, from coordinate 100,368,649 downwards.
GGACCTCCACATCCAGCATGTTCACCTCCAAAATCATCTGAGACCATCCACTCGGACAGCTGCTGGAACAATCGGTTTGCATAACCAAAGAATTTCTGCACAAACTGTCAGAAACTGTCTCAGGGAAGTTCATCTGCATGCTCGTCGTCCTCATCGGGGTCTCGACCTGACTCCAGTTCGTCGTTGTAACTGATTTGAGTGGGCAAATGCTCACATTTGCTGCCGTTTGGCACGTTGGAGAGGTGTTCTCTTCACGGATGATGCGAAGGAGATGTGTTGCACTGCATGAGGCAAATGCTGGTCACACCAGATACTGACTGGTATCCCCCCCAATAAAACAAAACTGCACCTTTCAGAGTGGCCTTTTATTGTGGGCAGTCTAAGGCACACCTGTGCACTAATCATGGTGTCTAATCAGCATCTTGATATGGCACACCTGTGAGGTGGGATGGATTATCTCAACAAAGGAGAAGTGCTCACTATCACAGATTCAGACTGGTTTGTGAACAATATTTGAGAGAAATGGTAATATTGTATATGTGGAAAAAGTTTTAGATCTTTGAGTTCATCTCATACAAAATGGGAGCAAAACCAAAAGTGTTGCGTTTATATTTTTGTTGAGTAATTTTAAGGTGCAACTGTTGTATGGCTGGGGGGCCTGGCTGACTTTTTGTTTCTGTCTTTTGTTTTTCCTTCCAGGTGGCTTGCATTTGGGACTGAGTGGCTGTGTTGCTGAGGTTATCAGGACCTCACCCTGATCACCTGCGGCTCGTCAGGACTCACAGCTGAGGTGCATCTATATGGATTGGAACATGGTGGCATTTAAGACTGGAGTATACAGTGTGTATTTGCCAGAGACTCGACCTTGTGACCAGACAGGTGAGATCGTCATCTCGGGAGCCATCTCATCATCAGTGGATGCAGAGAACGTCCAGGGTTTGATGCACGGTCTGTGAAAGAGGATGGGGTGAGGTCTCACGCTCGTCAGCACACTTCCTGAGGTACGTTAGATTTTGTGACTAACATTTATACAGTCAGTAAATGTGGTGTCCCTCACACCTTTTTATATTGAGCTGTATGTTAGTCATGTATCGGCTTCCACTGCAGTGGAGTTTTGTGAACTGGATGTTCCATGCCTGCAGGTTGGGAAGCTGATTAGTAATCAAGCCAGGAAGTGTTTGCTGTTTGTACACCTTTAAGTGTTCTCTCTGTGTGTAGAGTGTGGACTCACATAATGGTTCCTTCTTTCACAGACTCGGTTTGTTGCGGCCACCTGGGGGGTGTCGGCGGGGTCCTTGGGTCCGAACAGCTTCTGGCTCCGGACCGTTAGCGCTGCTGGGAGCGCACCACGCCAGACTGCACTTTCTTTTGTTATTTTTTGTATCACTGTTATGTATTAAATTCAGTTAGCCTTTGTACCGTGCTCTGCTTATTTCATATTGGGTCCTTCAAACGCTGGTCGGTTCTCCGAGCTGCGTCCGACACATAACAGTAACTTTAAGTTGCAACACGGTCCTGTAGCACCTGGGAACAAGGTTGGTATGGTAGTTCTGTTTTGTAAATATACGTTTGCTATATTACACGAAGTTTGTAGTTTGCTTCTCAGGGTGATGCTTACTAGTTAACACCCACTAGTATACAATACTAACAAATAATGAATGTTTATGAGTTCAATGGTACGAATATTTCATGAGGTGAAAGCTGGAACATATCATTCAATGAGACGAAGTCGAGTTGAATGGTATGTTCCAGCTTTCACCGAATATTCGTACCATTGAAAGAATGTAAAAATATTCATTATTTGTTTTATATAATGGCTAAAATAGATCCTTGTCATTTTATATTTTATTAATTTCTAAACAACAGAAAAGGGACTTACATTTTGGTGTTTCACTGTGATGTTTAGTCCAGTGATGCTGTGCACTGACTTCGGACTTCCATTAAAAAAAAAAAAAAAAACTGTGTAGTTCAGTCCAGCCAAAAATCACATCAGCATTTCATGTTAGCAGCTCTTCATGCATCTTGGATTTTGTGTGTGTGTGTGTGTGTGTGTAGCAGCATCAGTTAATCAAATCATCACGTTGCTGTCCCGCGCGCGCACACGGAAACGGCTGGGTCGAGCTGTGTACCTCCCCAGTGCAGCGGAAAAAAAAAAAAAAAGTCACGTCAGAAATTAGTCCATGTTTTTTTTTTCTCTCTTCCTGCTAACAGACAGCACAGTGGATTTGTTTTATGTGTATCTTACAAGAATTAGCAGTGTCAGTTAGCTCAAATTATGTCTCAGGAGAGTCGTGTCCCCCCACCCCCTGCGCGCGCACACACACGCATCCTGGTCAGCGCTTGTGCGTGCGTGAACAAAAATAAGACTGTATACGTCCTCAGTGCAGCAAAAAAACAAAATCACGTCAGAAATGAGTCCAGGTTTTGTTCTCTTCCTTCCTGCTAACAATCTCCAGGCAGCACAGTGGACTGGTTTTGTGTGTGCGTGCACGAGTGTGCGAGTGCATGGGTATGTGCGTGCATGAGCGCATGTGCGATCACGTGTGCGCGTGCACGAGGATGTGCATACTTACGCGATCACATGTGTGCGCATGCATGAGGACGTGCACACTTGCGTGTACACGTGCACGTGAGAGTGCAGTGGTACCAAACATATGGAACCAAATTTGCACTCTAAATGGAACCGAGCCACACTCTGAATGCAATGCAACACAAATGGGATGATTTAATCTATGTCATGTGACATACCAAGCACCAATCAAATGACAAGGATCCACTCAGCCGTTATATAAAGGGTGCTAGTGCACTTTGGTAAAAGATATTCTCATGGTTGATTCACCTTTGTAATTAAAGGACAGACAATCAAAATATGTTTTATTTTAATTCATGAAACAGACAAATGGTTAAAGGACAATGTTAAAAAGGTTTAATAAGTGTATATATATGGTAATTTGCACTCAAGGTAGAGATTGTTAAGGATGAACAGGTAATAAATAAGGGAAAGAAATAAGGTAAAAACATACTGTTTGAGTTACTAATTATAGTGTGTTGTGTATTTGTGTAGCTCTTATGGTGTGTTCACAATACAAGGCTGTTCAATAAAAAGGATTGTGAACCATCAGTTCGAGAGACCATCTTTTCAACCGGGGACGCTATACTAGGATCAGTTGGACAGATACGGTATGCTCCATGGATACAGGATGATGCATTTGAAATGCATTCAAGCCTGCTACGTGGTGACTCAAGAAATAGTAAAAAAAAAAAAACCCCAAAAAAAACCAACCTAAAAATAAATTACTCAGAAAACAAACCAAAAAATAATATACTCAGAAAAACAGAAATAATTATTCCAAAAAACACAAAAAATAAATTACTCAGAAAAACACAATGACCCCTAAAAACAAACCAAAAAATAAATTCATCCACTGAATGCAATACGCTTCCGTACATAATAGACTGCTTTGCAAAAAAAAAAAAGAAAAAAAAAAAAGATACAACATGAAAACAGCTGCTTTACAATTATTAGCCAGATGTCAGGTATTCTGCAAAAATAACAATAAAAACATTGTAACTTATACAGCCTATATGCTCAATAACACCACCATCATGCGTCTTGTCAGGATTTGGACGTTTTGGGGTATGTGTGCTGTTTTATTCTTATTTTGTTTGTATTTGTTATCTATTCTCTTGCTCTGTCTTTCTGCTTGGGTTTTCTCTGTCCTGCTCTTTCCTGTCTCTCTCTCTGGGTTCTTGGTGGTGGATGTTCCTCTGTCTGGCCACACCCCGGTTCTGGAAGTTTCACCTCACACCTGTTCTTGATTTGCAGCTCATCAACTGGGTGTTTTATACGGTTTGCTCTTTCCCTCACCAGATCAATGTGCCTTGTGCCTCTTTCCAGCCCAGTTCCTCCTTTTTTTTGCCTTGCTCTGATAGCCTCATTGTGTTTTTTTGACTACCTGCTTGTGTACCTCGACCACGCCTAAGTCTGATGTTCTTGTTACTGTTGCTCTTTTTGGACTGTCTGTCTGTGTATCGACTCCAGCTTACAAACCAAGGAAACATCTTAACTCTACTGAGCTGTAATCCTGCGTCGTACATTTGTGTCCAGCCTGCTCTGCCAGTAAACCTTGATACCTCTTTATGTAGGAACTAATTAACAAATAGCACTGAGAGTAGGCTGTGAGTGGACTAATACTAATAAATAACATAAAATAAACTAGACCAACACGCTAGCAGACCACCACAAACGTCCACCAACATTAGTTTCCAATTCCACAAAATTTTACTTTAGAAAAAATTTTCAAGGTCAAAGTCCTGTTAGAAGGGGCTTTTCATAAGCTAAAATATAATATAAAATGTAGATCAAAAGGGTTTTCAATATCAAATTCAAATGTCCACAAATCCACAATCCAGATCAGATCCAGATGAAACTTTGTCAGGCGAAACTGACTGTCAGTCTGCATTTCAGTTTCAAATATTTCTGAGTAAGATATAATGTAAAACATACATTAAATGGGGTTTTCAATGTTACGTTCAAATGGCCACAACATCCGTAATCTGGATCAGATCCGGTGTCGCAGGCCGAACAGAAAAAAATTGGTCCATCCTGCCTCCACTGCGCATGCATCATTTTGGAGCTCAGCAGCTTGTCTGAGACAGACTCTCTTCACCCAAAGTGATCAAATGGATTAATGGGATTATTAACCATCAGGTGACAAGGTAAAGCCTCTTAAATCATTGTAAAGTCAGTTTTAAGCAGAAACGAGGCGATAATTGGTGACTGAGGCGTAGTGAACGCATCAGCTAGCAGTTCACGTAGCTGCAGCACTCTGATCGCTTCCTCCGTCTTTTCTGATGAAATAATGATGAATTTATATGGAAATTATTGTTGTACAAAAGCTTCAGATATCTATTGCTGAGATAGATGATGATTTGAGTGAGTGAAGGCAGGGCGGACTGATTAGTAGTGGGGACCGTTCGGTCTGCGACACTGGATCAAACGCTCTCAAATATGAAAGAAATTTGATCATTTTTGACTATTACAAATTTTTGAAAATTTGTTTAATGTTGAAGATAGGGATTTTTACAATTTTCCAGGATTTTTCCTGACTTTGCTCTTTGACCTTGAAAATTTAATAAATTCTTACCTATCAGGATATGAATCTTCAGTAAAAATTTCTTTATATATGAAAAATTGTGGGCTCCAGGTTGTTCACAAACAGACAAGCAAACATAACCTCCACCAATGAAGTTGGAGGAGGCTATGAAGTTAACGAATGAAACGAATTTAACAGATGAATCACTTGGCCATAATATTGCTTTGGAAGAAGAGAATGTTGCTGACCGACTGAGGTCCCAATCCCATATGCACCCACAGACAGTAAAGGCCCGTTCTGAAGGCGCACTCGATGCAGAGATACTGAAGATGAAACATGCCAGCTTTGAGAGCGCTGGGAAGCCATCTTTGTTCTACCATTGAAGCACGCTGTCTGAGTTACCAGAGAACCAGGAGCTGAGATATTCAGCTGTTCATTTCATCATCTTTCGTCTTCCCAGTCTGTGAATCGGTCTGTGCTTTGCATTTGCCTGGTGGCTCATCCTCTGCTGTGGGCGGGACCGGGTCAAACTGCATCTTATGAAAAATTTCCTTTGCACCGTTGGATAGGATTTGAGTTGTTTATTTATAAATGAATAAATAAGTATTTATAAAATGGCTCATGCAATTTAGCTAGGCCTACTTATGATTTGTACTAATTGTAGTTTATCTGTTTCTTACGGTGGCCCTGAAGTGCAAAACACAACAGCAAATCGCAGAGCAAAACAGCACATCAAAAAAGCACAACAGCAAATCGCACAGTACAACAGCAAATCAAAAAAGCACAACAGCAAATCGCACAGCACAACATCAAATCGCACAACAGCAAATCGCACAGCACATCAGCAAATCAAAAAAACATGACAGCAAATCGCACAGCACAGCAAATCGCACAGCACAACATCAATTTGCACAACAGCAAATCGCACAGCACAACAGCAAATCAAAAAAACATGACAGCAAATCGCACAGCACAACAGCAAATCAAAAAAACATGACAGCAAATCGAACACAACAGCAAAAGAGAAACGACAACATTAAACGGAAAAGGTAGGTACCTTCGGGCGACGCGAATCATCGCCGATTGGACGGTGGTCCGTCCTGTCTTGTGAACCGGATGGTTTACGTTTTCAAAATATGAGCGCCGCTAGTGAAAACGTACATGCTCTTAAGCTTGAAGGTCGCGCAAGTGTCCTCCCCGTCTTCTTTTAGCCTTTTCCCACAATCACTGCAGAAGTTTGGTTTATCCTCGAACTCTTTGTTACAGTTTTGGCAATACATCGCGGCACGTTCGTTTGTTTCTGTTTGTCTGGCACCTGAGTATACAGTGTTCCGATTCACAGGACAGGACGGGCCACCGTCCAATCAGCGATGATTCGTGTTGCCCGAAGGTACCTACCTTTTCCGTTTTGGTTAATGTTGTCGTTTCTCTTTTACTGTTGTGTTTTGCACTTCAGGCCCACCATACTTTTTTTTTTTTTTAAACTGCATTTCACTTATTGTAATTTGTACTTACACTGTGTATTTTCTGTTTTTATGTCTCTAATAGTACAGACCTTTAGCCACGTCTTCTCTTACATCTGGGGGCAACATCTGTAGCAGTCGCATTTTTGGAGTCAGGAGCGTTGCTATCCTGTACGTCATGATGCAGACGGAATGCAGACGTGCCACTGGTGCCCATCAGTTCTAACAGACGCGAGGCGTGCACACACACTGGCGACTTCAGAGAGCACAGGCTCAAAGGATGCTGCTTGGCAGTGTTCAATGAGTCTCACGGACCACAGCAGTGGAAATGTTGCACTGGGAGCGGAGTTGCCGGACTCTAGGTCATTAGAAGCATCCTTGAATATCTTAAGAAGCGCAACTACTGGTTTCAAAGTGTTTGCTTATATCTGTGCAATTCTTTGATACTGGTTATTGCTCAGCTGTAATGTGGAGATCTCCTCATGCTGTTGCAATACAGAATCCAGCATATCATAATTTGAATTTGATGGATCTCGATGGATTGTTTAAGGATTTCTTCACACTGTTTTGCAGAGTTCACCCGCAGCAAAAGTTCAAACCACCTGCTCCCGCGAGACTCGCATTGGGTCCTGCGGGACCCGGCTGGATCCAATCCCCATACAGCCCTCTGCTATGGTTCAACAAAAATCTTGACCCTGGTAGTTTTTGGTTTTCGCAAAATAATTTTGTTTCTGTGTGCAAAGTAAAATAATTTAAGCATCCAAAATAAATCTAGGATGTTCAGAAATACTGTGTTGAAGATTCCTTGCTCTGTCAAAAAAGCACTTGGGAAATTTTTGAATGATAAATATCATGGGTGTGCTAATAATTTTGTCCTCATCTGTGCTCTTAAAGATTTCTTCCTCCCTTGCACTATGAGAGACTGGCTATATTTATTATACTGCCATTATTGTAATCGTTCCCACTTCCAAACATCTACCTGAAGATAATCACATTCCTGGACCTACATTGGGCAACGTATCCTCCCCTTTAATTACTCCATGAAGTCAGTATCTGATTGCCCTGAATCAGAACATCAGAGATATTTGGTTCTGTGGAGAGTTTTACTTTAATGTAGAAAGACACTGAGATATCAGTCTCAAATTTCCGCCGCCATCAGTCCACTTTATCAGTGTGTCAGGCAGATAACTGAAAACGTCCAACAAGAACCAAATATATGTGCCAGAAAGCTTCAGCAGAAACCTTTTTTCTAATTTGGGTGAACTGGAAAGACCTTTGATTCACTCCTCCCCTCCACACTGCAGGATTTTGTGTCACCAACAGAGTGACATTCGTGGTTCAGAAAATATTCAGCTAACCTGTTTGGGAGAAATGCTGTCTACAGCCAGAGCAACTACTGCAGCTTTATCACACAGAATGTACAGCAACACACACATTTTACAAAAGTCTTCTAAAGTGTCATAGCACACAGCTTGAAGAAAGTCATGTTTGACCAAAGGCTCAGAGAACTTATGATTCAGTGAACAAAAATGAGGCCAATTAGAGAACACGAGGATCTGTAGGTGCTTCTGCAGCTCATCTTATTGTAGAAAAGTGTTTTAAATCTGAGCTGATGCTCAGTTGGTTTCATGGTCCAATGTTACAAGGTGAGGCAGTGGCTGTGCAGAGCATTAAAGCCTGTAGACACTAAACACAAAGTTCAGCATCACTTTCCCAGAAGGCACATGGGACATATGACCTAGATTTGCTCTGTTTCCTGGTAATGAAATCCTTTTCTGTATGACTCCACCATGAAACAGAGATTGGTGATTAAAGCTGAACCACACTTTCAGAGCAACAGAGTAGTCACGTGTCTTGCTGGCTTCCCTCACTAGTCACCTTTTGCACAATCACCCAGTTTTTGAGAATTGCCTAATCCAAACACATTTACCTGTGTGTTCCTCACTGTGTATATATATATATATATATATATATATATATATATATATATATATATATACACACACACACAGTGAGGAAAATACGTATTTGAACACCCTGCGGTTTTGCAAGTTCTCCCACTTAGAAATCATGGAGGGGTCTGAAATTTTCATCTTAGGTGCATGTCCACTGTGAGAGACAGAATCTTAAAAAAAAAAACAAAAAAAAAAAACAAACAAAAAAAACAAATCTGGAAATCACAATGTATTATTTTTTAAAAATTTATTTGTATGTTACTGCTGCAAATAAGTATTTGAACACCTGTGAAAATCAATGTTAATATTTGCTACAGTAGCCTTTGTTTGCAATTACAGAGAACAAACGTTTCCTGTAGTTTTTCACCAGGTTTGGACACACTGCAGCAGGGATTTTGGTCCACTCCTCCATACAGATCTTCTCTAGACTTTTCAGGTTTGGAGTTTCAGCTCCCTCCAAAGATTTTCTATTGAGTTCAGGTCTGGAGACTGGCCAGGCCACTCCAGGACCTTGAAATGCTTCTCTCGGAGACCCTCCTTAGTTGCCCTGGCTGTATGTTTGGGGTCATTGTCATGCTGGAAAACCCAGCCATGACCCATCTTCAATGCTCTTACTGAGGGAAGGAGGTTGTTTGCCAAAATCTCGCAATACATGACCCCATCCATCCTCCCTTCAATACGGTGCAGTCGTCCTGTCTCCTTTGCAGAAGAGCACCCCCAGAGTATGATGTTTCCACCCCGATGCTTCACGGTTGGGATGGTTTTCTTGGGGTTGTTCTCATCCTCTAAACATGGTAAGTGGAGTTGATTCCAAAAAGCTCTGTTTTGGTCTCATCTGACCACATGACCTTCTCCCATGCCTCCTCTGGATCATCCAGATGGTCACTGGTGAACTTCAAATGGGCCTGGACATGTGCTGGCTTGAGCAGGGGGACCTTGCTGCCCTGCAGGATTTTAAACCATGACAGCATCATGTGTTACTAATATAATCTTTGTGACTGTGGTCCCAGCTCTCTTCAGGTCATTGACCAGGTCCTCCTGTGTAGTTCTGAGCTTTCTCAGAATCATCCTTACCCCACAAAGTGAGATCTTGCATGGAATCCCAGACCAAGAGAGACTGACACTCATCTTGTGTTTCTTCCACTTTCTAATAAATAATCATAACAGTTGTCTTCTACCAAGCTGCTTGCCTGTTGTCCTGTAGTCCATCCCAGCCTTGTGCAGGTCTACAGTTTTGTCCCTGGTGTCCTTAGACAGCTCTTTGGTCTTGGCTATGGTGGACAGGTTGGAGTGTGATTGATTGAGTGTGTGAACAGGTGTCTTTTATACAGGTAACAAGTTCAAAGAGGTGCAATTAATACAGGTAAAGAGTGCAGAATAAGAGGACTTAAGATGAAAATTTCAGACCCCTACATGATTTATAAGTGGGAGAACTTGCAAAACCACAGGGTGTTCAAATACTTTTTTTCCTCACTGTATATATATACAGACACACACACAGTGGTATGTAAAAGTTTGGGCACCCCGATGATTCCCATAATTTTCCTTTATAAATCATTGGTTGTTTGCATCACCAATTTCAGTTAAATATATCATATAGCAGACAAACACAGTGATATTTGAGAAGTGAAATGAAGTTTATAGGATTTACATAAAGTGTGCAATAATTCTTTAAACAAAATTAGGCAGGTGCATAAATTTGGGCACCCCAACAGAAAAAAATACATCAATATTTAGTAGATCCTCCTTTTGCAGAAATAACAGCCTCTAAACTCTTCCTATAGCTTCCAATGAGGGTCTGGATTCTGGTTGAAGGTATTTTGGACCGTTCTTCTTTACAAAACATCTCAGGTTTGTTGGTTTCCGAGCATGGACAGCCCGCTTAAAATCACACCACAGATGTTCAATAATATTCAGGTCTGGGGACTGAGATGGCCATTCCTTGTTCCTCTGCGTGAATGCCTTAGTAGATTTTGAGCAGTGTTTAGGGTCGTTGTCTTGTTGAAAGATCCAGCCCCAGCGCAAGTTCAACTTTGTCACTGATTCATGAACATTGTTCTCAAGAATCCGCTGATATTCACTGGAATCCATGTGACCCTCAACTTTAACAAGATTCCCAGTACCTGCACTGACCACACAGCCCACATCATGATGGAAGTACCTCCAAATTTTACTGTAGGTAGCAAGTGTTTTTCTTGGAATGCTGTGTTCTTTTTCAGCCATGCATACTGCCCCTTGTTATGTCCAAATAACTCAATTTAGTTTCATCAGTCCACAGCACCTTATTCCAAAATGAAGCTGGTTTGGCCAAATGTGCTTTAGCATACCTCAAGTGACTGTGGTATGTACGAAGAAAAGGCTTCCTCTGCATTACAGCATCACACAGCAACTCTCTGTGCAAAATGCACTGTATAGTTGAACGATGCACAGAGACACTATCTGCAGCAAGATTGTATTGTAGGTGCTGCTATACAATACTGCTGGAACCTCAATTTCCCTGAGGGAATCTTTCTAAGGGATCAATAAAGTTCTATCTAGTCTAATCTAATCTAGTCAGGACAAAGTATAAAAGAATATTTCAAACATTGATGCAAACTTTTGAACTGATATAATTTTCATAATTTCATCATTTCATTTATTACATTCGTTGCTTTTTTGTTACTTTTGGTGAAGAACATTTGTATGTAGAGGAAAAAAGTCTGGTTTGCTCTTTTTACCATTTCAAACAAAGAGGATGCAAACCTTTGCACTCAGCTGTAGCTTGGGTTATGACATATGCACACTCTGCTTGTACATCTAATGAAACTAAACATATGGAATAACAAGACTGAAATAGACTGTTGCCTAGGTGCTTGCTCAGAGGGGTTGGTAAGGTTAGACCTTGGCCTTGTGAAGTACCATGGGGTGACTTGTGTTGTGATTTGGGGCTATAAAACTAAACTGAATTGAACTGTAAATAGAAAACTTCACCTTTTTGCTCCACTGCTTCCCCTCAGGGAGCTTTGGCAGCTACTTTAGTCTTGCATACTGAACTTGAAAACCCCTCAGTTGGATCCACTGGGTAAGTAGCAGTACCCAGGTTCTAGCACACTCTGGGATGACACACAGCAGTCTGATTGGCTAATTTTATATTTTGCCCAAAACATGGCCATAACTAATTAATGAAATATAATCCCTTTGTGCCTTCTGCATTTCTTTAGGACCAGTTTCTGCACACTATACATAGTAAAGTGGAGCTGGACACACTCAAAATGTACTTTTGCATTAAGCAAGACTCCCATTTCCACAAACGATCGGATACCCAATCAGTGGCCTTAGTGGTGTTATAGAAGTTGCAGCCAATTGTGAAAACTGTAAACATGATCAATAATTGTGACACTGTAACCCATCGTGAGCCACAAAAGTGATCAGAAAAAGGTGAAGTTAGATTGTAATCAATGCAAATGTTTCCGTAAAATGAGATATTGGCAGTAACATTCATGTCTCTGGATCATCTGCCTTTGAGATCAAGAGATATATGGGAAGAGCTTATAGAGTCAATGGACAGTGGTGTTCGGTGATGCTGATATTGCAGGAGAAAAAGGTCCAAGTCTTCAAGGTCTTAGTGCTTCCTGACTTAGGGTCCTATATCACTGGGATGTGCCAGCCTGTGAACGGTAATTGCAAGGGAAATTGCTTAATTTTGAGTAACGTTCACTGGGTGGGGCCCTTCCTTTGCTTCACTCCCAGGGCGTCGCCAGCGTGATCACGCCTGGATTTTAAATTTTTCCAAAGATGGCGAGGTGAAAACACTCTCAGTTTGCTCCCAGTGCCATCACGGGTGTCGTGCGACCCTCTGAATGCTCTCACTGCAACTCCTAACATGAGAGATTCATGAGAGAACTGTGGGATGGCTGGTGTGGGGAGACATCAGGACTAATAATGTTATTACTTAATGGGTTTTGGGGGGGGGGGGGTTGCTTTTATTGAGGTGTACAATTCTGCAGGAGCAGAGTGCACAGCACTGTCGTGTTTAATCTTTTTTAAATCTGGAGAGCTCATCTCCCGTGCCCCACCCCACCCTCCGTCTCTCTCTGAAAACGTGCGATGGCAGTTCTTTGATGTGCTTGCTGTGAGGACAACACACAAGCTATAATATGATGACACGCTTTCATGAAATGACACACTCCCCAGTTCCAGCTCCAACAGCGCACGTCTTTACACTAGGAAAATCTTTCTGCTCAGTGGTGTGTGGTGGAAATGTGATGATCTGTCCATCAGAGCCAAATGCAGAAGGACAGCACTCCTCTCAGTTATTACTGTCATATTCAAGAAGATTTGAGGCTGTAATTGCTGCCAAAGGTGCATCAACAAGTATTGAGCAAAGGGTGCTTATGTACATGTGTTTTCTTAGTTATTATTTTAATAATTTGCAAAAAAAAAATCATGTCATTATGGGATGTAGTGAGAATTTTGAGTTTACTCCATTTTGGTGTCAAACGTACAACCCGCAGGCAAAAACTGCCTCGCTAGGGGGTTCAATCCAGCCCACGAATGAATTTTGAAAGTTAAACAAACAAACAAACAAACAAAAAAATCATAAGACTTAAACTCAAAATTTGTAAAAAAAAAAAGGCAATTCTTAAATAATTCGCTAGGGCGCAATGTGTAGTCAGAGGAGAGGAGCGCACTGTTTTAAACAAGTAAAATGAGGTAAAAGGCACAACTCTGCCACTCAGACTGAACAGCAGATGGTAGCAACGCGTCCTCTGCTAATTATGGTGTAGGTTACCTTATTTTCTACTCACCTTGACACCCTCATTAGCCAAAATGTCTGCCAAAAAGGAAAAAAAGTGAATACTGAGTGTGGCGTTTTCCAAGAGAAATGGACCGCTTCCTACTTATTCAGAGATAAATGAGAAACCTGTGTGCTTTGTGTGTAATCAACAAGTGTTGGTGCTCAAGGAAACATAATATTCAGCGCCAGTATGAGACTCGTCATGGTGAAAAAATACAATTTTTGCAAGGACGACTGAGGAGAAGAAGATAAATGAATTGCTGGTGGGTCTGAGGAAAGAGCAGTCAGTTTTCACCTGGAGCCGAGAGGCCAGTGAAGCAGCAGAGTAAAAGCCACCTACCTAATTGCTAACGAAATAGCATTAGCATTAAAGTCACATTTCGATGGTGAGTTAAAACATGCATGGAAAACGGCTGCAGAACTCGTGTGTCCTGAGAAGCGAGAAGCATTTACCAACATCAGTCTGGCTAGGAATAGTACGGCACAGTAATAGTATCAGAACTATCGACTTAGGCAGGCAGTTGGAACACAAAGTCAAGTCATTTCTTGCATTTTCTGTTGCAACTGATGAGAGAACTCACAGACACTGCTCAAAATGAGCAGTTCCTTGAGTTGATGCCTATGAGTAACACTACAACAACTGAGGACACTTTCGGCTCTGTGGTTGGTGCACTGGACAGAGCGAGAATTGACCAGTCCCGGGCTGTCAGCTTCGATACAGACGGTGTGCCATCAATGATCTGAAGAAAAGCAGGGGTTGTGACAAAGTACAGGCTGCTAATGGAGAAAATGGTTTCTGGACACTGCACTGTATTTTACACCACAAAGCATTGCGTTGCCAAGTCATTAAAAATGGATCACTTCATGAAGGTGGTTGTCCGAGCTGTTAATTTCATCTGAGCCAGAGACCTGGATCATTGTGTGTTTGACTGCCTTTCTCAGTGGCAATCAATCAATCAATTTTTTTATATAGCGCCAAATCACAACAAACAGTTGCCCCAAGGCGCTTTATATTGTAAGGCAAGGCCATACAATAATTATGTAAAACCCCAACGGTCAAAACGACCCCCTGTGAGCAAGCACTGGCTACAGTGGGAAGGAAAAAAAAAAAATCACGTTACTGATACCCTGCCACACCACACTGAAGTAAGATGGTTGAGCAGAGGTGCTGCGCTGAGTTTGTCGCTCACCTTTCACAGTCAAAACTTCCGTTGTGCCTGTCGACAGCCAACAAATTGATTTGCAATGTGATGCAGATTTGAAGGACAAGTTTGCCTCAGTGGGCTTGGACACATTTTATCAGTATCTCTTGCATGGGTGACACCTGATATCGATACACTTGTGCACGCCAAAATAAGCCGCGTTTCAGGAACAAAAACAAAGTAGTCTAGACATGAATATCTCCTTTAAAATGCTGCTTCAGACACTGACTGCACTTAAAGAATACAGTTCTATGAAAAAGAATTCTTGCTGTAGAAATAGTTAAAAAATGTTCCATTTAATGTAACAGCTTCACTACAAAAGAGTTTGGGTTGGTGGAATCCTATTGTTTATGTAATGGCATAAATTTTAAAGTGCAACACTATATTTTCAGTATCAATACCTTTGAGTTAAAGTTTTGTTTGTATAATTTGTGCAAACACTTGTCTTAAGAAATCTGAGGTTATTCATACATTTTGATATGTTGAGATGTTTTGCAAAAGGATATTTCATTAAATTTGAAGATTTTTCTAACGTACGTGTACTTCTTTGCGTGAAAACAAAGGGAAAAAACAAGGACTTATTATTTATAGGTAATTATGTTATGATTGTATTGCTCTGGTCCGCTTGACATCTAATTAGCTGTATGTGGCCCCTGAACCCAAAATGAGTCTGACACCCCTGTGTAGCATAACAAAATGTGGAAAAAGTGAAGCACTGTGAATACTTTCTGAATGCAATATATATATATATATATATATATATATATATATATATATATATATATATACATACACACACACATATACAAACAGCTGGGTGCTCCTTGTCACTTGATTGGTATTTTGTATGTCACATGACATGGATTATTCGTCCCATTTGTGTTGCATTACTGTGCAAATATGGTTCCATACATTCTGTACCATTGCATGCTGCGTCAGCTGCACGCACACAAACTAATGGGGGTGGAGTTTAGCTAAACATGGCAGTTTGTTTTACATGACGGACGACGACTTGAAGGCACTAACTGACGGTGCTAATTTTTCTAACAAAAAGCAAATACACTACACCGTAAACGTACCATTGCACACTGCATGAGCTGTGGGCCCACACACTAATGGAGAGGAGTTTAGCTAAACATGGCAGAGTTTGTTTTACTGACGTACAATAATTTGAAGGACCTAACTGACCGTGTTAAATCTTCTAACACAAAAAACAAATCCACTACGCCATAAGCCATCTGGAGGCATGAAGAACTGTTTGGGTGAAGTTAGTACACGGCATCACAGGCTACATTATCAGGATTGTTTTTTGCAAGTTGACTGAGAACAATTTTGGACTCCTACTTAAAGTTTGTGTGGACTGATGACGTCAAAGCAGCAGTGATGAACACCAAAATGTAAGTCCCTTTTCTGTTGTTTATAAAGTAATACAATATCAAATGACAAGGATCTGTTTTTGCTGTTATATAAAACAAATAATGAATGTTTTTTCATTCTTGCAATGGAAGCAATATTTCATGAGGTGAAAGATGGAATGTTCCATTCAATGAGGCTTCCATCTTTCACCTCATGAAATACTCGTTTCATTGCAAGAATGAAAAAAAAAACATCCATTTGTATAATATTACATGGTAATACTAGGCCCAGATCATTTATCTGAACTTCCAAAGGCAGAGGACTATAAAAGAAGGAGAAGAAAAAAAAAGAAAAAAAAAGGACTATACATAGTTTAATTTTCTTAAAACTCTCACTGTGACCAACCTATCGCACAGTAAAAAATACACAGAAAACAATATGCTCACTGAGAGCCAATCATACCAGAGTTGTGCCAGTTCAGTTTTGGAATTAGAAATTCACGGCCTGGCTCCGTCTTTAGAACAGGAATGTACTAAGAAGCACTGACCGACACTGGCATCATGTACTTTGTGAGTATTATTCGAAGGGAAAATGTAAGTCGACAAAGAATTCCAATGACTTTTAAGCCAATCAGCTTTCGTGAACTCAGTGGTCTCACACACATGAATGACTTTACTACAGGTATGTGCAGTGGGGGAGAAAAAAAAAAAAAAAAAGAGGGTTCTTAAAGGGACATGCCTTCATAGCACAAA
The DNA here is from genome assembly GCF_902500255.1 of Thalassophryne amazonica. Lineage (NCBI taxonomy): Eukaryota > Metazoa > Chordata > Actinopteri > Batrachoidiformes > Batrachoididae > Thalassophryne > Thalassophryne amazonica. The sequence goes on along the minus strand of NC_047112.1, from coordinate 100,352,048 downwards.
ACAATAAAAACCAAACAAAACAAACAAACACCTTCCAGACAGTAATGTTTTTGTTGTGGAACATAACAGGGCTGCTGTCTTCACAAATTATGGCTCGTCTTTTAAAGGTCTGATTTATTTAGGTTTAGTAAATTAAGGAGTGGCTACACCTTCTTGTGCTCAAGTGCATCTGACGCAATACTTCAGTTAATCCCACAGTTAAGAGGTAAAACAGAAACCCAGTGTCAGGGTTCACAGGCGAGAGAGGACAGAGAGAGAACAAAGCACGTAAGTGAGCCTGCGACCTGGTTTAGAAAATGTAATACCACACGTTCAAACCCTTTCTAAGCTCATTACATTTCTACAGGTCATCTTAATCCAGACTACAGTGTTTCATTTGTAGAGCACTGATCCAAAAAAGTAATAAAACAAAATAAAAATCCAGGAAACTGATATTAAAAAATTAATACAAAAAGTAGACAAATGAATTCATATTTGTTTCTGCAGAATGTCAGATCCAGATGGCTTGTCCAGCCTGAAGAACACAAGAGCAACAAAAAAATATGGCCCCGCTCGTATGTTACGTTGGTTGAGGTGATAATAAAATATGGAATTTATTTCTATAGTGAAAGACTGGTGTTTTAAATGTAGTATATGGTATCTTTGTACAGAGAAAGATTGCAGTTTTAAAATTGTGTACTGACCCCATTTTCGAAAGGAACCTTCCTCCAGCCTCCCCCAAAGCACCACCATGAAATTGCTTTAATCAGAAGAGGTTTTCTTTAGTTATTGTGTCTAAACAAAAAGTTTACAAATGGATGTCTGGACAGACACCCGCGCAGACGGCTGGGCTGAAAACACAGTGCCATACAGGGGCATAAAAACAAAGACAATCACTGCGGCCTAAAGAACAGAAAAAGATCACAAAGGAGGTTTAGATTTTTCCTTTTCAGTTTATTAACAGAAATGTTGGTTAGTGTGCTTGGTTTCAGGGCGGAAGGTTCCCGGTTCAAACCCCACCCTTGCCACAGTTCTCCATGTAATATAGAGATGCATCAGGAAGAGCATCCGGTGTAAAACGTGCCAAATCAACATGCGATCCACCTTAGATCTGCTGTGGTGACTCAGTGAAACAAGGGAGCAGCTGAAGGGACTTACTTTTAATATGCAGGAATGAGAGCCTTGGTGAATACATGGCACAATCATATATACAATCTGTAAGGAGACAGTGCACGTGGAGGAGCAAGGACAGCAACCTTAAAACCATCCTTCAGGGAGCTCTGACCCACACTTCAAGTTAAAAAATTTTATGTAAAGAAATGTGTTTACCAAGAAACGTAACTAATACTACTGTTTTGTCACACGTCGGTTTGTATGTACAAACTAGGAACAGGAAATCTACACAAACCGGGCGGGGGAAATCTACCACAGTGTTTGGCTGGAGCCTTTCTTTCTGTAATGTACTATACATTTTTCCCCATGATATACAAGAATCACAATCACCTTTTGAAGAAACTAAGTAAGAGCGAACCTTTGTTCCTCTCTGTAGCTTATAATGCTTTTAAAAGCTCATTGCACATTTTCCCCCCATAGATGTTTGTGTCTTCATAGAACGTCTGTATGAATGTGCATATCAACTTCCTGTGGTGGCTGCATCACCTCAACTCTTCGGGGATCAGTGCTTCTGCAAAGGTCAGACAGACTTCAGTGTCCTGTCAGGTAGTCCTGGGTGGAGTCTGAAGCGAAGGAGTCAGCGTCCTCATTGTCAGAGTCTTCGCTGCTGTCATCAGCGGCGGGCTCCCCGGACAGAGCGATGCGGGCGTAGTCATCAGTGTCAATAGACTTGCAGAAGTGAATGGCGTACTTGAGTTTCTCCTCCAGCACCTGCTTACAGGAGTACCTTGGCAGCTTCAGCAGGAAGAAACATGTGTAGGACTCCGGGAGGAAGTGGTCAGGGGGGTTGTACTTATCTAGCACCTGCAACACACATGCAAAACAGTTATGATGGCATTAAGTCCCTTATCACATTTTATTAGAGGGTTTGTAAAAATATGAACCCCCGACATATGTGAGGATTCATAGGAAGGCTGCAAGTATTTTTATTATTGAGTACTACATTAGTAAGCAGTGAGCAATTTCAATAAACAACAATTATTTCAGCTTGTCACTTTTTAACTTGGGGCCACCACAGCAGATCAGAGATGATCTGCATGTTGATTTGGCACAAGTTTTACGCCAGGTGTCTGTCCTGACGCAACTCCACATTACGGTCAATTCCACAGAGTGCCATTCCTTCCCATTTAATCCCAAAGAGCAAATCAGGGCACATTTTGAAGCATCATAGTAACTTCTTGATCCATCTTTGTCAATCATCGGCACCAGTTTCCAAATCTGGGTCAAATTTTCAAAATGTACATAAGTATTGACACCCTTTGATCAATACTCTGTTGATGCACCTTTGGCAGCAGTTACAGCCTCAAGTCTTCTTGAATGATGATGCCACAAACGTGGTGCACCTATCTTTGGGCAGTTTTGCCCATTCCTCTTTGTAGCACCTCTCAAGCTCCATCAGAATCGGTGCACAGCAGTTTTCAGATCTCTCCAGAGATGTTTAATCAGATTCAGGTCTGGACTCTGGCTGCGCCACTCAAGGACATTCACAGAGTTGTCTAAAGCCACTCCTTTGATATCTTGGCTGTGTGTTTAGGGTCACTGTCCTGCTGATAGATGAACTGTCGCCCCAGTCTGAGGTCAAGAGCGCTCTGGAGCAGGTTTTCATCAAGGATGTCTCTGTACATTGCTGCATTCATCTTTCCCTCAATCCTGACTAGTCTCCCAGTTCCTGCTGCTGAAAAACATCCCTACAACATGATGCTGCCACCACCATGCTTCACTGTAGGGACGGTGCCTGATTTCCTCCAAACGACGCCTGGCATTCACACCAAAGTGTTCAATCTTAGTCTCATCAGACCAGAGAATTTTGTTTCTCATGGTCTGAGAGTTCTTCAGGTGTCTTTTGGCAAACTCCAGGCCGGCTGCCATGTGCCTTTTAGTAAGGAGTGGCTTCCATCTGGCCATCCATCATACAGGCCTGATTGGTGGATTGCTGCAGAGATGGTTGTTAAATTTTCAAGAATCTAAAAAACAAACCTTTTCACATTGTCATTATGGGGTATTGTGCGTAGAATTTTGAGAAAAAAATTAATTTAATCCATTTTGGATTAAAACTAACAACAAAATGTGCAAAAAGTGAAGCGCTGTGAATACTTTCCAGATTCATCCTACACTTCTGATGACTGAGTCCAGGAGGTCGTTAAAAGTCTGAATCATGGTCCTGATTCAAGAAAATCTCAAACGCAGACACTCTGATTCCTCATTCAGTTTCTCAAGTGCTGCAATCAGAGTATCCATTGACTCTGCAAAGATCACAGCATCATCTGCAGAGTCAAGGTCAGTTAACCTTTCCTTGCCAACAAAAGCACCCAAGTCACTGCTTTTTACAACCCCACCCCAACACCCAGTCCATGCAAGCACGTAACAGTGTAGGAGCGAGAACACCACCCCCCCCCCGACAAACACCAGTTTTCACTGGGAAAAACTCAGAATCTTTACCTCCACTCAGCACAGCACTCGCAGTACCTGTATATAGGCTGGCTATCATGTCCAGTAGCTTATTGGGTATCCTACGAATTCTCAGGATGTCCCAGAGATTAGACTGATCAACTGAATCAAACATTTTGCGAAATGACAAAAGCCACAAAGAAGCACTGCCAATGCTCAGGCTCACATTCTATGAGTATCTGCAGGGCTAAAATGGGGTCAACAGTTGACTTCTTGGGTGTGAAGTCAAATTATTCTGGTCACTGAGCAACAAGTAGCTGAACCTAAATCCTATTAAGAATGACCTTTGCAAGCATCTTCCCTGGCACAGAGAGCAGTGTGATACCCCTACAGTTGTTACAATCCATGCGATCACCCTTCGCTTTCTAGACTGGGAACACAAGACCTTTTTTCTAATCTGTAGGATTATCAGTCTCCCAGAGTGAAAGAAAAATTTTTGCAATGCCAAGAGAACAGCATGTCCACCTGCCCGGAGGACCTCAGCTCCAATGTCACGAATCCCAGGAGCTTTCAGTTGTTTCACAGCCTTTGTGATCTCACATGTCTATCATCCCAGCAGGAGGATCAGCTTTATACAGCTGCTCAAAGTAGGCAGCCCAATGTGACAGTGCAGTAGAGGCATCTGTCAGGAACCATCCTCTGCCAGAGCTGCACTGGGACAGGGTGCAGGTCTAGAGGAACAAAGTCCTTTGATTCCTCAGTAAGCAGGTTGAGGGTCACCAGACCACAAATGGTGTGTCATATGATTACAGATTCCTCGAACAAATGCTTCCTTGTCCATTCTCTGGGCCATCACAGCCCACTTTCTCAACTCCCTGTACATCCTAACATTTCCATCAAGCCGTGCACTATGACTCCTCTGGATGATATTTAGAGTGTCTTCAGAAATGAAACAACTCCTCCTATGGACAATGGTGGTTCCAGTACAATCCTCAGCAACTTTCAGAGTCTGGTTGCAGAAGAACTCCTACAGCCTATTCGGATCACCAGCTGTGTGCATGTCTGCAAGTCATCCAGCCAGACTGTGTGCAAATCTGGCTGTGGTAGACAGATTGCTATTTTAGAGATGTGGGAGTGAACCAGTTGTCTGCCTGGGTGGTTTCCATCCAGGAACCGGGGCAGGAGGGGTTCTGTGGTGTTGCAGATGCAGCAAAGTGCAACACCAGTGCATGCTCTCAGACATGACATGAGTTACAATGATTAACTCCAAAATGACAACAAGCGGCGCATGAAAACAGTCACTGTCAAAACAAGCTACCAGCTCCACTCATTTCATGACACTGTGCAGCTCAGTAGTGTGACTGTGGCATTATACTTCTTACCTGCACAACAAAATCCCGCCCACGGAAATCAGCAATGGTGCGGGGCAGACGCGTGCGCCCCCAGACGAACCGAAGGAAGAGGGACCTCTCTGTATTGGAGAAGGACTCCATCACCTCCCAGAACCACTGGATGAGTGGAGCTGTTGGCTCCACTCCTTTGTAGGTAGCCACTGACTTCAAGAGGTGGAGAGGAATGTCCGGACTCCCACACACCTGAGAAGAGAGAAAACGCTTAGTGCAGCTCAGTGGTAAAGAAGGGCAGATGAAAACAGGACAGTCTGCCAGGCTAAAACACGCTTACTCACCATTGTTTCTAGTTCATAACCAGTGAAAAGTGACAGCAAGGGAACAGGAACCACTCGAGCCATTCCCTCCCTCACTGCAGACACCTGCTCGTCAAACTCATGGAGCCTGCAGAGTGAAAAAGTGTGCAAGTGACTGCTTGTTGTTGCACAGAGCAGTGAATTTACACAAAGAAGCAAGCACTTGTGTCTTACCTGTAATTTATTGCTAGGCGAACATATTCTGTGCGGTTCTCCAGAGTAATGTGGCAGTACTTGGAGCTGAGCTGGATGTCCTGACCGCTGGCGTTCGGCACTGTGAATGGCAATGTCATGGCCTCAAACTCCTCAGCTGTGGCCTCATTGTCCCGGATGTACATCAGGCCAGGAATAAAATCCTTATCAACCTGCAAGGAGCAACGACAAAATGTGCCAACACCTGAATTTGTGTCTCTATGAGTCATTAGTGAAAGCATACAGTAAAATGACCAGGACATTTGCAGAAATAAAGAAGCCTTTAACTGCAACAGGTTTATCCTAAAAAGACCAACATCCACAACTGGGCAGCTATGATAGCTACAACTCCAGTTCTCAAGTCCTCATGTTTTTCACAATACTGTGATTTAGGAACATTTAATATGCCCAAAACATCTGAAAAATTATGAAAACTGCTAAATGATCACTGGTATTGATCTTTGTGTTATGCATTTATTTATTCATTGAAAAAACAGTCAAATAACTTGATGGTCTTTCATAAAAATAGCACAAAAAAGGCAACATTGTATTTGTGCTAGAATACTGTATTTTTCAAACTATAAGTTGTGCTTTTTTTTTTACTTGTTCGGCTGGTCCTGTGACTTTTAAGTCAAAGCAACTCGTGAAAATATACTGCATTACCACCTACAGTTACAAGATGGCACAGTCTACACTCATGACAAGCCGCAGTCCCTTGTATTTCAGACCCTGCCCTGTCATGCGAACGCCTGCCGTTCTCCTTTCCTGGAACCATTTTATCAGCTCCTCTTCAATGTCTCAATAAAGCACTTTCCTCCCCTCACCAGGCAGCTGTTTTGCTATTTTAGCCAGGGTTGCAAGCTTATCCTGGTGCTTCCCCTTCTCTTCTGCTTCTTTCAAGACTTTTAGCTTGAACGCTGATGAGTAGCAACATTTGCATGGAGCCACTTTATGTAACTGTGTATCAACTACAGTATGTAGAAAACCAACATTTGCTTCGAGCCTGTGCTGCTTCTCTTGACTGCAGTACGTATGTGCGTACGTACCATAAGGTTGTACTGTGTACAGCATGCATGCATCAACGCGCATGCATTCACAAAAATTGCAGGCCCCTGGGGCGTAAATAATGGAGTAAATATGGTAGGTGAAAAACCTTCATGACACTTGACTATGTGGGACAGGTAGGAACACAACAAGGATGGCTAGACTGAGGTAAGGCACATTTTTCAATAGAATGCAGTAGATCTCAATATGCTCTACCAAACTGTTGAGCTGAACATTTTAAGGGGTTAAATTAAAAAGTGTATTTACATTTAGTGAGGTTAACATGTACATGTGTCGCTCCGTTGTAATGCTTTTGTCTGTTCAGTGGGGACAAGAAGCTGTTTACTCTTGTGTTCTTTTTGCAATAAGCATGGTAAGAATTAGTGAATGCGTTGTTTCAATGATTGATTTGGTATTGACGGCACTGATTTACTAATTGCAGTCTGTTTTCCACTGCAACCACCTGTCAATGTGAATAATGGACCCTCGTGTGGTTGCTTAGCTGCAACATGTCTTTGCATGTTTTGACAAGTCTGTGTTGTGCTTTTGTTTTATGTGTTAATATGACAAAGGCAGATGGGCACCACACCGAGTCTGGACTGCTTGATCTTTTTTCCCATCACCAAAAACTGCCAAGGGAAATTTTCCTGACTGCTGTGGCCACTGTACTTGTCATGGGGTGGGAAAGGTGGAATCCTTGCTTGAGTGTGTTTCTTTGCCATAACTGTTGTGGTTTGGTGCTGTATAAATAAACTGAACTGAAGCTGAATTAGGAAGCCTAAATATTTTTACAGAATACTGATGTTCGTTTGAAATTTTAAAAAATATGTAAACTGAAGTGCAAACTGAAAACAGCAGAGTTTGATTCCTAGTGTGTTCATGAACATGACACAATTATAATACAACTAATATTACTGACCAAATTTTAATGACCATCACTATTTGAGTCTGCAGGCAGTCTGCTCTGTGTAAGCCTGATCTTGTCAGATCTCAGAAGCTAAGCAGTGTGGGGCCTGGTTAGTACTTGGAGTACTGGAGTTACATCAGGAAGGGCATCTGGCATAAAACGTGCCAAATATCAATGCGGATCTGACTGTATTCACTGTGGCAAACCCCAACAAATGGGAACAGTAGACCTCTTCAAATTAGACCTAATTATCAAATTTATGCAAACTGATATTATTCCCATTCTCCAAGGTCTAACTTAACTAAATATACCAGGACCTTGGCTATGCCTGCCTCAAGAGCCATGCAGTTTTTTCAAAAATGCTGCAAAATTCGGGATATTATGTCCTTGTTTTCTTTGTAGCTTCCCAGAGGTTAATGCTATAGCATTGAAAGTGGTACCAAATGAAAGCTAATAAAATTGTCTTGAATGTGGTGTCAAACACATGAACACCTGTGTAAATTTTAACTCATTTGAATGCACAAACACATATTTTTGATGCTTGGAAAGGATGACATCATATGATACATAACTTTATCTCAAAAATGTTACTCTATAGTCTATACAGCTTTACTAAAGCTGTATGCTGCGTCAAGATCAGTGAACGTCACATGACAAGTTTGACAAATAAGCCAAATTATCACCAAGTAAACAAAATCATAAATTTCACTGGAAGTAATGAGTAAAAAATTCAGTTACAATGAGCCAAATGAAACTGAATATATTAGCACTGCTATTAAAACAAAACATGCATTTTAATATTTTGCATTAATCTCCAGGAAACAATTATACACTGAACAAAAATATAAATCCAACACTTTTGTTTTTGCTCTCATTTTTCATGAGCTCTATAGTCTATAGTTCTATAGTCTATACAGCTTTAGTAAAGCTGTATAGACTATAGAGTAACATTTTTGAGATAAAGTTATGTATCATATGATGTCATCCTTTCCAAGCATCAAAAATATGTATTTTTGTGCATTAAAATGTTAAAATTTACACAGGTGTTCATGTGTTTGACACCATATGCAAGACAATTTTATTAGCTTTCATTTGGTACCTCTTTCAATGCTATAGCATTAACCTCTGGGAAGCTACAAAGAAAACAAGGACATAATATCCAGAATTTTGCAGAGTTTTTGAAAAAACTACATGACTCTTGAGGCAGGCATAGCCAAGGTCCAAGATCAAAGTAACTGGTATATTTAGTTAATTTAGACCTTGGAGAATGGGAATAATATCAGTTTGCATGAGTTGATGAAAAAGGTCTAATTTGAAGAGGTCTAGGGAACAGCCAAAAGGACAACCATTATTATTTGAGTGCTGGTTTATTTGATTTGATGTACAGTACCAGTTTTTTTTAATCTGGTATTCATTACTGTGTTCTTTGTGTGAGTGAGTGAGTGAGTGAGTCAGTGACTGAGTGACGTGAGTGAGTGAACTTGCTCTTTTCCTCGAGCCTACAACACTGTTCCAGTGAGCTCTGCAGGAATTTGCCCCTTTCTTGAGTCTTGTGCTCATTTCATGTGCCAGCTAACCTTTATAATATCCAAATAGAAAAACCACAAAACAAGAGCAGCTTTGTGGGGGGAAAAATTTTTCCTCATCAGTACTATCCCAAAGATGTTATAGGAGCTCATGATCACAATGTGAGGGCAGCAGTGGACTCATGCCAACTTCATACAAATAATAGTGAAGGAAGTGGACCACAACTTATTTGATTAAATGCTTTAAGAACTGCTCAGTTTGAGTCATTTCTGCAGATAATTCAGCAAATCAGAATACAATGAAAAATTACTCAACATCAGAGACAAAAAAAATTATTTTAGTTTTAGCTTGAGGGGAAAGTTCATTTACACTCATTCACTCATCTCATCTCAGGACACAGGTGGGAATCGATCCCACAACCTTCTTGCTGTGAGGCAACAATGCTGCCGTGTTAATTTACATCACAACAAAGTTAAGTGAGGCTTCATGGAACACTGAAGGAGTACTGTGTGGTTACACTGTGATACAATCAATCAACCATGTTATCTCAAATAAACAGCTGTTAAATATTGATGTGTTTTCACACTATTAGTCACGTTTCGGAGAGAAGTGCAGACACTGAGAGCTGCACTGTGCGAACACACACCTCACTGAGGTCAGCGATGGTGAGGTTCATGCCTGCCAGCTGCTTCCACACTGGCTCTGCCAGGTTCAGACTAAGAGGGCTTCCAGTGCGGATGGCGATGCCCAGAAGGACTCCTGCAGACACAGCGAGACAGAAAGGGCATTAACCCAAAATCAACGTGATCAAAATCTGTCGGAGTGTGCAAAATATATGCAGCAATATGACATATCAGCATTGAACTGGGCAGATGTTTTTTGTGGTTAGTAGGAATACAGAACACAGTTTTCACAGTTTTTGTTTGTCAGGGATTAAACTCCAAACAGAAGTGACTGACAGCTTAACTGGATTATACCTAAGAAACGGAACATGCTCATGTGAAGAGGGGACTTGGCTGCAGGGTTGAGCAGGAAACAGTCTCTGTTTGCGCCGGACTCGTCTCTGCCATTCGGGGGTGACAATGAGCAGCGGCGTCAGAGCGTTCTGCAGCTCCTCACACATTTCAGCGATGGACTCGCTGTAGCCACCGCCACAGTCATCCACAGACTCCCCTGAGAAAAAAAATAGTGTACTTAAAATGACTCAGGGTGAGGACTTGCATGCAGACCATCAGATCCTCACAGTAACCCTGAAACCAGGAGACCTGAGAATGAGAGGCCTCAGTCTCAGGGTAGCACAAGACTTACCTACAAATTTCACCTTCCAGACACGATGAGGGAGCAGCAGGCTGTCAGGACTGAAGGAACTCATTTTGGCACACATCTGACCAAACACAGACTTGGTTCCATCAGGACCTGCCAGGCCCCCTTTGCTGCGGGAACGCTTTACCTGATTGAGGAAAAAAATGTTAATTTGAGGAGTGAGAAAGCAAGAGAGACTAGGCTCTACATTCACTTTTACAAAGACCTAAAATATGCATTTCCACACTTAACACTACATCATCAATTTTAAATATAAGTCCTAACACTTAATGTGGACATGCGTTTTATGCTTGACTGAAACTTTGGGAGGAACTGCTGAATAAAGCCATAATGCATGAAGAAGGAACTCCAGTAATTTTTTTCAAATCTTCAGAGATGTTTGCTTTTGTTTCTCTGTCCCTTTCTGTCACACAGATTCAATCTCAACAACAAAGAAAAATATTTCTTTGGGACATACACTAGAGGCCTTTTACAGACTCACTTTCTAACAGAGGTTGATGTGCTGCTGAAAATAAAGCCAGCTTTTACATTTTATGTTTAGAAGAGCACAAAAAGAAAATTTCATCTGTAATACCCACACTGTTGCTGCAACCCTTAAATTGTTATTCATGTCGGAATAATTTGCAGCTGAACTGAAAACTAACACAGGCACTACTGATCATTTGAGAGCACGAGACTAACATTTCAGAAATACTGTAGTCTGTCTCTGTCGCACTCCCCTCTATCTTTTCAAAGACCTCAGCTCAACTGAGTGAGGCATTGTGTCACAATCTTTGTCTCAGATCGCAGATCTTAGAGCTGTGTTTGATACGGTGGATCACCATATTCTACTCGATAGGCTGGAGAATCATTTTAAGATTACTGGGAATGCCTTTGGCATGGTTGACATCATACCTGAACAGATGTTTTCACTGTGTTTTGTACAATAACACTACCTCTAACCTTGGTGACATGCAATTTGGGGTTCCACAGGGGTGTCCGTCTTAGGCTCCCTGCTTTTTTCCTTTTATATAGCACCCCTTGGGTACATACTTCGGCGTTTTGGGATTACCTTTCATTGCTATGCTGATGATACTCAGTTATACATGCCGATAAATGCTAGTAATCTCAGCCACATAAAATCCTTAGAAGAGTTCCTTGCATCAGTGAAAAACTGGATGTCTCGCAATTTCCTACTTTTAAACTCTGATAAGACTGAAATGATGGTTCTTGGTCTAGTGAGACATAGGCATCAATTTGACCAACTAATGCTTAGCTTAGGCTCGTGTGTCATACATCACATTGACAAAGTGAGGAACCTTGGGGTAATTTTTGATCCTATGTTGTCCTTTGACCTCCACATTAGAGATATTGCACGGAGTGCTTTCTTCCACCTGTGAAATATAGCAAAGATTCATCCCATCCTGTCTATGGCTGATGCTGAGACCTGATTCATGCATTTGTTTCTTCTAGATTGGACTACTGCAATGTTCTATGTTTAGTGCAGCATTAGGGGTCTCCAATTGGTTAAAAATGCTGCTGCCAGAGTTTTGACAGGAAGCAGAAAATGTGACGACATTACACCCATTTTGGCGTCTCTTCACTGGATTCCTGTCCCTGTGAGATCAGATTTTAAGGTTCTGATATCAACCTATAAAATTATTCACGGACTAGCACCTCCCTACTTAGCTGACCTAATGAAACCTGATGTACCGGCCCGGGCTTTGCGTTCTCAGGGTGCAGGACAACTTTGTGTCCCAAGGGTGAATAAAAAGTCTGCGGGTCATAGAGCCACAGAGCTTTCTCTTCCTGCCCCTGTTCTGTGGAATAATCTCCCTGCGTCATTAAAACAGTCAGATTCTACAGACTATATGGCTAGCATACTGGCATAGTATAGTATACTCTTTTAAATTAATTTTATTAGTAAACAGAGCAGGTCGCAGCGTCAACTTTATCTAAAGTCTGGGTCTTTTAGTGAAGCTTACGGCTCGCGATCGGCGATCACCTTAGTATTTCTTTTAATTTAATTAGCTTATAATGAGCAAGGCGCCTTCATGAAAAAATTCAACATACAATTTAAAAAAAAAAAAAAAAAAAAAAAAAAATTAAACATAATTAAAAACAGAAGTAAAATAAAACAGATAAAAAATAAAAACTATTCATAAGAAAGAGAATAAAAATGGGTTTTCAGTCTTGACTTAAAAATGTCCACAGACTCTGACTGCCTCACAGTCGCAGAAAACTGTTCCACAGGGTGGGTGCACGATGAGAAAAGGCTCTTTGACCTGCTGACTTTTTTCTTCTGTTTTTCTTGTTGCATAATGCTGACAATTATACCTTATTTGTTGTCTTTCTGCTGCCTGATTCTGTTTCTTTTATTTTCTCTCTGTTTGAGGTGTGGCTCCATCCAGAAGTGGGAGTTTTCTTCTGCAAGTCTCCCATCCTGTACACCAACATGGACTCCCAAAACTTCCTGTTTATTTGTATGGTCAACTGTGTTGGTAGCATGGTCCAAGCAGAGGGTCACCCCTTTGAGTCTGGTCTGCTTGAGGTTTCTTCCTCAAATCATCAGAGGGAGTTTTTCCTTACCACTGTCGCCTGTGTGCTTGCTCTAGGGGTTGGTAAGATTAGACCTTACTTGTGTGAAGCGCTTTGAGGCAGCTTTGTTGTGATTTGGCGCTATACAAATGAAATAAATTTAATTAAATTGAAATTGAACTTTTATTTAACCATGTTCGTCCCACTGAGATCCAGATCTCTTTTAAAAGGGAGACCTGGACAATTATGAAGTTTCTAATCCACCTAACCTGCATGTCTTTAGATGTGGGAGGAAGCCAGAGCACCCAGAGGAAACCCACACAAACACAGAGAGAACATGCAAACTCCACAAAGAAAGTCCACAGGTGGGAATCGATCCCATGACCTTCTTGCTGTGAGGCAACAGTAACCACTAAGCCACTGTGCTGAGCAGCAGAGTAGATTGGACTGTAGAGTGGAAGAGAAGGTGACAGGCAGCACTGTGTTCTCTGACAGCTTTAAAACCAGTCTTGACTAACAGGATACCCATTATTATAAAATCACCCTTTGAAATTATCACCTTTTTGTCTGCCTTGTATCCAGGTGATGAACAATTGCTTCCTGCTCCCTAGCAGTCAGGTCTTACTGTTAAGTCCTGAGGCAGAAAGTGAGTGCACAAGAGAGAGATGTCTGTCTGCCTGTGTTTAATAATTTCCTGTTGAGAGGAACACTAAGTGCATGACTGAACTCCTGAACATGACAGCTCTGTGCTCCATGGATACAACCAGAGCTATAGCGAGGAACTAATTAACAAATAGCACTGAGAGTAGGCTGTGAGTGGACTAATACTAATAAATAACATAAAATAAACTAGACCAACACGCTAGCAGACCACCACAAACGTCCACCAACATTAGTTTCCAATTCCACAAAATTTTACTTTAGAAAAAATTTTCAAGGTCAAAGTCCTGTTAGAAGGGGCTTTTCATAAGCTAAAATATAATATAAAATGTAGATCAAAAGGGTTTTCAATATCAAATTCAAATGTCCACAAATCCACAATCCAGATCAGATCCAGATGAAACTTTGTCAGGCGAAACTGACTGTCAGTCTGCATTTCAGTTTCAAATATTTCTGAGTAAGATATAATGTAAAACATACATTAAATGGGGTTTTCAATGTTACGTTCAAATGGCCACAACATCCGTAATCTGGATCAGATCCGGTGTCGCAGGCCGAACAGAAAAAAATTGGTCCATCCTGCCTCCACTGCGCATGCATCATTTTGGAGCTCAGCAGCTTGTCTGAGACAGACTCTCTTCACCCAAAGTGATCAAATGGATTAATGGGATTATTAACCATCAGGTGACAAGGTAAAGCCTCTTAAATCATTGTAAAGTCAGTTTTAAGCAGAAACGAGGCGATAATTGGTGACTGAGGCGTAGTGAACGCATCAGCTAGCAGTTCACGTAGCTGCAGCACTCTGATCGCTTCCTCCGTCTTTTCTGATGAAATAATGATGAATTTATATGGAAATTATTGTTGTACAAAAGCTTCAGATATCTATTGCTGAGATAGATGATTTGAGTGAGTGAAGGCAGGGCGGACTGATTAGTAGTGGGGACCGTTCGGTCTGCGACACTGGATCAAACGCTCTCAAATATGAAAGAAATTTGATCATTTTTGACTATTACAAATTTTTGAAAATTTGTTTAATGTTGAAGATAGGGATTTTTACAATTTTCCAGGATTTTTCCTGACTTTGCTCTTTGACCTTGAAAATTTAATAAATTCTTACCTATCAGGATATGAATCTTCAGTAAAAATTTCTTTATATATGAAAAATTGTGGGCTCCAGGTTGTTCACAAACAGACAAGCAAACATAACCTCCACCAATGAAGTTGGAGGAGGCTATGAAGTTAACGAATGAAACGAATTTAACAGATGAATCACTTGGCCATAATATTGCTTTGGAAGAAGAGAATGTTGCTGACCGACTGAGGTCCCAATCCCATATGCACCCACAGACAGTAAAGGCCCGTTCTGAAGGCGCACTCGATGCAGAGATACTGAAGATGAAACATGCCAGCTTTGAGAGCGCTGGGAAGCCATCTTTGTTCTACCATTGAAGCACGCTGTCTGAGTTACCAGAGAACCAGGAGCTGAGATATTCAGCTGTTCATTTCATCATCTTTCGTCTTCCCAGTCTGTGAATCGGTCTGTGCTTTGCATTTGCCTGGTGGCTCATCCTCTGCTGTGGGCGGGACCGGGTCAAACTGCATCTTATGAAAAATTTCCTTTGCACCGTTGGATAGGATTTGAGTTGTTTATTTATAAATGAATAAATAAGTATTTATAAAATGGCTCATGCAATTTAGCTAGGCCTACTTATGATTTGTACTAATTGTAGTTTATCTGTTTCTTACGGTGGCCCTGAAGTGCAAAACACAACAGCAAATCGCAGAGCAAAACAGCACATCAAAAAAGCACAACAGCAAATCGCACAGTACAACAGCAAATCAAAAAAGCACAACAGCAAATCGCACAGCACAACATCAAATCGCACAACAGCAAATCGCACAGCACATCAGCAAATCAAAAAACATGACAGCAAATCGCACAGCACAGCAAATCGCACAGCACAACATCAATTTGCACAACAGCAAATCGCACAGCACAACAGCAAATCAAAAAAACATGACAGCAAATCGCACAGCACAACAGCAAATCAAAAAACATGACAGCAAATCGAACACAACAGCAAAAGAAACGACAACATTAAACGGAAAAGGTAGGTACCTTCGGGCGACGCGAATCATCGCCGATTGGACGGTGGTCCGTCCTGTCTTGTGAACCGGATGGTTTACGTTTTCAAAATATGAGCGCCGCTAGTGAAAACGTACATGCTCTTAAGCTTGAAGGTCGCGCAAGTGTCCTCCCCGTCTTCTTTTAGCCTTTTCCCACAATCACTGCAGAAGTTTGGTTTATCCTCGAACTCTTTGTTACAGTTTTGGCAATACATCGCGGCACGTTCGTTTGTTTCTGTTTGTCTGGCACCTGAGTATACAGTGTTCCGATTCACAGGACAGGACGGGCCACCGTCCAATCAGCGATGATTCGTGTTGCCCGAAGGTACCTACCTTTTCCGTTTTGGTTAATGTTGTCGTTTCTCTTTTACTGTTGTGTTTTGCACTTCAGGCCCACCATACTTTTTTTTTTTTTAAACTGCATTTCACTTATTGTAATTTGTACTTACACTGTGTATTTTCTGTTTTTATGTCTCTAATAGTACAGACCTTTAGCCACGTCTTCTCTTACATCTGGGGGCAACATCTGTAGCAGTCGCATTTTTGGAGTCAGGAGCGTTGCTATCCTGTACGTCATGATGCAGACGGAATGCAGACGTGCCACTGGTGCCCATCAGTTCTAACAGACGCGAGGCGTGCACACACACTGGCGACTTCAGAGAGCACAGGCTCAAAGGATGCTGCTTGGCAGTGTTCAATGAGTCTCACGGACCACAGCAGTGGAAATGTTGCACTGGGAGCGGAGTTGCCGGACTCTAGGTCATTAGAAGCATCCTTGAATATCTTAAGAAGCGCAACTACTGGTTTCAAAGTGTTTGCTTATATCTGTGCAATTCTTTGATACTGGTTATTGCTCAGCTGTAATGTGGAGATCTCCTCATGCTGTTGCAATACAGAATCCAGCATATCATAATTTGAATTTGATGGATCTCGATGGATTGTTTAAGGATTTCTTCACACTGTTTTGCAGAGTTCACCCGCAGCAAAAGTTCAAACCACCTGCTCCCGCGAGACTCGCATTGGGTCCTGCGGGACCCGGCTGGATCCAATCCCCATACAGCCCTCTGCTATGGTTCAACAAAAATCTTGACCCTGGTAGTTTTTGGTTTTCGCAAAATAATTTTTTTCTGTGTGCAAAGTAAAATAATTTAAGCATCCAAAATAAATCTAGGATGTTCAGAAATACTGTGTTGAAGATTCCTTGCTCTGTCAAAAAAGCACTTGGGAAATTTTTGAATGATAAATATCATGGGTGTGCTAATAATTTTGTCCTCATCTGTGCTCTTAAAGATTTCTTCCTCCCTTGCACTATGAGAGACTGGCTATATTTATTATACTGCCATTATTGTAATCGTTCCCACTTCCAAACATCTACCTGAAGATAATCACATTCCTGGACCTACATTGGGCAACGTATCCTCCCCTTTAATTACTCCATGAAGTCAGTATCTGATTGCCCTGAATCAGAACATCAGAGATATTTGGTTCTGTGGAGAGTTTTACTTTAATGTAGAAAGACACTGAGATATCAGTCTCAAATTTCCGCCGCCATCAGTCCACTTTATCAGTGTGTCAGGCAGATAACTGAAAACGTCCAACAAGAACCAAATATATGTGCCAGAAAGCTTCAGCAGAAACCTTTTTTCTAATTTGGGTGAACTGGAAAGACCTTTGATTCACTCCTCCCCTCCACACTGCAGGATTTTGTGTCACCAACAGAGTGACATTCGTGGTTCAGAAAATATTCAGCTAACCTGTTTGGGAGAAATGCTGTCTACAGCCAGAGCAACTACTGCAGCTTTATCACACAGAATGTACAGCAACACACATTTTACAAAAGTCTTCTAAAGTGTCATAGCACACAGCTTGAAGAAAGTCATGTTTGACCAAAGGCTCAGAGAACTTATGATTCAGTGAACAAAAATGAGGCCAATTAGAGAACACGAGGATCTGTAGGTGCTTCTGCAGCTCATCTTATTGTAGAAAAGTGTTTTAAATCTGAGCTGATGCTCAGTTGGTTTCATGGTCCAATGTTACAAGGTGAGGCAGTGGCTGTGCAGAGCATTAAAGCCTGTAGACACTAACACAAAGTTCAGCATCACTTTCCCAGAAGGCACATGGGACATATGACCTAGATTTGCTCTGTTTCCTGGTAATGAAATCCTTTTCTGTATGACTCCACCATGAAACAGAGATTGGTGATTAAAGCTGAACCACACTTTCAGAGCAACAGAGTAGTCACGTGTCTTGCTGGCTTCCCTCACTAGTCACCTTTTGCACAATCACCCAGTTTTTGAGAATTGCCTAATCCAAACACATTTACCTGTGTGTTCCTCACTGTGTATATATATATAATATATATATATATATATAATATATATATATATACACACACACAGTGAGGAAAATACGTATTTGAACACCCTGCGGTTTTGCAAGTTCTCCCACTTAGAAATCATGGAGGGGTCTGAAATTTTCATCTTAGGTGCATGTCCACTGTGAGAGACAGAATCTTAAAAAAAAAACAAAAAAAAAAACAAACAAAAAAAAACAAATCTGGAAATCACAATGTATTATTTTTTAAAAATTTATTTGTATGTTACTGCTGCAAATAAGTATTTGAACACCTGTGAAAATCAATGTTAATATTTGCTACAGTAGCCTTTGTTTGCAATTACAGAGAACAAACGTTTCCTGTAGTTTTTCACCAGGTTTGGACACACTGCAGCAGGGATTTTGGTCCACTCCTCCATACAGATCTTCTCTAGACTTTTCAGGTTTGGAGTTTCAGCTCCCTCCAAAGATTTTCTATTGAGTTCAGGTCTGGAGACTGGCCAGGCCACTCCAGGACCTTGAAATGCTTCTCTCGGAGACCCTCCTTAGTTGCCCTGGCTGTATGTTTGGGGTCATTGTCATGCTGGAAAACCCAGCCATGACCCATCTTCAATGCTCTTACTGAGGGAAGGAGGTTGTTTGCCAAAATCTCGCAATACATGACCCCATCCATCCTCCCTTCAATACGGTGCAGTCGTCCTGTCTCCTTTGCAGAAGAGCACCCCCAGAGTATGATGTTTCCACCCCGATGCTTCACGGTTGGGATGGTTTTCTTGGGGTTGTTCTCATCCTCTAAACATGGTAAGTGGAGTTGATTCCAAAAAGCTCTGTTTTGGTCTCATCTGACCACATGACCTTCTCCCATGCCTCCTCTGGATCATCCAGATGGTCACTGGTGAACTTCAAATGGGCCTGGACATGTGCTGGCTTGAGCAGGGGGACCTTGCTGCCCTGCAGGATTTTAAACCATGACAGCATCATGTGTTACTAATATAATCTTTGTGACTGTGGTCCCAGCTCTCTTCAGGTCATTGACCAGGTCCTCCTGTGTAGTTCTGAGCTTTCTCAGAATCATCCTTACCCCACAAAGTGAGATCTTGCATGGAATCCCAGACCAAGAGAGACTGACACTCATCTTGTGTTTCTTCCACTTTCTAATAAATAATCATAACAGTTGTCTTCTACCAAGCTGCTTGCCTGTTGTCCTGTAGTCCATCCCAGCCTTGTGCAGGTCTACAGTTTTCCCTGGTGTCCTTAGACAGCTCTTTGGTCTTGGCTATGGTGGACAGGTTGGAGTGTGATTGATTGAGTGTGTGAACAGGTGTCTTTTATACAGGTAACAAGTTCAAAGAGGTGCAATTAATACAGGTAAAGAGTGCAGAATAAGAGGACTTAAGATGAAAATTTCAGACCCCTACATGATTTATAAGTGGGAGAACTTGCAAAACCACAGGGTGTTCAAATACTTTTTTTCCTCACTGTATATATACAGACACACACAGTGGTATGTAAAAGTTTGGGCACCCCGATGATTCCCATAATTTTCCTTTATAAATCATTGGTTGTTTGCATCACCAATTTCAGTTAAATATATCATATAGCAGACAAACACAGTGATATTTGAGAAGTGAAATGAAGTTTATAGGATTTACATAAAGTGTGCAATAATTCTTTAAACAAAATTAGGCAGGTGCATAAATTTGGGCACCCCAACAGAAAAAAATACATCAATATTTAGTATCCTCCTTTTGCAGAAATAACAGCCTCTAAACTCTTCCTATAGCTTCCAATGAGGGTCTGGATTCTGGTTGAAGGTATTTTGGACCGTTCTTCTTTACAAAACATCTCAGGTTTGTTGGTTTCCGAGCATGGACAGCCCGCTTAAAATCACACCACAGATGTTCAATAATATTCAGGTCTGGGGACTGAGATGGCCATTCCTTGTTCCTCTGCGTGAATGCCTTAGTAGATTTTGAGCAGTGTTTAGGGTCGTTGTCTTGTTGAAAGATCCAGCCCCAGCGCAAGTTCAACTTTGTCACTGATTCATGAACATTGTTCTCAAGAATCCGCTGATATTCACTGGAATCCATGTGACCCTCAACTTTAACAAGATTCCCAGTACCTGCACTGACCACACAGCCCACATCATGATGGAAGTACCTCCAAATTTTACTGTAGGTAGCAAGTGTTTTTCTTGGAATGCTGTGTTCTTTTTCAGCCATGCATACTGCCCCTTGTTATGTCCAAATAACTCAATTTTAGTTTCATCAGTCCACAGCACCTTATTCCAAAATGAAGCTGGTTTGGCCAAATGTGCTTTAGCATACCTCAAGTGACTGTGGTATGTACGAAGAAAAGGCTTCCTCTGCATTACAGCATCACACAGCAACTCTCTGTGCAAAATGCACTGTATAGTTGAACGATGCACAGAGACACTATCTGCAGCAAGATTGTATTGTAGGTGCTGCTATACAATACTGCTGGAACCTCAATTTCCCTGAGGGAATCTTTCTAAGGGATCAATAAAGTTCTATCTAGTCTAATCTAATCTAGTCAGGACAAAGTATAAAAGAATATTTCAAAACATTGATGCAAACTTTTGAACTGATATAATTTTCATAATTTCATCATTTCATTTTATTACATTCGTTGCTTTTTTGTTACTTTTGGTGAAGAACATTTGTATGTAGAGGAAAAAAGTCTGGTTTGCTCTTTTTACCATTTCAAACAAAGAGGATGCAAACCTTTGCACTCAGCTGTAGCTTGGGTTATGACATATGCACACTCTGCTTGTACATCTAATGAAACTAAACATATGGAATAACAAGACTGAAATAGACTGTTGCCTAGGTGCTTGCTCAAGGGGTTGGTAAGGTTAGACCTTGGCCTTGTGAAGTACCATGGGGTGACTTGTGTTGTGATTTGGGGCTATAAAACTAAACTGAATTGAACTGTAAATAGAAAACTTCACCTTTTTGCTCCACTGCTTCCCCTCAGGGAGCTTTGGCAGCTACTTTAGTCTTGCATACTGAACTTGAAAACCCCTCAGTTGGATCCACTGGGTAAGTAGCAGTACCCAGGTTCTAGCACACTCTGGGATGACACACAGCAGTCTGATTGGCTAATTTTATATTTTGCCCAAAACATGGCCATAACTAATTAATGAAATATAATCCCTTTGTGCCTTCTGCATTTCTTTAGGACCAGTTTCTGCACACTATACATAGTAAAGTGGAGCTGGACACACTCAAAATGTACTTTTGCATTAAGCAAGACTCCCATTTCCACAAACGATCGGATACCCAATCAGTGGCCTTAGTGGTGTTATAGAAGTTGCAGCCAATTGTGAAAACTGTAAACATGATCAATAATTGTGACACTGTAACCCATCGTGAGCCACAAAAGTGATCAGAAAAAGGTGAAGTTAGATTGTAATCATGCAAATGTTTCCGTAAAATGAGATATTGGCAGTAACATTCATGTCTCTGGATCATCTGCCTTTGAGATCAAGAGATATATGGGAAGAGCTTATAGAGTCAATGGACAGTGGTGTTCGGTGATGCTGATATTGCAGGAGAAAAAGGTCCAAGTCTTCAAGGTCTTAGTGCTTCCTGACTTAGGGTCCTATATCACTGGGATGTGCCAGCCTGTGAACGGTAATTGCAAGGGAAATTGCTTAATTTTGAGTAACGTTCACTGGGTGGGGCCCTTCCTTTGCTTCACTCCCAGGGCGTCGCCAGCGTGATCACGCCTGGATTTTAAATTTTTCCAAAGATGGCGAGGTGAAAACACTCTCAGTTTGCTCCCAGTGCCATCACGGGTGTCGTGCGACCCTCTGAATGCTCTCACTGCAACTCCTAACATGAGAGATTCATGAGAGAACTGTGGGATGGCTGGTGTGGGGAGACATCAGGACTAATAATGTTATTACTTAATGGGTTTTGGGGGGGGGGGTTGCTTTTATTGAGGTGTACAATTCTGCAGGAGCAGAGTGCACAGCACTGTCGTGTTTAATCTTTTTTAAATCTGGAGAGCTCATCTCCCGTGCCCCACCCCACCCTCCGTCTCTCTCTGAAAACGTGCGATGGCAGTTCTTTGATGTGCTTGCTGTGAGGACAACACACAAGCTATAATATGATGACACGCTTTCATGAAATGACACACTCCCCAGTTCCAGCTCCAACAGCGCACGTCTTTACACTAGGAAAATCTTTCTGCTCAGTGGTGTGTGGTGGAAATGTGATGATCTGTCCATCAGAGCCAAAATGCAGAAGGACAGCACTCCTCTCAGTTATTACTGTCATATTCAAGAAGATTTGAGGCTGTAATTGCTGCCAAAGGTGCATCAACAAAGTATTGAGCAAAGGGTGCTTATGTACATGTGTTTTCTTAGTTTATTATTTTAATAAATTTGCAAAAAAAAAATCATGTCATTATGGGATGTAGTGAGAATTTTGAGTTTACTCCATTTTGGTGTCAAACGTACAACCCGCAGGCAAAAACTGCCTCGCTAGGGGGTTCAATCCAGCCCACTGAATGAATTTTGAAAGTTAAACAAACAAACAAACAAACAAAAAAAATCATAAGACTTAAACTCAAAATTTGTAAAAAAAAAAAGGCAATTCTTAAATAATTCGCTAGGGGCGCAATGTGTTAGTCAGAGGAGAGGAGCGCACTGTTTTAAACAAGTAAAATGAGTAAAAGGCACAACTCTGCCACTCAGACTGAACAGCAGATGGTAGCAACGCGTCCTCTGCTAATTATGGTGTAGGTTACCTTATTTTCTACTCACCTTGACACCCTCATTAGCCAAAATGTCTGCCAAAAAGGAAAAAAGTGAATACTGAGTGTGGCGTTTTCCAAGAGAAATGGACCGCTTCCTACTTATTCAGAGATAAATGAGAAACCTGTGTGCTTTGTGTGTAATCAACAAGTGTTGGTGCTCAAGAAACATAATATTCAGCGCCAGTATGAGACTCGTCATGGTGAAAAATACAATTTTTGCAAGGACGACTGAGGAGAAAGAAGATAAATGAATTGCTGGTGGGTCTGAGGAAAGAGCAGTCAGTTTTCACCTGGAGCCGAGAGGCCAGTGAAGCAGCAGTAAAAGCCACCTACCTAATTGCTAACGAAATAGCATTAGCATTAAAGTCACATTTCGATGGTGAGTTAAAACATGCATGGAAAACGGCTGCAGAACTCGTGTGTCCTGAGAAGCGAGAAGCATTTACCAACATCAGTCTGGCTAGGAATAGTACGGCACAGTAATAGTATCAGAACTATCGACTTAGGCAGGCAGTTGGAACACAAAGTCAAGTCATTTCTTGCATTTTCTGTTGCAACTGATGAGAGAACTCACAGACACTGCTCAAAATGAGCAGTTCCTTGAGTTGATGCCTATGAGTAACACTACAACAACTGAGGACACTTTCGGCTCTGTGGTTGGTGCACTGGACAGAGCGAGAATTGACCAGTCCCGGGCTGTCAGCTTCGATACAGACGGTGTGCCATCAATGATCTGAAGAAAAGCAGGGGTTGTGACAAAGTACAGGCTGCTAATGGAGAAAATGGTTTCTGGACACTGCACTGTATTTTACACCACAAAGCATTGCGTTGCCAAGTCATTAAAAATGGATCACTTCATGAAGGTGGTTGTCCGAGCTGTTAATTTCATCTGAGCCAGAGACCTGGATCATTGTGTGTTTGACTGCCTTCTCAGTGGCAATCAATCAATCAATTTTTTTATATAGCGCCAAATCACAACAAACAGTTGCCCCAAGGCGCTTTATATTGTAAGGCAAGGCCATACAATAATTATGTAAAACCCCAACGGTCAAAACGACCCCCTGTGAGCAAGCACTTGGCTACAGTGGGAAGGAAAAAAAAAAATCACGTTACTGATACCCTGCCACACCACACTGAAGTAAGATGGTTGAGCAGAGGTGCTGCGCTGAGTTTGTCGCTCACCTTTCACAGTCAAAACTTCCGTTGTGCCTGTCGACAGCCAACAAATTGATTTGCAATGTGATGCAGATTTGAAGGACAAGTTTGCCTCAGTGGGCTTGGACACATTTTATCAGTATCTCTTGCATGGGTGACACCTGATATCGATACACTTGTGCACGCCAAAATAAGCCGCGTTTCAGGAACAAAAACAAAGTAGTCTAGACATGAATATCTCCTTTAAAATGCTGCTTCAGACACTGACTGCACTTAAAGAATACAGTTCTATGAAAAAGAATTCTTGCTGTAGAAATAGTTAAAAAATGTTCCATTTAATGTAACAGCTTCACTACAAAAGAGTTTGGGTTGGTGGAATCCTATTGTTTATGTAATGGCATAAATTTTAAAGTGCAACACTATATTTTTCAGTATCAAATACCTTTGAGTTAAAGTTTTGTTTGTATAATTTGTGCAAACACTTGTCTTAAGAAATCTGAGGTTATTCATACATTTTGATATGTTGAGATGTTTTGCAAAAGGATATTTCATTAAATTTGAAGATTTTTCTAACGTACGTGTACTTCTTTGCGTGAAAACAAAGGGAAAAAACAAGGACTTATTATTTATAGGTAATTATGTTATGATTGTATTGCTCTGGTCCGCTTGACATCTAATTAGCTGTATGTGGCCCCTGAACCAAAATGAGTCTGACACCCCTGTGTAGCATAACAAAATGTGGAAAAAGTGAAGCACTGTGAATACTTTCTGAATGCAATATATATATATATATATATATATATATATATATATATATATATACATACACACACACATATACAAACAGCTGGGTGCTCCTTGTCACTTGATTGGTATTTTGTATGTCACATGACATGGATTATTCGTCCCATTTGTGTTGCATTTACTGTGCAAATATGGTTCCATACATTCTGTACCATTGCATGCTGCGTCAGCTGCACGCACACAAACTAATGGGGGTGGAGTTTAGCTAAACATGGCAGTTTGTTTTACATGACGGACGACGACTTGAAGGCACTAACTGACGGTGCTAATTTTTCTAACAAAAAGCAAATACACTACACCGTAAACGTACCATTGCACACTGCATGAGCTGTGGGCCCACACACTAATGGGAGAGGAGTTTAGCTAAACATGGCAGAGTTTGTTTTACTGACGTACAATAATTTGAAGGACCTAACTGACCGTGTTAAATCTTCTAACACAAAAAAACAAATCCACTACGCCATAAGCCATCTGGAGGCATGAAGAACTGTTTGGGTGAAGTTAGTACACGGCATCACAGGCTACATTATCAGGATTGTTTTTTGCAAGTTGACTGAGAACAATTTTGGACTCCTACTTAAAGTTTGTGTGGACTGATGACGTCAAAGCAGCAGTGATGAACACCAAAATGTAAGTCCCTTTTCTGTTGTTTATAAAGTAATACAATATCAAATGACAAGGATCTGTTTTTGCTGTTATATAAAACAAATAATGAATGTTTTTTCATTCTTGCAATGGAAGCAATATTTCATGAGGTGAAAGATGGAATGTTCCATTCAATGAGGCTTCCATCTTTCACCTCATGAAATACTCGTTTCATTGCAAGAATGAAAAAAAAAAACATCCATTTGTATAATATTACATGGTAATACTAGGCCCAGATCATTTATCTGAACTTCCAAAGGCAGAGGACTATAAAAGAAGGAGAAGAAAAAAAAAGAAAAAAAAAGGACTATACATAGTTTAATTTTTCTTAAAACTCTCACTGTGACCCAACCTATCGCACAGTAAAAATACACAGAAAACAATATGCTCACTGAGAGCCAATCATACCAGAGTTGTGCCAGTTCAGTTTTGGAATTAGAAATTCACGGCCTGGCTCCGTCTTTAGAACAGGAATGTACTAAGAAGCACCTGACCGACACTGGCATCATGTACTTTGTGAGTATTATTCGAAGGGAAAATGTAAGTCGACAAAGAATTCCAATGACTTTTAAGCCAAATCAAGCTTTCGTGAACTCAGTGGTCTCACACACATGAATGACTTTTACTACAGGTATGTGCAGTGGGGGAGAAAAAAAAAAAAAAAAAGAGGGTTCTTAAAGGGACATGCCTTCATAGCACAAAACAATAAAAACCAAACAAACAAACAAACACTTCCAGACAGTAATGTTTTTGTTGTGGAACATAACAGGGCTGCTGTGCTTCACAAATTATGGCTCGTCTTTTAAAGGTCTGATTTATTTAGGTTTTAGTAAATTAAGGAGTGGCTACACCTTCTTGTGCTCAAGTGCATCTGACAGCAATACTTCAGTTAATCCCACAGTTAAGAGGTAAAACAGAAACCCAGTGTCAGGGTTCACAGGCGAGAGAGACAGAGAGAGAACAAGCACGTAAGTGAGCCTGCGACCTGGTTTAGAAAATGTAATACCACACGTTCAACCCTTTCTAAGCTCATTACATTTCTACAGTCATCTTAATCCAGACTACAGTGTTTCATTTGTAGAGCACTGATCCAAAAAAAGTAATAAAACAAAAATAAAAATCCAGGAAACTGATATTAAAAAATTAATACAAAAAGTAGACAAATGAATTCATATTTGTTTCTGCAGAATGTCAGATCCAGATGTGCTTGTCCAGCCTGAAGAACACAAGAGCAACAAAAAAATATGGCCCCGCTCATATGTTACGTTGGTTGAGGTGATAATAAAATATGGAATTTATTTCTATAGTGAAAGACTGGTGTTTTAAATGTAGTATATGGTATCTTTGTACAGAGAAAGATTGCAGTTTTAAAATTGTGTACTGACCCCATTTTCGAAAGGAACCTTCCTCCAGCCTCCCCCAAAGCACCACCATGAAATTGCTTTAATCAGAAGAGGTTTTCTTTAGTTATTGTGTCTAAACAAAAAGTTTACAAATGGATGTCTGGACAGACACCCGCGCAGACGGCTGGGCTGAAAACACAGTGCCATACAGGGGCATAAAAACAAAGACAATCACTGCGGCCTAAAGAACAGAAAAAGATCACAAAGGAGGTTTAGATTTTTCCTTTTCAGTTTATTAACAGAAATGTTGGTTAGTGTGCTTGGTTTCAGGGCGGAAGGTTCCCGGTTCAAACCCCACCCTTGCCACAGTTCTCCATGTAATATAGAGATGCATCAGGAAGAGCATCCGGTGTAAAACGTGCCAAATCAACATGCAGATCCACCTTAGATCTGCTGTGGTGACTCAGTGAAAACAAGGGAGCAGCTGAAGGGACTTACTTTTAATATGCAGGAATGAGAGCCTTGGTGAATACATGGCACAATCATATATACAATCTGTAAGGAGACAGTGCACGTGGAGGAGCAAGGACAGCAACCTTAAAACCATCCTTCAGGGAGCTCTGACCCACACTTCAAGTTAAAAAATTTTATGTAAAGAAATGTGTTTACCAAGAAACGTAACTAATACTACTGTTTTGTCACACGTCGGTTTGTATGTACAAACTAGGAACAGGAAATCTACACAAACCGGGCGGGGGGAAATCTACCACAGTGTTTGGCTGGAGCCTTTCTTTCTGTAAATGTACTATACATTTTTCCCCATGATATACAAGAATCACAATCACCTTTTGAAGAAACTAAGTAAGAGCGAACCTTTGTTCCTCTCTGTAGCTTATAATGCTTTTAAAAGCTCATTGCACATTTTCCCCCCATAGATGTTTGTGTCTTCATAGAACGTCTGTATGAATGTGCATATCACTTCCTGTGGTGGCTTGCATCACCTCAACTCTTCGGGGATCAGTGCTTCTGCAAAGGTCAGACAGACTTCAGTGTCCTGTCAGGTAGTCCTGGGTGGAGTCTGAAGCGAAGGAGGTCAGCGTCTCATTTGTCAGAGTCTTCGCTGCTGTCATCAGCGGCGGGCTCCCGGACAGAGCGATGCGGGCGTATCATCAGTGTCAATAGACTTGCAGAAGTGAATGGCGTACTTGAGTTTCTCCTCCAGCACCTGCTTACAGGAGTACCTGGCAGCTTCAGCAGGAAGAGAAACATGTGTAGGACTCCGGGAGGAAGTGGTCAGGGGGGTTGTACTTATCTAGCACCTGCACACAACATGCAAAACAGTTATGATGGCATTAAGTCCCTTATCACATTTATTATAGGGTTTGTAAAAATATGAACCCCCCGACATATGTGAGGATTCATAGGAAGGCTGCAAGTATTTTTATTATTGAGTACTACATTAGTAAGCAGTGAGCAATTTCAATAAACAACAATTATTTCAGCTTGTCACTTTTTAACTTGGGGCCACACAGCAGATCAGAGATGATCTGCATGTTGATTTGGCACAAGTTTTACGCCAGGTGTCTGTCCTGACGCAACTCCACATTACGGTCAATTCCACAGAGTGCCATTCCTTCCCATTTAATCCCAAAGAGCAAATCAGGGCACATTTTGAAGCATCATAGTAACTTCTTGATCCATCTTTGTCATCATCGGCACCAGTTTCCAAATCTGGGTCAAATTTTCAAATGTACATAAGTATTGACACCCTTTGATCAATACTCTGTTGATGCACCTTTGGCAGCAGTTACAGCCTCAAGTCTTCTTGAATGATGATGCCACAAACGTGGTGCACCTATCTTTGGGCAGTTTTGCCCATTCCTCTTTGTAGCCACCTCTCAAGCTCCATCAGAATCGGTGCACAGGCAGTTTTCAGATCTCTCCAGAGATGTTTAATCAGATTCAGGTCTGGACTCTGGCTGCGCCACTCAAGGACATTCACAGAGTTGTCTAAAGCCACTCCTTTGATATCTTGGCTGTGTGTTTAGGGTCACTGTTCCTGCTGATAGATGAACTGTCGCCCCAGTCTGAGGTCAAGAGCGCTCTGGAGCAGGTTTCATCAAGGATGTCTCTGTACATTGCTGCATTCATCTTTCCCTCAATCCTGACTAGTCTCCCCAGTTCCTGCTGCTGAAAAACATCCCTACAACATGAGCTGCCACCACCATGCTTCACTGTAGGGACGGTGCCTGATTTTCCTCCAAACGACGCCTGGCATTCACACCAAAGTGTTCATCTTAGTCTCATCAGACCAGAGAATTTTGTTCTCATGGTCTGAGAGTTCTTCAGGTGTCTTTTGGCAAACTCCAGGCCGGCTGCCATGTGCCTTTTAGTAAGGAGTGGCTTCCATCTGGCCATCCATCATACAGGCCTGATTGGTGGATTGCTGCAGAGATGGTTGTTAAATTTTCAAGAATCTAAAAAACAAACCTTTTCACATTGTCATTATGGGGTATTGTGCGTAGAATTTTGAGAAAAAAATTAATTTAATCCATTTTGGATTAAAACTAACAACAAAATGTGCAAAAAGTGAAGCGCTGTGAATACTTTCCAGATTCATCCTACACTTCTGATGACTGAGTCCAGGAGGTCGTTAAAAGTCTGAATCATGGTCCTGATTCAAGAAAATCTCAAACGCAGACACTCTGATTCCTCATTCAGTTTCTCAAGTGCTGCAATCAGAGTATCCATTGACTCTGCAAAGATCACAGCATCATCTGCAGAGTCAAGGTCAGTTAACCTTTCCTTGCCAACAAAAGCACCCCAAGTCACTGCTTTTTTACAACCCCACCCCAACACCCAGTCCATGCAAGCACGTAACAGTGTAGGAGCGAGAACACCACCCCCCCCCCCGACAAACACCAGTTTTCACTGGGAAAAACTCAGAATCTTTACCTCCACTCAGCACAGCACTCGCAGTACCTGTATATAGGCTGGCTATCATGTCCAGTAGCTTATTGGGTATCCTACGAATTCTCAGGATGTCCCAGAGATTAGACTGATCAACTGAATCAAACATTTTGCGAAATGACAAAAGCCACAAAGAAGCACTGCCAATGCTCAGGCTCACATTCTATGAGTATCTGCAGGGCTAAAATGGGGTCAACAGTTGACTTCTTGGGTGTGAAGTCAAATTATTCTGGTCACTGAGCAACAAGTAGCTGAACCTAAATCCTATTAAGAATGACCTTTGCAAGCATCTTCCCTGGCACAGAGAGCAGTGTGATACCCCTACAGTTGTTACAATCCATGCGATCACCCTTCGCTTTCTAGACTGGGAACACAAGACCTTTTTTCTAATCTGTAGGATTATCAGTCTCCCAGAGTGAAAGAAAAATTTTTGCAATGCCAAGAGAACAGCATGTCCACCTGCCCGGAGGACCTCAGCTCCAATGTACACGAATCCCAGGAGCTTTCAGTTGTTTCACAGCCTTTGTGATCTCACATGTCTATCATCCCAGCAGGAGGATCGACTTTATACAGCTGCTCAAAGTAGGCAGCCCAATGTGACAGTGCAGTAGAGGCATCTGTCAGGAACCATCCTCTGCCAGAGCTGCACTGGGACAGGGTGCAGGTCTAGAGGAACAAAGTCCTTTGATTCCTCAGTAAGCAGGTTGAGGGTCACCAGACCACAAATGGTGTGTCATATGATTACAGATTCCTCGAACAAATGCTTCCTTGTCCATTCTCTGGGCCATCACAGCCCACTTTCTCAACTCCCTGTACATCCTAACATTTCCATCAAGCCGTGCACTATGACTCCTCTGGATGATATTTAGAGTGTCTTCAGAAATGAAACAACTCCTCCTATGGACAATGGTGGTTCCAGTACAATCCTCAGCAACTTTCAGAGTCTGGTTGCAGAAGAACTCCTACAGCCTATTCGGATCACCAGCTGTGTGCATGTCTGCAAGTCATCCAGCCAGACTGTGTGCAAATCTGGCTGTGGTAGACAGATTGCTATTTTAGAGATGTGGGAGTGAACCAGTTGTCTGCCTGGGTGGTTTCCATCCAGGAACCCGGGGCAGGAGGGGTTCTGTGGTGTTGCAGATGCAGCAAGTGCAACACCAGTGCATGCTCTCAGACATGACATGAGTACAATGATTAACTCCAAAATGACAACAAGCGGCGCATGAAAACAGTCACTGTCAAAACAAGCTACCAGCTCCACTCATTTCATGACACTGTGCAGCTCAGTAGTGTGACTGTGGCATTATACTTCTTACCTGCACAACAAAATCCCGCCCACGGAAATCAGCAATGGTGCGGGGCAGACGCGTGCGCCCCCAGACGAACCGAAGGAAGAGGGACCTCTCTGTATTGGAGAAGGACTCCATCACCTCCCAGAACCACTGGATGTGGAGCTGTTGGCTCCACTCCTTTGTAGGTAGCCACTGACTTCAAGAGGTGGAGAGGAATGTCCGGACTCCCACACACCTGAGAAGAGAGAAAACGCTTAGTGCAGCTCAGTGGTAAAGAAGGGCAGATGAAAACAGGACAGTCTGCCAGGCTAAAAACACGCTTACTCACCATTGTTTCTAGTTCATAACCAGTGAAAAGTGACAGCAAGGGAACAGGAACCACTCGAGCCATTCCCTCCCTCACTGCAGACACCTGCTCGTCAAACTCATGGAGCCTGCAGAGTGAAAAAGTGTGCAAGTGACTGCTTGTTGTTGCACAGAGCAGTGAATTTACACAAAGAGCAAGCACTTGTGTCTTACCTGTAATTTATTGCTAGGCGAACATATTCTGTGCGGTTCTCCAGAGTAATGTGGCAGTACTTGGAGCTGAGCTGGATGTCCTGACCGCTGGCGTTCGGCACTGTGAATGGCAATGTCATGGCCTCAAACTCCTCAGCTGTGGCCTCATTGTCCCGGATGTACATCAGGCCAGGAATAAAATCCTTATCAACCTGCAAGGAGCAACGACAAAATGTGCCAACACCTGAATTTGTGTCTCTATGAGTCATTAGTGAAAGCATACAGTAAAATGACCAGGACATTTGCAGAAATAAAGAAGCCTTTAACTGCAACAGGTTTATCCTAAAAAGACCAACATCCACAACTGGGCAGCTATGATAGCTACAACTCCAGTTCTCAAGTCCTCATGTTTTTCACAATACTGTGATTTAGGAACATTTAATATGCCCAAAACATCTGAAAAATTATGAAAACTGCTAAATGATCACTGGTATTGATCTTGTGGTTATGCATTTATTTATTCATTGAAAAACAGTCAAAATAACTTGATGGTCTTTCATAAAAATAGCACAAAAAAAGGCAACATTGTATTTGTGCTAGAATACTGTATTTTTCAAACTATAAGTTGTGCTTTTTTTTTTTACTTGTTCGGCTGGTCCTGTGACTTTTAAGTCAAAGCAACTCGTGAAAATATACTGCATTACCACCTACAGTTACAAGATGGCACAGTCTACACTCATGACAAGCCGCAGTCCCTTGTATTTCAGACCCTGCCCTGTCATGCGAACGCCTGCCGTTCTCCTTTCCTGGAACCATTTTATCAGCTCCTCTTCAATGTCTCAATAAAGCACTTTCCTCCCCTCACCAGGCAGCTGTTTTGCTATTTTAGCCAGGGTTGCAAGCTTATCCTGGTGCTTCCCCTTCTCTTCTGCTTCTTTCAAGACTTTTAGCTTGAACGCTGATGAGTAGCAACATTTGCATGGAGCCACTTTATGTTAACTGTGTATCAACTACAGTATGTAGAAAACCAACATTTGCTTCGAGCCTGTGCTGCTTCTCTTGACTGCAGTACGTATGTGCGTACGTACCATAAGGTTGTACTGTGTACAGCATGCATGCATCAACGCGCATGCATTCACAAAAATTGCAGGCCCCTGGGGCGTAAATAATGGAGTAAATATGGTAGGTGAAAAAACCTTCATGACACTTGACTATGTGGGACAGGTAGGAACACAACAAGGATGGCTAGACTGAGGTAAGGCACATTTTTCAATAGAATGCAGTAGATCTCAATATGCTCTACCAAACTGTGAGCTGAACATTTAAGGGGTTAAATTAAAAAGTGTATTTACATTTAGTGAGGTTAACATGTACATGTGTCGCTCCGTTGTAATGCTTTGGTCTGTTCAGTGGGGGACAAGAAGCTGTTTACTCTTGTGTTCTTTTGCAATAAGCATGGTAAGAATTAGTGAATGCGTTGTTTCAATGATTGATTTGGTATTGACGGCACTGATTTACTAATTGCAGTCTGTTTTCCACTGCAACCACCTGTCAATGTGAATAATGGACCCTCGTGTGGTTGCTTAGCTGCAACATGTCTTTGCATGTTTTGACAAGTCTGTGTTGTGCTTTTGTTTTATGTGTTAATATGACAAAGGCAGATGGGCACCACACCGAGTCTGGACCTGCTTGATCTTTTTTTTCCCCATCACCAAAAACCTGCCAAGGGAAATTTTCCTGACTGCTGTGGCCACTGTACTTGTCATGGGGTGGGAAAGGTGGAATCCTTGCTTGAGTGTGTTTCTTTGCCATAACTGTTGTGGTTTGGTGCTGTATAAATAAACTGAACTGAAGCTGAATTAGGAAGCCTAAATATTTTTACAGAATACTGATGTTCGTTTGAAATTTTAAAAAATATGTAAACTGAAGTGCAAACTGAAAACAGCAGAGTTTGATTCCTAGTGTGTTCATGAACATGACACAATTATAATACAACTAATATTACTGACCAAATTTTAATGACCATCACTATTTGAGTCTGCAGGCAGTCTGCTCTGTGTAAGCCTGATCTTGTCAGATCTCAGAAGCTAAGCAGTGTGGGGCCTGGTTAGTACTTGGAGTACTGGAGTTACATCAGGAAGGGCATCTGGCATAAAACGTGCCAAATATCATGCGGATCTGACTGTATTCACTGTGGCAAACCCCAACAAATGGGAACAGTAGACCTCTTCAAATTAGACCTAATTATCAAATTTATGCAAACTGATATTATTCCCATTCTCCAAGGTCTAACTTAACTAAATATACCAGGACCTTGGCTATGCCTGCCTCAAGAGCCATGCAGTTTTTTCAAAAATGCTGCAAAATTCGGGATATTATGTCCTTGTTTTCTTTGTAGCTTCCCAGAGGTTAATGCTATAGCATTGAAAGTGGTACCAAATGAAAGCTAATAAAATTGTCTTGAATGTGGTGTCAAACACATGAACACCTGTGTAAATTTTAACTCATTTGAATGCACAAACACATATTTTTGATGCTTGGAAAGGATGACATCATATGATACATAACTTTATCTCAAAAATGTTACTCTATAGTCTATACAGCTTTACTAAAGCTGTATGCTGCGTCAAGATCAGTGAACGTCACATGACAAGTTTGACAAATAAGCCAAATTATCACCAAGTAAACAAAATCATAAATTTCACTGGAAGTAATGAGTAAAAAATTCAGTTACAATGAGCCAAATGAAACTGAATATATTAGCACTGCTATTAAAACAAAACATGCATTTTAATATTTTGCATTAATCTCCAGGAAACAATTATACACTGAACAAAAATATAAATCCACACTTTGTTTTGCTCTCATTTTTCATGAGCTCTATAGTCTATAGTTCTATAGTCTATACAGCTTTAGTAAAGCTGTATAGACTATAGAGTAACATTTTTGAGATAAAGTTATGTATCATATGATGTCATCCTTTCCAAGCATCAAAAATATGTATTTTTGTGCATTAAAATTTGTTAAAATTTACACAGGTGTTCATGTGTTTGACACCATATGCAAGACAATTTTATTAGCTTTCATTTGGTACCTCTTTCAATGCTATAGCATTAACCTCTGGGAAGCTACAAAGAAAACAAGGACATAATATCCAGAATTTTGCAGAGTTTTTGAAAAAACTACATGACTCTTGAGGCAGGCATAGCCAAGGTCCAAGATCAAAGTAACTGGTATATTTAGTTAATTTAGACCTTGGAGAATGGGAATAATATCAGTTTGCATGAGTTTGATGAAAAAGGTCTAATTTGAAGAGGTCTAGGGAACAGCCAAAAGGACAACCATTATTATTTGAGTGCTGGTTTATTTGATTTGATGTACAGTACCAGTTTTTTTTAATCTGGTATTCATTACTGTGTTCTTTGTGTGAGTGAGTGAGTGAGTGAGTCAGTGACTGAGTGAGTGAGTGAGTGAACTTGCTCTTTTCCTCGAGCCTACAACACTGTTCCAGTGAGCTCTGCAGGAATTTGCCCTTTCTTGAGTCTTGTGCTCATTTCATGTGCCAGCTAACCTTTATAATATCCAAATAGAAAAACCACAAAACAAGAGCAGCTTTGTGGGGGGAAAAATTTTTCCTCATCAGTACTATCCCAAAGATGTTATAGGAGCTCATGATCACAATGTGAGGGCAGCAGTGGACTCATGCCAACTTCATACAAATAATAGTGAAGGAAGTGGACCACAACTTATTTGATTAAATGCTTTAAGAACTGCTCAGTTTGAGTCGTTTCTGCAGATAATTCAGCAAATCAGAATACAATGAAAAATTACTCAACATCAGAGACAAAAAAAATTATTTTAGTTTTAGCTTGAGGGGAAAGTTCATTTACACTCATTCACTCATCTCATCTCAGGACACAGGTGGGAATCGATCCCACAACCTTCTTGCTGTGAGGCAACAATGCTGCCGTGTTAATTTACATCACAACAAAGTTAAGTGAGGCTTCATGGAACACTGAAGGAGTACTGTGTGGTTACACTGTGATACAATCAATCAACCATGTTATCTCAAATAAACAGCTGTTAAATATTGATGTGTTTTCACACTATTAGTCACGTTTCGGAGAGAAGTGCAGACACTGAGAGCTGCACTGTGCGAACACACACCTCACTGAGGTCAGCGATGGTGAGGTTCATGCCTGCCAGCTGCTTCCACACTGGCTCTGCCAGGTTCAGACTAAGAGGGCTTCCAGTGCGGATGGCGATGCCCAGAAGGACTCCTGCAGACACAGCGAGACAGAAAGGGCATTAACCCAAAATCAAACGTGATCAAAATCTGTCGGAGTTGTGCAAAATATATGCAGCAATATGACATATCAGCATTGAACTGGGCAGATGTTTTTTGTGGTTAGTAGGAATACAGAACACAGTTTTCACAGTTTTTGTTTGTCAGGGATTAAACTCCAAAACAGAAGTGACTGACAGCTTAACTGGATTATACCTAAGAAACGGAACATGCTCATGTGAAGAGGGGACTTGGCTGCAGGGTTGAGCAGGAAACAGTCTCTGTTTGCGCCGGACTCGTCTCTGCCATTCGGGGTGACAATGAGCAGCGGCGTCAGAGCGTTCTGCAGCTCCTCACACATTTCAGCGATGGACTCGCTGTAGCCACCGCCACAGTCATCCACAGACTCCCCTGAGAAAAAAATAGTGTACTTAAAATGACTCAGGGTGAGGACTTGCATGCAGACCATCAGATCCTCACAGTAACCCTGAAACCAGGAGACCTGAGAATGAGAGGCCGTCTCAGGGTAGCACAAGGACTCACTTACCTACAAATTTCACCTTCCAGACACGATGAGGGAGCAGCAGGCTGTCAGGACTGAAGGAACTCATTTTGGCACACATCTGACCAAACACAGACTTGGTTCCATCAGGACCTGCCAGGCCCCCTTTGCTGCGGGAACGCTTTACCTGATTGAGGAAAAAAATGTTAATTTGAGGAGTGAGAAAGCAAGAGAGACTAGGCTCTACATTCACTTTTACAAAGACCTAAAATATGCATTTCCACACTTAACACTACATCATCAATTTTAAATATAAGTCCTAACACTTAATGTGGACATGCGTTTTATGCTTGACTGAAACTTTGGGAGGAACTGCTGAATAAAGCCATAATGCATGAAGAAGGAACTCCAGTAATTTTTTTCAAATCTTCAGAGATG
The DNA here is from genome assembly GCF_902500255.1 of Thalassophryne amazonica. Lineage (NCBI taxonomy): Eukaryota > Metazoa > Chordata > Actinopteri > Batrachoidiformes > Batrachoididae > Thalassophryne > Thalassophryne amazonica. The sequence continues at coordinate 100,315,455 of NC_047112.1, read as the reverse complement.
TTTGCTTTTGTTTCTCTGTCCCTTTCTGTCACACAGATTCAATCTCAACAACAAAGAAAAATATTTCTTTGGGACATACACTAGAGGCCTTTTACAGACTCACTTTCTAACAGAGGTTGATGTGCTGCTGAAAATAAAGCCAGCTTTTACATTTTATGTTTAGAAGAGCACAAAAAGAAAATTTCATCTGTAATACCCACACTGTTGCTGCAACCCTTAAATTGTTATTCATGTCGGAATAATTTGCAGCTGAACTGAAAACTAACACAGGCACTACTGATCATTTGAGAGCACGAGACTAACATTTCAGAAATACTGTAGTCTCTGTCCGCACTCCCCTCTATCTTTTCAAAGACCTCAGCTCAACTGAGTGAGGCATTGTGTCACAATCTTTGTCTCAGATCGCAGATCTTAGAGCTGTGTTTGATACGGTGGATCACCATATTCTACTCGATAGGCTGGAGAATCATTTTAAGATTACTGGGAATGCCTTTGGCATGGTTGACATCATACCTGAACAGATGTTTTCACTGTGTTTTGTACAATAACACTACCTCTAACCTTGGTGACATGCAATTTGGGGTTCCACAGGGGTGTCCGTCTTAGGCTCCCTGCTTTTTTCCTTTTATATAGCACCCCTTGGGTACATACTTCGGCGTTTTGGGATTACCTTTCATTGCTATGCTGATGATACTCAGTTATACATGCCGATAAATGCTAGTAATCTCAGCCACATAAAATCCTTAGAAGAGTTCCTTGCATCAGTGAAAAACTGGATGTCTCGCAATTTCCTACTTTTAAACTCTGATAAGACTGAAATGATGGTTCTTGGTCTAGTGAGACATAGGCATCAATTTGACCAACTAATGCTTAGCTTAGGCTCGTGTGTCATACATCACATGACAAAGTGAGGAACCTTGGGGTAATTTTTGATCCTATGTTGTCCTTTGACCTCCACATTAGAGATATTGCACGGAGTGCTTTCTTCCACCTGTGAAATATAGCAAAGATTCATCCCATCCTGTCTATGGCTGATGCTGAGACCTGATTCATGCATTTGTTTCTTCTAGATTGGACTACTGCAATGTTCTATGTTTAGTGCAGCATTAGGGGTCTCCAATTGGTTAAAAATGCTGCTGCCAGAGTTTTGACAGGAAGCAGAAAATGTGACGACATTACACCCATTTTGGCGTCTCTTCACTGGATTCCTGTCCCTGTGAGATCAGATTTTAAGGTTCTGATATCAACCTATAAAATTATTCACGGACTAGCACCTCCCTACTTAGCTGACCTAATGAAACCTGATGTACCGGCCCGGGCTTTGCGTTCTCAGGGTGCAGGACAACTTTGTGTCCCAAGGGTGAATAAAAAGTCTGCGGGTCATAGAGCCACAGAGCTTTCTCTTATCCTGCCCCTGTTCTGTGGAATAATCTCCCTGCGTCATTAAAACAGTCAGATTCTACAGACTATATGGCTAGCATACTGGCATAGTATAGTATACTCTTTTAAATTAATTTTATTAGTAAACAGAGCAGGTCGCAGCGTCAACTTTATCTAAAGTCTGGGTCTTTTAGTGAAGCTTACGGCTCGCGATCGGCGATCACCTTAGTATTTCTTTTAATTTAATTAGCTTATAATGAGCAAGGCGCCTTACATGAAAAAATTCAACATACAATTTAAAAAAAAAAAAAAAAAAAAAAAATTAAAATACATAATTAAAAACAGAAGTAAAAGAATAAAACAGATAAAAAAATAAAAACTATTCATAAGAAAGAGAATAAAAATGGGTTTTCAGTCTTGACTTAAAAATGTCCACAGACTCTGACTGCCTCACAGTCGCAGAAAGACTGTTCCACAGGGTGGGTGCACGATGAGAAAAGGCTCTTTGACCTGCTGACTTTTTTCTTCTGTTTTTCTTGTTGCATAATGCTGACAAATTATACCTTATTTGTTGTCTTTCTGCTGCCTGATTCTGTTTCTTTTATTTTCTCTCTGTTTGAGGTGTGGCTCCATCCAGAAGTGGGAGTTTTCTTCTGCAAGTCTCCCATCCTGTACACCAACATGGACTCCCAAAACTTCCTGTTTATTTGTATGGTCAACTGTGTTGGTAGCATGGTCCAAGCAGAGGGTCACCCCTTTGAGTCTGGTCTGCTTGAGGTTTCTTCCTCAAATCATCAGAGGGAGTTTTTCCTTACCACTGTCGCCTGTGTGCTTGCTCTAGGGGTTGGTAAGATTAGACCTTACTTGTGTGAAGCGCTTTGAGGCAGCTTTGTTGTGATTTGGCGCTATACAAATGAAATAAATTTAATTAAATTGAAATTGAACTTTTATTTAACCATGTTCGTCCCACTGAGATCCAGATCTCTTTTAAAAGGGAGACCTGGACAATTATGAAGTTTCTAATCCACCTAACCTGCATGTCTTTAGATGTGGGAGGAAGCCAGAGCACCCAGAGGAAACCCACACAAACACAGAGAGAACATGCAAACTCCACAAAGAAAGTCCACAGGTGGGAATCGATCCCATGACCTTCTTGCTGTGAGGCAACAGTAACCACTAAGCCACTGTGCTGAGCAGCAGAGTAGATTGGACTGTAGAGTGGAAGAGAAGGTGACAGGCAGCACTGTGTTCTCTGACAGCTTTAAAACCAGTCTTGACTAACAGGATACCCATTATTATAAAATCACCCTTTGAAATTATCACCTTTTTTGTCTGCCTTGTATCCAGGTGATGAACAATTGCTTCCTGCTCCCTAGCAGTCAGGTCTTACTGTTAAGTCCTGAGGCAGAAGGAGTGAGTGCACAAGAGAGAGATGTCTGTCTGCCTGTGTTTAATAATTTCCTGTTGAGAGGAAACACTAAGTGCATGACTGAACTCCTGAACATGACAGCTCTGTGCTCCATGGATACAACCAGAGCTATAGCGAGTGTGAGAGTTTCTGCTTGATGCCACAAGCATCCCGTAGCGCAGAGATAAATAGCTGGTGGATGGAGTGTGCTTCTCGCACCCCGTTTTTACCGCGTTTCACCACAGGACTTGGCTGTGTAGTGTATATTGAATGTGCTTCACTTACGGCTATGGACACTCAATGTCAGCCATGATGGGGCGTGTGTGCAGTAGCTGTTTGGCACCTCTGAGCCCGAAGGATAGCCATAATTTATGCCCATCATGTCTTGGGGCTGGACACTTCAAATAAGCCCTCATAGAAGATGGTTGCTTCAATTGTGTTTCCATGCCACTGGCTGAGAGATCGGCCAGACCGGCCAGGTTTGAAGTGGAGATGCCCTCTGCAACACTGGCCTCCAAATCACGTTAGCACCCAAATGCTGAGGCCCTTTCTGTGACAGCAAGAAGAGTAGCCATGATCTGATCTTGTCTGATAAGAGCGGCACGTTAGCCCCCGAGTTTGCTCAGATGAAGTCATTGCTCATTAGTATGTAGCCTCCTGCGGCTTCTGCTGTCCCTTTCACAAAGCAGTTTGTGCCTTCCTGTGAATATAGTGAGGAGGAGCTAACTCCCCCTATTACCAACGATAGTGATGAGGATGCTATGTGTATGGCAGCATCTGAGTCATTATTTAGTGTGAGCCAGACATGTCAGTTTGAGGGCTAGCCGTTCCCCTCTTTCTTCTGTAACGGGCTCCCACACCTTAGATATAGACTCTCCACAGGTGTATTCACACCAGGCCCACTTCGAGTTGCGTCGTGCGGCGTCATGACGACGCCACGTGGATGCAACCTAGTGCCGAGACGATGTAGCTCAACGCCACAACTCCAGAAGGGACGCGAAGGATGAAGTGAATCGGACACCAAAAATGAAACATGTTTAATTTTTTTCTGCAACTGAGTCTGTCTGCAGGTTGTCCTCTGCGTCCTCACCTCCTCTCTGCCCCCCTGCTGTGCGCACTTGACGCAGACATTCCTGCGTCATCATGATTCCGCACGACAACACGAAGCAGGCCCGGTGTGAAAGGGGCTTTAGAGTCTGGGCTGTCCACTGTAAAGCAGGCCATTCAGTTGGCCTTGTCATGGCTTGGCGTTGATGTTCCTCCCACAGAGACTGCTCCTTCTAGTGCCTGTTTTAGGGTCATTCAGAAACCAGTGTTCCGTGTCCCACCCTCCATCCATCCATTTTGTTCCGCTTTATCCGGAGTCAGATCACGGGGGCAGCAGCTCAAGCAAAGCCACCCAGACCTCCCCATCCACACACACCTCCCCCAGCTCCTCCGAGGGAACCCCAAGGCGTTCCCAAGCCAGTGGAGAGACGTAGTCCCTCCAGCGTGTCCTGGGTCTTCCCCAGGGCCGTCTCCCAATGGGACATGCCCAGAACACCTCTCCAGCGAGGCGTCCAGGGGGCATCCGGGAAAAGATGCCCAAGCCCCTTCAGCTGGCTCCTTTTGACGTGGAGGAGCAGCGGCTCGACTCCAAGTGCCTCCTGAGTGACCGAGCTCCTCACCCTATCTGTAAGGGAGTGCCCAGCCACCCTGCAAAGGAAACTCATCTCAGCCGCTTGAACTCGCGATCTCGTTCTTTTGGTCATGAGCCAAATCTCATGACCATATGTGAGGGTCAGAACATAGACTGATCGGTAAATCGAGAGCTTTGCTCAGCTCTCTCTTCACCACGGCGGTCTGATACAGCGACGCATCACTGGAGACGCTGCACTGATTCATCTGTCAATCTCACGCTCCATCCCTCCCTCGCTCATGAACAAGATCTCAAGATACTTAAACTCCTCCACTTGAGGCAAGGACACTCCACCAACCTGAAGAGGGCAAGGCACCTTTTTCCGGTCGAGATCCATGGCCTCGGATTTGGAGGTGCTGATTATCATCCCGGATGCTTCACACTCGGCTGCAAACTTCCCCAGTGCATGCTGAAGGTCCTGATTTGACGAAGCCAACAGAACCACATCATCCGCAAACGGCAGAGATGAGATTCTGTGGTTCCCAAACCGGACCCCCTCTACACCCTAGCTGCACCTAGAAATTCTGTCCATAAAGGTAATGAACAGAACCGGTGACAAAGGGCAGCCCTGGTGGAGGCCAACGTGCACTGGAAATAGGTTTGACTTACTAGCGCCAATGCGAACCAAGCTCCTGTTGCGGTCGTACAGGGACCAGATAGCCCTTAGCAAAGGACCCCAGACCCCGTACTCCCGGAGCACCCCCCACAGGGTGCTCCGAGGGACACAGTCGAACGCCTTCTCCAGATCCACAAAGCACATGTGGACTGGTTGGGCGAACTCCCATGAACCCTCGAGCACCCGATGGAGGGTGTAGAGCTGGTCCAGTGTGCCGCGACCAGGACGAAAACCACATTGCTCCTGCTGAATCCAAGGTTTGACTATCGGTCGAATTCTCCTCTCCAGTACTCTGGAATAGACTTTACTGGGGAGGCTGAGGAGTGTGATCCCCCTATAGTTTGAACACACCCTCCGGGCCCCTTCTTAAACAGAGGGACCACCACCCCGGTCTGCCAATCCAGAGGCACTGTCCCTGACCGCCACGCGATGTTGCAGAGTTGTGTCAACCAAGACAGTCCCACAACATCCAGAGACTTAAGGTACTCAGGACGGATGTCATCCACCCCTGGAGCCTTGCCGCCAAGGAGCTTTGTGACCACCTCAGTGACTTCGGACTGGGTGATGGATGAGTCCGCCTCTGAGTCCGCAGTCTCTGTTTCCTCTTCGGAAGACGCGACGATGGGATTGAGGAGATCCTCAAAGTATTCCTTCCACCGGCCGACAACATCCTCAGTCAGGGTCAACAGCTCCCTACCCGCACCATAGACAATGCCGGTGGAGAGCTGTGTCCACCTCCTGAGGTGTCGGACGGTTTGCCAGAATTTCTTCGAGGCCGACCGATAGTCCTCCTCCATGGCCTCCCCGAACTCCTCCCAGACCTGAGTTTTTGCCTCTGCAACCGCATGGGCTGCAGCACGCTTGGCCTGCCGGTACCTGACAGCTGCCTTCGGGGTCCTACTTACCAACAAAGACAAGTATGACTCCTTCCTCAGCTTGACGGCATCCCTTACTTCCGGCATCCACCACCGGGTTTGGGGACTGCCGCAGCGACAGGCACCAGAGACCTTGCGACAACAGTTATGAGCGCCCGCATCGCAGTTTGGAGAACATGGTCCACTCGGACTCCATGTCTCCAACCTCCCCCAAGCTCTGGGACAAGCTCTCCCAGAGGTGGGAGTTGAAGACCTCGCTGACACAGGGTTCCGCCAGTTGTTCCCAGCAGACCCTCATGATACATTTGGGCCTGCCAGGTCTGACCGGCTTCCTCCCCTCCCAGCGGATCCAACTCACCACCAGGTGGTGATCGGTCGACAGCTCAGCCCCTCTTTTCACCCGAGTGTCCGAGAAACATGGCCGAAGGTCAGCTGATACGACTACAAAGTCGATCATCAGCCTCCGGCTCAGGGTGTCCTGGTGCCACGTGCACTTATGGATACGCTTGCGTATTACCCCTCCCAGGGACTCCAAGAAGGTCGGGTACTCTGCACTGCTGCTCGGCTCGTAGGCCAAAACAACAGTGAGAGACCTGTCCCTGACCTGAAGGCATAGGGACGCAACCCTCTCGTTCACCGGGGTGAACGCCAACACATGGCGACTGAGCTGGGGAGCAAAAAGCAATGTCCCACCCTCTTTACCATATACTGAAGAGCCTCAGAGGTACTTGTATGATCCTAAATCTTTCACCCATTTGCCACAGGATTGGCGAGCACTGTGTACAATGCAGAATGTGACGCAGTATGGCTTAGACCACATGCCATCAATTGACAGCGTTGTTAGTAGCCTGGTTGTAGCACTCGCTGATGGTGCCCAACCAGAGGCCTGTCATCCATGGCCTCAGTGTAGGGTCACTGATGAACTCCTTGCCAAGAGCTATGACACAGCTGCTCGTATTGGTCATCTAGGGAACTCCGTCTCACCATGCCCTTGCACTCTCATAGTGTCTCCAGGATGCTGGCACTGACAGTGATGCTTCGCTCCACCTTGACCTTTGGCCAACACCAAGTGTGGTTGGCCCAATCTCCACTGTCTGAGGCATGCAGGGGCTCACTATACACCCTACCTGTTGTCCCAGGCCAGGTTTTCAGGCCTGCGGCCCAACAGACCTTGACACGTGCTGTACAGGAAAATGAGTCTCACCAGCAATTTGCCGAATTACCACAAACTCCCAGGCACCAACCTAAGCACGTAGGTGGCTTCCACACTGCAAACTGACGTGTTTCCTGGGGTGGGGTCAGGCTCGTCAGCCTGCCCAGCAGTCTCCCTTTCGGCTACCTACAGGTAGACCTCCCAGAAATGACCAGGGGGACCGACAGGACCAGCATGGCCACCCTTCAAAATAATCAAGGGGTCGCAACAGTCGGGTTTGACACAGCTGGAAACAGCTCGACTGGTGGCGGGTCTTGGTTTCAAACCAATGGGCAGTTTCCACACTGATCAGGGGCTACAATATTTAGTTCAATCACCACCACCACCACCCCCCCACAACTTCAACGGGGCAAAAGTTACGGTTCTTACAGACCCAGTGAGGTCTCTTGCTGTCAGGCAGGAAATTTTAGAGCTCATGAAGAAAGGAGCCGTAGAATGAGTCAAGAGTTTGGATCAGTTAAGAGGGTTCAATTCAATTTATTTTCTAGTTCTAAAAAAGGATGGTGATTTTCATCCTATTCTTGACCTTTAACTAAATATGTGAAGGTGTTGCAATTTGGCATGCTCTGCACAATGGATGTTATCCAGGCAATTTGGCAGGGGACTGGTTTACCAGTGTGGACCTGAATGACAACTATTTCCACATCCCGGTGTCAGTTCATCACAGGCAGTTCCTCTGGCCTGCCTTCAAGGGGACGGGCGTACCAGTTCCGGGCCCTTCAATTTGGACACTCCCTGATGCGTGGCAGCAGCACTCTCTCCTTTGCAGGCTCATGGAATACGGATTCTTCCATACCTAGACAACTGGCTTGTGTGTGCTCCGAGCCAGGAGCAAGCACTCAATGACACTTTGACCCTACTAAACCACATGTAGCAGCTAGAGCTCTGTGAATTTCACAAAGAGCTCCTTGACTCCAAGCCAACAGGTGATTTTTACTGGCATTGCAATTGAGTCACTGGTGATGAGAACTTGCCCATTCCGTGTTCGCAGGAATGCAAGACTAACCTATGGTCTACTCCACCAGCTGATGGGGAAACTGACTGCAGTGTCAGCAGTCGTACCTCCTCTTCTTTGCCTTTCGGCTGTTCCTCTTAGGGGTCGCCACAGCAGCTCAATCGTTTCAATCTCGCCCTGTCCTCTGTATCTTCCTCTGTCACACCAACCACCTGCATGTCCTCCCTCAGCACATCCATAAACCTCCTCTTTGGCCTCTCTCTTCTCCTCCTGCCTGGTGGCTCCATCCTCAGCATCCTTCTCCCGATACACCCTGGGTCCCTCCTCTGCACATGTCCAAACCATCTCAATCTCGCCTCTCTGACTGTGTCTCCAAACCGTCCCACCTGAGCTGTCCCTCTGATATGTTCATTCCTAATCTTGTACATTCTCGTTACTCCCAAAGAGAATCTCAACATCTTCAGCTCTGCCTCCTGTCTTTTTGTTAGTGACACCGTCTCTAAGTCGTACGACATAGCTGGTATCACTACTGTCTTGTAAAATTTCCCCATCACTCTTGCTGATATTCTTCAGTCACAAATCACTTCTGCCACCTTTCTCCACCCACTCCACCCTGCCTGCACTCTCTTCTTCACCTCTTTACCACATTCTCCATTGCAAATATTTAAACTCATCTACTTTCACCACTTCTGCACTATTCCGTTGGGCTCCCTCCCATTCACACACATGTACTCAGTCTTGCTTCTACTGACTTTCATTCCCCTTCTCTCCAAAGCATATCTCCACCTCTCCAGACTAGACTCAACTTGCTCTCTACTCTCACTGCAGATCACAATGTCATCTGCAAACATCATAGTCCATGGGGACTTCTGTCTGATCTCATCCGTCAACCTGTCCATCACCACTGCGAACAAGAAAGGAGCTGATCCTTGGTGTAATCCCACCTCCACCTTGAATGAGTCTGTCATTCCTACTGCGCATCTCACCGCTGTCACACTATTCTTGTACATGTCCTGCACTACCCTAACATACTTGTCTGCAACTCCAGACTTCCTCATACAATACCACAGCTCTTCTCTTGGCACCCTATCATAAGCTTTTTCTAAGTCCACAAACACACAATGTAACTCTTTCTGGCCTTCTCTGTACTTCTCCAACAGTATTCTCAGAGCAAACATTGCATATGTAGTGCTCTTTCTTGGCATCAAACCATATTGCTGCTCACAGATCTTCACCTGTTTTTTTCTAATCCTCGCTTCTACTACTCTTTCCCATAACTTCATGCTGTGGCTGCTCAACTTTATGCCTCTGTAGTTACTGCAGCTCTGCACATCACCCTTGTTCTTGAAAATAGGAACCAGCACACTTCGTCTCCATTCCTCAGGAATTCTCTCACTTTCCAAGATTGTATTAAACAATCTGCTTAGAAACTCCACTGCCATCTCTCCAACACATTTCCATGCCTCCACTGGAATGTCATCTGGACCAACTGCCTTCCACTCTTCATCCTCTTCATAGCAGCACTCACTTCTTCCTTACTAATCTCTTGTACTTCCTGACTTACTCTCACCACATCATCCAGCCTTTTCTCTCGCTCATTTTCTTCATTCATCATTTCTTCAAAATATTCCCTCCACCTATTCTCGCTCATTTTCTTCATTCATCATTTCTTCAAAATATTCCCTCCACCTTCTCAGCACACACTCCTCACTTGTGCATCTTTTACCACCCTAACCTGCTGCACATCCTTTCCAGCTCTGTCCTTTTGTCTGGCCAATCGGTACAAGTCCTTTTCTCCTTCCTTACTATTCAACTTTTCCTTCGCTTTTGCCACTTCTCTTTTCGCCTTACGCCGCATCTCCTTGTACTCCTGTCTACTTTCTTCATCTCTCCGACTATCCCAAAAACTTTTTCGCCAACCTCTTTCTCTTTATGCTTTCCTGGACCTCTTCGTTCCACCACCAAGTCTCCTTGTCTTCCTTTCACTGTCCAGATGTCATACCCAGTACTGCCCTAGATGTCTCCCTCACCACATTTGCAGTACTTTTCCAGTTGTCCAAAATTGCTTCCCCTCCAACCAGTGATTCTCTCACCTGCTTGCTAAATTTCACACAACCGTCTTCCTCCTTCAGCTTCCACCATCTGATCTTTTGTTGTGCTCTCACTCTCTTCTTCACCTCTAAAGTCATCCTACAAACAACCATCCTATGCTGTCTAATGACACTCTCTCCTGCCACCACCTTACAGTCTCTGATTTCTTTTAGCTTGCATCTCCTATAAAGAATGTAGTCCACCTGTGTGCACCTTCCTCCACTGTCTCTGATTTCTTTTAGCTTGCATCTCCTATAAAGAATGTAGTCCACCTGTGTGCACCTTCCTCCACTCTTATATGTTACCCTGTGCTCCTCCCTTTACTTAAAGTAGGTGTTCACCACAGCCATTTCCATCCTTTTTGCAAAATCAACTACCATCTGTCCTTCCCCATTCCTATCCTTGATGTCATATCTACCCATTACTTCCTCATCACCTCTGTTCCCTTCACCAACATGCCCATTGAAGTCTACTCCTATCACCACTCTTTCATGCTTGGGCACACTCTCCACCACCTCATCTAACACACTCCAGAAATCTTCTTTCTCCTTCATCTCACAACCTACCTGTGGGGCATATGCACTGATGATATTCATCATTACCCCTTCCAACTTCACACTCATCACCCTGTCAGACACTCGCTTAACCTCCAACACACTTTTAACATACTCTTCCTTTAAAATGACCCCAACACCATTTCTCTTCCTGTCCTCACCATGGTACAGCAACTTGTATCCACTGCCGATGCTCCTGCTTTTACTTCCCTTCCACTTGGTCTCTTGCACACACAATATGTCTACCTTTCTCCTCTGCATCATATCAGCCAGCTCTCTCCCTTTACCAGTCATACTACCAACATTCAAAGTCCCCACTCTCATTTCCACCCTTCTAGTTTTCTTCTTCTCCCACTGTTTGTGGAAACGTTCTCCTCCTCTTCTTCATTGTCTTCACCCAGCAGTAGCCCAATTTCCACCGGCACCCTGTTGGGCAACAGCACCGATGGCCAATGTTGTTAACCCGGGCCTCGACCGATCCGGTATGGAAATTCGATTCTTAGTCTACATAGTTGGGTTGGCTTGTTTTACGCAGGATGCCCTTCCTGACGCAACCCTCCTCATTTATCCGGGCTTGGGACTGGCACTCAGAATATACTGGCTGCACACCCCATGTGGCTGAGCAGTCGTACTTCTGGCACTCCTGTTTTTGCACCCCTTACAAATTTGGCTCAACAGCCTGGGTCTCGACCCCCAAGCTACATCAAAACAGGTCTGTGCATCTTCACAGTCAGTGCCATCGACATCCTCAGCCCTGGGGAGACAGGGAGTTCATGACACATGGTGTTCTTCTAGGCTCTCTGCAATCCCGATGGGAGGTCGTATTAACAGATGCCTCAAAACGAGGCATATGTTAGGCATTTTGTGCAGTGTGGAACCACAGAATGGTCGGGGTGTCTGGAGCCCTTGGGAGAGGGCTCCAGAGTGCACATCAAAGTGCTGGAGCTGCCGGCTGTCCAGCTAGCTCTGAGGCATTTCTCCCCTGCCTTAAGATGGGAAACATGCTTGTTCGGTTAGACAACACATCTACAGTCTACTATATAAGCCATCAAGGAGGCAATAGGTCTGTTCATTTCCTGAGAGAAGCCCAGAAGCTCCTCCAGTGGGCTTTGCCTCACTTGCAGTCTCAGAGCTGTGGATTTGCTGGGCACGCAGAACTGTGTTGCAGATTTGCTCTCATGACTGAAATCACCACCTGGTGAGTGGAGACTGAACCCAGATGTGGTTCAGATGATCTGGGGAAGGTATGGCAAGGCAGAATTCGATCTGTTTGCTTTGAACACCACAACACACTGTCGCCTGTGGTTCTCTCTCCCAGAACGTAACAGCCCCTTGAGCCAAGATGCTCTGGCTCACCCTTGGCTGGGCCGTCTCCTGTATGTGTTTACTCTTCTGTTGATCATGCTGACACTACACAGGATATGCATCATCAATCACACAGTGTTGCTGGTAGCCCATACTGGCCAGACATTACATGGTTCTCCATGATTCTGATGATCCTCAGTGGGGAGCTGTGGCCTCTCCCTCTGAGGAGGGACCTTTAGTCGTAGTTGGAGGGGTGCATTTGGCATCCTCACCCAGAACATCTTCAGCTGTATTTGTGGCCCCTGAAGGGCCAGACTCCATGCTGAACTCTTGTGAATTGTTGTACAGACTGCACTGAATGCCCATGTGTCCTCCACTAGGGGCATTATATGACAATAGATGGAAGCTTTTTAACCGTTGGTACAGTACACAGGGTGTAGACCCACAGTCTTGCTCTGTGCCAGTGCTGGTTGCTATCTTCAAAAATGATTTGACTGCTGTCTGTCTCTACTATCTCTACTATAAAGTCTATGTTGCTGCTGTGTCTGCTCGGCAAATTATGGTGGATGGTCAGTCAACAGGGTTGCATGGTTTGATATGTCATTCTTTAAGAGGTGCTCTCTGGCTGCGGCCTCCGATGGTTGCATGTGCCATCCTGGGATCTTCCATTGGTCCTAGAGGGCTTATGTTCTCCACTGTTTGAATTGCTGGGACGCTGGGACCTCAGATGGTTGTCCGTTAAGACTGCATTCCTCCTTGCAATTTCATATACAAAGCGTGCTGTTGAACGCCATGCCTTGTCAATCGCTAAGAACTGTGTGCGGTGGAATTCTGATGGGTCGAGGGTTACTATATGGCCTAACACTTCCTTTGTAAGCAAGGTTTGTCTTTTCATGTCAGCCATGTTACCTTGGCTGTCTTTGCCCCACAATCCAGTGCAGACTAATTCTAGTCTGTTGTGTTCTGTTTGTGCACTTTGACGTCAAGTTGAATTGACAGCTGAATTCCGCAGAACTGATGCTCTGTTTGTCTGCTGTTGGGGGATGTGGGGGGGCACAGGAAGGGCTGTGCCTTGTCCAAACAGACTGTCACATTGGATTGATGACGCTATAATTGCAGGTTTACAAGATCTGCAACCATCAACCTCCTCCACTGACAAGTCATTCAACCCGGCGCATGTGCACTTCCTGAGTTGCCCTGAGAGGTGTTCCACTGAGAAACATCTGTGCTGCAACAATGTGGGCGTTCTCCTGTACTTTCGCCGGCTTCAACAGAGTTAATGTGGCTGCTCCTCACCCGGTGACAAGGGCTGTATTATCAGCCTCTTCGAACTGTAACTAAGGTTCGGTAACTGCAGATTCCGCGTAACCTTGTTGGTATGAAGTCATCCAGGTGCTAAGCACCGCCTTTGGAGGTCAGGAGGAATGAAATATAATGAGAGTTGGTTGTCACTCAGAGTCCAGGCGGTAGATACCAAAAGAATCGAATGCTGGATGACACGATATACGAGGTCTATTAGAAAAGTATCCGACCTTATTATTTTTTTCAAAAACTATATGGATTTGAATCACGTGTGATTGCGTCAGACAAGCTTGAACCCTCGTGCGCTTGCGTGAGTTTTTTCACGCCTGTCGGTTGCGTCATTCGCCTGTGGGCAGGCTTTGAGTGAGCACTGGTCCACCCCTCCTGTCGGAATTCCTTTGTCTGAGAACTTCCTGAGAGACTGGTGCTTTGCTTGATCAAACTTTTTTCAGAAACTGTAAGGCACATCCAAGTGGACACCATTCAAGAAATTCAGACGGTTTTCGGTGAAAATTGTAACGGCTGATGAGAGATTAAGGCGTGTTACTATCGCTTTAAGGACAGCCCATGGCGCTGGACGGCGCGCCGCGCCCCGAACCGCCGTTGTCAGCCTGTTTCGAGCTGAAAACTTCCAAATTTAAGCCTCTGTTGACCCAGGACGTCGTGAGAGAGCAGAGAAGTTTCAGAAGAGGTCGGGATCAGCAGTTTATCTGGACATTCCACTGTTAAAGGAGATTTTGTAATGAAAGACGTGCGGACGGATTCGTGCGTCGGCACGCAGCCGCTCATCGCACGGCGCCACAGCAAAACACCTCTGTTGGAAGTCTCACAGGACAAGTTTGAACATGCCCAGCTGTTAAACAATTTCTCGGATACTCACTCGACTGAAAGCCATTGAAAACCGCCTGAATCTTATGAATGGTTATCAACACGGAGGTGTTTTTCTGTGACGCCGTGCGATGAGCGGCTGTGTGCCGACGCGCGAATCCGTCCGCACGTCTTTCATTACAAAATCTCCTTTAACAGTGGAATGTCCGGATAAACTGCTGATCCCGACCTCTTCTGAAACTTCTCTGCTCTCTCACGACATCCTGGGTCAACAGAGGCTTAAATTTGGAAGTTTTCAGCTCGAAACAGGCTGACGACGGCGGCTCGGGGCGATAGTAACACTCCTTAATCTCTCATCAGCCGTTAAAATTTTCACCGAAAACCGTCTGAATTTCTCGAATGGTGTCCACTTGGATGTGCCTTACAGTTTCTGAAAAAATTTTGATCAAGCAAAGCGCCAGTCTCTCAGGAAGTTCTGGAGGAACTCCGATGGGAGGGGTGGACCAGTGCTCACTCAAAGCCTGCCCACAGGTGAATGACGCAACCGACAGGCGTGAAAAAACTCACGCATGCGCACGAGGGTTCAAGCTTGTCTGATGTAATCGCACGTGATTCAAATCCATATAGTTTCTTTTCTAATAGACCTCGTGTATATATATATATATATATATATATATATATATATATATATGTGTGTGTGTGTGTGTGTGTCCTGGTAGTCAGGATGGATACAGGGTTCTAGCTAGGACCATTTTAGTGCCGGGTAAATTATGTGATTGCGTCTCATAGCTTCGTAGAGCTGCGGGCCTATGGATCTGCGGCCCCCCGATGGAAGGTTTTATTCCACTAAAAACATTCTTGGCAAGCCTTATTTTAACTAATTTTCGGTGATTTTAGATGCACTGAATTAGGGCTGTACGATAAATTGAATCCCTTCACGGTAATGGTATATATATCGCAATATAAACTTAAGTGTAAAAATTAGGGTTGAGCCGGATCAGATAAAGCATTTTGACACTGATTTGTGTCTGTTAACACACAGATCAGTGTCCGCGGATATTCTGAACACTCAGTGACGATCACGACTACAGAGTAAAACACTAACACCCCCCGCCCCCCATGATGAAATCTGCGGAATTTCGCAGATCCGCGGAGTTTTAACAGCCCTGTGGTATGGAGGTGTGTTAGTGCCCATGGCAGGGGCAACTTACACATCTGTGATGGCACCATCAATGCTGAAAGGTACATCCAGGTTTTGGAGCAACATATGCTGCCATCCAAGCAATGTCTTTTTCAGTGATGTCCCTGCTTATTTCAGGGACATGTGTTACAACAGCATGGCTTCGTAGTAAAAGAGTGCGGGTACTAAACTGGCCTGCCTGCAGTCCAGACCTGTTGCTCATTGAAAATGTGTGGCGCGTTATGAAGAGACCCCGGACTGCTGAACAACTGAAGTTGTACATCAAGCTAAAATGGGAAAGAATTCCACCTACAAAGCTTCAACAATTAGTGTCCTGAGTTCCCAAACGCTTATTGAGTGTTGTTAGAAGGAAAAGCGATGTAACACAGTGGTAAACATACCACTGTCCCAGTTTTGAAACATGTTGCAGGCATCCATTTCAAAATGAGCAAATATTTGCACAAAAACAACAAAGTTTATAAGTTTGAACATTAAATATCTGGTCTTTGTTGTATTCAATTGAATATAGGTTGAAGAGGATTTGCAAATGATTGTATTCTGTTTTTATTTACATTTTACACAACATCCCAACTTCATTGGAATTGGGGCTGTCGTTGTTGACGTCTTGTTGACATCGTGCTGCAGTTGTGAGTGCTTTTTGCTCCTGCTCTACGGCTGTTGCTCCAGTTGTTGACATCTTGTTGACATTGTGCTGTAGTTGTGTTTTTTGCTCCTGCTCTACGGCTGTTGCTCCAGTTGTTGACGTCTTGTTGACATCGTGCTGCAGTTGTGAGTGTTTTTTGCTCCTGCTCTACGGCTGTTGCTCCAGTTGTTGACATTGTACTGTAGTTGTGTGTGTTTTCTGCTCCTGCTCTACGGCTGTTGCTCCAGTTGTTGACGTCTTGTTGACATTGTGCTGTAGTTGAGTGTTTTTCGCTCCTCTGCGGTTGTTGCTCCAGTTGTTGACGTCTTGTTGACATTGTGCTGTAGTTGTGTTTTTCGCTCCTGCTATACAGCTATTGCTCCACGTGCCGAGTTTGGACACTGTGCTATGAGTGTCGGTGCTCCTGATGCACTGTTGTTCTACATGCAATTGTGGAGTATTCTCTTCCTTCCCTGCTGGTTGCGAGTGTTTTTCGCTCTTTTCCTACAGCAGTTTTTCACAGGCTGTGTTTGCCCGCTGCTCTGTGTGTAGCTTTCCACAGTAGCTGAGGGCTACTTTGCAGTTTGGTGGCTTACATTTGTAACACCGAGTGTCAGTTTGTGGGCTGTGAGTGCCACCTCTCACTCCTGCTCTTGCAACTAACACCTGGGTGTGAGCCTGGGACACTGTGAGTGCTCTCGCTCACTGCACCCCAAATTTTGTGTCTCTCTCACTGCTACACCCACACACACTAATGTCTACTGCGTTGGTGCATACGCGCAATAGTTGTCTGGCGCCTCTGCGCCCAGAAGATGGCCATACTTTGTGCCCATCCTGTCTCGGAGATGGACACTTGAAACAAGCACTCACAGGCAATGCTTGCTTCAACTGTGTTTCTATGCCATTGACTGAAAGATTGGCTAGACTGTCCAGGCTTGAAGTGGAGATGTCCTCTGTGACACTGGCACCACACTCATGTAAGCGACCACATGCTGAGCTGCTTACTGCTGCAGCGAAGAAGGGTGCCCATGACTTTTACTTGTCTGATAAGGTTGACACTCTGGCCTCTGAATGTGCTCAGATAAAGTCATTGCTTCTTTCTCTGGAGCCTTCTGAATCTTCTGCTGCTCCTCTCACACAGCAGTTGACAACTTCCTGTGACTATATTGAGGAGGAGCTGGCCTGTTTGTTGTTACACAGGCCCTTCAGTTGGCCTTGTCACGGCTTGGTGTGGATGCTCCTCCCATGGAGACTGCCTCTTCTAGTGCCTTTTTTAGGGACACTCTGAAGCCAACTTTCAGTGTCCCACCCTCTTTGCCATATATTGAAGAGCTGCAGAGGTACTGGCCTGACCTCAAATCCTTCACCCATATGCCACAGGATTGTAGGGCGCTGTGCACAATGTCTGTTGCACCGCAGTATGGCTTAGACCACATGCCTCCAGCGGATAGTGTTGTTAGTAGCCTGACTGTAGCACTTGCTGATGCTACCCGGCCAGAGGCCCGTTGCCCGCGACCTCAATGTAGGGTCAATGATGACCTCCTTACCAAGAGCTATGACACTGCAGCTCAAATTGGTCGTCTGGGGAACTCTCTGTCTCACCTTGCCCTTGCACTCTCCCAGTCTCTCCAGGATAATGGAGCTGACACTGACACACAGAGCTCCAGGAGTGCTCCAGGCTTTCGCCTACATGTCACGGGAGCTTGGCAGACTTATGTCCACTCTGACCATAGGCCGTCGCCAGGGTTGGCTGGCTCAGTCCCCTCTGTCTGAGACTTGCAGGGAATCACTACGCACTCTGCTTGTTATCCCAGGTCAGGTTTTTGGCCCAGCAGACTCTGGAGCGTGTTGTTCAGGCTAACAGGTCTCGGCAGCAATTTGCCAAATTACAGCGCACTCCCAGGTGCCAACCTAAAGAGCCATAGAGCGGGTCCACAGTTCAGATCACCTAAGGGGGTTCTAGTCAACCTATTTTGTAGTTCCAAAAAAGGATGGTGGCTTTTGTCCCATCCTCAACCTCAGGAAGTTGAATCAGTATGTGAAGGTGCTGCGTTTTTACATGCGTCGCACAACAGAAGTTCTCCAGACAATTTGGCTGGGGGACTGGGTTACCAGTGTGGACCTGAAGGATGCCTATTTTCACATCCCAGTGTCAGTTCACCACAGGCAATTCCTCCAGTTTGCCTTTGAGGGACAGGTGTACCAGTTTAGAGTCCTCCCCTTTGGGCTCTCACTTGCTCCATGTACGTTCACCAGGTGTGTGGCAGCAGCACTCTCTCCCTTGCAGGCTCATAGAATATGGATTCTTCCATATCTGGAGGACTAGCTTGTATGCGCACAGAGTTGGCAACAATCACTCAACGACACTCGCACCCTTCTGGAGCACGTGTCACAGCTAGGGCTCATTGTGAACATCGCAAAGAGCTCCTTGACCCCTTGCCAACAAGTGGTATTTATTAGCATGGCGCTCGGATGTGGTTTAGCTGATCTGGGACAGGTTTGGCGAGGCGGATGTCAATCTGTTTGCCTTGAACGCTACAACACACTGTCGCCTGTGGTTCTCTCTCTCAGAACCACACAGCCCACTTGGCCAGGATGCACTGGCTCACCTTTGGCCGGCTGTCTACTGTATGCGCTTCCTCCACTTCCTCTGATACTACACAGAATATGCATGACCGATCACACAGTATTGCTAGTAGCCCCATACTGGCCGGGCATGACATGGTTCCCCATGATTCTGGCGCTCCGCGACCCTTAATTGGACTAAGCGGTTGAAGATGAGTGTGTGTTTGGAATGGAAACCATTTTTGCCTGTATATTTATCTCTTTGTACAAGTTTTTTTTTTATATTTATGATGGCAGAAGCTTTCTTTCTGTACCTGTATCCTATTGAGTTCCACCACAGGTCCATGCTGTCTGTCCCTCACCATTGTGGCTTGAACAACCTTCCTGAAGGCTGCTTCCTGTTCACAGATAGAAATATAAATAAATATCTTGTACATTTTTATATGCATGTTTTTGAGGTTTACAGTTTCATCACACCTTGCCCTGGGAAATGAGGATGCCCCTGAGTGTGTCAAAGCCCACTGATGGCCCGTGGCCTGTCTGTCCCAGCCGACCTTCCAGGTCAAACATGGGTATGCAGGGACAGAAGAGCTCTGAGATGTGATGCAGAAGCAGCAGCCTATTCCTTAAGGTCATGATGGGGATCTCCTGCAGGTGGTTGTACTCCATCGGCACCTTTTTACATACCACACACATAAATTAGTGACTGACAAACTACTGTGTTTGAGTAGCTGTATGTGGCAGTTTAAAAGACGCTTGTGTGCAAAGCATTACTGCCATCTACTGCACGCTGTGAGAATATTTCTGTATGTCCCCTTAAGACAAACATGAAGAAAATAAAAACATAAATACCATACCTGTACAGGGAGTTTTCCAGCATTGGTGGGTTTACTAGTGGACCATGCAAGGGTGTGAGCAGAACCACAGGCGACCCTATTGATTTTCTTGCCCTGCAGTGCAGCCACCAATCGTGGCCTTTGTATGGCATTAGTGGTACCATCTCCGAGTTGGCCTTCATCATTGTCCCCCCACGTGTACACCTCTCCTGAAACAAACAAAAAAGGAGTACTGCTAAAATTGCTGTACTGGTGGAACTCATTGCTCACAAGAGGCAAGGCAACAATGAACACTTCCCCAACCATAGGGCATGCAACTGTCCCATTTGGAGACAGAAAAATGTCATGGATCTGTTCCTGAATTTAATGATTTATATCCCAGGCCAAGTTCAGCCTCTTCACCAAATTTTACCAAAACTGAGTCTCAAAAGTTTGAGTAATTTTGTTAACAAACCAACTAGCAATCAGCCATGGATGAAGACGTATCGTCCTTGGTGAAATTAACTGATCTAAACCAAGGAAGAATATGAACAAAGATGAGTGGTGTGATCCATCCTACCATCTTCTGTGCAGCACACACAGTGCAGTGACCCCGTGGCGATGGCAATGACCTTCTTGCCTTGTAGCCCCTGAACCTGTCTTGGTCGTCGAACATGATCATCAGAGCCATGGCCCAGTCGATGATAGTCACCCTTCCCCCTTGGAATGACACAAAACAAGGTCATCATGTCATTTGTGACTTCACAACAACAACAACAACAACAACAACAAAGGTTGTGGTCTGTGCCACACCGTACATACCACGTGTAGACTGCTCCGGACTTGGTAAGAGCCACAGAAAACTGCGAGCCACACTCCACTTTGACCACACCCAGGCCTGTGAGCGAGTCAATCTGTGCAGAACCAGACACACATATAACATGATGACACACACAAAAAAACAAGGAATCTGCTAAAAACAAAACATGTCACACACCCACAAACTATTCTAAACCAAAGCACAGATAAACAAAATATATTAAAAAGTTAAAGGCCAAATTCTGCTCACGTTTTCAGACAGAAGCTCAACAGCAGCACTAACAAGGAGCAACCCATGGAACAGATTATAGTCCAAGTCATAACTTTTAAAAATGTTATGATTTCCATGATTCTTCTTTGTGTGTTCTTCCTCACACACAAAGAAGAACAGTGCACAATTGAGAATCCTGGCATTTTTCATGCACCATATTTTATATTTTCTGGACTATAAATAACACTAAAGGATTACTTGCATATGTCCAAAAGATGCATCACGAAAAGGAAAAAAAACATCAAAAGTCACACCAGTCTGTAAGTCACATTTATTTGTGAAACATGGTGCTATTGCTTCATTCAGTAAGATGCAAGATGAATTTAATTGAGTCATAATTTATAATACAAACACTGTATTAGTGAACAGAAGCCAACAGGCTAATTGATATCACTGCACAAGGAACCAAAAACTCAAAGAGCTAAACGTGAGCATGTTTACGTCAGTAAAAGATCATTTTATTTTTTTAAACTGCGTGCATTATCAATTTAATCATAACAACAATGAATAAAGGGGAACTACCATGGAACAGATTATAGACCAAGCCATAACTTTTAAAAATGTTATGACTTCCATCATTGGACGTCAAGACGTCAGCTCATATTGCCTACAAACAGCAACCCAGCAGGCGGAACCTAGTTGCTCTCAGAGCCGCCAGACATCTAGCACAACACTGCATGTCACTGTGCAAATCAATAATGGCTAAAACAAAAACACCCAGACCTCTGCAGAAAGAGGAAACCAAAGCGCATGTAGCATCAAGAAAGCAACAGGACCACCAGTCACTAAAGTTGCTCCCCTGATATCCAAGACTGGTGGAATAATCATTCATTCAGAGAGACAGACAGACAAAGGTAGAGCACTACCTCAAACTTTATGGCATCTATAACACTTATCAATGTGGCCCTCAATGCCATACCAAATTTCCCTAACATGGAGGAGCTGGCTAAAGAGCTGACCATGGTTGAGCAAAGCCATCAACTGCCTTATCAGTGGCAAAGGCCCATGAAATAATTAAATCCTTCCTGACATCATCAAAAGTGGTAAACCAGCACTCCTATAGCCCTTGCATAAGCTCCTGTGTCTTTGCAGAAAAGTCTGTGCCAGACTGGCATCATGTCCAGAGGGAGACGTAGACTCTTAACAGCTCCAAGTTAAGGAATCAAGAGACAAACACTGACCACAACATATTTTAGAGCCCATATTATAAAAATAAATAAATTTCAAATTTACCTTAGCCTACCTGTCCTGCTCATTACTGTTCTGACTGCAAATAGAGTACTGAGTAGTATGAAAGTTATATTTCCTTTTTATATTGAACAGCATGGTATTTCAGTTTGAAAGCATCTATATTATGCCAAGTGGCCTCTGTGTGTGTGTGCGTGTGCATGGCTTTGTTCACACAAAAACCGGGGAGAGCTAACAACATTTTCCATTTGACATTTTCCATTTGACATGCTTATGTATTTTGGGTCAAGGATGAACACAACGAAAATGAAAATTTGATAGACAAATATTTTTAGCAGAAATTAGCAATTTTAGCTAACCAATAAACATTGGTAAACCATGGGAGTTTGGGGTTTTGAGGTTTTAAATGTCATTGTGCTTTATATTAGTTTAATAGTGTTGTTAGTGTTACTGATTTGTGTTTTTGCATCTCAATTTGTTTAGTCAGTTTAGATAAGTCTCATGTTACTATTACCATGAGTGACTTAAGTTTCGTGTTGGTACCATGAATGAAATGTTTAGTGGTTTTAATGTCTTCAGCCACTGCCTTTGTTTATCAAATTGAAACCACCTGCTTACAGCAGCTGTGCGCACATGTTGCTAGCTACTTTCTGGACTCACGCCATTCCAGCAGGGGGTGGCAAGTTATCTTTATATTAAAAGCATGAGTGTGGTGAGTGATTTTAAGCTCAATGTAAGTACATAATGTAAACACATTACAAATATATGGATGACGCATGAAAGTGAAAATACTTATTTCCATCATGGTCCATTTAAAAATCAAAAGTAGAGATAAAATAATAATAGTGCACATGATAACAAGAACGTAAAAAAAAAAAAAAAACCATTAAGACAGTAAATTAACATTAAAAAGTTATATGACCAATGGAAAATGCAAGGGTGGAGTTCTTCTTGTTACAATTGTTGAGGTCTAAGGTTAGAAAAACATTCTGGACTCACATGCCATTCTAACTCATTATACAAGCTTTGCTTAATTTATTACCACCCTTACCACAAAAATGTCAGCTACCTATTTTAAAAACACTACCCAATCTAGAGCCCATGGATCCCCACGGGCCACATGCTACTTATTTATTAATTTCACAGTCTCCAAGACCTAGAATGTCCTGCTCTTGTTCTACAGCAGTTGGCATCCAGCGTAACAGTACATTACTGCCACTTTTTTCTCCAAAATGTAAACTGCAGTGCCTCTTTGAGATTACTATACAGCAGCAGCTTGTCACACGTGTAGATTGTGCCATCTTGAGGCCATATATGAGAATGCTACATTCATTTATATATAAATTGCTTCAGAATGTAAGTTGGTAAATCAGAAAAGTACGTAAACAACAAAACAAAAGCAAACAAATAAATGTGATTTTTAGTCCATAAAATACAGTAATTGTGTTCAGTAATTGAATCTATTTATTCTAACTTGTCATATACACAATAGACAGATGCATTGATGACCGAACAAATGGACACAAATATGAAGAAAATCCACTCCAATATCCTCCTTCTTCCATTCAGCACCATGAGATAAAAACAAACAGATGAAACAGCTCAACAGTTAGTTGTCCAATTACTACGGCACTCTAAATGTGAGAAATAAAATGCCCTCAAAATAAAGCTGACTGTTTAGTTTTTACCTCTTAATTACTGTGGACTGTGGTAGGGCAGTACAGTAGCATAGTGGTTAGCACTGTTGTCTCACAGCAAGAAGGTCATGGGATTGATTTCCACCTGTGGCCTTTCTGTGTGGAGTTTGCATGTTCTCCCCGTGTTTGTGTGGGTTTCTTCCGGGTGCTCTGGCTTCCTCCCACATCAAAAGACATGCAGGTTAGGTGGATTAGAACCTTTAAATTGTCCATAGGTGTGCATGCGGGTATGAATGTGTTTGTTTGTCTATATTTGACCCTATGACAGACTGGCGTTCTGTCCAAGGTGTACCCCGCCTCATGCTGTGTGACTGCTGGGATAGGCTCCAGCCTCCCGTGACCCTTAATCATAGTAATTGGTTGAAGATGAGTGAGTGAGTGTGAGACTGTGGTATGCAGCTAAAGATAAACCCTTATTTGAGCACCAATCTGTCTTACCTTCATGGGTACTTTACAGCCATCACTGCCTCCTCTACCCAATTTACCGTAGTCCCCATCTCCCCACGACCAAACCATGTCATCATCTGTGAGACACAGAGTTTGGGCATCTCCACTGCCGCAGGCTACGTCGATGACCCTGTGACCTTGTAGTGCATCCACCTAATGACCAACACAAAAACTAGTTTTACCATACACTGCACTGATGCATGTCATTGAAAAATTTGGGGTTATAATCATATCGCATATGTAGTAGCAAAGGGCCAGAACAACAAAAAAAAATAACAATACTTGAAGTGCACTCTATGTATTCAGTAGAGATTTGGACTTATGAAATCAAGCTAAATGCTTGCTGACCAGCTTGGGTTTGAGCTGATCTTCACTGTCTCCGTGCCCCAGTCTGCCATAGCGACCTTTGCCCCAGGTGAAGAGCTCGCCACTAGCTGTGATGCAGGCACTGTGTGCCCCTCCAGCAGCTATGTCCACCACTTCCACTCCCCTCAGGGACTCAATTACACGAGGACGGTCACAGGGGCTGAAGTCATGAGGAAACAATTACTTCCAAAACATTACCCTTGCCAACAAATTTACTTTACATTTGTACTGACAGTGTATTACGAAGTAAAAATTCATATGTGTACAATGTTTTTAAGTGATTCAACATTAACCTTCTGTTCCCGTGGCCAAGTTTTCCATCCTCAGCCTCTCCCCATGAATAAACTTCTCCTTCAGAGGAGAGTGCCAGGCAGTGCTTTCCTCCAGAATTCACAGCCACCTTCCTGATAAACACATGCTGGATGGACTCCAACAGAGTGGGTGTGGACACAGATTCTGTGCCGCCAATGCCCAATCTGCCGCCAGCACCATATCCTGTAGCATACAGCTGAGAGCCAAGAAATAATGAATTCAACAAACTTCATTTTCATGTTTCTTAATAAGCCACTTCGTTCACATTGATGATCAATACACCTGCTACGTGTGCACTAAACCTTGGGACAGACCTTTCCATCAGCAGTGACAGCAAACAGAGTCTGCTCCCCTCCAATAAGCTGGACAGGACGCAGTGTAGCCAGGGCTTCAGTGGGGGTGGGCACTTTGACCTTTGCCCCCTCAATGCCTCCTAGCTGACCTCTGTGGTTGTGGCCCCACCCATAGATTGTCCCACTGCCCCCAGCTGAGAGGGTCCAGTCATCTGGTCGCCGGTTCATCCACTGTACAAGCTGCTCATCGTGTTCACGCTTGAATAAGTCATGACTCTCATGCAGGCTGCTCATGCTCTCATGATCAGCCATGAGTTCACGAATTTTCTTTGAGACCTTCAAAGGGTTAGGAATAATGGAGGAAAAAGGATGAACAACAGACAAGGGCCAAAAACTGAATACAGACATGGAATATACAGCAATGCTCACATACCTCATCCAGGAAAGTTCTGGGTAGAGCTGTTCTCTTGTCTAGAGCGACAGCCACTCTGGAGGCCATGCAGTATCGGCGGAACCACGCCCATTTATGGGTCTCAGCACAGCACGGTAAGGTGTCAAGTTCAAGATCACAGGCGAGAGCAACCAAAACCTGTAGGAAATGTGTACATTAGTCCGTAACAGAACGGTGGATTTAGAGGTCGCAAAATCTGAAAGACACTCTCAGGGTTTATTACGGTCTTACTGTGGGGCTAAAGACAGAGCACATACCTTGAAAAATGGACTATGAAGGAGTTGCTTCCCTCCCCTGACCACAGGATCCTCATACTCATACTGCCTCTGCAGAGCCTCTGGCAACCCTTTCACCAGCGCAGCCAGAGCACTACCAGTGAAACTCTGAGGGGGGAAAAAGGCAGGGAAGAAACTGAAATCAATAAAACAGTCATAAATCATGTGAAAAATATTCAAAATAAAAACAATACAAGACACACAGTCCTCCACAAGAGAAAATCCTCTGCACTCTGGCAGGCAATGCAGGTCACTTAGTAAGAAAACAACCACACACTTCCAGCCTGTTGTATTCTTCAACTGTAAACAGGGTCCAAAAGTTTGGAACAGAGCTGAAATGGATCAATACAACATTTATCTGAAGAAGGTTGTGCATTTCTCCAAGATATGAACCAAAATAAATCCAAGGTCATTAGGAGAGTCAAGCCATGTGACATCACCGGAGGCCTCCAGTGGCTGGGCAGATAGCTGCTACCCCAAAGCCTCCTTTTCCTTGCTCAACAATCCTCACAATGTCAGCATGTCTGAGAGCTGCTGTTGCCTCCACTGTTGTTGCTGGTCTCCATTTGCGTCCAGCAACCAACATTTGAGCATTTTCCCAGATCACCCGATCTTTGGATTTGTTCAGTGTTATCTGAAGTCGCATTTTAGTGCACTTGATCTCTTCTGTGAGGCTGGTGAGAGGCAGCTTGAGGACACTGTCTAAGTTGTACAATTTAAACAAACTACTGTGTCAGTAAAAGAAAAACGTCTAACAAATAATAATAAAGTCTTTATTGTTGTTGTAGATATACATACAATGAAATTTGTCTTCTGAATTTAACCCATCCTAACTAGACACAATCCAACCACTAGGAGCAGTGGACAACCAGAGTCTGGCACCCGGGACCAACTCCAGATGTAGAGACACTGCCTTGGTCAGGGGCAGAGAATGGACCAGACACTAAATAACTATGTTTTTGATTGTGGGAGGAAACGGGAGTGCCCGGAGAAAACCCACACAGACACGGGGAGAACATGCAAATTCCACACAAGGGCAGAAAATGATCCCACAACCTTCTTGCTGTGAGGCACTAGTGCTAACCACTAAAGCCCCTTTCACACCAGGCTTGCATATAAATGCGTTGTGATGCATATGAAGTACGCTGGAAAAATGCACAGCTTTTGGCGTAATCTCGGTGTAGGCTGTGTGTGTTTGCATTCCTAGTCTTGCTTTCAGTTCCTTACTGCCATCTATGTAGTCCTCACACTATTTTTCTGTCCCCGTCCTCCTGCTCCTGTGGAAACGTCTTCCCACTGGAGATCTGTCCGTGGGGACTGGATGTGGATATGTCCTCTGAATGTGGAAGCCGCCTTCTTCTTCTTCTTCTTGTGGTTTTGAAGCTTCACTGCCAGAAAAGTCCAGCTTCACTGCCAGAAAAGTCCAGCTGGATGAATAAAATCTAGCAATCCAGGTATGTACTGATAAAAGGATTTTTCGCCGTTGGCATGTAGAATTGCAGAGGCTTGGTGTACAGTAGTAGCACAGTATTGTGTAGATTTACAAACAGTTGAGGAGTGTTGTGTAGACTTGCTTAAAAACTGCGTACTTTCTGCATCCAGTGCTCTGCGCAGAAAAAAGTAAATGTCTAATTTTTGGCATCCTCGTCACGTACCGCTCAGAATACTGCTGTGTAGTGGAGCAAAAACTCAGCACAGAGCTGCATAACTCAGTGCAGACTGTACGCCGAAATACGCCATTCTACATGGGCCCTGGTGTGAAAGGGGCTTAAGCCACCGTGCCACTTTTCAAGTACATAGTATTTTTCAAGTTTTTCAAGTATTTTTCAAGTACATAGTACACTATGTACTTGAAAAATTTGGACAATACATTGATTTACTTTTCAATGTCACATGGAAGTTTATACTGCCTGCCAGTTGATGGAAGTGAAGCATCAATAATCTTCAGGATATGTATAAGAGGAACCCAACAAATATCCTCCCTCCTGGGCCAACTATAAGTCAGATATCTGTTGGGTCCCATTCAGTTGAATGGGAAAGTGTTTCCAAACTTTTGACTGGTAGTGCATGGAAACGTATATCCACAACTTTATGTGCTGGACTGGGTTTGTTTGTTTTTTGGGGGAAATCAGTTAAAGTAAACTGGAAAGCAAAAAGAAAATTATATCCACATGCACGAACAGGTTAAAATTAAAATGCTATAAATTGCACCACTTTATACAGCGCACATCTATATATTAAAAGCGAAGTGATCTCTGTGTACGTGTATACCTGCGTGCCTGCACCTTCGATCATGGAGAAACTGGGGAAAACTGACATTTTCTGTTTGGTATACTTATGGACTTTGGGTGAAGGATGAACATCGCGAAAATGGAAAATTGATATTACTAATACCTTTTGGAGAAATCAGAGATATTAGGTTAAAAAAAAAAAAAAAAAAAAACAGTGACCAATGGACATTGATATCACCATTAATCAGCTCCTGGTAACCAGACAAGTTCTGAACAAAGGAAATATCTCAACCTTGCCAGTTGTAAACCACGACGTCAACTAAATGTGTCAAATAATAAATACAATTATTCACAAAACGTAACCGTTTTAATTTCTTACACTTTCAGTTAAAATCATGATAGAAATTTTACATAATTTATTACCACCCTTGAAAAATGTCAGCTACCTATTTTATAAACACCATCCAATCTAGAACCTGTGGATCACCGACGGGAAATGCGCCAGCGCAGCCTATATCAGTAATTCAGTGTGTACCACAAATGTATGTGCGAATTCAGACAGGACTGACCATAGAGCGAGCTTCGCCTTCACTGTCCCCCAGCAGCCTGTTTATGTTAATGGACTGGCCATATTCTGTAGTCAGAAGCTTTCGTAATCTCTGCAAAGCCCACATTCTGTGTCCAGCAGCTGAAAAAGAAAAACAGGGAACTCACTGTAAACAGAAATGTATGAAATGCACTTCAGACAACAAGCACTGAATTTTGCCTTTGACATTCTGGTATGATGAAGTCCTAACACGGTCATACCAAGTGCACTAAGCTGAGCACAAGCAGCAAGGGAAGCTGCTAGACGAGGGACGATGCTCCTGTTGGAGGCAAAATTGAGCCTAAAGTCCAGCAAACAGGTGACCAAGTCCATTGAGGGGCAGGACAAGATACAACGATCAGACAACAAGTCTTTGGGACCTGAAAAAAGACACAACAAAGGTTCATTGTCAAAAACTGTGGGCATTTGAATATGCAGCAGTTTAGGGATATGATATTGATTTTTGCACAAACATCACCTGTAAAACCTGTTTAAAGTGTAGGTGACACCAAAAAATGTGCACAAATAATCACTAAAAATGATGAAATGTTGATATTTAAAAAAAATCCTAAACAATAAATGTTGATAAGTGTGCAGGTGAGGGATAAACAACAGCTGTCTGAAGCCTGCGCTCTTTTTCAGCCCTCAGCCGCGGCCATATTGTTGCTACGTCATCACTGGAACGCCATCTGCTGATAAAAGCCCAAATCAATTGTAAACAGGGTGAAGGTCGAGCTGTTTTCGGTCGATTTTTTTATTTTTATTTTTTTTAAGTCCAGCATGAACGTGTGTCTGAATAAGCTGTGGGGGACACAGCTTTATCATTAGCCTTATTTAGATGACAATGAGGGAGAGGAAACTTGGAGGAAAACCTTCAGTCTGACAACAGTGATGATATTGGCAGAGTTCAGAACACAGAATGGTCATTATAAAATAAATAAATAATGCAGGCGATTTCGGCAGGAGATGATACTTTTTTGCCAGCTCTTTGGTCTAATCAACTGATTAAAAAAATAGTTTTGGTGATGGTGTGGATTTTTTTTATTTATGAAAAAGCTACATTCAAATCTGAAGAATGTCATGATGGACTGACAATATCAGCTATTTTTAAATACATATTGTTTCCTTCTTCAATAGCATAACACATTATTAAATATTAAAACCATTCGCACAAGGAGAAAATAATATACTCTTACCTGTCCATTTCAGTGAGATCCTCTTCATTTTGATGAAAACGTGTGAAAATAATTTAATCTGTTGTCCTGGCAGAAGAAAAGTCCACGATGGTTCGCGTCTCTGCTGTACTGATCCGTGACCGACACCGTCTGCTGCAGGTGTAATCTGTTCATTGCGTCTGGAGCTGATGGTTCGAGTCTCTGCTGTGAATGGATCCTCTTGTGGCACAGCCAGCCGCTTTGCGCTTCAAGTTGAAAGACTCATAGCTCGGTCAAGCTCATGGAGTAATCAGACGCACCTGGGACCGCTCTCCTGACAAAAACACTGAACTCCCCAATGAGAAATTGCAGGCTAAGTTTTGAGTGGAACATACACTCAGTGAGTGGGAAGAGACTGACGAGGGGTCAAAAAAAAAAAAAAAAACACCTAAAAATCAAGATAAAGGCAGCTCAGTGAAGAAAGCTAAGTCTAACACTAGCAATGCAGATGAGTGGCGTGCTAGCAGCGACACAGAAGAAGCACCAAGGGTTGAAACGAGTATGAACTCAAGTGTTTTGATAACAGTGATTAAAGCTGATCGCACTGAGGGAAATGACTCGCTGCGGCAAGAAAGCAACCAATCAAGGCAAGAAATTAACGTTAAACTAAATAACTTCATGACGGAAATTCAGAGGCTATCCAGCTGCGTTAATGAAGTGGAGGCCAGAGTGGGGCGAATGGAGGACTGGGCAGCAGAGGTAAATGAGATTCTCTCCTCCTCTGTCACGCAACAGAAGATTTTACAAGCCAAAGTGACGGAACTGGAATCCAGATCCAGGAGAAATAATATTCGCATCTTTGGAGTGGCAGAGGGGGAGGAGGAAAGTTCAGTGGCTCATTTCATTACTGCTCTCCTTAAACGGGAGCTACGGCTGCTGCAGGACTTAGAGCTGAAAACTCAACGGGCTCACCACTCCCTAATGTGGAAACCTCTACCTGAAGATCCACCAAGGCCCATTATTATCAAATTCCAGGAGTTCACAACTAAGGAATTGGTACTGAGGGAGGGGCAAAATACTGCACAACAACCACGTGATCTACTTTGACCACGACTACAAGGTTGAGACTGTCAAAAACGCAGGGAGTACAACACAATCAAGAGAGCTTTGAAGGAGAAAGCAATACGTTCCCAAACATGAGGATCCACTGGGACACTGGAGACAAGACATACAGCAGAGCGGAGGCGGGATGGCAAGAGTTACAACAACGGGGATATAAAGTGGATAAGCCACGGGTGAGGGAGAGAGTCTAATCCGGCTCTGAGTCTTTCGAAACTTCTCGGCTGGGAATGAAGACAAGACCGCCAAGGGTATAACTCCTCTCCAGCACAGAGAACAAGAGAGAAACAGCGGGAGTTCCAGAGGGAGATCACAGAGGAGAGCGCCTGAGTTTCTTATTTGAGGGTGTCTCCGTGGTCGTTTGTCGGCTGTGGCGAGCACTGGTAATCCGTTATAATAACACACACACAGACACACACACACACACACACACATATATATAAAATATACACATATAATATAACATGGAGGACATCTCGGAGTGAAGGTCGTCTCTCTGTGATCTTGCGGTTTTGTGTAGGATCTGAGACCTCGTGGGGTGAAATGACTGCCAGCTGCCCTTCAATCCAATTTTGACCCATTATGTGTCTACCATCAGGATGAGTGATCCCAAGCATGTTATACTTAGGTTGTTGGACTTATAGGATGGTGAAAGTTCTTATGGCAGAATTAATAACCATCTCTAATCGCGGGCTCTGTCTAAACAGAGGATTACACCTTGACCTTCCAACTGGATCACTCAGGGGGAAAAGGATTTCTCCCTCCTTTTTCGGAAATCTTGTGTTTCTTTTGTATAATAGTCATTGATGTTATTGTTCTGTGTTCTACCCTGGGGGAGACCTACATTAAACAGCTTGTGTTTAGATGTGATGTATATGACAAAGTCAGATAGCTTAAAGATAACATCCATGAATGTAAATGTCCAAGGAAATCCAATTAAGAGAAGTAAAGTGTTGGCAAAGTTAAAAAAAAAGAAAAAAAGATAAATGATAATGCTCCAGGAAACGCATTTGTCTAAAGAAGAACATAATAAGCTGAAGAGGTTTGGATTTTTAAATTCTTTTTATAGCTCTTATAAAAATAGTAGGAGAAGAGGAGAAGCCATTATGGTGTCTAGTAAGTCCCTTCGGCTGCTCCCTTGTTTGCACTTGGGGTCGCCACAGCAAATCCAAGGTGGATCTGCATGTTGAATTGGCACACGTTTTACGCCGGATGCCCTTCCTGACGCAACTCCACATTACATGGAGAAATGTGGCAGGGGTGGGATTTGAACCCGGAACCTTCTGAACTGAAACCAAGTGCATTAACCACTTGGCCACCACCTAATTCTTTGAATTTTGATTTGATTAAGGAAGAAAGAGATAAGGAAGGCAGGTACATTTTAGTCAATGGAAAACTGGATAATGTCTTGGTTACATTTGCTAGTATCTATGTTCCTCCAGAAAGTGACAGAAAATTCCTATAACCCAACTTTTTGACAAAATTCTCATATACAACCCCTGGCAAAAATTATGGAATCACCGGCCTCGGAGGATGTTCATTCAGTTGTTTAATTTTGTAGAAAAAAAGCAGATCACAGACATGACACAAAACTAAAGTCATTTCAAATGGCAACTTTCTGGCTTTAAGAAACACTATAAGAAATCAGGAAAGTCAATAACGGTTACTTTTTTAGACCAAGCAGAGGGAAAAAAATATGGACTCACTCAATTCTGAGGAAAAAATTATAGACTCACCCTGTAAATTATCATCCCCAAAACTAACACCTGCATCAAATCAGATCTGCTCGTTAGACTGCATCTAAAAAGGAGTGATCACATGTTGGAGAGCTGTTGCACCAAGTGGACTGACATGAATCATGGCTTCAACACGAGAGATGTCAATTGAAACAAAGGAGAGGATTATCAAACTCTTAAAAGAGGGTAAATCATCACGCAATGTTGCAAAAGATGTTGGTTGTTCACAGTCAGCTGTGTCTAAACTCTGGACCAAATACAAACAACATGGGAAGGTTGTTAAAGGCAAACATACTGGTAGATCAAGGAAGACATCAAAGCGTCAAGACAGAAAACTTAAAGCAATATGTCTCAAAAGTCGAAAATGCACAACAAAACAAATGAGGAACGAATGGGAGGAAACTGGAGTCAACATCTGTGACCGAACTGTAAGAAACCACCTAAAGGAAATGGGATTTACATACAGAAAAGCTAAAGAAAGCCATCATTAACACCTAAACAGAAAAAAACAAGGTTACAATGGGCTAAGGAAAAGTAATTGTGGACTGTGGATGACTGGATGAAAGTCATATTCAGTGATGAATCTCTAATCTGCATTGGCCAAGGTGATGATGCAGGAACTTTTGTTTGGTGCCGTTCCAATGAGATTTATAAAGATGACTGCCTGAAGAGAACATGTAAATTTCCACAGTCATTGATGATATGGGGTTGCATGTCAGGTAAAGGGACTGGGGAGATGGCTGTCATTACATCATCAATAAATGCACAAGTTTACGTTGATATTTTGGACACTTTTCTTATCCCATCAATTGAAAGGATGTTTGGGGATGATGAAATCATTTTTCAAGATGATAATGCATCTTGCCATAGAGTGAAAACTGTGAAAACATTCCTTGCAAAAAGACACATAGGGTCAATGTCATGGCCTGCAAATAGTCCGGATCTTAATCCAATTGAAAATCTTTGGTGGAAGTTGAAGAAAATGGTCCATGACAAGGCTCCAACCTGCAAAGCTGATCTGGCAACAGCAATCAGAGAAAGTTGGAGCCAGATTGATGAAGAGTACTGTTTGTCACTCATTAAGTCCATGCCTCAGAGACTGCAAGCTGTTATAAAAGCCAGAGGTGGTGCAACAAAATACTAGTGATGTGTTGGAGCGTTTTTTTGTTTTTCATGATTCCATAATTTTTTCCTCAGAATTGAGTGATTCCATATTTTTATCCCTCTGCTTGGTCTAAAAAAGTAACCGTTACTGACTGCCACAATTTTTTTTTCCTGATTTCTTATAGTGTTTCTTAAAGCCAGAAAGTTGCCATTTGAAATGACTTTAGTTTTGTGTCATGTCTGTGATCTGCTTTTTTTCTACAAAATTAAACAACTGAATGAACATCCTCCGAGGCCAGTGATTCCATAATTTTTGCCAGGGGTTGTAGCCGACGCGGTGCGGCGGCACAGGAAAAACACCTCCGTGTTGATAACCATTTGTAAAATCCAGGCGGCTTTTGATGGCTTTCAGTGGAGTGAGTATATGAGAAATTGTTTAACAGCAGGACATGTTCCAACTTGTCCTTAAGGCTTTCAACAGAGGTGTTTTTCCTGTGGCGGAGCGTCGCAATCCGCCCGCACGTCTTTCATTAAAAAAATCTCCTTTAACAGTGGAATATCCGGATAAAATGCTGAAACCGACTTCTTCTGAAACGTCTCTGTTCTCTCACGACGTCCTGGATCAATAGAGCCTGAAATGTGGAGGTTTTCAGCTTGAACAGGCTGACGACGGCGGCTGAGAGCGCTGAGCAACGTCTCGCACCGTGGGAAGTCCTTAAAGCGACAGAATCACCTCAAAATCTCTCATCAGCCGTTAAAATTTTCACTGAAAACCAGCTTAATTTTTCGAACCGTGTCCACTTCGATGTGTCTCACAGGTTTAGAAAAAATTTTGATCAAACAACGCGCCAGTCTCTCAGCAACTTCTCAGACAAAGGAATTCCGACGAGGGGCTGGACGACTCCTCCCACAAGGAGTGCTCACAGGCGAATGACGTCACCGACAGGCGTGGAAAAACTCACGCATGCGCACGAGGGTTCAAGCATGTCTGACGTAAAAACATATGAATGAAATCCATATAGTTTTTGAAAAAAATAAAAAGGACCATTACTTTATTGACAGCCCTCGTATATACTTGTCTTGGCTGGCAACTGGAATTCACTCCTGAATTATTCCTTGGACACAACAAGCAAAAGCTGTTTCTTAATATAAGGATGCTTAAATTCCAAATATAAGCATGACAGACAAATGACATATTGGATGTTGTTCGACGTGGTCTGGACAGAGAAACAGTCAGAAGGACACAAATTGCTGACCTGAAGCAGCATGGAGTGAACAGTGGACTTATTCAGGAAGCCCTGTGAACATTACAGCATGTGGTACAATATAAGGACTATAGAATTCCATAAATGAGTAAGATGGACAAATAAACATGCAATGGACAAAATACTGGATGTTATTTGACACAGTTTGGGCAAAACAATCAGATGGACATGGATTATTGGGTCACAGCGTTGGAAACAGTACAACAAAAATGTGAATCCTATCTGATCTTGTGTTGCTGCTTTTTTAAATCAACACATTTTGGGATTTTTGTGCATTGTTGTAGTGTACTTTTAATATTGGCATTCATTATTTTATTATTGGAGTTTATTTTGTTTTATGCTTTGATTCATGGGAAACCCTATATAAATAGTCAATAATCACAACAGCAGCAGCATGATTTTTTGGTATACATGTTGCACTGCTGTGCAAGTTGTAGTTTTTCCAAAATTTGTAAAAACATGGTATATGAAATGGCTCACCAGCAGCAGGCATAATGGGGTACACAGTGAAGCGCCAGCCCCAGCCGTTGACTGAGCCATCACTAGTGAATTTCCATTTGAGCTCATCTCCTGGGATCCTCAATTCACTGGACCAATCTGACCACTCCCGACCTGAAATACAGAAGTGACATGCTTCAACATTAATTTCTGGTTCATTGTTTAGGTTTAATGGTTCAATTCTCATCACCTGATCTAACAGATACGATCCTGTTAGCCCCATCCATGACTGTCAGTGGGTCGTGGCGTCTCTCTGTGGAAGACTGCCGATCAAACTCTATCCTCAGACCTTCAGCACCTACCAAAATAAGGGCAGGTTTTGTCTGTTCACATTCAAGAGAGCAGTCACTGAAGTCCAACAAAACCCTGAAATATCAACTTTAAAGTTTCAATGACTATATAATGCCTACAACTTTAAGTGAAGGCGAATAATCAAGCGAAAGGTTTGTGCAGCAGTGTAATATTACCCGGGATCTTAACAGTGCCACTGGTGGAAGTGTCATCTGTGTATGGGTGGCTGCTCTCAACAACAACTGGTTGAGATGACAGACGGCCGCTCTGTGAATCTGTGGCAACGTCCTCCAACTCAGTGACACACAACTCAAGCAGCATATCTGCAACCTGCAAACCAATGTGACAAGAAATGGAAAAAAATTATAAAAGCCTATGAAGCGTTAAGGGCCTTTCACACAGAGCGTGTAAACGTGTTGCACATCACTTTAAAACCCATTATTTTCAATGAAAAGTGTCACAGTGCAATGTGGCAAAAACTGAGCTTGCACGACACTCCACCATAAGCGAGAACTGCCGCTTGTCGTCAGACTGCTGCGGTCAAAGTTCAACCTAATCCAACTTTTACCACTACACGTTGTGACATAGCTTCATGCGTCAAATAGTAACAAGGCATCAGGCCAAACACAGAAGAGGACAGAGTGCAGAAATGTGTGCCAGAGGAACATCAGAACTGCTCATTTATACAGTGGGTTTTTTTTCTACCTCAAGATTATTTTCTGATTGCTGTACACTTTGAAGCTGGAAAAAAAAATTCTTAAATTGGAAAGCTTGTAATCAAAATATTAAGTAATAAAAAGAGAGATTCTTTATAAAGCTTTGTCCATCTGTAAATTAAAACCGTTGCTGTTGTTTCAGATAAGATGGATTCTTGATTAACATGATAATGAACCTTGGACATTTAGTTTTAGACATTAAACAGCATGAAAAGAAATGTGTAAGATTATAAGTCTGGTAGATTCATTCATTGATATCTACATTTCAACTAGAAAAAAAGACACCATATATAAATATAAGTATTTATTATAAACACAACAGGAGATGATGTAACAATGACTGCAGTGTGTGTATCTGGATTTACAAGGTTCTCTGCACAGGAATTGTTGAAATGTTCCTGATATGGGACAACAGTGCAGCAGATAACAGAATATTTACAGAGGAATCATGCAAATGATGACAGACACACCAAATTCAGCACAAATACACCTTAGACATTACTCTTGAAAAAAACGATTGGCCATTTGAATGTTCAGTTGGCTGCCAGGTAGGGGTCAATTGAAGAATTACACAGGGGTCAAAATTAAAAGATGCTCCAATCATATTGAAAACTATACCATATTATTTGTCTGATCACAAAGATTTCAAAAAAGTATAGTTTGGACTATCAGTGACTGAATGTTTTGGAGTTATGGGGTAAAAACAGCAAGAATTGTGACATAGGTCAATTTCAGTTTGTACAGAGCTCAAAAGTTAAAGTTACTCTAATTTTGGTTAAAAGTGATGCAATTTATTGGTTGAGTTAATAGGGTTTGAAAAAGGAAATGTTTGCACCATGTGTCATGCTTAGTGACCATGTTATGGGTTAAGATATGTCACATGTCATAGAATCCAAAGGTAGTCAACATTGTTTGACCTTTGCAGACCAAACATTCAACACAGTCAAAACTATCCCAAATATTAATCCTATTAGCTCAACCAATAATTTGCACCATATTTGACCAAAAATAGAGCAACTTTCGACCCCTGTACAAACTGAAATTGACCTTTGTCACCATTCTTGCTGTTTTAAAAGAAAACAGTGGAGATGATCGTGGACTTCAGGAAAGCCACAGCCCCCCCACCCCCCTCACCAACAGCCCCATCACCACTGTGGACTGTCACCGCTTCCTCGGCACCACCATCACCCAGGACCTCAAGTGGGAGTCAACCATCAGCTCCCTCATCAAGAAGGCCCAGCAGAGGATGTACTTCCTGCAGCAGCTGAAGATGGCCAAGCTGCCTGTCCAGCTGATGGTGCAGTTCTACACGGCCATCATCGAGTCCATCCTCTGCTCCTCCATCACGGTGTGGTACGCCGGGGCCACAGCCAGGGACAGACACAGACTGCAGCACATTGTAGCCTCTGCTGAGAAGGTGATCGGCTGTAGCCTTCCATCTCTCCACGACCTGCACATCTCCAGGACTCTGGGCCGAGCAGGTTGGATCACAGCTGACCCTTCTCACCCTGCACATGGTCTATTCGAACCACTCCCCTCGGGCAGGAGGCTACGGTCCATCCGGACCAGAACCTCCCGCCATAAGAACAGTTTCTTCCCCTCTGCCGTTAGACTCATGAACACCTCATAACTCAGTCACCTTAACCTTAACTCTGTCACTTTATCATTTTATCACAGGTCACTTTAGACAAATGTACTTTGGTTTTTAATTGCATTCCTCCCACTGCACTGTTTTTCTGTCGCACACAGCCTTTCATATTTTATCTTATTTTAGCACATATTTTATATTTTATCTTAGCATTTTATATGGCTTTCTGCTTAATGTTGCACCATTATATCAAAGCAAATTCCTAGTCCGTGAATCCTGTTCATTGGCAATGGCAATAAACTTCTTCTGATTAACCCCATAACATTCATTCACAGACAGTCCAAACTATACTTTTTTGGAATCTTTATCCCCAGACAAATAATGTGGTGTAGTTTTCAATATGATTGGAGCATCTTTTAATTTTGACCCCTGTGAAATTCTTCAATTGACCCCTACCTGGGCATCTATTGAAATTTCAAATGGCCAATCAGTTTTTTCAAAAGAGTAAAGTCTAAGAAGTATTTGTCCCAAATTTATTGCTTCTATCACCATTTGCAGGATTGTTTCAGTTATCTGCTGCACTACAAGTGAAGAAATATATTTCTTAAAATTTCTTAAAGAAACAGCACTGTGCTATTTTCTTTAAGGTCTGATTATAGATAGACTTTTTTAATTGTTATATAGACTTGAGAATGTTCTTGTAGTCACAACAGTAACACATAATAAAAAACACTATTGTGTAGATTTATTTGGCAAAAGTAAAAATAGACCAAATAATTTACAAATATAAAACATTCACTCACCTCAACTGAGTGATTCTGCAGCGAAAGGCTAAAGGCTAAGCTAACCATTAGCTGATAAATCTTAACTGTTCAGGGGTGCAATACGTCACCTTTCATTTTCAGATTAGTCACTCACCTCAGACAAATTTGCAGAAGCTCTGTTGCTTAAACTGGGTGTGTGTATATATATATCCAAAAGTGAAGAATTTCGGATTGAGTGTGTCTGCTTGATAACACTGGCTGCTGTCTCTTTCTCTGACTGGGTCTCTAGCCTGAACACCGGCCACTTCAGCTCTGCTCGGCTGCTTCAGGTCTACCCAGCCTCACTTCAAGCAGTCGCTGAAAAAAGCTTCTCCCAGCAGGGTGATGTCAGTCACTCATTCTTCTGCTTTTTTCTCTTAATATTGTGGTTGTGAGTGGCAGACAGAGTGCTTCTTTTTTTCTCGCAAATCCATGATGGCAATTGTATGGGTTGTTTACGTGAGTCTTGGAAAGCCAGATAGTGACGTAGAAATCTCCGCCTCGGTCCAGATGCATTGTTGCCGCGTCCAATGCAAGCGAATGCAGCAAAATGATCGACCGCTGCACTGTGTGTGAAAGGCCCATAAGGCATGAGGACATAAGGAATCAAATATAGTATATTACCTGTGGATAAGC
Source organism: Thalassophryne amazonica (assembly GCF_902500255.1). Taxonomy (NCBI): domain Eukaryota; kingdom Metazoa; phylum Chordata; class Actinopteri; order Batrachoidiformes; family Batrachoididae; genus Thalassophryne; species Thalassophryne amazonica. Next base: position 100,276,201 of record NC_047112.1, on the reverse strand, counting down.
TGTGCCCATGCCAGACAGCACAGCCGACAGCACTTCTTTGCCCTTTTCTCCAGAGCGACATGAAACTGCCAGTTTGAGGAGGTCCACCATTACTCGTGTATCATCAGGAACAAGCAGACTTGTGAACTCATCCAGGTACTGAGGCTCTGGACCCACAACTTTGCTCTGGTTCTCAGAGTCCTGAAAATAAATGCATATTCACCACTTAATATGGCCGATATTAACAGTTTCACAATTTCACATGTTCTGGTTATTATTAGACAATAACCTCTTTTGTCTTGGTCATGGTCTCGGCTATGATGCTGGCTGCACCGGGGTCATCAGTGACAGGAATGAAAGGACGAGAAGATGCACCAGAGGCAGATGGAGTCACAGCTGATGATGGTGTAACTGCATCCTCTGTAGAGGGAGCCTGCTCTCAGACACAGACATGTCATCGTTTTACAGACGCACACTTCAATGCGACATTCTGGAAATATCTGGAAACCAAGTGATTGCTAACAGATTTTAAAGCAATGGGGGTTTAAACTATTAGGAGTGTATACCAAGGGTAACTGAACTGTACGATAGAAAAGAATAAGGTGGAAATGCTGTATTATTGGGGTCTGATGGTATGCCAACTTCTGGTGGACTGTCAAAAGTGTGTAAACACAACAGTTCTCCTTTATAGTGTGTTCCATCTACAGAAACATATTTATAGAATCAAAAAGGGATAAAATGCTAGTGTTACCAATGGTGTGTCATAACTTCAGGGCAATCCTTGACAAAAGTTTGGAAAAATGGGTCATTTGCGGTAGTTTCTAGTAAATGTTTTTAAAATACACTTTCAATCTGAGGTTTTCATTTGAAGCAGATGCTAAAAGGGCTTTACAATGACACTGTAGTAGGGGTGAGATGATTGAGCCAAAGCTCAAGCAATTTAGCTATCTCAGACGTATGAATTTACTCAAGTGCAGCAGTCAACTGAGCACAGAAATTCTGCACAGCAGGTCACCTGCTCAAACAACCCCCCATTATCTAAACTTTGCTCTAATTAACCAGATCTTGTTACAGACCAACTTTGAAAGCTCATTTGCTGATTGCCTGACCTTGCGTGCTTGAAGATTGTTGTTTTAGACCTGCCAGGTAAAGACTCTTGGTGTAGTGACAAAAATTATTATTACATCCACCAAGGACGTAATAAAATCACCTGCGTATATTTGTCTGTCTGTCTGTTAGAAGGATTACGTCAAAACTACTACACAGATTTTGACGAAATTTTCACCACAGATAGATATTAGGCCAAGAAAGAACCCATTAAATGTTGGAGTTGATCCGTATCCGGATTCTGGATCAAGTTTCACTTTATACAGGCTTTGAAGGGTTACTGTTTGCAGGATTATGTCAAAACTACGCATGGATTTAGACAAAATTTTCAACAGATACATATTAGGCCATGGAAGACTACATTCAATTTTGGAGGTGATCTGGATCCGGATTCTGAATAAAGTTTCACTTTATATAGTATTTGAAGGATTACTTCAAAACTACTTCACAGATTCTCACCAAATTTGCACCACAAATAGATATTAGGACAAGGAAGACTCCATTAAATTTCGACAGTGATCCGAATTAGCGGACATCAGAAATCTGATTGCTCTTGTTATTTTATTTTTTTGTGGTGGAGGGGCAGCTTTGCTCTGTGACAGGTGTCATCTTCTAGGGATGGAGATCTGAACCTTGTGAAAAGGACAAATATCAACAAGCAAGAGCTTTCACTGTTTTCCCTGAACTTAATAACTTTCTCAGAAACAATACACTAAAAATTCAGAAGGAAGCAGCAGATAACCTGGTTACTGCCCCAAATATATCAGAGACTGCTAGATGTTTCTGGTGTTTAAGACGTACCCAAATTTTCTCTGACTGTTGCATCTACACAGCTGGCCCTTACGGAAAACATGTGCATTAAAGGACACGTCTCACATTTTTTAAAGTCCCAGTTAGTAAGACAACATAAAAGTACTCACAATTGTAAGTATCTTTGCACACGTGCTAGTAATTAGTGATCTCTGATGTATTTTATTCTTCTCACTCTGACAGTTAGCAGGTGCCTTTCCGGAAAACGTTTCACTCTCAATTCTCTGCCTTTTTGTGATGCCCTTATTAGCAAAACAGAAACATCCCAATGACTGACAAACAGAAAGAAGTGAACCTGCAAAAACGAGGCTTCTGAGCTGCCGTTCGAAAGTGATGGTTCGGATTTACAGAGAGCGCAGGCACGCAGTGCAGCTGAGGAGACACTTGTTTTCCCCCGGCAGCAGATGTTTTTTTATTTTTATTTTATTGATAACAACACCCATAATCGTGCACAAAACTGATCCTGGAGCAGAGATTGTTATTGACAGGCTGCGTTTATGACTCATGGCTGAAGGTGCACATCAACCTTCTTGGAGCTGCAGATTTTACCGTGACTCCATCAAATAAACAGTTATCACTTAAAAAGAAGTCATCATAATACGACATCACACTTATGTCAACAGTGGAATTAATCTGTGCCTCTGTTCTTAACGTTATCAGCTACATTCTATTGAAGCTCACGCTGGGAAACTTCTATGTACAATGTTTAGTACTCGGAAACACTCAAGTACTCATGAGTACTTTGTTTTCGGACGTCTCCGTAACCGTTTGTTGTGAATGCCGTATACTTTGAAACCAGTCACTGAAGTGCACAAAGTAATTCCGGTGGATCATCCAGAGTCAGTGTTTGTAAATGAAAAATTAAAGCGTCCATAAACACACACTTAGTTTATATTATTATAATCATTACCTCTCCCTTCCTGTCTTGCCAGGGATTAGGACTGATCCGTTCCTCTGCTTCAAGAGGGACAGGAGGGCCTTCCTCATCACTCAGACTGGCTGAAGATGATGAGTCTGATGGGGGAACAGGTGAGCTGGAAGGGCACTCTGCTGGCAGTATCATGCTGGCTGGCATCAAAGCACCAACAACTGCATCCCTGGAGAAATGAGGACACATCCACAAAGATAAATTACTGTGAGAGAAGATTCACTTTGGAGGCTGAACGCATTTTTCTGCCATTCACTACAGATGGCCAACCTTAACAGAAGGTACTAAACTCAGAGTGCTACACCATATATAACAAGCCTGGCAGAGAGAGGAAGCAAAATATTTCAAAGACTCTGGAAAGAAAACTAGTAAGAGATGTGTCTAAAGTCCCCAGATCAACTGACAAGACACTAGTGAATGACTTAGCCAAGTTGAGAATTGTAGTCTTAAAGAAGACAATCACTAGAGCCTTGCACAGGTATGGACTGTGAGGTTGCACACCAAGAAAAACTTAAGCCAGACTAAAGAATGCTAAGCACAACCTGAAGAAAGATTATGCATACTGTAAGCATGTCCTTTGCTCAAATGAGCTGAAACTAGAGCTCTTTGACCATAGAGACATTGCTTATGTTTGGAGAAAGAAGGAAGAGACCTTAACCCAAAAAACACCATCCCCACAGTGTAACACAGCAGTGAGAGTATTATGCTGTGGAGATGGGGATTCCCAGTGCGTCTGGAACTGCGAATCTTGTCAAGGTGGAAGGAATGGTCTAGACATTAGGCATTGGGCTTCAGATTGGAGGATCCTCGGTGCAAACCTCAGCCTGACCGGAAAATCACTTAGGGCCCTTGAGCAAGGCCCTTAATCCCCGCGTTGCTCCTGGTGTGTAGTGAGTGCCTTGCATGGTAGCACCCTGACATCGGCGTGTGAGTGTGTCTGTGGGAATGGATGAATGTGAGGCACAATTGTAAAGCGCTTTGAGCATCTGATGCAGATGGACAAGCGCTACACAAATGCAGTCCATTGAATCATGAAAAAAGAAGGATATCTGAAGATTCTCAAAGAAAACCTCAAGCAGCCAGCAGCAAAACTGGGTTTGGGTCGGCACTTTGTCTTACAACACGACAATGATCCAAAACATATGTCATTCTTGGTGGACAGCGATCTCCACAAGACATAACTAAGTGTTACTGAGTGGCCTGCACAAAGACCTGACATGAATCCCATTGAAAATATGTAGGGTGAACTGAAGACCAAGGTCCATGCCAGAAGACCATCAAATCTGGAGAAGCTTGAGAGATTTGCCAAAGAAGAATGGGCTAGAATTCCTGAGGAGACATGGCTGTTACCCAGCAAAAACAATATACAACCCCTGGCAATAATTATGGAATCACCAGCCTCGGAGGATGTTCATTCAGTTGTTTAATTTTGTAGAAAAAAAGCAGATCACAGACATGACACAAAACTAAAGTCATTTCAAATGGCAACTTTCTGGCTTTAAGAAACACTATAAGAAATCAAGAAAAAAAATTGTGGCAGTCAGTAACGGTTACTTTTTTAGACCAAGCAGAGGGAAAAAAATATGGACTCACTCAATTCTGAGGAATAAATTATGGAATCACCCTGTAAATTTTCATCCCCAAAACTAACACCTGCATCAAATCAGATCTGCTCATTAGTCTGCATCTAAAAAGGAGTGATCACACCTTGGAGAGCTGTTGCACCAAGTGGACTGACATGAATCATGGCTCCAACACGAGAGATGTCAATTGAAACAAAGGAGAGGATTATCAAACTCTTAAAAGAGGGTAAATCATCACGCAATGTTGCAAAAGGTGTTGGTTGTTCACAGTCAGCTGTGTCTAAACTCTGGACCAAATACAAACAACATGGGAAGGTTGTTAAAGGCAAACATACTGGTAGATCAAGGAAGACATCAAAGCGTCAAGACAGAAAACTTAAAGCAATATGTCTCAAAAATCGAAAATGCACAACAAAACAAATGAGGAACAAATGGGAGGAAACTGGAGTCAATGTCTGTGACTGAACTGTAAGAAACCACCTAAAGGAAATGGGATTTACATACAGAAAAGCTAAACGAAAGCCATCATTAACACCTAAACAGAAAAAAACAAGGTTACAATGGGCTAAGGAAAAGCAATTGTAGACTGTGGATGACTGGATGAAAGTCATATTCAGTGATGAATCTCGAATCTGCATTGGGCAAGGTGATGATGCTGGAACTTTTGTTTGGTGCCGTTCCAATGAGATTTATAAAGATGACTGCCTGAAGAGAACATGTAAATTTCCACAGTCACTGATGATATGGGGCTGCATGTCAGGTAAAGGCAATGGGGAGATGGCTGTCATTACATCATCACTAAATGCACAAGTTTCCGTTGATATTTTGGACACTTTTCTTATCCCATCAATTGAAAGGATGTTTGGGGGTGATGAAATCATTTTTCAAGATGATAATGCATCTTGCCATAGAGCAAAAACTGTGAAAACATTCCTTGCAAAAAGACACATAGGGTCAATGTCATAGCCTGCAAATAGTCCGGATCTAAATCCAAATGAAAATCTTTGAAAGTTGAAGAAAATGGTCCATGACAAGGCTCCAACCGGCAAAGCTGATCTGGCAACAGCAATCAGAGAAAGCTGGAGCCAGATGGATGAAGAGTACTGTTTGTCACTCATTAAGTCCATGCCTCAGTGACTGCAAGCTGTTATAAAAGCCAAAGGTGGTGCAACAAAATACTAGTGATGTGTTGAAGCGTTCTTTTGTTTTTCATGATTCCATAATTTTTTCCTCAGAATTGAGTGATTCCATATTTTTTTCCCCTCTGCTTGGTCTAAAAAAGTAACCGTTACTGACTGCCACAATTTTTTTTCCTGATTTCTTATAGTGTTTCTTAAAGCCAGAAAGTTGCCATTTGAAATGACTTTAGTTTTGTGTCATGTCTGTGATCTGCTTTTTTTCTACAAAATTAAATAACTGAATGAACATCCTCCGAGGCCGGTGATTCCATAATTTTTGCCAGGGGTTGTACAATTGACTATTAATTAGTGTCGGGGCCTAATAAATTCAACCCTGGTAGCTTTTGGTTTTTGTGAAATAATTTTGTTTCTGTGTGCAAAATACAATAACGCAAGCATCCAAAATAAAAGGAGGATGTTTAGAAAAGCTGTGTTGAAAACTTCTTCTCTGTTAAAGCACTTGGAAAAATCTTGAACAAAACCTTAAGTTTCATAGGGGCTAATAATTTTGCCCTCATCTGTACCATATTCATAGATTTGCTTTAGTTTACATTGCCTCTCAAATATAAAACTACATAATCATAGACACACTTTGCTTTCATGGCAGAATTTGTCATGCCACCTTTCTTAGTATACTGCATCACACTTGAGTAGGTACTGAAATTACTTGCTCTATGTACGGAATTAATTTACAATCAAAAATCAATTTTGAAACAAATTATGACCCCATTAATTGGAATCAAACTGGGATACTGATTCATACTCCTATTAGCCAATCACAGTTAAATGGTCAACATTTTAATCTCATGGACCACGAGGACTAGTTCTTTAAAAGTCTGGAATCAACATACCTGGCATACATTATTTGGAGGGCTGACAGAACATGAGAAAGACCCTGCTGTTTGGCGAGGTTGCCATCCAGACTAAGGAGAATCTTGGCCAGGGAAGGTCGATTCGGCTTGACACTGTTCTGCCCATTCATCCTGCTGCTCACTGATGAAGAGTCGCTGTCTGACTGGACACCTGTAGTGTACAACAACACAAGGACAAATATTGTCACTGATGGGACAAATCTCAACACGAGCCCAGCTGAAGTATTGGAAAAACAAGGCCAATTAATTTGTATATCACAGAGGTTTAGGTTTTAACAGAGGAAAAAAATGCTATATGGAGGCAGGCCTAATGAAGTCAAGTTTTATTTTCTAGTATTTAGATCTACAACATGGAGCAGGGCAGCTTTCATATAAGACCACTCTCAATTGTAGGGTGAGGAAAAACAGGTTAGACGCAAGTTAAATTACATTTGTGGAAACTGCGATGGATGGAAAAAGATGAGACAATTTCCCACTGTTGAGCTGAGCTGCAGGCCATGCCCTCTCTGCCCGAGTGCTTCAGGCCTGGGTGTGTCTTCCAGCCTAAAGACAGCTGGTTGATTGCACCAGGTGGACATGATCAGGTGATCAAGGGAGTTTGGATGCAGTCAGTCACAACACACTGGGGAGTAAGCAGTGCATAAGAGAAATATCTGGAGTGTTTGGGCTTGGAAAAAAGAAGACTGCAGGACTAAAGCTTCTTTCAAGCAAAGAGGAGCCAGTGAGCGTTGATTTGTGATGTGTCTACTACTTTTCAATCATTTGAAAGTGTACTTTAAAAGAGTTTAAAAGTTTAGAGGGTAAAGTAATGTGATGTGTATTTACAGAAGTTGAAACCTGTTGAAGTTGTAAGGTTAAATCATTATTGAACAGCGATTATTATTATTTGGGGTACTTTAGATTTGGGTATTTTCTACTTATTTTTAAGATGAATTTTAAACTACTAAAAAATGTATTTTATATTTTGGGTTATGTTCACTGATTATGGTTTCATGGTTTACAGTTTCTTTGTTTTCTATTTGTGTTTCTATTTAAAGGTTTTTCACCTGTGCTTGAACTTGATGGCTTTTCAAAATAAAAGGAAAGAAATGGAAGAAATGGAGAGTTAAGTCTCGGTCATTGAGTGACATCCAGTTCAACCTTCTGAAGCAAGCTGCCCATTCAAGTGGGGGAAACTGTTAGTAAAACCTCACAAAAGTGAGGGGCCACTTAACACCCACGTCGACAATGCAACAGCTTTTCATTTATTTTTAGATTCCAGTTAGAAAACAACAAAGGGAAAATTGATGTGTGCAGCACCCCCCCCCCCCCCCCAGTGCACTGTTTAATGCACAATACAGAACACACTAACCACAAATGATAACTAGGTATGGTGAATTATGTCCATAATATCTATCACATATTGAATTATGTCCACTACATATGTCCCCCGACAATTCACCATAAGTGAAAACAGCAAATATTATCAAGGAGGCGGGTGAATAACCCGGCTGCAATGACTCCTCTGCACCGGAGGCACTACGTTGTAGGGCTGGATCAAGGAAGTCCTAGGCCTCCCCTGTGGGGGCCTGGGCTGAGTAGGAAGTCGCCCCGTTGAGGAAGACGGTCAAGCCCCATGGGTCTATCCAGATCCAGGTGGGCTGGCTTGAGGCAGTCCACTGAAATGTGCTTGGCTTGCCCGCCCATCTCGATCACAAAGTTTTTGTCCCCCCTCCGCAATACGCGGAACGGGCCATCATAGAGAGACTACAGCAGTCCCCAGTGTGCATCTTGATGAATAAAGACATTTTCTGCTGAATACAGATGTAAGAGAGTGAAGGAGAGCAGAAGGCCATGCTGTGAAGCAGGCACGGGCGTGAAAAGCCTAACCTTGTCCTGAAGCACACTCCATTGGTGGTCAGCTGACCAGGAGGCAGTGGCGTTGAGAATGAAATCTCCTAGGACCTGCAGTGGTTGGCCATAGACCAATTCCGCCAACAAGGACTGGAGGTCCTCCTTAGGGGCAGTTCGCCCAGCATGACTCACAGGAGTCTGTGCACCCAACCGCTGTCTGTTAGGCTGGCCCGCAGATAGGCCTTCGTAGAGTGATGAAAGCACTCACACAATCCATCAGCCTAGGGGTGATATGCGATGGTGCGGTGGAGCTTCACACCTAGGTGGTCTGCAATGGCATTCCAGAGCTCAGACGTCAACTATGAGCCTGTCAGAAGAGAGGTCCGATGGACTGCCAAATCAGACCATTTCAGTAGTTGTTGCAGCCGTCAACGGAACAGCTTCCAGCCACTGAGTGGTCCTATCCACCATGGTGAGGAGGTGTGTGAAATCCAGGGAGGAAGATAAGGGACGCACGAGGACTACATTAACATGGACAAATCTCCGCTCAGGCACGGGAAAGTGTGTCAGGTGAGCTTTGGAGTGGCAGTGAATCTCTGAGTGCCAACACTCTCCACAAGAGTCTGCCCAGTCCGTCACGTCCTCCTTGAGCCTATGCCAGACAAACTTGGCTGCCACCAACTTTTGGAATGGTTTTCTACTCGGGTGAGAAAGGCCGTGCACAGCACCATAAATGCATCACTTCCATGCAGCGAGGATAACGGGCTGTGGCTGTCCACTATAGATTCTGCAAAGCAGCATGGTGCCGTCCTCACCGAACACGATCTGTCAATTGCAGTCCAGTGGCAGCAAACCTGAGTGACTGCACATCTGGGCCAGTGGCCTGATCAGCCGCCATGTGGATGGAGTCCAAGGTGGGCAGTGGCCGCAACAGCTCAAGAGAGGCAGTCCGCGATGAAGTTGGTCTTACCCACAACATGCTCCATGTCTGTGGTGAACTCTGAGATGTAAGAGAGCCATCACTGTTGGCAGGCAAACCATGCTCGGACACTTTAGCCATGGCAAAAGTCTGTGGTTTGTGATCGACGAAAGCCATAAACTGCTACCCTCCAGCAGTGAACAGAAGTGTCGAACAGCGAGGTGGAGGGAAAGCAGCTCCAGGTCAAAAGTACTATACTATGCTGATCAAATCAAACTGGCACTTAGGTGGATTGATGAACAGTCCATGCAGGCTGAAGAGTTCGAAAAGTATCTACAGGTGGGACACATGCGCCATTTGGGAGGTACTGGCCTCCTGATGGATGTCATCCAGGTATACAAACAGGAAAGGCAGGTCACATAGCAGAGAGTCCATGAGGCGCTGGAATGTCTGGGTGGCATTCTTTAGACCAAACTGCATTCTGAGGAACTCAAGCAGCCTGAAAGGAGTGATCACTGCTGTTTTGGGGATGTGCAGCAGGTGGACAGGTACTTGGTGGTATCCATGGACAAGGTCCACCTTAGAAAAGATGACCTCAAGCGCCAAGTGCACTGAAAAATCCTGGATTTGGGGCACGGGGTTGCAGTTTGGCATCGTAACATTGTTAAGTCTGCGGCAATCAAAACAGGGGCACCACCCGCTGCCGAGCTTGGGAATAATGTGGAGGAGTGACACCCACCGGGTGTTGGAGTGACAGATAATGCCAAGACGTTTCATGTTGTCAAACTCAGCTCTGGCAATGGCGAGCTTGGCTGGTCAAGGCACCTTGCTGGGAGTAGACAGGTCAGCCTGTGGTGGCAATGTGGCGCTCTACTCCGTGCTTGGCAGTAGATGATGAAAAGGTCATCTGTGTGAGTGCAGGAAATTTCCTGAGCAGGCAGTGAAACACGTCAGCATGTGACAACACGCTAGACAGTCTCATGGAGTACACAGTCCACACTACTGAGGATGCAGCCGTATGAACAAAAAGTGGTAGAGTCAATCAAGTGACGCCTTTTGACATCCACCAGTAGTGAAGCGCACAGGAAACCCGCACCCAAGAGGGGACAACAACTTTACCTATGATGAAATCCCAGCTAAACCTCTTGGCCACCAACATGTCGGGTGCCATAAGTGCTTATGGGGCTGCCATTGGAGGTTTCTGGGGGTGGTCAAACCCATCCGCTAGGATGTTCAGTCTTGAAGCGGGCAGAATGCTCCTTTGCACACCAATGTCACACAAGAAATGACGCTCAGAAATGGTGTCCTAGAAGAACAGCAATCTGCCGGTGTGTTCGATGCTCATGCCCACTACTGAGTCCCGGCCCTGACGTTTCCCTTCCTGCTGAAGCTGCAAGGTAAACGACAATGCTTGTCTCTGGATCCAAATGTAGTGTGGTAGAAATCCAGACCGGGATCAGAATGCTGCCAAGGCTAAACAGTTGCCAGAAGTGTTGCGTCACAGCTACGTGAAAGGCATGAGCTGGGGTGGTCATGTCAGAGTGGGCAGGGGTGAACGTGGCAGCAGTCATGCTATGGTGTTGACCAGCCAGAAAAAAACCTGTCTGTTTCCTCTGCCAGAGTGTGGCAGTCAGCGATGGTGGTGTTGGCCAAAGCTGCACGCACCTGAGGAGAGAGCTGCTGTAAGAAGAGGTGGACAAAGAGGAAATCAAGTCTGTGCTCCCCTAGGAGATATAACATCCTGTCTATAAACTCAGAGGGTTTGCTGTTCCCTGAGCCGTGCAGAGAAAATCGTCTGCTAGCTCTCTCATCAGAAAGTTCAAATGTGTCTCGCAGGTGAGCCTTGAGAGCTACATATCTGTCCACTGCAGGGGGATTTTTCAGGAGATAAACCACTCCTGTCACTGCAGAACTTCCAAGGACTGACATGACTAGGGATGGGTATCATTAAGATTTTATCTATCAATACCATTATCGATTACGCTTATCGATCCGATTCCTTATCGATACCTCTTGTGAATTTTTGTGTACTAAAAGTAGGCTTTGCAGGTTTTCTATGTCAGCGGGTCACAGAGCTTTTTCTTATCATGCACCCGCTCTGTGGAATGGTCCTCCTGCGACCATGAGGCAGTTGGAGTCCATGGACATTTTTAAGTCAAGACTTAAAACCTATTTTTTTTTTCTCTTTCTTATGAATAGTTTTTATTTTGTTATCCGTTTTATTCTTTTACTTGTTTTTAACTATGTATTAGAATTTTTTAATTTTTATTTATTTATTTTTAGTTTTTTATGTTGAACTGTTCTATGTGAGGTGCCTTGAGACAGCTTTTGTTGTGATTTGGCACTTTATAAGCTGATTAAATTGAAACTGAACAACATTTTATTGAGCCTTAAAGTAAATAAATGTGAAATTGGTTAGTGGATCCTTAAACTCTGGACATAATAAACTCTACATGGTGGATCCGTGATCTCTGGACATAAACAGAAATAAAATCTGTAGTTTTTGTCAAAAGCATTTCCTTTCAGACATTATTGGCATGAATGTCTTTCCATACCTCTGAGTTGAGCTCTTGCAGCTGGCTGTGCTGCACGAATGCAGGACGTCTCATTTTGGGAGGTTAAAAATGTTTTAGTCAATTGTAGTTTATTGTCTGTATTTCAACGTTTGTAAAGAGATGTCATTTTATTTAAAGCGGTTTAAAGTTATTAATTCCGATTGGACTCTGTCTTGGCTGAGAGCCACGCAACGTTTGGAGCTGTGCCAACGGAATGGAGGACAATTCTAGTTTCTTGACTACAACAAAACAAGAGTCCCATTTAGTGACTTTAATACACACAAGTGACTCATGATATTTTAATGGCTTTGAGAGGGGTTAAGAAGCGGATTTACTGCTTCTGAAGAACAGCGAATCAAAGAACCAACAAACCAGTGGATTGAAGCATTGCTTCACTGATTCACGCTTCAAACTGAAGTCACACTGCAGAAACGGTTGATTACAGAACCGCTGCAGGGTCTGCAATCAATGTAGAGCAGGGGTGGGCAACGAGGGCCGAGACACTGCAGGTTTTCCTTGCAACCAATCACCTCACCGGGTGGGTTGCTGATGAGCTTCTCCCCTGCACATAAACACCTGGTCATCAATGAAATCACTCGCTGAGACACCTGAACATTAATGAAATCACCTGCGAAGGTGACTGGTAGCAAGGAAAATCTGCAATGTCTCGGCCTTTTATGGCATATGATTGCCCACCCCTGATGTAGAGGAATGATCATTTTCCTGACAAACACACTCAAAAAACAACGGCTGCTCTGAAGGACCGATAGGGAATCATTAAGCAAAAAGGCTATTGATATCAGTGGATCGAATCATTTCTTAACGATACTCGAAAAGAACCAGTTCTCGATACCCAACCCTAGACACGACAGAATACTATTTCGTGTCTTCCACGGTAATCTCTCAAACTGCCCCACTATCTGAGTGAACCAAGCTGAAGCCGAGAACTCCCAAAAGTCAGGAAGCTTCAAAGACACAGCGTTCGCCTTCATAATCACGTCGGAATGTCCTTTAAAAACGTCGAAAAGACAAACAACAGTGGTCACCAATGTGGAAATTGCGATGAACAGAAATTTAGCACATCGAGAACGCAACAGCCTATTTTTCATTTTTAGATTCAGGTTCAAAAACTCACACACTTCGTAACAAAGCTTGGCACCGCCCATCAAAAACAGCATTCCTGACGTGAAAACATCAAAAGGACCACGTCTCTGTAACTTTGAATGAGACACATACTGATGTGTGCAACATGCACCTTCTCGCATTGTTAAATGTACAGCACAGAACACACCAACCACATATGATAACTGGGTATGGTGAATGTCCGCTACAACTTAACCCTCTGGGTTCAATTGACATGTTTTTGGTCTTATTTCGATTATCAGATCAGCAACTGAACATCAGAGTTTTTGTTCGACCACTTCATGAAACTACAAATTTTCAATTGTAAAATCCATCTCTCCTCCAGAAGATATATGACTCCCAGCCAATCCTAGTGGTTGGCGAATGTCATACGGTGCGTTTTCTCTCTCTGCCCGCAGTGTCTGTTAGAGATCCTCACTGAAATGCACCAGTGAAAGATCAAACTATACAAGAATGGTTCTAACCTGAACAAAAACTATTTTTATTCAATTTTAGAGACAAAGAAATTGCTGTAGCAAAAAAAAAAAAGGAGGGATTATTTTCTTCAGCAACAGCACAGCAATCCTGCTATACCCCACCCACCCCCCAAAAGTAGCAATGCACTTTTTTTCGACAGTTTTCATCACCGAGTGTATTCATCCAAAAAGGAGTTACCATATATTCTGGAGTGTAAATCACTGTTTTTTTTTTTACTAGTTCAGGAGGCCCTATGACTTATACTCCGGTGTGACTTATATACCAAAAATATATACTTTTAGTATTAATAATAGTAATTAGGATGACTGTTTATATAGAACTTTCTTAAGAATCAAAGCACTAAACAAAATAAACTCTCCTAAAAGAATAAATGCCAGTAATAAAAAAATACACTACAACAATGCAAAAAACTAAAAAAAAAATCCCAAATTAAAGATCTTATAACACAGAAAATGGTGCAACTTGTATGTTTTCTTCCTCTTCAAGAGGCATTTATTTTGACAAGTGTGACTTATACTCCGGAAAATACAGTAATCTAAAAGAGAAGCCACCCAACAGACAGGTAAGTAATAATATTTAACATGTATGCTTTTTGGAATGTTCCAGATTTCTGCTGAGTAGTTCCCAGCAGGTGTTGTTACTGCATTGCAGAGTTCATATGTTAATTATACAATATTTTAAAATCGTTTTCATACATTGCACTACTTTTGTGACCTGAAGACTTTGTGCTCAGTGTTCATCTACAGTACCTTAACCACCTCTACTCCTTGCAACAGCACTATTCTACCGGGCTGCCTCTCATTCACACACATTCAGTTTCACTCCAGCTGACTTTCCCATCTCCCCAGAGCATATCTCCACCTCTCCAGGCTTGTCTCAACCTGCTCTCTACTCTCACTACAGATCACAATATCCTTAATAGGTTTTAAAAAGATAGTAAGTCCTTATTGGGTCTGGGGTCCAGTGGGTTGGTGCTCTTCTCCAGTTTCTGATGGACTACAGTTCCTGACTCCTCCTGGACAGGACGCCAGTTCATTGCAGCTTACTTGCCAGCCAAAACTGACGTGCACTCACAGCTGGGTGGATTGAGACAATGCAGATAGTGCCTTGTCCAAGAACACAGACAGGTGGCATGAGCAGGATTCAAACCCGGGTCTACATACTGGGTCTACCACTGAGCTAGTTGCTCTGCTTAAAGAGATAGATGATTACCTAAATAGGATGCCCCGAGGGAGTCCCTGGCTGTCTGGAAAAGGACTGGCTCATGAACAGAGGGTGTAGTCACATCCACTGTTGTCCATGCCACACTATGGGAGGAACCACAAGCGACTCGAGTGATCTTCTGTCCCTCCAAACCTTGAACCAGAGTGGGCTTCCTGTTGACTGTGGTGGTGCCATTCCCCTGCTGCCCATGGTCATTGTCCCCCCATGCAAAGACCTGATGAGAAATGTAACAGACTGAGTAGATATTATATAAAGCATCGTATCACCTGCCAGTATAAATAACAAGAAATTTAATCCAAAATAAATACAACAAACATTTCACAGATTACATTCCTCATACAGTTGATTTATATTTGATTAATTACAGTAAGATATGCTGAATATATGTAGTTTTTGATGCAAATAGATCCAATAATGGAAAAAAAGAAATTTCACCCTCAGAAAAATCCATTTATGCACATCATGGTACAAAATTATTCATGGTAATAGTCAATCTTCATAAAACACATCATGAAATCACAAAAACAGTAATGTGATTGGCAATATAACTTTGCCTTCAGTGTTCACACTGATTCAAAAAGTATCTTAAAGTGCAAACATTTTACAAGTAATTTACCAGTAAAGACTTAAAATAATGAAACAAGAAAATAAGATAAAGCTGAAGGGGCATTCTCTGCGTGTCAATACAGTTTCCACAAACCTCACATGTGGGAGCACACACTTGTATGGAATATTACATCAGAAAAATAAAGTACCTCCAAGCTCGAAGATGTGATATGGATTGCTCTCAAGAAATGCTACTTTAATCTGGTCAAGTACAACTAGGATTGCCAACCGTCCCTTAAAAACAGAATAGGCATGTATTTCGAAACTGTATTGAACCGATAAGGGATGCACTTTGTCCTTTATTTCTGTGAGAATCAAACATAGATGGTATACGAGTATACTCGTATAATCAATTAATGACAGAGCAATTTATATTAGAACTTACAGTAATGCACTAATTTCATTGGTGGAAGTGTCACTTACTTAGAAGCAGTGTTGTGAAAGTAACTTTGACAAGTTACTTTTTTAGTTGCTTTATACAGTTGCTTTAGGCAGTTACTTCATTAGCAGCATTATGCAATTACTTTATTAGAATCTGCCGAAAACTTGCAACTAATAAGTAATGTAACTAATAAGGTAACGAGTAATGTAACTTGGTTACTTGTAAGATTGAGCAAAGTAACTAATAGTTACTTTTCTGAGTACTAAATCTTAAAAATAACCAAATTAGATTATGAGTAACTTTATTAATTACATTCAGCAGCTGCCGACAAGGTGTCCGCAGCTGCTAATGAACTAACTGTATGAAGTAACTGTAAAATATAACTGTATAAATTAACTAATGAAGTAACTTTCCAAAGTTACTTTCCCCAACACTGCTTAGAAGATACTGGAAGAGACAGTAGTGCAACAACAAATATGCTAAGATGCGGAGGTACGGGAATTGAGCATGGCAGGCAGTACTTTCTCCTTTAATACTCCCCCAAGGAAAAAGGGCAGAAGGCTGCAAAAATATACACCCGAAAAAGGAAAAAAGAAAATGCATGGCTTGAACAGGTACAGTAAATCTCCAAACCGGATTTTGTATAACGGATTTTCGCTCACATTGGACAAAATGTCCTGCCCCATTGCAATGCATTTCCATTAAAAACCCCATGCATGTACCGGACAGAGCAGTCTGGACGTGCCCATTAACAGAGGTACGAAACGAAGTTCAGCACTGACACTCGCCGATTCAAGGAAAGTGGGTGCCATATTTCTTTGATTAAAAGCCCAGCCGTTTATTTTTTCCTAAATAAGGAGGGCATAATTCAAGGCCGGTGATTATTAACAAAATTCTGCTTGCTGTTGGCACTGTAATATGGTGTTAAGTTTCACACATATCCCTGGGTGTGATGAACCAAACTGCTTTAGATCAGAGCCCTCTGCAGGGCTGTGAACCCTCCCTGTAGCCTTGTCGAAACAGCCAAGACAGCAAGGACTGGGATTTCTCACTTTTCCAGTTTTACTCCTTCCTCTCCTGTCATATTTTAAAAGTTTCTGCAGTGTGCCCACCAATTACATTTCGATCATGGATCAAATACGTTAGGCAGAAAAGTCCGCAAATATGATAAACTTCAAGATGCTCAAATGACCTGCAATTCATGGAGGAAAATTGTACATGCCGTACCGTAGGTTTGGAGAGTGATGACTGCATAAAGAAGCTTGTTGAGGGACCAATTAATCCAGAAAAGGCTGCTATTCCTACTTGACTCGACTAAATGTAATCTTTTTAAAGCACATAATGACCGGCGCTTATTTAAAGGCAAGTGTTCATTTTTTTCAGATGAAGTTTTGACCCAGTCATTAAATGAGCCAGGTCCGATTCAAGCTCAAGGCAAACTTTTTCAATAGCCCATGGTGGATTGTCTAAAGTCATCATTTTTCTAAAATTTCTAAAATGATGCCCTTTGAACTCACAGTGAAAAGGATTCTCTACATCACGAATGAGAAGAAATAAAAATATAAAAGCCAAAATAATGGTGTGAATAAGTAAGTGCACCCTTTAGTATAACACATGAAGACCATCACTTTTACATCCAGTCTTCTTCAGAGAAGTCAGGAGATTTATGTCTTGAACTTAAATAACATAAAAAAGATATTTGCAGTGGTACTGGAATTAAATTTTTCTATATTTTATATGGTTTTATACTGTTTTAAGTTAAGTCAGAGTTCTGTAAATCCAAACATTGACATGCTTTGCACTGACAAAATAAATTAGTAAATTATATTTTTTCCATGTAATCCTATCACTCAAAAACATGGATCTGATTAAATTCAGCTTTGAGTGTCTTAGTGTGTGTATATATATATATATATATATATATATATCTATATATATATAGATATATATAGGATTATTATAGATATGACTGGTAAATGTTTTAAGCCATTGTATTTCCTTATTATAATTATGTTATGGAATGGAAAGGACGTGAAATACCCCGCCTCCAAATAGCTCAAATAGTGTGAACAATTGTTAAAAAAAGTTCAAATTTTTCAGCTGGCCTGGCTGGCTAAAGGCCACTTGGTCGGTTGACCCAGCATACAGGTGTTCCTTATTTTCATTTCAGGCAGTTGGCAACCCTAGGTACGACATGATAGTACGTTTTTGAGTTATCGTGGATGGACTCATTCATTCCTTCATTTATTTATTGACTCACTGCAATGCATTTCCTAAAAGTTTAGGAACAGAAAAGTATTCAATTAGTTGATCATACTTTCAAGAGGTTTCTATAAATGTGCAACTATTTATATTTTGATAACTGAATATCTCTACTGATTTAAAATTATTAGTTATGGTATGGTATACACAGTGCTTCATTTGAGCTCATTCAGTAAAGTCCCGTTTCCACCAAGCAATCCAGGTTGGTATGGCGTGCTATTTTGTGCGTTTCCACATCCAGATTTAGAAACAGATACCAAAATAACAGACCCATGCCGTACCATTTTTCAGCACCCTTCGGCTGGGGTCCCAAAATTACGGACCGGTTACAAAAAGGAGGTGCTAATCCGCTGTTGTGCAATGACTGGGCCAACAGCTAAGCTGCAGTCCTTATGCGAACAGTTCAGACTGGTTTAAATATTAAAACCATTCACACACTGAGTAAATATTTCGGAAAATGGCATGCGAAAACTCTCTAACTGCATGTCATGGCTGAAGAAATGCCACATTTTTAAAGAAGTCCATCTGTGTTTTGTCTGCTCCTGGTGCATTTCTCAGCCTGAACCAGAGAAAGCTGGTGTTTTGTCCCACAACAAGAAAATTAACTTATTTTAAAAGCTGGAAGAGTCACAGTGCCACATTCATTTAGGGCTGCAGCTATTGATTATTTTTGTAATCGAGTATTCTATCGATTATTCTGGTGATTAATCGAGTAATCAGATAAAAAGTACTTTCGCGTTTTTAAACAACATCAATAGTCCAGGGCTCTCCCTAAGCAATGGCATAATGTTCAAACTTCACGTGAGTCTGAACAGCAGCCGGCTTCAACTGTGGGTACCCGGCTGTCACTCACCACGTAGAGCAGACCGTGTGTTTTTTAATAACAGACAAACATATTGCTTCACTTTAAATGCGCAGTAAGTCGATTTCAGATGATCAGTGTGGACCCTCTTTCTCTTAAAAGGCTTTATTTTACTCTGTGTCGCATTGGAAAGCGGTAGCTTTAAGGGCTAAATTATTAGCTGTTATACGGACTGAGCACATACTCTAATCTTCTTATGTTGTTTTTGTGGGGACACTACAGCACCACACACAGGCCTGGTATATGTACTACAACGTTTAAACGAAGCTTCGAGACACAGAATTTGCCTCGATCATTTTCTGTAATCGAATTATTCGAGTAATTGTTTCAGCCCTACATTCATTCACGCCTGTGTTTACCACAGACATGAACTGACTCTTCAGCATTATGCTCACAATGAAAATAAATTCCACGATCCACCAAGACAAAAATTTAATTGAATCTAATTTAAAAAATGTTAAATTACTCTGTTTGGCCTCCGTGTGGAGGGCATGAGACCACACGACAGCGTACGTGCTCTTGATGATGTGTGTGTCAACATCATGCCTACAAAACAAAAGGGTACCACTGTGTGTGGAAATGCAAGCCAAGCCAGACTTAACTGTTCTGACACATACCATACCATGCCATGCCATACCAACATGGACTGCTCGGTGGAAACGAGGCTTGTCTTATAACCCCAATTCCAATGAAGTTGGGACATTGTGTGAAATGTAAATAAAAACAGAATACAATGATTTGCAAATCCTCTTCAACCTATATTCAATTGAATACACCACAAAGACAAGATATTTAATGTTCAAACTGTGCAAATATTTTATTTTTTATTTGTGCAAATATTTGCTCATTTTGAAATGGATGCCTGCAACATGTTTCAAAAAAGCTGGGAAAGGGGCAACAAAATACTGGGAAAGTTGATGAATGCTCAAAGAACACCTGTTTGGAACATTCCACAAGTGAACAGGTTAATTGGAAACAGGTGAGTGTCATGATTGGGTATAAAAGGAGCATCCACAAAAGGCTCAGCCATTCACAAGCAATGATGGGGCGAGGATCACCACTTTGTGAACAACTGCGTGAAAAAAAAAATAGTCCAACAGTTTAATAAGAACAATGTTTCTCAATGTTCAATTGCAAGGAATTTAGGGATTCCATCATCTACAGTCCATAATAATCAGAAGATTGTTACCAGCGCAAAGTTCAAAAGCCAGCATCTGTGATGGTATCAGGGCTGTGAAATGAAAATTGTGAAATCCGAGGAAAATTTGCAGGGGGTCTGGGGGGTGTAGGCCCCCAGGAGCAGGGGTCTTGGGCCCCGTGGGATCCCAGAAACCAAATTAAATTTTTATCTAATGATACATTTTCAGCATTTCCAGGAACAACAAATCTCAAAATTAGTGCATATTTAAATGATCCTATATTCCACCTTTCATTTGAACCGTCAATGATAATGTTGAAATAACAGAATATGACATGGAAGTAGGACCTGGAATGATTTTCCTTTTAATTGTAATCCAAATTATGCATTAAGAACAATTAAACTGCATGAAATTTATGAAGACTGAAAAGACTGTTACAGCATTTCAAAAACCACAGCTAAAGCTTGGAGAATATTTTGAAAATCGTGGTACAATATCAAAAAAACATACATTATAGTAAAATAAAGCCACATATTCTTGTGTAAATTCCTGTAAATCCACTCAAAGTCACAGTGTCTTTTTCCCATGAAAAAAGTCTACATTAATAAAAACTCATTTACATTCTTGTGTTGATTCATGTAAATCCATTCAAAGCCACATTCTTTTTCCCCAATGAAAAAGTCTAGATTAATGAAAAAAGTCACATAATCTTGTCTAAAATCCTGTTTGAACAGCACGTTTATTTTCCAGAGAGAGAGGAAAATTCTTACCGTGTTTCCTGATGGCACAGATCACTTTTCCCTTTCTTTTATCTTTCAGGTGTGCTGATGAAGCCAGCGACAATTCCACGGATTCTTGTCCTTATCAGACTTTTTCAAACAGTCTTCCTCACCATCTTCTCTCTGTCCGACGTTGGTCCGTGACAGAGACGTGCTGCACAAGTCTACCTTTAAAAACTTTAGAGCTCTAAAGGTCTGCGATGTCCACATGCTACGTTTAGCTTAAGCTTCGCGCAGGAGACCCACAGTGTTGCCGCTGCCACCAACCAGTCTCGCTTTACTACAACTGTCACAACAGCCAGGCTTTTTTCTCCTGGAAACTCTGCGGATCCAAGGACACTGATTTGTGTCTCTTAACACAGAGATCAGTGTCCGTGGACCGCCGCGGTCTGATAAAACTTGCACGATGTTGTAAAAGAACATTTTGAAAACTCAGTAACGATCACGACTACAGAGTAAAACATTAACACCCCCCCCCATGATGAAGTCTGCGGAATTTCGCAGATCTGCAGAGTTTTCACAGCCCTGTGGTATGGAGGTGTGTTAGTGCCCATGTCAGGGGTAACTTACACATCTGTGATGGCACCATCAATGCTGAAAGGTACATCCAGGTTTTGGAGCAACATATGCTGCCATCCAAGCAATGTCTTTTTCAGCGACGTCCCTGCTTATTTCAGCAAGACAATGCCAAACCACATTCTGCACGTGTTACAACAGCGCGGCTTCATAGTAAGAGTGCGGGTACTATACTGGCCTGCCTGCAGTCCAGACCTGTCACCCATTGAAAATGTGTGGTGCATTATGAAGCGCAAAATACGACAACGGAGACCCCGGACTGAATGAAGGGGAAAGAATTCCACCTACAAAGCTTCAACAATTAGTGTCCTCAGTTCCCAAACGCTTATTGAGTGTTGTTAGAAGGAAAGGTGATATAACACAGTGGTAAACATACCACTGTCCCAGTTTTGAAACATGTTGCAGACATCTATTTCAAAATGAGCAAATATTTGCACAAAAACAATAACGTTTATCAGTTTGAACATTAAATATCTTGTCTTTGTGGTGTATTCAATTGAATATAGGTTGAAGAGGATTTGCAAATGATTGTATTCTATTTTTATTTACATTTTACACAACGTCCCAACTTAATTGGAATTGGGGCTGTATGTCAGCAACAGTTAGGAACACTGGCTCACCACACCTTATGAAAACAGGCAGTTCTGCCATATTTATGCAAAAATGCTAACATTTAGAATTTATTAAAATGACATGAGTGGTTTGAAACTTTGTATGAACAGTTTTTCATTTTAATGCTAGGGTCAAAATATAGCTAACTCACATCTCAAAGCAGTAGCACATATCATCAGTGCACTTCTCTGGTATTTAATGGTTACTCAGTCATAAATTACTTGAGTCTGTCATAAAATTCTGACTAGGCCTGACAAACTGCACATGAGAGAAAAAAGACAAAAAAAAAACAAACAAACAAAAAAAACAAACAAAAACAGTACTCTAAGTGAATGTACACACTTTAAACATCTCTTATGATGGAGTTCAGGACAAACCTGTCCAGTATCTGTGACAGCCAGACAGTGTAGCGCTCCAACAGCAACATGGACAATCTTCTTGCCCCTCAGTCCCTCCACCATCTGGGGCTTACGCACATGCACATCGGTGCCATGGCCCAATCGGAAATAATCACCTTTGCCCCTGGTTGGGAAAAAGTGAAATGTTAAAGGAAAGCCAACTTTCAGTTGATGATGGCACGTATCACTGTCCAATTGAACTGAAGGTCATGTCATTTATTTGTCTCACCAGGTCCACACAACTCCAGATTTGGTGAGAGCCAAGGAGAACTGTGCTCCACATTCAATTTGGCAAACACCCTGCCCGTTGAGTCTTTCAATATTCTGGGGAATGTTGCAGCCCTCACTGCCACCACGACCTAGTTTGCCAAAATCCCCATCGCCCCAGGAGAACACTAATCCTGGAAAACAAATTATAGATGAGCGACTGAAACACAGAAATAATTATTCACAGAAGCACAGAAATGAATACTCAAATACCTTCATCGGTGAGCGCTAGAGTTTGAGCGTCCCTGCTCCCACACGCCACCTGGATAACTCTGTGCCCTAGAAGTACCTTCACCTATACCACAAAAATAAACCAATGTGGTATCATCAGGGCACTGCACCAACTAGAGTGCATACTGTGCAATGACTCATCAAAACAATTTAAATGTAATTCAAACAAAGATTACAGTGGAACAACATGCAGAGTGATTCTTTAAAACAGATTTGTGGTAGTAAAAACATTGAAAAAAATAAAGAAATAAAGAAAACTCACTGTGTAGCCCAGTGACTCCCTACCATAATAACTGAAAAGGATAAAATGAGACACAGACGTACCAGTTTAGGCCTCAGTTGAGTAGTGTTGTCCCCATGACCAAGGCGACCATATTCCCCCAACCCCCAACTGTACAGTTCTCCACTGGAGGTGATAGCTGCACTGTGGGAGCTGCCACAGGCAATGTCACGAATACGCTTGGTCTTCAGTGCCTCAATCAACCGAGGCTTGTCACAGTTCCTGTTCAGAAAATTACACACTTGTCAGCTACTAAGATAGGTAAGTGCAAAAGATTATATCTATGGGAATGTTCAACTGAATGCTTCAAGTTATTAACTTTCTGGTATAAATGATTTAGATCACAATCAGTCATATTAACAGAAGTCAAAAATGACTAAATTAACTCATTAAATCAAGTTATAACCATTAATTAAAAAGAATAGCCAAAAGAAGGAAAAAAGGCAAATGTTAGCTGAAACATCGGCTAGATGAAGTAGCACTACAGAAATGCAATGTGAAACAAACTTAAGGCACAAAATATGCCTTTTTATAGTTAATCACATACTAAAAGACATACATTCTGCTAAAGTGTCCCAGTTTGCCGTCGTCTCCCTCGCCCCAAGAGAACACCTTCCCATCCACAGTTAGTGCCATGGCGTGACGGCCTCCAGAATGCACAGCAACCTTCTTCACCACATAGTTACTGAGGGCAGTAATCTGTCGAGGGATGGAAATGGTGCCACTGGACAAACCAAGGCCTAACCTGCCATTAGTGGCCTCTCCACAAGCAAAAATCTTTCCCTCAACCGTAACTGCAAAAGTGAGACATTAGTCAGACATAACATACATCCAAATTACATGCATGAAAAACAAAAGTACATAGACTTTAAGCATTGCCCACCTACCTGCAAAGAGGCTTTTGGAACCACCAGCCACTTGTACCACATTGAGTGCAGACAGAGTTTCAGAGAATGAAGGCACTTTGATCTGTAACAAACACAAATCAAACATAAGAAAACAACAGACTTTTTGTGGATGTGTCATGTTCCTTCTCTAAACTTGTGATTACAGGAGAGGCTGAAGGCATGGATGCTTAATCCTACAACAATCTCAAATTACTGCAGAATCAAAACACAAAAGACTGTGCTGCACATTTGGTATGTATGTGTGTATGCGTATTTTATATACAGTGGTCCCTCGCTATAACGCGGTTCACCTTTCGCGGCCTGGCAGTTTTGCGGATTTTTTTTAGTGCAATTTTTTTACATGCTTTTTTTTTCTTGCGTCCTTATCAGGCGGGCCGGTCGCGGCACCGGTCGGCATCACCACAATTGCTCTCATTGCCTCCGATGTGCTTACTGAGTCTGCGGGCTCGGTAAACGCCGCAGCGGGCCACTCACTCCGCCCTCCTGTCTGCTGTTCAGAGCTGTGCCAAATCTGGCAACAGGTCCACAGACTACGCTCGCTGTTTTGATGCGGATGTTGACCGCAGCCACAGAGCTCTGTGGCCGCCGAGAGAGGATTCTTTGCAGGTCCCGCATCAGTACCTTCGGAGGCAGTGAATGAATGGAGAGTTCTGTGTATGTTTATATTCTTCTCACCCAGAAGAAAAAACTGAGAAAATGTTAATTAATTCCTGTTTGAGAAAAGTGTATAAAGTGTGTAGTGAGGGGTTCTATTTCATTCCTCCTGACCGCCAGAGGGTGGTGCTTTAGCACCTGGATAACTACATGTGCGCAGCACAGAGGTCGAGAATATATACCAACAAAGTCACGCCATCGAATGTGACCTGGGTGACGTCACTGGTTGTCTTTATATACCAGACGCACCCAGCGCTCGCTTCTTTTCTACATTCTCGCATTCTTAGAGGTTGAGAACGCATTTAGCTGTGATTGTCGCTCTCGCTTGTAGCCTCGCAACCCACCTTTGGTTGGAGCTACGTGCACTGCACACGTCCTCCAGAGGCTGCGAGACACGGCTTCACCGTTTTTTGTATTCTTTGATGCTTGTCGTGAGTACACCTTCCTAAACACCGGGTGCGCGCCTTTGCCGCTGCCCTGCTGGGTATTTTCCTCTGTGCACATTAGCTGTATTGTTTCGATGAAAGCTGGCTATTTGTTTAGTTGTGTCACTAACCCCGTTAACTACGTGGTAGTGTGTGTATCAGAACCAGTATAGCGTACTGTGTTGGGCTTGCCGTGAGTGTTTTCCACTCCTTGAAGTACTTCGTCTGCACTGCCGCCATTTGCAAAGTTTGACAGCTCCGCTAGCA
The DNA here is from genome assembly GCF_902500255.1 of Thalassophryne amazonica. NCBI lineage: Eukaryota > Metazoa > Chordata > Actinopteri > Batrachoidiformes > Batrachoididae > Thalassophryne > Thalassophryne amazonica. Next base: position 100,250,945 of record NC_047112.1, on the reverse strand, counting down.
GTTAGTGTTGTCGTCATTGCTCTAAGTGACTTAGCACTTGGGCTGTGAGTTTTTCAGCTGTGTGCATCGTGTTATTACTGTGGCTGTGAGTGTTTCACGCTCCGGGCCTTGTATTAGCTTTTACACTGTGAGTGTTTCACGCTCCGTGCCTCGTGCCGAGTCTGCGGCTGGAGTGCTTCACGCTCCGTGCCTCGTGTCGAGTCTGCAGCTGTGAGTGCTTCACGCTCTGTGCCTCGTGTCGAGTCTGCGGCTGTGAGTGCTTCACGCTCTGTGCCTCGTGTCGAGTCTGCGGCTGTGAGTGCTTCACGCTCTGTGCCTCGTGTCGAGTCTGCAGCTGTGAGTGCTTCACGCTCTGTGCCTCGTCTCAAGTCGACAGCTGTGAGTGCTTCACGCTCCGTGCCTCGTGTCAAGTCGACAGCTGTGAGTGCTTCACGCTCCGTGCGTCGTGTTACTATTTACACTGCGTGTGATTCACGCTTTGTCTTTCCATTTGTAACCATCAGGGCTTGCGTTAGGCATCTGCATGCAGTCCACAATATTGACAGGGCCTTTGTTGCATGGCTGTAGTACCTGTTTGGCTCCCTTGAGCCCAGATGATGGACATATGTTTTGCCCCTCGTGTCTTGGGATCGGACACCTGAGGGAAGCCCTGACTGGCGATGCCTGCCTTAATTGTGCCAGCATGCCACTGGCAGAGAGATCTGCTAGACTTGCAGCATTGGAAAGTGGAATATCTAGTGCGACTTTGGCCTCCAGCCCCAGGAAGGAACCAAAGCGCCGTAAACGCCCACATGCAGGAGCCCCTTCTGCTAAGAAGGTTACTCATCAAATCAAATCAATTTTATTTATATAGCGCCAAATCACAACAAACAGTTGCCCCAAGGCGCTTTATATTGTAAGGCAAAGCCATACAATAATTACGGAAAAACCACAACGGTCAAAACGACCCCCTGTGAGCAAGCACTTGGCGACAGTGGGAAGGAAAAACTCCCTTTTAACAGGAAGAAACCTCCAGCAGAACCAGGCTCAGGGAGGGGCAGTCTTCTGCTGGGACTGGTTGGGGCTGAGGGAGAGAATCAGGAAAAAGACATGCTGTGGAGGGGAGCAGAGATCAATCACTAATGATTAAATGCAGAGTGGTGCATACAGAGCAAAAAGAGAAAGAAACACAGTGCATCATGGGAACCCCCCAGCAGTCTAAGTCTATAGCAGCATAACTAAGGGATGGTTCAGGGTCACCTGATCCAGCCCTAACTATAAGCTTTAGCAAAAAGGAAAGTTTTAAGCCTAATTTTAAAAGTAGAGAGGGTGTCTGTCTCCCTGATCCGAATTGGGAGCTGGTTCCAGAGGAGAGGAGCCTGAAAGCTGAAGGCTCTGCCTCCCATTCTACTCTTAAAAACCCTAGGGACTACAAGTAAGCCTGCAGTCTGAGAGCGAAGCGCTCTATTGGGGTGATATGGTACTATGAGGTCCCTAAGATAAGATGGGACCTGATTATTCAAAACCTTATAAGTACGAAGAAGAATTTTAAATTCTATTCTAGAATTTGTTGTGTGTAAAGCTTTGTTATTTGACTTTCTTCATTGTCCGTTCATTTGCGCCCCCTGTTGTGTGTCCGTGTTCCTCACTTTCCCCAACAGAATTAACAGGAACCCAATGAAGAGAAGCCAATATGGGTGAAATATGCTCTCTCCTTCTAGTCCCTGTCAGCACTCTAGCTGCAGCATTTTGAATTAACTGAAGGCTTTTCAGGGAACTTTTAGGACAACCTGATAATAATGAATTACAATAGTCCAGCCTAGAGGAAATAAATGCATGTATTAGTTTTTCAGCATCACTCTTAAACAAGACCTTTCTAATTTTAGAGATATTGCGCAAATGCAAAAAAGCAGTCCTACATATTTGTTTAATATGCGCATTGAATGACATATCCTGATCAAAAATGACTCCAAGATTTCTCACAGTATTACTAGAGGTCAGGGTAATGCCATCCAGAGTAAGGATCTGGTTAGACACCATGTTTCTAAGATTTGTGGGGCCAAGTACAATAACTTCAGTTTTATCTGAGTTTAAGAGCAAGAAATTAGAGGTCATCCATGTCTTTATGTCTGTAAGACAATCCTGCAGTTTAGCTAATTGGTGTGTGTCCTCTGGCTTCATGGATAGATAAAGCTTGGTATCATCTGCGTAACAATGAAAATTTAAGCAATGCTGTCTAATAATACTGCCTAAGGGAAGCATGTATAAAGTGAATAAAATTGGTCCTAGCACAGAACCTTGTGGAACTCCATAATTAACCTTAGTCCGTGAAGAAGATTCGCCATTTACATGAACAAATTGTAATCTATTAGATAAATATGATTCAAACCACTGCAGCGCAGTGCCTTTAATACCTATAGCATGCTCTAATCTCTGTAATAAAATTTTATGGTCAACAGTATCAAAAGCAGCACTGAGGTCTAACAGAACAAGCACAGAGATGAGTCCACTGTCTGAGGCCATAAGAAGATCATTTGTAACCTTCACTAATGCTGTTTCTGTACTATGATGAATTCTAAACCCTGACTGAAACTCTTCAAATAGACCATTCCTCTGCAGATGATCAGTTAGCTGTTTTACAACTACCCTTTCAAGAATTTTTGAGAGAAAAGGAAGGTTGGAGATTGCCTATAATTAGCTAAGCTAGCTGGGTCAAGTGATGGCTTTTTAAGTAATGGTTTAATTACTGCCACCTTAAAAGCCTGTGGTACATAGCCAACTAATAAAGATAGATTGATCATATTTAAGATCGAAGCATTAACTAATAGTAGGGCTTCCTTGAGCAGCCTGGTAGGAATGGGGTCTAACAGACATGTTGATGGTTTGGAGGAAGTAACTAATGAAAATAACTCAGACAGAACAATCGGAGAGAAAGAGTCTAGCCAAATACCAGCATTACTGAAAGCAGCCAAAGAGAATGATATGTCTTTGGGATGGTTATGAGTAATTTTTTCTCTAATAGTTAAAATTTTATTAGCAAAGAAAGTCATGAAGTCATTACTAGTTAAAGTTAAAGGAATACTCGGCTCAATAGAGCTCTGACTCTTTGTCAGCCTGGCTACAGTGCTGAAAAGAAACCTGGGGTTGTTCTTATTTTCTTCAATTAGTGATGAGTAGTAAGATGTCCTAGCTTTACGGAGGGCTTTTTTTATAGAGCAACAGACTCTTTTTCCAGGCTAAGTGAAGATCTTCTAAATTAGTGAGACGCCATTTCCTCTCCAACTTACGGGTTATCTGCTTTAAGCTGCGAGTTTGTGAGTTATACCACGGAGTCAGGCACTTCTGATTTAAGGCTCTCTTTTTCAGAGGAGCTACAGCATCCAAAGTTGTCCTCAAAGAGGATATAAAACTATTGACGAGATAATCTATCTCACTCAGAGTTTAGGTAGCTACTCTGCCCTGTGTTGGTATATGGCATTGGAGAACATAAAGACGGAATCATATCCTTAAACCTAGTTACAGGGCTTTCTGAAAGACTTCTACTGTAATTAAACGTATTCCCCACTGCTGGGTAGTCCATCAGAGTAAATGTAAATGTTATTAAGAAATGATCAGACAGAAGGGGGTTTTCAATTTCCATACCATAAGTCAGAACAAGATCTAAGGTATGATTAAAGTGGTGGGTGGACTCATTTACATTTTGAGCAAAGCCAATCGAGTCTAACAATAGATTAAATGCAGTGTTGAGGCTGTCATTCTCAGCATCTGTGTGGATGTTAAAATCGCCCACTATAATTATCTTATTTATTATTCATGACCATGCTTTGGCTGAAAAGGTCGAAACGTTGACTTCTGAGTTTGCTCAGATTAAGTCCTTGCTTCTGAATCTACAGCAGTGACAGTTCTACAGCAGTGACAGTTCCTGTTGTCCCTAATGAGGCTGATCAGACCAATGTAGTTACTCAGCAGGAGGAAGATGACAGCATTATTGCGAACCTGGTTGTGGCTCCAGCTGATGCTGCTTGGCCGGATGCCCGCTGCCCACGTCCTCAGTGTAGGGTCACTGATGACCTCCTCACCAAAAGCTATGACATAGCTGCTCGCATCGGTCGCCTAGGCAACTCACTGTCCCATTTAGCCCTTGCCCTCTCAAAGTGTTTGAGGGAGGCAGAGGTTGATGATGCTATGCAAAGTCTTAGTGATGCCTCACTCCAAACCTTTGCTTATATGTCCAGAGAGCTTGGCAGACTGAAGTCAACCCTTACCATCACTAGACGTCAGGTGTGGCTTGCGCAGTCCCCCCCATCCGAATCCTGCAGAGGCACACTCCGTTCGCTGACGGTTCTTCCAGGCCAAGTATTTGGACCTGCGGCCCAACAAGCTTTGGAGCGTGCTGCTGAGGCTAGTAAATCTCGACAACAGTTTGTTGACCTACACCGGTCTTCCAGACCTCAGCCAGTCAGATGTGCTACAGCTTTTTACTCTACATCCAGGCTTCCGCCGACTCCCAGAGCTGCACGTGCTTTTGCAGTTGAGGGCCAGCTCTCCCAGCAGCCTGCCTTACGTGAGCCTACAGGCAGCCCCCCGAGAACTGAACGGTTTCACAGAGCTTCCAGTAATCGCACCCAGAGGTCCTCAGGGATGCGAGGCAGAGGTGGTCGGGTCTGACTGCCAATGTTTGGCCCCCAGCCGTTTTTCACGAAATCAACTCAGCCACTGGGAGGCTCAAGTTCAAAACCCATGGGTCATTTCAACCTTGTTCGAAGGTTACAGAATTCAGTTCAGATGTCGTCCTCCAAAGTTCAATGGGGTGAGGATGACTGTTGTTTCCAACTCGGTGCAGTCTGCTGCCCTACAACGAGAGATTTTGGAACTCCTGGAGAAGGGGGCCATAGAGCCAGTTCAGTTCAGACCAGCTCAGGGGGTTCTATTCAATTTACTTCCTTGTTCCAAAGAAGGATGGCAGCTTTTGTCCTATCCTCAATCTCCGACGTCTGAATCGTTATATCAAAGTGCTGTAGTTTCACATGCTCCGCACAGTAGACGTCCTTCAAACTATCACACCAGGAGACTGGTTCACAAGTGTCGACTTAAAAGACGCCTATTTCCATGTGCCAGTGGCGCCTCATCACAGGCAGTTTCTCCGCTTTGCTTTCTAAGGTCAGGCATACCAGTTCAGGGTGCTTCCTTTCGGCCTCTCTCTCGCCCCTCATACATTTACCAGATGTATGGCTGCAGCACTAGCCCCACTGCAAGCTCTTGGATTAAGAATCCTACCATACTTAGACGATTGGCTTGTCTGCGCTCCGACTCAGGAGCAGGCGCACAACGACACAGCTCTTCTACTGAACCATGTCTCTCATTTAGGACTCACAGTGAACTTTGCAAAGAGTTCTCTTGTTCCCAGTCAACAAACGACCTTCATCGGCATTGCCATCAACTCCCTGACTATGACTGCATCGCCATCCCCGCAGAGAGTGGACGATGTAATTCGTCTCCTTTCACACATTCAATGGGCTGTGACGCTGCCTTTCGGTTTGCAGCTCCGGTTGATGGGCAAATTGACTGCAATGTCGCTAGTGGTACCTTTGGGACTTCTGTTCTTACGTCCCCTACAGATTTGGATCAACAACCTAGGCCTCATCTCAAAGTTGCATCAGCACAGGCTTGTACGACTCTCCAACCAGTGCCTTCTGCACCTCAAACCCTGGGGGAACGTGGACTTCATCTGCTAGGGTGTCCCTCTAGGCTCTGTTTCTTCTCGCCGAGAGGTGGTTGTTACAGATGCATCACTCAAAGGTTGGGGGGCCGTGTGGAATCACAGGATGGTGAGGGGTGTCTGGAGTCCCCAGGAGAGACTCCAACACATAAACGTGCTGGAGCTTCGCGCTGTGCGACTGGCTCTCAAGCATTTCCTCCCGGCCCTGAGAGGAAGACATGTTCTTGTCCGGTCGGACAACACATCAACAGTCTATCACATAAACCATCAGGGGGGCACCAGGTCCAATCACTCATTGGCAGAAACTCGGAAGCTTCTCTTATGGGCGTTGCCTCGCCTTCAGAGTGTCAGAGCAGTTCATCTGCCCAGTGTACAGAACAGCGCAGCGGATTTACTCTCCAGACAGAAACCACCACCGGGAGAGTGGAGACTGAACCCGATTGTGGTCCAAATGATCTGGCAGAAATATGGTGCAGCGGAAGTGGACCTTTTCGCTTCAAGCACCTCGACACATTGCCCACGATGGTACTCCCTCTTGGAACCAGACAGCCCGCTGAGGCAGGATGCATGGCTCACCCGTGGCCGCACTGCCTCCTTTATGCCTTCCCTCCTCTCCCGCTGCTGATGTTGACACTGCACAGGATAGATCAGAGCAGCCACAGGGTGCTGCTGGTTGCTCCATTCTGGCCTGGGAGGATTTGGTTTCCCATGATTTACAAACTCCTCAAGGGAGAACCTTGGGCTCTCCCGGAGAGGAAGGATTTGTTGTCACAGCTACAGGGGAGGATTTGGCACCCTCACCCAGAACGCCTTCAACTGTATGTTTGGCCGTTGAGGGGCCAGACTCCTTGTTAAGTTCTTGTGACCAGGCTGTTGTTCAGACTATCCTTAATTCACGTGCTGCTTCTACCAGGGCTTTGTATGACAACAGATGGAAGCTGTTTGCGCGGTGGTGTGAGAAACAAAAGTTAGACCCGGAGCATTGCCCTGTGCCTATTCTACTCAAATATTTACAAGAACTGCTGGAGAAAGGACTTTCTGTCGCTACCTTGAAGGTTTATGTTGCTGCAGTCTCTGCCTGGCACGTCTACGTTGATGGCTGGTCAGTGGGTTCACACCTCTTAGTGTGTCGTTTTTTTGAAAGGTGCTCTACGTTTGCCACCTCCAAGGCTTGCACGCATACCTTCATGGGATCTTCCTCTAGTCCTGGAGGGTTTAAGCTTATCCCTTTTCGAACCAGTTGAAAGTGCTGATCTTAAATGGGTGTCAGTGAAGACTGCCTTTCTACTTGCACTGTCTTCGGCTAAGCGGGTGGGAGAGCTCCATGCCCTATCAGTCGCTGGGGACTGTTTGCGATGGAATTCTGATGGATCTGGGGTTACACTGTGGCCTAATCTGTCCTTTTTACCCAAGAGAATTTCAACTTTTCATGTTAACCAGCCAGTTTCCTTGGCTGTGTATGTCCCGCATTCTGATCCAGGATTATCTGTTTCAGGTTCCCTGTGTCCTGTCCGAATGTTGAAGCAGTACATTAGTGCGACTGCCGGGATCCGGAAAACGGATGCCCTGTTTGTGTGTTACGGTGATCACAAAAGAGGCTGTGCTGTCTCAAAGCAGCGACTCTCGCATTGAGTCGTGGATGCCATTTTACAAGTATACAGGTCCAGAGGTCTTCATCCTCCTAAGGTTACGTGCCATTCCACCAGAGGGGTGTCCACCTCCTGGGCTGCACTGAGAGGTGTCCCTTTGAGTGATATTTGTGCTGCTGCTATGTGGGCTTCGTCCTGTACCTTCGCCCGCTATTACAGACTGAATGTGGCTGCTCCTCCTGCGTTGACTTCGGTGGTGTTGTCTGCCTCCACTCCCCACTGCTGATGCGAGGTGAGTGTGACTCTTTGTGACCTTGTTGGTATTAAGTCATCCAGGTGCTAAAGCACCGCCCTCTGGCGGTCAGGAGGAATGAAACAGAACAAGAGTTACGAATGTAACTACGGTTCTATGAATTCCGGATGACCGCCAGAGTTGCTTGTCACTCAGTCTTGCAAGTTCATTCCGAAAAGAAGCGAGCGCGGGGTGCGTCTGGTATATAAAGACAACCAGTGACGTCACCCAGGTCACATTCAATGGCGTGACTTTGTTGGTATATATTCTCGACCTCTGTGCTGCGCACATGTAGTTATCCAGGTGCTAAAGCACCGCCCTCTGGCAGTCATCTGGAATTCATAGAACCGTAGTTACATTCGTAACTCTCGTTTTACAGCCTTAAAACATTTATGATTATAATAAAATATTTATATTTATAATAATTGCAAAAAATAGTGCTGAGTACCTCGCGGGTTTCGCTTATTGCAAGTTATTTTTAGAACGTAACTCCCGCAATAAACGAGGGACCACTGTACCTGCTTACTCCAATGAAGGGTCATGGGGAATGTTGGGGGGGGGGAGTTTGGCTGGAGCCTATCCTAGCAGCCACAGTCATAGGGGTGCTGGAGCCTATCCTAGCAGCCATAGTCATAGGGCGAGAGGCGGGGTACATCCTGGACAGGACAAAAACCTATCACAGCACCACATATAAACAAACACGTTCACACTTGCATCTATGGTTAATTTAAAGTGTCAAACTCACCCAACATGAATGTCTATGGAAGTGGGAGGAAGACGGAGAACCCGGAGGGAATCTACTCAAGCACGGGAAAAACATGAAACTCCACACAGAAAGGACCAGATGGGAAGTGATCCTAGGAACTTGTTGTTGTGAGGCAATAGGGCTAACCACTAAGCCACTGTGCTGCCAAATTCAAAGACTTAAAGGACTTTCAAGGCCCAATGTTCCTCAAATTTCAGACCAAATGAGCAACAAAGCTGACAATGTTGTACAACTGTGAGACTATGGTGCTAACAAAAAGACAGGAGGCAGAGATGGTGGTATCAGAGCAGAAGATGTCATTTTCTTTAGGAGTGAAGAGGGTGGACAGGAATAGGAATGAATATATCAGAGGGACAGCACAGGTAGGGCAGTTTGAAGACCAAGTCAGAGAGGTGAGATTGAGATCATTTGGACATGTGCAGAGTATAGACCTGGGGTATGCAGGGAGAATCACCACTCTTTCATGCTTCAGTACACTGTCCACCACATCTAACTCACACCAGAAATCATCTTTCTCCTTCATCTCACAAACTAAATGTGGGGCATATACACTGATGACATTTATCATGACCCCTTCGATTTCCAACTTCACACTCATCACCCTGTCAGACATTTGCCAAACCTCCAACACACTCCTAATATACTCTTCCTTTAAAATTATCCCAACACCATTTCCACTCCCATCCACACCATGATTCAACAACTTGAACCTACTAGGGAGGTGATGGTCTAGTGGTTAAGGTGTTGGGCTTGAGACCAGAAGATCCTTGATTCAACCTGACTGGAAAATCACTAAGGGCCCTTGGGCAAGGTCCTTAATCCCCATTGCTCCCGGTGTGTAGTGAACGCCTTGTATGGCAGCACCCTGACATGAGGGTGAATGTGAGGCATAATTGTAAAGCACTTTGAGCGTCTGATGCAGATGGAAAAGCGCTATATAAATACAGTCCATTTACCTTTCTCTTCTCCACCATATCAGCTAATTCTCTCCCTTTACTACTCCTAGTTCAAATTCAAGTTCAAAAATCTTTAATATCCCCATGGGGAAACTTTGTCTCATTGCTGGCTGTACAAAGTCACTGCCACAATCATACAGACAACGACAATAAGAAATACAGAGAAAAGACATGACAGATGACTTATTTAAGAGGGAAACAGCAGCAGGGACAAAAGAAAACATATCTGTTAGTCCTGCACTTTGGCAACATTCTAAGTCCTGACTCTCACTTCCACCCTCCTAATTTTCGTCCTCTCTCGCTGGACATGTTCTCCTCTTCCTCTTCTTCCCTAGTACGAGTAGTAGTAGCAGCCCAGTTTCTGTTGGCACCCTGTTGGACAGTCGTTGTTAACCTGGGCCTCAACCAATCCAGTACGGATTGGTTGAAAGTGGCGATTTAATGCTCACATTTAGAATAAATTTTCCCAGTCTCAAAGTTTTTTGGAATGTGCTGTAGGCCTTAAATGCAGGAATGGGTGTATATTAACAAATGAAATTAAGTTGACCAAACAAACCAAGAAACATCTTGGGTTCAAGTTGTCTGTAATGAAACACAAATCAAAGTAAATGAAAATATTGCTTTGTTTTTTTAAATGTATTTATCTGCATTTTCCACGTCATCCCAACCTTGTCGGATTTGTGATTGTACAAACAGACTCACCATCAGCTCATCCTCTGTTAGATTATTTTTATTTCAGATCCTTGAGTCACACACCTCCTTGTGATTAAGAAACGTTCGGAAAAAGAAGAGTAGAAAAGTGACTTATTTGTATCTGTATTTGTTTTCCATGTGTGTAAATAAATAGCCATGACCACGAGGGTCATGGCTATTTATGAATTGACTGGAGGGCAGCAACCATTAATTGAGCACAGACTTTGTAATTTTGACATATATTACGAGTAACAATTTTTTTTTCTGGACTTTCTATGACCAGGAAAGAACTCGAAAGAAGTTGGTTGAGCTGTGGTTCAATTGTCGCACCAGACTGCTGGCTAAATTATATTTCTAGATGAAGTCCAATGTGACTGCATGGTGGCATAATAAACAAGGACACGCTGATGGTACAAGACGTATGCAGAAAAATGGACATAATTTCTGTCTTGTACAAATACCGGTATATAAATTCAAGCACCGTCAATGATTCATGTCTATTTTCAAAAACTTTCACAGGCTTTGAATTTTTTTTTTTTAATTTACAAACTTTCAATAATTTCAGGGACCAGTGTGAACCCTGTTGAATAAGAATTAGTCCACACTATTTGAGACAAAGCTCATCTGAGTCTACAGCATAGACATTTTGGACACAAAAGAAAGACATGAACATTTTACATAGTCAATACATGGTTAAGCTGTGAGAAAGCTGTTCATCATCTACTTAAAGTGTGCTTCACTTGTAAATAAAATGTCAAATGAGCTGGCTGCTCTAAATAAAGAATTATGAAAATACTGATGTATTGCATTTATTTTTGGTGCCATACATGGGGAATTTAGCCTGATTTGACCTGCTGCTGATAAACACTCAAACATCAAGCCGCGAGGAATATGAACTTTGATGACATCATGCAGGGTAACACTCCTTGAGGCCCTCTACTGAAATGAATTGGGAAAAACTGAATTTTATGCAGGGTGAAATCACTGTTTTTTGTGTACTTTGACACCGAATATGCCAAAATGTTTAAAATGTGTATTTTGCAAGGATGCAGTAAAACGACTAGTGTTGCTCATTAGGTGGTGAGATTTTCCAAAGATAATATTTTAAGGAGGAAGGTAAGGATTTTTGTTTTGTTTTTTTAAAGAGTGCCTCTCGGACAGACTGCAAAAATGAAGCCCAGCACAGTGTGAAAATGGTCTTGAAAACATGGATCTAACCACAGATTTGATCCTTTTGATTTGTGTGGCCAGGAAAATTGTCAGCAAAGCGCATTGCCTCTCCCGAAACCATGGAACCAGCTATGTTTCTGGTTCATTCCACCGTGTCATGCCACACTAAGCTAAGTTGCTATGTGCGGAACACCGGCAAGTCCCACAGAGGAAGCCGCATCTGTGATGACGGAGTCAGACAGAACATGACGAGTGACTGCTGTTAACAGGAGAAATGTAGACCAAATTTCAGGTGTTTGCGTTATAGGCTAAACTGAGCTAAACCGATAGCTAAGCTAAAATACCTAGAGCCCCGGCAAGTCTGGAGAAGGCTGACGGAGGAACTGTGTTTCTGTGGACAAAAGAAGCGCCACATAGTGGAACAATAACTCTATAAGGCTGTGTGTGTGAACACAGCAGGAGCAAAATTAGACACCACTTTCATGGTCTGTAATCATTATTATTATTATTCAGTCTTATTGAGACGTGTTACAAAGTGTTTTTTGTTCGTTTGTTTTCTAAATACACCACAGGTTAACAAAGAGGCAGAGAAAGACATATGTTGACCACAAAATACAAGAATATGACTTGAAAGCCAAATTAAAGCCATATTACATTTGGAGGAAAAATCAACACAGATTCACTGTGTGTACTGGTGTGCCATAGTGTGGTACCAGCACAAGTCAGCAACTGGTTAACTGGTCAGCAGCTGATCAGTTAAGTGAGGGTGTTGATGATGGCACCAAACTTGGCCACATGAACGAGTAGCTTATGACTATAAAACACCCTGTGACCCAGGCTTCGTAACTGAAACTGTGGCAAAAATCACACTACCCTGGTGCGTTCAGGAAGTGTTTGTCTATCTCTCTTTCTTTGTGTATGGACGGTTTAACTCACAAAGTTACTGACACATTATGATTAAGGTTTTTTTGTAGGGCCAGATTTGAGCACTCCAAACACGTCATTAGACTTTGGGGCTTTTTTTTTTTTTTTTTAATCTTTAAATCATAATCTCTTTTTGACCTTTGGTGGAGGTATGTGTTCAGAACAAGTCATCTTTAAGTTAACTTTGTACCAAAATACCTTAGACCCTTTGAGTCCTCCAAGCTGGTCCTTGTCATTCAGTCCCCACACAAACACTTTGGTTGTAATGGTGGCTGCTGACTCCAATCCTGATGACTTCTTTCTAGCAAGACTGAGAAGAAAAAGAAATAGACACAAAAGCACAAAAGGCATTGTCATGAACACACAGTATTAGTTAGGATTGCAACATCTTTCTGATTTGGAAAAATAAAAAGCTACCAATCAGACATTTGTGTGTGTGTATACATATATATACATATACATATATACATATATATATACATATATATATATATATATATATATATATACACATATATACATATACATATATATATACATATACATATATACACATATACACATATATATATACATATACATATACATATATATATATATATATATATACATACATATACACATATACATATACACATATATACACATACATATACACATATATATATACATATACATATATATATATATATATATACATACATATACACATATACATATATATATATATATATATATACATACATATACACATATACATATATATATACACATATACATATACATATACATATATATATATATATATATACATACATATATACATACATATACATACATATATACATATACATATATACATATATACATATATACATATACATATACATATATACATATATACATACATATATACATATACATATATATATATATATATATATATATAATATACATATACATATATATATATATATATACATATATATATATGTATGTGTGTGTGTGTAAATAAAATATATTGAACAAATTATTATAAGCAAACAAGATTTAATGATAAAAATTAAATAAAATAAAGTTGAGACTTTTTTAAAAATGCAAATTTGCTGCAGGATCTTTCTGGGAATCCTTAGAGACAAACTGTAATCAGCATGTTGGAGAATTCCATTCCAAATGATAACCACAACAGCTGACTTCACACGCAATTCAATTTATTTCATTTATATAGTGCCAAATCACAACAAAGCTGCCTCAAGGCGCGTCACACGATTAAGGTCTAAACTGACCAACCACTAGAGCCCACACAGGCGACAAGGGTGTTGAGGAAGAAGCCTGAAGCAGACCAGACTGAGAGGGGTGACCCACTGCTTAGGGCATTCTAACAGTTACAAGGTTTTTCCAAAGCTGAAGGTGCTAAAATTACTTACAAAAGTGAGCAGTGTGAACAATCACTTTCAGAGTGTTGGCTTGTCTTGGAACATGGGTATCCACACTCTAAAAAACAGAACTGCTGCCTCAATGAGAAAATTTGATGTAACAATTTGTATAGATTTTTTTCAAGTTATTTCAACTTAGTTATTTCAACTTTCAACTGAGTTAATGCCACAAAATGTTTCTAGCTAAGTTGAAAACTTTAATTAAATTGAAAAAAACTTTTAAAAAAATCTATGCAAATTGTTACATCACTTTTTCTCGCTGAGACGGCCTTTCATTTTTTTTTTTAGAGTGCATCTCTGCTCTACAAGCTTCCGGTTACTGCCAATTTACTACAAACAAATCCACACCACACACACATGCATTCATGGACAGATAGCACTGGATAATTCAGAAACAGCCCTCCGTACCTCCCACTGGCAGCTTTGTCATCATCCTCTTCTTCATTGTCAGACGCCAAAAAAGGAACTGTAGCCAGGTCTTCATCCTCTGCTCTTATACGTCCCACAATACCAAGACCATGAATCTTGCAGTCTATACCAGAGCTGCGGCACTGTTTGATTGCAATCTCAATATATCTGTGATACTGTGAAGAACAGGTCATATAAATCTTAATTTATACGTGTTGAAACATATTTTACTTTGTAAATGATTACAAGCTGAAGCATCTTGCTACATGCTAGATGTTTAAGCAACCAACCTCAATACAGTCACTAAGTAGGAGCACATTGGTGTCTGTGGGATTTATGTTAATTGCCTTTAGCTCAATCAAGTTGTTCAAGGAGCTGCCTCCTGTATATTAAGACAAAGAAAAAACAAAACATGATGATACAAGGCGCTTTTTAAGGCTATCAGAGACACTATACTTTTCATTTAAAAAAGTACACAAAGTAGTGTATTGTGGGTTCAAACAGCACTTGAGTGTTTCTCAAAGCACACCTGCCAAATGATTAAGATATCATTTGTGAAAGAGAGAAAGAGTAAAATATAAGGCTTAAGTCATCATCTGTTGCTGGTTAGTTTTGAACCATCTATCAAATCTAACAGGCAACAAATGGCTATGTTTTAAATATTACAACATATTTATGTTTCAATCTGAGGAATCGTGGCACCTGACACCACCACCAGCGACGGCATGTAACTGCTGTCTGCAGGATCGACAATCATCTTCAGCCGGTGTACAAGAACATCTGGGAAAAGCTCAAGACGAATCCAGTGCTAAAGACAAGACAACAAAGGATGTCAGGAGATGCTGACACTTTAACCAAGTAAAAACAAATACAATGTCATTGTGGTGCTGCAGTTCCACTTCTAACCTTTCCCTGCGAGCCGGAGGACTGCCAGCACTGATCACTGCAGTCGATGAGGCGTGAGGCCTGGTTAACAGACGATGACACAGTGAGGCTCTTCACAGCACGAGACCAATCGTCGATCAACATCCCCCGCTGATTGCTGTGATGCTTTTTAAGCTGTTTTCCTGAGCGGCCACAAAATGCTGGAGACTGGCCTGAATGCAGAGATGAATAACAGATTTAAATGCAGTCAAATTAATATGACAGTTGCTAACAAGAGAAGAGCATATGTCACTAACCAGGTTCATTGATTCTGCCAAAGGAATGTCGAGTGTTGTGTTTTCGCGTCTTGAAGCAATTTTCACAGAAGTCAAAGTCATCACAGTTCCTACATTTGAACCTGGGACCATTTATAGGAAACATCTGACACCCATCACACCTGCAAAGCACAAAGATCATGTCAAGGACTCAAGAAGAAGCAGGCCTCCATAAACCCGTTCAATTATCATCCCTTATTTTGCTTTCTAAAAGCAAAAGAAAATTTCCTGCTCTACTATTTTTCATCAATTCACACAACAATTGTTTGGTTTCCTTTCATGTGATTCCTTACAATTCAATTCATTCAATACAATTGCTAATTACTGTTAGTACTTAGACAGGTATTTTTCACCTTGTGCGTTGTCTGAGGAAGAGCAGTCTGCCCGAATACGTCACGTCTTTATTATTATTAAAACTTTTTTGCATGGGAGCTCTGTGGCGGTGCGGATCATTGTATTTCTATTTTTGGTATAATTTCTTTTGATCCAGCACACCTTTCATGTTTTTTGGATGTGCGTGTCCTCTCTGCATTCCTTACAATTCAACCATATTTTATGAAAATTGTTTTGTACGTATGACAGTACTCATCTTAAACTATCAACAATCATGAATAAGCGAGTGTAGTATAACATTAGGTCCATTTCCACTGCAGGAAACAACAAGACACCTTTGCACGCATTTCCACCACAGGGACCACCCTGAAAAATGACTTTGCAGAACCTTTATTCAGGGATAAGAAAGTCTCTCTTGCAAGCTATGTAGTTTTTTGACTGACCCTGAACTGCTGTTGGGTGGGGCACCATGCTGATTTATTGAACACATGCATGGGAAGGCAACAACACCAAGCTGCATTTGTGAAAGCAAACAAAAATGAGCAAAATAACCCCAATGGAGAGAAAACATGACAGGTGAACTGACAAGGTGGTTCAGCGAGGATTTCAATAGACCTGGATACCTGCAGAATTAAGCACACGTGAAACAGTGCCGAGAGAAAGGATTTTGCAGGACTTAAAACCTTCAAACACAAAGTTTAAAAGTGCTATGAGAAAATTGAAACGTTCAAGCAGGACTACAAGCTTCTGAGAAGTGGTGCCAGCAGGGATTTTGGACCCCATGACAAAGAAAAGTTATTGGGTGTCCCCCATAGCCAGCTGCAAGACTGGTGGAAAATTTTGATACCATTTTACATAAAACTATGCATTTTAATGATATTTTTGACCATCACTCCCATATCTGCGAAAAGAAAAACGTGATGTGACTGTTACTTGATA
The DNA here is from genome assembly GCF_902500255.1 of Thalassophryne amazonica. Taxonomy (NCBI): domain Eukaryota; kingdom Metazoa; phylum Chordata; class Actinopteri; order Batrachoidiformes; family Batrachoididae; genus Thalassophryne; species Thalassophryne amazonica. The sequence continues at coordinate 100,234,542 of NC_047112.1, read as the reverse complement.
GGGGAAGCACTGAAAATACAATAAAATTCATTTACATTCAATAATGTACTACAAGACTGATACTCCAGACTGACAAAAATACATATATGAGGCTGGTTGTTGCTATTTAATCTTCAGATTTCCAGAAAATGTAAGCATTTCTCTGACTGGACTGATAGCAGTCATTCAGTCTGCACACAGTAGAAATGTTCTCTGTTCCCACTGCAAAGCAGGGGGATGAGAGTCCCAAACTACTGACCAAATATTGTATTTCAGTGAAAGCTTCAGTGATCGTTGATGCTTTTTAAACCATTAAATTAATCCCAAAATATATACAGACTATAGGCTTTTTTATTTCAGAAGGACTTTTTTTTATTCTTTAATGTTTTTTTTCCCCATAGCTGTCGATTAATTCACCTCAGGGGATCCAGGGCTTGTTCAGGTGGGGTGGGGGTACATGAGTCATTTTTTTGAGCAGAACAGCTTGAGTAACGTTTGCCTGCATTGATTACCCCAGTCAACACAATTTTTTGGGTCATTTGGGGGCGCTGAATCCAAATTTGGTTTTAGCTTTTGCTAATCACGTTTTTGAGATAAGAAAACATATTTCTCGTATCAAGCATTGAAGCAAAATCTGCAGTCTCGCAAACCTCTTCGGTGACATAAACAGTATTATGGCTCTTGTTCACATTTCACAAACCTGGTTAAAAACTATGCTTTTGAAGCTGCTTTTGAGCATGATTAGTGGTGTCAAAGTCGTGAGTGAATGAGCAACTTTTGCTTAATCCATCAATATGGAACATGCAGACTGCAAAAAACCATGATGTGATGGAGAAAATCTGAATTCAGATTCAGCACCCCAAAATTACCCTAAATCAGTTCTCAAAGTCCATGTAAAAATGAATAAATATATTCTGTTGACCAGTGTTATTTATCTAAAACAACAGTGAAATGCATAAGCCAGAGTTTTCTTCAGAAATATTAGCTAACATGGGGAGAAAAGTGCCAGAGTTTTCTTCAGAAATATTAGCTAACATGGGGAGAAAAGTGAACTAGCTTATGGAAAAAGTTAGAAACAGACAACAGGCTAACATTCCTGAACTGTCCATCACAGACACACCTTGCCTATGAAAGAACTGGGTGATATATTGTCGACCCTACACTTCATTCTCCTGTCTAAGCTGTTTTTTTCTTTTGTTTTGCTCTCTGAGCTGTCTTGCCTCCGATCCTCCACTTGCTGTCTGTGAAAAGTTTATGCAGCAGTCTGAGGGAGCAGGTGGACTGAAACATTTTATGTAAATACAGAGACGGGTGGGGGGCATTGAGAAACGTTTCCAAAACAAATTAACTTCGTGCTACCAATACATTGTAAATAAAATGTATGTGTGACTGTAAGTTTACAACTGAGTGTCATATTATTTTGTCAATTTTATAATTGTATTAGAGGCCTCTCTGGGCCCCTGTCAATAATGGGCCCCTAGAATCCTTCTCCTTATTCTCCCCTTTCGACATCCCTGCATCTGAGTGTCCACAACAATAAAAGTGGTTCACAACACAAAACCAATGGAATACTCAGGGTTCACACCCCATTTCCAAGGTCAAACCTAAGCACTTTTCAAGCACTTTCAAGGTCAATTTCATATTTTTTTCCCTGCACCTTACAGCTGTAGTAAATTACATATTACATACCTCAATTTCCCTGAGGAAGTCTTCCCAATGAATTAATAAAGTTCTATCTAACCTAATCTAATATTTACACAGGTGCTGGTGAAAACATTTTTTTTTTTGTTTGACTGAACATTTTAGTGGATGGCGTGGAGGGGTGGGCGAGCTCAAATGTGATGCATTCACCTGAGGGCACGAGGGGACAGAGGGGTCTGGGTGGCCTCCCCCAGGATATTCAGACATATTTTGGGGTGTTTTGAAAAATAAAACTTTGTTTTACAAGGACAGATACACAATCAAGATAAACATGAGAATAAACCTTAAAAAAAAAACTACATTATAATACTACAAAATAAAACATTATAACATAGTTTGTCATCTGCAGTATAAGATCCAGATTTGAGGACAGCAAGTCTGGATCTATACAGTATATGGTGCATCCGGAAAGTATTCACAGCGCTTCACTTTTCCCACATTTTATGTTACAGCCTTATTCCAAAATGGAGCAAATTAATTTTTTTCCCTCAAAACATACCATAATGACAACATGAAAAAATTTAAATTTTTGCAAATTTATTAAAAATAAAAAAATAAGTAACATAAGTATTCACATCCTTTGCTCAATACTTTGTTGATGCACCTTTGGCAGCAATTACAGCCTCAAGTCTTTTTGAATATGATGCCACAAGCTTGGTGCACCTATCTTTGGGCAGTTTTGTCCATTCCTCTTTGCAGCACCTCTCAAGCTCCATCTGGTTGGATGGGGAGTAGGGTTGGGTATCAAGAACTGGTTCTTTTCCGGTATCGTTAAGAAATGATTCGATCCACCGACATCAATAGTCTTTTTGCTTAACGATTCCCTTATCGGTCCTTCAGACTGGACGTTGTTTTTGGGGGTGTTTGTCGGGGAAATGATTATGTCTCTACGTTGATTACAGAACCCCTGCAGGATCTGTAATCAACCGTTTCTGCAGCGCGGCTCTTCTTTGAAGCTTGAAGCAATGAAGCTTTGATCCGACCCGCCGCTTTGTTGGTTCTTTGTTTTATTTCGCTTTATCTTAATTTTTTCCTGCTAAAACCCCAAAGAGCATATGTCTGTAAGTAATATTTACCTTTTCTATGTTAAACCAACCTGTTATGGTCTTCTGAAACATGTGATAGATGTATTTTATAACTTAAAAATGGGACAGATGTTAATGCGTTAGCATGTGTATAACATTTTCAATGTTAAAGTTAGCATTAAGCTGTTCGCATCTCAGCACGATTGTGTGCATTTGTTTTCTGTATAATAATTAATGGCTCAGCGTTTGTTGTCGTAAAAGAGTCAAATGTATTACAAATTGTAAAATTTTTTAAATTTATTTTGTTTATATATTAATAATAATAATAATAATAATAGCAAGAACAAAATTAGTAATAACTAATAATGTTACAATACAATTTTAGAGAAAGAGACAAAAAGAACCTGGTTAAAAACACAACAGAAAATATAAAACCAACTAACAATGAACATAAATAAATAAATAAATATAGAAATAAATAACTACAAGAATGCTTCAGGCAGCTGAAGAAAGACGGTGATAAGGAACAGGAGGAGGAGATATTATGGAAGACCAAGCCATCCATGGGATGTACCACTGACAGATAGAGGAAGTGGCTGACATCAAGAAGACCTACCAGTGGCTAGAAAAGGCCAACCTAAAAGATAGCACAGAGGCTCTGATCATGGCAGCACAGGAACCAAGCCCTAAGCACCAGATCCACAGAGGCGGGAGTCTACCACAGTCGACAGGACCCAACTTGCAGGCTGTGCAAATGTGCCCCAGTGACAGTTCAGCACACAGTAGCAGGATGCAAGATGCAAGATGGGACAGCATACACCGAGAGACACAACCAAGCCTCTGGAATCATGTATAGGAACATCTGTGGTGCATTCAGATTAGACATCCTCAAATCACAATGGCAGATGCCCTCAAAGGTGATTGGGAATGACAGGGCTAAGGTCTTATGGGACTTCAAATTCCAGACAGACAAGCAGCTGCTGGCCAACCAACCACACATAGTGGTGGTTGACACAAGAGAAAGAAAACCGCAGTTGTGATCGATGTGGCAATCCGAGCTGACAGCAACATCAGAAAGACGGAGCACAAAAGAGAAGTACCAAGGGCTGAAGGAGCAACTCTCTCTCTCTCTCTCTCCCCCCCCCAGGTGGCATTCCTTGTGGAGGTGATGAGCACACCTGTCTACAATCAACCTGCCTCCATAAAATCCCTGGTCCAATGGCTCATAGGCGCCAGAAACTCAGCGTTCACGACCTGGTACCTGGCCTCTCTATTTCTGAATAGAATCTACTGTTTGCGTTCCGTCACAGTTATTTCTGAACTCTGTTTGCTATCTGCTGGTTTTTTGACACCTGTGCTATTTTGGTTCTGAGCAATTGTACACTGCCACTCTCATACATTTTCTCCTTCTCTGTAGTGACACCGCTCTCTGTCAGCTCCACTGGGGGCCACCTGGACCATGGACCACGCACAACTCCATACCTTGGAACTACACCTGCACACCGGATCCACGTGGGCTGCGACCACCGGTTTCCACCGCAACGCGGGCCGGGTCTCCACTCTGCTAACCTCCAAAGCTGTATTCACCATTCACACTGCATTTGTTCTTGTACAATCCTTGTACAATAAATCTGGTTTTCTTTATCCATTCAGCCTCCCTGCATTGGAGTCTAACCCAGGTGTTTGGGGATCAAATCCATAACAAACTGGAGCAGATGTGGGAGGTAAAGTCCAAAGTGGTCCCAATGATAATAGGAGCACTGGGAGCTGTAACCCCTAAATAAGAAGAGCGGCTCCAGCAGATTCTAGACACAACATCAGATGCCTCTGTCCAGAAGAGTGCAGTCCTGGGAACAGCTAAGATACTGCGCTGAACCCTCAAACTCCCAAGCCTCTGGTAGAGGACCCGAGCTTCAGGAACACACCAGGAGGTGAGAGGGATTATATACATACACACAGTACCTGCACGTTGGACCCCCCCCCCCCCCCCCCCCCCCCCTTTATTCATCAATTCTGGCACATACTTTGACTTGAATGGAACCATTCTTGGCTCTGCTTAGAAATGCAATTGCATCAATCAATCAAGTTTTATTTCTATAGCACTTTACAACAGTTTTCACTGAAGCAAAGTGCTTTCCAATAGCACCAGCTAGAGACAAAATAAAAAAGTATGAAAAACACAATAAAACACAATAAGAGCATCCAAAATAGAATAAAAATAGACAAAAAAGTGTCAAAGCAATTATGTGCAAAAAGCTGCCCTGAACAAGTATGTTTGTAACTTAGCTTTAAACAGAGGCAAGCTATTAATGGACCTCAATTGCATCTAAAAACATTTTCTTGACTGTTTCTCCTTCTGAAAAGGGCTGAATGAACTGTGCCACAATTACTAAAATTGTTTTGATTGCTTGTTTGGAGCAGGAGGTAGTGTATGCAAGGGGAGCTCATGTGACACTGATGTCATGATTGTACGGGTCAAAGCCAGACGAGGGAGAAAGTAGTTTTTAATTTATATACCTACCTCACTCCAGGGTGAACACTAGGGACCAGTTCCATCTCAGACAGCAGACCAGTCCAGTGGGACTGCTGGGGGAAGTCAACAATCACATCCTTTCCATTGGCACTAAAAGCTAAAAAAAAAAAAAATCATTCAGCTCAGTCAGGAGAAAAAAAACAAACAAGAGTCATCAGGAGATGATATATCCCCCGGTCCCCACAAATCAGAAAGACAAAGTGTTGGGGATCACCCATGTACACCCTGATGCCAAATATGAATGAAAATGGTCAACTGATTCTTGAGATATCGCACTAACAAGGGTGGCAATGGCAATATCTTGAATATCTCACTGTGACCTTGAAATTGACCCCAAGGCCGCCATAACTGACTGGTGTCGGAGGATCACCCAAGTACACCCTTATGGTAAATAGTAAATATGAATGAAATTGGTCACCTGGTTCTTGTGCTATCACACTAACATGCGAAAATGGACAGATATGCTGATCACTATATCTCCCCGTGTTTCATACCAGGGGTGATAACAAATGGATATAGGTAACATTTCAGAGGGATTTACAACACAGAATCCCATTTTAGAAAGCTTGCACACTGTGAAAACCAGACGAGAAGGCTTACCTTTAACAACTCCAACACTCCTGTGAGTGACAGAGCCCCATTTGTACTTTGGGGTTGTGACTGTGGGTTTCACTCTCACTTTGTCACCAATCTTTATATGGGATGGAGAACTTTGTGGTGGGAATCCTACAAAAGTATAAGATTAACCAAATTGGTGGTGTTGTTTAATACATCAGTGTTAAGATGATCAGTGCAGGAAAAACATGCTACTAAGGTGAGGTACGTTGTTCCATAATCAGGGGCCTCATTTAAAAACATAAAACACTGCCTGGGATTCATGCTAAAAGTATATGTCCAAACATGACTAAAAAAATAAAATACAGTGGGTGGCAACACTATCTGGTGACAGCAAGCCCACAAATATTTTTGAAGCCAGTAATTGTTATCCATCTTTCACTCATGATGCTGGATGTTTCTTCTTAATTTTGACAGCACAGTCATTTATGGACATAACTTAAAAAAAGCTTTAAGAAGCACTTAAACGTCCACCAAACACAGGGGCATGAAACTTTCCAAACAACAACAGGTAGACAATTATTTATTGTTATAGATTTTTCAAAATCCTTTGCGTTGCAATTAAGTAATTGCATTGCTGTCCTTAATTAAGATAAAATCTCTCCTAATAAAATTTGAGAGGCAAAAATAACATGGGCCCATTTGAAGAAAAAAAAAATGCAGCAGGGAAACAATATGTTTCATGCTAGTACAGCAAGCAGGACATTGTCCAAATGATGGCAATAATCCAGTCTCGCCTCCACTGAGATATTTACATTTCAGCAGCTGCAGCCTGTTGATAAATTATTGAACATGTGACTCAATGTAAGATCTGAGTTGGCTTATATATTTAACAACTGAAAGGTCCCTCTGGAATAACTAGCACATCTAACAATGGCAATTTTTGAAATTTAAGATAAAGTACATGTATATGTGACGTGTGGAACTGCATGTATGAATTATGACTCACTCGCACACGGCATCATTATGTGTAATGCTACCACTCACATTTAACTCTCTCTAAAATGTTCATTCGCATGGGTTACAGTTTGCATACACATGCAAACATTTTACCATGTAGTCTGGTTTTAAAAATCACAACATATGCTTGAAAAGAGTCATGTACATCATTTATGTTGTGTTTGTGCATGCGCAGGGGTTATAAAAGAGGCACATCGTCATTTTTATTTATAAGCAAAACTTACCAAGTAGTTCGATGTGGATGTAGCGGACCCAATATGTCCCTCCTTTTTGCTGCCAGTCACACTGCACATTTAAGTCATGAAGACCATCTCTGTCCAATTTAATCACTTTACCAACATCGCCATCGTACACTTCTTCATACGTCCTACAGCATTTTACCATCATCCCCACCTGCAACCAAATTGGTGAGCCATCAGACTTATGCAGATGCACATTCATCTTCTTTCATAGATTTGTCCGGTATAGACTAGGGGTCTATACCGGATTATGGTTTTCTCAAAGTACCAGTATAAGGCGTTCGGTATGGTCCATAGTTTTGTGTATTAGCTAAAATTCTCGCCATTTCTCACAGCGTGGTGGTGAAACAACAAATTACAGCAGCATCAAATATGTTTTACAAACATATTTATACTTTGCTTTTGTTTCATAGTCTGTACAACTACTACTACCTCGTCTAACTCAGGCGAATATCTGTCATTTTGGGCGACGGGGCATGGACGTTGGGCCTCTGAAAATACATACCGCCCTCCAAAACCATGTTATTATATTAATATGGTCTTCCCGGATGGCCCCACCATGCATTGCGACTGGCGCAGTTCAGCACTCAGTAGGACCTCTGTTAATGTTAACATTGTTTTCAAATAAAATTTAAGTGTAGAAAAACTAGTACTTGAAAAAAAAAATCCCTAACAGGTATTGATGTCAATAAACTCTGAATTTATGGTATTTAAGTCTAACTTGCAAATTATACTTGAGAGAAAATTGTTTCATGAGAAACTATGAACTGTTTTGCACAAATGTTGTTATATTTTATGATAATGATCACAGTGTGTGCCTAATCGGTCACTATATGGGCTTCAAAGAATAATTATATATGATTATATACATAGTTTATATTTCATACTATTACTGTTTAATTTGTCTTTTCTGCTCTGATTACTGGCCACAACACAAAAATTCACATGAATTCAGACATCGGTTCACAGTGTAGTGACTGCAGCTGAGACCGGAATCCCACCCTGAAGCCAGCTATCCTTAAGGACCCATTCTTACCTGAATATTCTCTCTCACATATACAGCGTAATCATCATTGCTTTGGAAATCTGGTCTCTTCTTAAATGTTTGGCTTTCAGTCACCACTGCACCAGGAGGCTGATGTAGCAGACACAAAACATTATGAGTCACCATAAGAAGAACTTAAGGGCCCCACGACTCATTTGTATTATTAAGCAGATATGTCAGAAATAAAAGCGAAACAAATGTACCGCAGCAAAAGCAGGTTCTGCTTCGTCAAGCTCCTCCAGCACTTCCTCATCAGAATATTCATCAGACACTGTGTCAGCATCTGACACCTCAGTGATGTGAATGTCAGGATGGTCCAGCAGCCAGCTCACCAAAGACTCAACACCTGATGAAGACACTCAATTATCCTTCCAGAAGTACATCTCAGAACATATCCCAAAGTATTTTAATCCAGACATTACCCTCTTTAACTTGCAGAGCTAGCTATTGGTCTACTGACACAGAAAGAGTTAGACAGCTAGCACGGTGGTAACTTTGTTTAGACTATGGTAGACACATCACAAACAAACACAACAATGTATTCCAGCTCATGTCACATGTTACCACACCTGGGCTAACAGAGCCACTGCCTGTAGTTCCAGACAGTGACTTCAGGGCAAATTCAATGTTTTTCCGTGGGAAACCCATCTCCATCAGCTGAAGGACTATGGGTAATGGAGGAACAGGAGAGGACTTCTGTTTCTTCTGCTTGGGAGGGCGGATATGTTGTATGGTAACAGGTGTGGTGGCCTCACTGGAACTGCTCTCCTCAAACAGCGGAGAAGAAGGATGTGTGGATTCCACAGCAAGGTACTGACAAACAGCCAGAGCTGCTGCCTGCATGTACAGCAAAAAAAGATATGAAATCAAATCAAGTGAAATGTCTGTTATGTACACAACATTATCACACAGTATGTGATTTTAAAGGTACAATTATCACAAAAATATACATTTCATGATTACTGACTAAATTA